>NC_090930.1:581483134-582108134 GCF_040938575.1 Ambystoma mexicanum | reverse complement strand
GAAAGGTTTTCCAAATGCAGGGGCTATTGCTCAAGTGTTCCTAAGAAACATTGTACGATTACATGGGTTTCTATCCGTAATAATCTCAGACCCAGGGATTCAATTCATATCCAAATTTTGGAAGAGTTGTTGTCAAAAGGCTCAAATTGAAATCAGACTATCCACCAGCCATCACCCACAAACCGATGGTCAGATGGATAGAACTAACCAAACTCTTGAGCAATACCTGTGTAGCATGTTTAGCCAGGTGGACAGTTGGGTTAATCTGCTCTGGGCAGTGCAATATGCATACAACAACAGTATACACAGTGCCACAGGTTTTTCCCCCTTCTACTTTCTACATGGAAGGGATACATAGGAGACTGAAATACCACGTACTTCCCAGTTCCCATACCCGGTTTAACTTGGACTCACTTGCATACAAGTCCCAGTTTCTTCACTCTGCTCTGAGTTCAGACAGCTTGCCGATGTTTTGCCTAGAAGTGACGAAATAAAGAGACAATTTATATTCAACACATCAACAAAGACATTGTGCATACAAGCTATGTTTCACATTGAGAAGCGGCCAAGATCTAGAATAAGGCCTCACCAGAAATTACCTGCTCATCATCTGTATCCAGTGCGTCACAGCTGGTTTGTACCACTAGTCTTCACTGAAGTAACTGGAGTCGGATACTTACCAGCTAACCTTGGCCTTCAGTCCTCAGTTCATTACGGTGAGCAAAAGCTGCAATGTGCCAGCCAGCCAGCTACCTCAGGGAAGGGGAGAGAGGGGAGGAGGGAGAAAAACAATAGAAAGCTATACTAAATGCATACACTTACCTTTAGGTTATCCAGACCACCTGAACACCCTTTTACAGAGGAACCAAGTTCATCCTTGTCCATCCTAGCCTCACGGTCCTATGGAGGTTAAGCCACCGGCAGACCTCTGGTGGGGGGGAAGAGTGGCTGCGGTATTCTTCAGTGCACAGTTTACCCGAGTGAGGGGGCAATGCGTCAGAACAGTCCGGACCAGGCACTCCTGCAGGGCACCAGAGGTAAGCGTTACAGTTTTGGAAGTATTCTGGCATTGTAGAATTGTACTGTGCTTATGAAGAATTGTGCTGGTAGTTACGTGCCTGTTGGCGTACTGTAACTGCTCATACTTTGGAAGTGTTTGAGGATATGTTTGTAGCGCAGTGGTTGTTGAAGGTGAAGGTTCAGTTTGGTTGTTGTAATGCTGCAAATAACATTGTAGTATTATGATTTAAATTACATACCAGGTGGCATACTCTAACTGTTTACAGTGTCCCATTCCTGTAGGGTAGGTTTACAAGCTTGTGCATTCCTGTTGCTACTTTAACATCTGTGTACATTCTGAAGTGGTGGTGTACTACTATGGGTTTATGTAGTGATAGTTCCATATGTATAGCATTTGTATGCATATTCTTAGTGAGGCAGTGACTCATTTGCGTACTTGGTGGTTTCAGAGATTACTGAGGATAGTATAGTGCTACTGTTATTTGTGTACACATATTGTTTGTCTGAGTGTACACATTGGGTACATGGGGGATAAAATAATACAACACACACTTTAATGCAAATCTTGAATGCGTGCCGTATGCTAACTTGCTTTACAACGACAATGTGGAAGGTCATTCTTTATTTGTGCCTTTACGCAGGTACTGGTTGGTGCTGGGGAGTACGGTATCTTAGGTTTGTACATCAATGACTACATTTTGCCTTCAACAATATTAAGTAGACATTTGCAAGATTTTCAGGTAATCTCTACTTTGGAATGCTAGAAGTATCATTGCTTTCGCACCATGAGCATTGCTTTCTAATTCATGCGGTATAGTGCCCTCCACCGGTTGTGTCACCTGTGTGGTGATTATGGCTACTGTTATGAAGGTTTTCTTACCAAGTGATACCTGGCCATGTGTGAAGGCAGTATGTTTGCAGTTGTTTTTGGTTCCAGCACCATTGCATCTTAAGAGCATTACAATTACATATTGACTATGTGAGAGTATTTGTAGCGACCAATTTTCAGAATTGCACAATTTACACAATATGCTATAGTTTAGATTGTGCACCAGTTGCTGAAATGGAATTGAGTCACAGTTAGGTATTGGTACATACACCAACCATTTGTTGGGGACTTGGTCCTGAATGAGAGGGTTGCGGAGACTCCATGTATGTTTCCACATGTAGGAAATGTGAAAGAATTTATTTATGAGTATGTTTTTTCTTTCGAGTATTTGCAGTAAGTACATTACAAATTTCTGTGGATCTTCTTGTTGGTTTACCATGATTTTCACCATTCCAGCACAGTAGTCCAACACTTCCCTTACTTCTGAGACACTGTAAATGTTGTCAGCATTTTTAAAAACAACTGGTCTGCGCCATTTAAAGAAATGTTTTTCAAAATTGCTGGCTTTTGGAGTAGAACATTTATTGTGATATGTGCATACAATTAACACCTGTTGTATTGGACAATTTGAATGAACTAGTTCCTTCTGGTTATGAGTACTTTGATGCAAGGGTGCGTGGTGTGTTTGAAGAGGCACTTTTTTGTATGTGGAGTTGGGTAAGTCTTGTCTTTTTTACTCCTTTTGTCTGTGCATTTGGTAGTTGATGTAGTATGAGCGCATTTCAATTTCTTTGGTGGTACTGTTGCCAAATCATTTAGTGCTGTGCCTTTCAGAATTTCAATGGGCTTCTTACAACAAAGAAAAAGGGGCATATACATTCAGTAACACTTTACATATGAACCTTTATTTGCACACATTCATAGCCACTAATCGGAAATGGAAGGGGGACCAGAAACAAATACATATACTGGAGATTCCGACATTTCTACAAGTTGGTGGTGAGGGGAGGAAGGGTTTGAGGTCTCATTGAAGCGTCTCTCATTACATGCAATTTGTGGGGATGGGGTGCTTGGAAATGGGGAAGGAGTGTATGTTCAGGTGGGGCAGTTGTATTTTATTTTCTCCATGATATGTTCTTCTACAAAATTATGCAAGGTGGCAAAATTGTTGAGCAATTTATCAGTTTTGGCATCCAGACGGTGTACTTTCATATTTACAGCATTTCCTTCAGATTTTGTGGCCGTATGTTGCTGTGGAAGAGGTGCCGCTTCTGGTCTACTCCTTTGTATTCCCTTATGTTCTGTTAAAGAAAAACAAATGTTTTTAGTATACATGAAGCAATGTATGGTAATTGTGTTACTTTTCACACTGTGTTCCCTACCTATGGGGTTACTATGGTGACTCATTTTGTCATGTGGGAAATTCTCATCCAGCCATTCTAGGGTGCTTGCACTTGCTGTAATTCTTTCCCTTTTGAGACTGCAATGCCTACCAATGGGGTTATCGTTCTCATTCATTTTTTTATGCGGAAAATTCTCTTCCACCCATTCTAGGGTGGTTGCCATTGCTGCGCACAAAAATAAAAAAGTATGCTTTTTTACTACAGGACATGTGTAATTATAACATAAACTGTAGTGTACTTAGCACGTTGAACTTAGGTTCTGCTCTGAGTAGTTTGCATCCCTAACTCTGCCTCTTCGCCCTTTGTAGGAATGTGAAGCAGGTGTGCGGTAAGATTGTTGAAGGCAGATGCTACTTCTCTTGTTGGTTCATTCCATTACGCTGCATGCCATATGCCTTTTCGCTGTTTTTTTTTCAAAAGTACCAACTTTGTGCACCTACTGCATTTCCCCTCACCATTCATGCACTTGCTGCTGTTTGTATATGTTTCTTGTCTTTGCTGCTTGCTACCACTTTGTACGACCACCCCTTCCTTTCTCGGCAGGTTGGACGCCACCCAATGTCCGTGAACAGATGCACTGCTCACAACCATTGTGCCTATTAGTATGGAGGCACCGGCTTCAGTATGCTGTACAGTACATATATACAAAATAAGAGTATCCTCTTAAAAACCTATGAAGTTCAGTGAAAAAAACATTGATAAAGGGACGTTATGGTTAACTTGCGCTACTAAAACCCTATCACCTTCACTGAACAAACTACGATAAAGGAACGTTATGGTTACTGTGCCCTATTACAAACCTATGCACTTCACTGACAAAAACACTATTCAAGGGACGTTATGGTTAAGTTGTGCTTCTAAAAAACAATCACTTTTACTGAAAACACTATGCAAAAGCAACATTGTGATTACAGTGCCCTACTAAAAACCTATGAAATTCACAACAAAAGCATTGTTAAAGGGACTTGATGGTTAAGTTGCATATTTAAAACCTATCACCTTTACTGAACAAACAATGCTAAAGTAACGTTCGGATTACAGTGCCCTACTAAAGACCTATGCACTTCACTGACAAAAAACGTTGTTAAAAGGACATTATGGTTAAGTTGCACTAGTAAAAACCCATGCAATTCAATGGACAAACGTTGTTACAGGGACGTTATGGTTACAGGTAAAACTGAAACCCCCCGAAAATTTGCCAGTTATGGTAGGCTAAGCAACCATAACTTGCGCCACCACCGTACACTGCTAAGCCTAACACTCATGACATCAAAGATGACATCACAAATGTCAATGGGTCGTTATTCACAAGAAGATGTGCTAGTCACGGGTAAATATGAACTGAACTGAAATTTTTAATCCTGGAAGAGAGAGGCAAAGGTCAGAAATCAACAACAAAGGTGGACTCCATCCCTGCAACTAGGTTTATAGGACAGTGCAGCTTCATTGTCCACAATGTCTGATGATAGTTAAGGTGGCATCAAAGTGAGATTTCTAAGAGTTCAAAAACATAGGAAGCTTTTGGACCGACTCCTCCCTTCTGTGTGTTGCTAGTATGCACCACTGTTCTCATGATAAATCAGTGCGCCCCCTTAAATGGTTAATGAATATTTTCTAAAAATATGATAACTTTGTATTAATGTCAATCCACTGGAGCTCTTGCTTGACAAGTGTTCAGTGCGGCCATTAGTACTTGCTCAAAGAGCTGTAGAAAATCTAAGCTGACCCTGACCTTGCATGCATTTTGAACAGGTTTTTGGCACTGTTGCGGCCATTGTTTTGCAGGACATGAGATGCAACACTCACTCTGGTGAAAGAGGTACTTTCATGAAATGAAATGAACAAAATCTGATCGCTGAAGACTACGGCATGAAAAATCACCAGGCCCATCCCTTATGGTTTTGAGAATTACAATAGTAATTGTTAAATGTTCCCTTCAACGTCAATGTTTTGATTCTACTATCCAGTGAAGCCACTGGTGTCTACATCTTTATACCAAACTCATACTCTCTAGGATCTCTCTTTCATTATTGGGCTCTAACAACTAGCAGAACCACTCTATGGAACAGTGCACACAATCTAGAGTTTCTGTATCAATGTGTTTCATTCTAATAATGAAATTAGCCATACTCTTGGTCCGATTACCTTGCTAGCAATCTGGAGATATTGAGTCTATGTATTTGGCTCTTCCAGTCGGGGGGATTTCTCCATGAACCTTAGTATCGTGCAAAAAAAACCTGGAGCTTCTGACTCAATTTATTTAGCTCTACTTAACATTAGAGTCACTACTGTCAATTCTCTGCACTCTTCCAGTGCACCATTTCTCACCTTTTAGTACCCTATTTCGAGCCACCTAGAAGAGTGTAGGGTGGTGCTGGACCATATGCATATCAGTGGTATTCACCACGACAATGGGATCCAGCTTCCCCTGACTGACAGATGTCAGGCAATGCACACTGTATGTATCATAGTTCAGCATCACTCTGTCTTGACTCTGTTGCATAAATGATATCACACCTTGAATTCAACCATCACCAACAGGAGGCTGCAATGCAAGTGGTTATAATGTGACTCTGCTTGATAATGGTTTGTGTTAGGCAGAATTATATGCAGTACCCTTAGGGAACACCACACACAATTAAGACTACAATTCACAGTACAAACTCACCTTTGGTACAAGCCTGTACTACACAGTAAAGTGGTAGAGATGGCTGAGCAGCTAGACTTATCTCAAGAGCAAGTGAGCAGTATCAATAGTTACACAAAGGACAGCAATTACTATGATTCAAACAAACACTGACTCAAGGTTTCTGAGTAAAAGAATATACATTTATTTACACATCATTTGTATAAGATCTCACAAAAATAAAGCAGTTAAAAATCACACTCTTAATACACCACACCACTCCCAATAGATTCTGGACAAGTTAAACTGAAAATGAAGTATGAGCAAAATGGCACTCTAGTAACTTAAAAAGGGAGGGAAATACAAAGTTAGGTAAAAATTGAGCAGCACAAACAGGTAAGTAAGCAGGGTAATCTAGAACAGTTCAGGGTAGTTTGTGGTTAAGTCTTTGCCAAGAGTTCTGGACGAAGTTGCACGGCAGAAAAGTTAGTTTAAAGAGTAGGATTGGCGAAAGGTTTCACACACTTTCACCGCGGCTGGACGAAGCGAACAACCAGATTTGCACAGTACCTTTAAATGGAGAAGAAGCTGTAGCTGAGTTGGATGTTCCTGGCAGTTCCTGCAGGCTCACGGTTCCTGAAGTGACTGTCATACTGACATGAAGTAGGACGGCTGTAGGGTCCTGCACTGCCCAGGGAAGAAACCAGCAGCAGAGCAAAGCAACAAATAAAAGGTGCACTCCTTAAAACCTAAGCAGGGTCCAACCTTCCTGGCTATCCGGTTCACTGTAGCTCTGTACAGCACATTCAACCAGAGGAGGGAGTCTTGGCTTGCAGTTTGGGAAAGCTGGTTGGTCCCACCAGTTCAGGGGAAGAAGATTCCTGGTAGATCTCCTCTGTCGTTGGAGCTTGAAGATTCAGACCTGCAGCAGGGCTTCACTGGGTGGTTCAGTCATTGTAGGGGTCCTCTTCTGTCAGCTCCTCATCGGTTCTTTTGTTCCAGTGATGACTCTGCCTTTCCAATCCCAGAGACCTGCTTTTTATGCAGTTTTCCCCCATTCACACAGCCTGGCTGTCAATCACACAACAGGGTGGCTGTCCCGCCGGGACAGTCACCTAGCCAATCAAACAGGAGTGCGACTTGGGTTACCAAGAGAACCCAAGGCAGGGGTCCTAAAACCCCTCCCTCACATCCTGTCTACCCAGACTTTCAGGCACCTAAGGAGGGCTTCTGTGGAGAAGCCCACAAAAAGACGGTGAACAAAGGAACCAAACCTAGCTTGGCGTGAGTAAAACACGAGAAAGACATTTTAAAAAAGAAATAGTGAATAAACCCAGTCGGAACCATATAAAATCATATTTAGTTCAACGGATTTAAGTTTGAGGCTACCCAGATAGCCTAAAGAATACCAAGGTTATTCAAGATAACTGCGGTAGGAATAATAGGGTAGTTACCACTGTCACCAGCCAAGTCTTGATGAAAAGAGAGCACAAAAAGAGATAAGTATGAACCCTTTCCAGTACTCTATGTAAGATAGGGTGTACTGGGTCTGTGGATTTTAAAAGACTAATAAAGTTAATGGCAACTTTACATGTTTTGGGAGACAGTAGTCAGTCCCAGAAAATGGAGTCTGAGTTGGGAAATCTAAAAGACAACCCTGTGTCACACCACTGAAGGTGCTGTGTAACACACAATAAAAAGATGATGCCTTTGGAGTAGGTGAGGATCCACAGTCTATGAACACAAGAAAATGTTAAACACACACAGCAAAACACATGTAAGAGTGGGAAAAAAAGGCTCACACTCTTACCAGGTGAAAACAATAAATCCTAGAAATCCAGAAAAGCTGCTGAAGGACTCAGTAGGAAAGGGGAATTATCCATTCTTGAGAATTCTCCCTAACACTCACACCCCCCAGACTAAGGGCCAGGAGGATTTAATCCACTCCTGGATGAATCTGTACCTCTAGTCAGTTAAAAATATCCTATAGAGACCATCAGCATTTTGGTGGTGATATCCTGCTCTGTGCTCAATGGTGAAATCAAACCCTTGCAGGCAGATTGACCATCTCCGATTTTTTGGGTTTTCCCCTTTCATTTGCATTCACCATCTCAAGGGTTGGTGGTCTATCTGAATCACAAAAGTAGATCCATGCAAGTATGGTGTAAACTTCTTCAGAGACCACACAATGGCAAAACATTTACGCTCCATGGTTGCCAACCTTGTTTCTGGTTCCTTCAGTTTCCTACTGATGAAGCAAATGGGGTGCTCCCCACCTTTCTCATCCAGTTGATCAAAGACTGCACCTATACCTGTATTGGAGCCATCTGTCTGCACAATGAAGGGTTGGTGATAATCAGGAGCTCTTAGGACTGGAGCTTGACAAAGGGCATTCTTCAGTTGTTCAAAGGCTTGACTGCACTCCTCATTCAATCTAACCTTTTTAGGGAATTTTGGAGAGGAGATCACATTCAAGGGAGAAGCTATGGTCCCATAGTTCTCTATGCAATTCCTGTAGTACCCAGTGACACCTAGGAAAGCTCTCACTTGGGTTTGAGTAGTAGGGGTGGCCCCGTTTTGCACAGCTTGTACTTTGCTGGGCAATGGCCTCATTTCACCTCCTCCTACCTCATGACCAAGGTAGACCACTTTGTTCTGACCAATTTGACATCTGCTTGCCTTTATAGTCAGATCGGCCTGCTCAAGAGCCTGCAAAACATATCCTAAGTGATCAATACGTTATTTCCATGTAGGGCTGCACACTGCAATGTCATCCAAGTATGCCATGCAGAAGTCCTTCATCCCATTCAGAACTTTATTGACCATTCTTTGGAATGTAGCAGGTGCATTCTTTAATCCAAAAGGCATAACCTAGAGCTGGTAGAGGTCTGCTGGGGTTGAGAATTCAGTTTTCTCCTTGTCATGGTATGTCAGGGCTATTTGCCAATAGCCTGACATCAGGTCAAATGTAATGAGGTACTTGGCTGAACCAAGTCTATCCACCAGTTCAGCTGTCCCTGGCAAAGGCTGGTAATCAGTCTCAATGACTGTATTTAGAGCTCTATAGTCCACACAGAATCTCAACTCCTTGGATCCTGCCTTTGGTACTAGAACAACGGGACTAGACCATGGACTTGTAGAGGGCTCTATAACCCCGAGATCAAGCTTCTTGTTGACCTCTCATTTGATGTGGGATCTCACATGTTCTGACATTCTGTAACCTCTGCTTTTCACAGGTAAACAGTCACCAGTGAGAATATCATGCTGGCCCCAAGGGGTCAAGCCTGGTGATATTGAAAAAAGGTAGGTAAACTGATTTAACACAACTCTGCACTCCTCCTGTTGTTCAGAAGTCAGTTGAGAAGAGAAATTGACTCCTTCTATTTTCTCATCCAAAAGTTGGCCTCTGAGGAGGTCAGGTAAAGGTTCAGTATCCTCCTCCTCTAGAGCTGGAGCTAGAAACAAAACCCCCACTTCTGGTCTTGAGACATATGCCTTCAAACGGTTGGTGTGAAAGACTCTGGGAGCCTCCTTAGGTCTGCCTAAGTCCACCAAATATTTCACCTCTCCAAGTTTGCCCACAAACTTGAAGGTTCCTATCCATTTGTCCTGAAACACCCTCTGCCTTGTTGGCACCATAACGAATACAAGCTGGTCCTGAGTAAACTCAACATGCTGGCCTTCTGGTCATGCCAATGTTTGACCAGACCCTGACCTGCTTTTAAGTTATCACTAGCTTCTGCCATCATGTGTCACATTCTCCTCCAGAGACCTATCACATAGTCAGTCACTCTGACTGGCTTGGGGGAAGGAGCACTCTCCAACCCCTCCTTGATCAGGGCCAATGGACCTCTGACTGGATGGCCATAGAGAAGTTTAAAGCAACTGTAACCAACTCCCTCCTGAGGGACTTCCCTTTAAGCACAGAGAAGGCATGGCAGTAGAAGGTCCCACTTTCTTTTAAGGGGTTCTTCTAAATCACCTATCATGCTCTTCATAGTACAATTAAACCTCTCTACCAGTCCATCTGTCTGTGAATGGTAGGCTGTAGGGAACTTGTAAGTGACACCAGTTTTTCCACATGGCTTGCATGCAGTGGGACATAAAGGTGGACCCCCTGTCGGATATCACTTCCATAGGAAACCCTACTCTGGTAAAAATACCAAGTAGAGCCTTACCCACTGCCTGAGCTGTAACAGTCTCATAGGTATGGCTTCTGGGTATCTTGTAGCATGATCTACTACAACCAGGATAAACCTGTTCCCTGAAGATGTGGGAGGGTTAAGGGGACCAACAATGTTGATGACCACCCTCTCAAAAGGAACTCCCACCACTGGGAGAGGAAATTGGGTGCTGCATTCTTGGCTCCACTCTTGCCAGTGATTTGGCAAGTGTGACAGCTCCTACAGAATCTGTCAACTTCTGAACCCATCTTAGGCCAGTAGAATTATAAGGAGCGCCTTTCCTTGGTCTTTTTGAAACTCAAATGACCAGCCAAAGGTATCTAATGGGCCAACTGTAGGAACTGGAGTCTGTTGGCAAGGGGCACTACAATTCTTTTGCGGTCCGCAGGGATAGACTCTGTTGGTTCACTGTAGAAGAGGCCATCTTCCCAGCTTAACCTGTGCTTTCTAACTTCTTGCCCATCAAGTGGGTTAGCAGCATGTTGTCGAAGACCTTCGAGAGTAGGACACTCTCTTTGTCCTCTGCTGAGGTCTGCCCTGTTGGGTCCACTTTCTGCCAGTAAAGACTGCAGCTCAGGATGGTAAACAGTGTCAAGATCTCCAACCGAAACAGTGTCTTCTTCCAGATCTGACTCTTCAGAAACTGGCTCAACCACACAAGGTTGTACCTCACTCTCTGCCTCAGCAGGTGGAGGGATCACAGGTGTGAACTTGGACAATCTTGGGGATGTCCTGTTAAACCGTAATTATAAAGTGCCTCCTTATATTCAATATTGGCCTAATCCCAATCGCTTTACACGGAAAACCGCGTTGCAAAGTTCCGACTTTTTGGGTTCAACTTCGCCGCCATTTTAAGATCCGTCTGCCATTTTGATTTTCACTTGTATTCCATATTCTAAAATGGTGGACTGTGTTTTCATCTTGCAGTCGAGCTGATCAACCTTTGAGTTCTGTTAATGTTTATGTTGTCTGCGAGCCGACTGTTTAAGCAAAGCAAAGAAACCTTGTGCTTCATATGAACTGCTATTCAAGTGTTGTCTGCGCTCACAAGCCTCATCCTTGTATAAACACTGAAACAATGAAGAATAAACGATGATCGTATGTTTTAGCTGAACTACATTGTGAAAGATTCTTGAGACAAGGCTTACCGCAGATCTGATAACCTATACCACCATTGTATTGTCATAGAAATGTAAATTCATGTAATCCTTTGCATCATATTGTAAAAACTGTCATGTCAACTAAGCACAAACTCTAGACCACAAATTATTAACATGAAGAGAGGCTGGACAATCTTGTAGGAAAAGTATAAAAATGCCAGTGTTTAGATGCCCAGTACCTCACTCTTCTCACTGTGTCGGCTGGTACACACTGCGAGTTGTTGGGGCCAGATAGCTATCCTTTTTGCTTTGTAAACTGTGCAGTAATAAAAGATCTGTGAATCTTTTAGCCCGTGATTGGTGTATTTCCTTTGTGGTACTCAGCCTCAATATTTCTTTGTTCTTTCAGTCCTTGTTGGTAGCGCAGGGGGGCTGTCTGACTTTTTCCTTGAGGTCTTGGGTTACCCCTTTGCCTCTTTCTTTCCAGAAATAGCAATGAGTAATGTTGTGGAGTGGGAGTGATAGTTTCCTCTATCAACTCCTCTGGAGAGCCTCTTAAGGTCCTCTCCCATGCAGGCCTAGTGAGCTCCTGTCTCCTCTTACTGGGAGTCCTGGGGGTACCTGACACAACTCCAAGAGTTTTCAGGTCATTACCCAACAGAACTGCCCCAGGCAGTTCACTCTGCACACTAACAGGTATTTTGACAGTCATATCATTACACTGGATGAGAGCTGGTAACTGGGGAAAGATTTGCACAGGGCCCCCAGCTAACTTGGTGAGGCATTTGGGTGCCTTAGCAACATCCTCCACCTTGAAAAATTATTCATCCACCACAGTTATGCTGGCTTCAGTGTCTCTGATGGCAGGGGTCTCCTGTCCGTTCACAAGAACACTATCTTTATACTGCTCTTTAGAATTATCTGGGATGGAATTACAGACATCTAAATTATGTTTCTCCCACAAGCCCAGGGACACTAATGAAAAAAAAACACTAGCTGAGACTCTCATGGGTTCATCAGCCAGTAGGTGAAAGTTTCCACTTTCCATAGGTACTTCTTCCTCTGGGGAGAAGGCTAAGGAGACAGTGTGGACCCCGGAAGGTGTACCCTTACATCTGGGATCCCCTTTCACATGGTCAGTTGACCCACAAACATAACATTTCTCAAATGTCTTGATGAATTAGGGTTTTTTCTGACCTCCACCTGGTTTGGGTCCCGATGTGAACTAGGTTGAATTGGTTTCCCTTGTGTTTTACCCTTATGTTGCTGTTTGTGGCCCTCTTTTGTATTGGAGGTATTATAATTCTCCTTGTTATCTTTCTTTGGCTGCTTTCCCTCATCCTTCTTCTGAGTAGCCCTGTTGGCAACCCGCAAGTCAGCAGCCTTAGCTAACTTCTTTGGATCTATCGCCTTAGAATCAGCCAAGTGCTGTCTGAGCTCAGGAGAGCAGACATCATAAATTGACTGCAACATAACAAGATTTCTCATTTCTTCATAAGTCTTTACTCTGTAACCATTAACCCAAACATCTAAGTTTTTCAAATATTCACATACCCAGGTAGCCCAAGGGGTACCATTATGCTTTTTGGGGGTCCTAAACCTCTTAAGGTACTGGGAAGGGTTCTTCCCAAATCTAGCAATTAAAGCTAGCTTCACACACTCATAATCCATCCTATCCACCTCGCCCAACTCCATTACAACATCAGATGCAACAGTGGGTAGCCCAGAGAAGAGCCAGGGAAGCAACTGATTCCCTGTAATACCTTGAATCCCATGGTTATATTCAAACATTGCCAACCAATCCAAAATATAAAGCTTAACCTCATACATACCCACAATTTATTTAGGCGTACAGGGTCTCTTAGGACTGGAATATCTAGAAGACTCTGGGAGAGAAGCATATTCAATAGATAATCTTTTCATTTCTAGTTCATGATTCAACTCCATTTCTCTGAGCTTAAGTTCTTAGTGCTTTCGTTCAGTTTGAGCATTTAACCGTTTGAATTCCAGTTCAAGCCTTATCTTTTCTAGAGCTATGAATTCAGGACTGAATGTAGGACCTGATGGGTCCCAATGGACAAAGCTTGAGGTTGTTGAGCAGGTAAGGGAGCAGTGAGGCCTACATTAGGAGACACATCTACTTCCTCTAACTCATCAATAATAGACACATTATCATCCTCATTATTTTTCACATTTGCTGAGTGGTCAGGTATTACAGATCCACCCTCCAGACTTTGTTTCTCCAACAACCTTTCAATCAATTCAGATGTTTTGCCTTTAACAGAGAGAGTCCTTTCTCTACACAATTTTTTTAAATCATCCACAGTTTAACTCAGGAGGATCTCCTGACTATAGCTTTCCATATCAGACATGATTAGTACTGCTTTTTAGTGATGTTAGCCTTGTGGTTAGTTGATCCAAGGTAATAGCCGCACTCCAAGCGTAATTACTCTATTAATCATCACGGCTGTACAACAGCGTTAGGCACAATTATATGCAGTACCCTTTGGGAACACCACACACAATTAAAACTACAAGTGACAGTACAAATTCACCTTAGGTAAAAGCCTGTACTACACAGTAAAGTGGTAGCAATGGCTGAGCAGCCAGACTTATCTCAAGAGCAAGTGAGCAGTATCAATGGTTCACAAAGGGAAGCAATTACTATGATTCAAACAAACGCTGACTCAAGGTTCCTGAGTAAAAGAATATACATTTGTTTACACATCAGTTGTATAAGATCACACTAAAGTGAAGCAGTTGAAAAATCACACTCTTAATACATCACACCCAATAGATTCTGGACAAGTTAAACTCAAAATTAAGTATGAGCAAAACGGCACTCGAGTAATGTAAAAAGGGAGGGAAAGACAAAGTTAGGTACAAATTGAGCAGCACCAACAAGTAAGTAAGCAGGGCAATCTAGAAAGAGGAACTGCAGTGATGGAACCAAATCAAAAAGGCTTATGGCCAAAGTCAATAGGACAAAAGTCTTTTGCTCAAGATCACACAGTTCGGGGTAGTTCATGGTTTAGTCTTTGCCAGGAGTTCCGGACGATGTTGGTCAGCAGAAAAGTTAGTTTAAAGAGTAGAGAAGGACAAGCCCTCGGATTGGCGAAAGGTTTCACACATCTTCACCACGGCTAGATGAAACGAACAACCGGATTCGCACAGTATCTTTAATTGGAGAAGAAGCTGTAGCTGAGGCGGACGTTCCTGGCAGTTCCTGCAGGCTCACAGTTCCTGAAGCGACTGTCAGACTGACATGAAGTAGGAATACTGGAGGGTCCTACACTGGCCAAGTAAGAAACCAGCAGCAGAGCAAAGCAACAAATAAAAGGTGCGCTCCTTCAAACCCAAGCAGGGTCCTACCTTCCTGGCTATCCGGTTCACTGTAGCTCTGTACAGCAAATTTGACCAGAGGAGGGAGTCCTGGCTTGCAGTTTGGGCGAGCTGGTTGGTCCCACCAGCTCTGGGGAAGAAGATTCCTGGTAGATCTCCTTTGTCGTTGGAGCTTGAAGATTCAGACCTGCAGCAGGGCTTCACCGGGTGGTCAGTCATTGTAGGGGTCCTCTTCTGTCAGTTCCTCAACAATTCTTTTGTTCCAGTGGCGACTCTGCCTTTCCAATCCCAGAGACCTGCTTTTCATGCAGTTTTCCCCCATTCACACAGCCTGGCTGTCAATCACACAGCAGGGTGGCTGTTCCGCCGGGAAAGTTACCTAGCCAATCAAACAGGAGTGAGACTTGGGTTACCAAGGGAACCCATGGCAAGGGTCCTAAACCCATCCCTCACATCCTGCCGACCCAGACTTTCAGGAGCCTAAGGAGGCCTGTCTTGGAGAAGCCCGTGAAAAGACAGTGAACAAAGGAACCAAACCTGGTTCGGCGCACAGCGTAAAACACAAGAAAGACATTTTCAAAAAGAAATGGCGAATAAACCCAGCCAGAACTGTATAAAAATGTATATGGTCCAGTGTGTTTAAGTTCGAGGCTACCAAGATAGCCAAAAACAATCCCAAGGTTATTTAAGATAACCAAGCTAGGAATAATAGGGTAGTTACCACTGTCACCAGCCAAGTCTTGATGAAAAGGGAACAAAAAAGAGATAAGTATGAACCCTTTCCAGATAGGGTGTACTGGGTCTGTGGATTTTAAAAGACTAATAAAGTTAATGGCAACTTTACATGTTTTGGGAGACAGTAGTCAGTCCCAGAAAATGGAGTCTGAGTTGGGAAATCTAAAAGACAACCCTGTGTCACTGCACTGAAGGTGCTGTGTAACACACAATAAAAAGATGTTGCCTTTTGAGTAGGTGAGGCTCCACAGTCTATGAACACAAGAAAATGTTAAACACACATCACAAAACACATGTATGAGTTGGATAAAAGGCTCACACTATTACCAGGTGAAAAAAAAATCCTAGAAATCCAGCAAAGCGGCTGAGGGACTTAGTAGGTAAGGGAACTTAGCCATTCTTGAGAATTCTCCCTAACAGTTCCAATGGATCAGGTTCTGCTGGTCTAGACATGGGTGGCTGGGGAAGGTGGTTAGGGTTGCCTGGAATGCATGTCCTATATAGGTTGCTTGCTAGATCAGCGATAAACTCCGGTGTCATTTCACACTCTTTTGCAGCTACCATCACTGAATTAGTAGTATCTTTGGCACATATTGTGCACTCTTTGAACACAACATTGTGGCGCAGCCTGCAATATTTTCTCTTAGATGATTTGTCCATCTTCTTTGAGAGGTTGCCTATTATATGGCCTAGTATCCTATTGACAGTCAAACCCTGTGGCAAGGTAAAGTAGTCCAACACAAATGAAGAGCTGGCGGGTGATGTCATTGATGGGGATGTCTTTTGACCTAACTTGACCCTCTTGAGGAAAGCCCGAGCTTCCCTTACTGCTCCGCAAAGGCTATCAATGTTGCTCTGGTCCGAATCTTCACTTCATGAGCCATCAGCATGGAGACCCTCTCTGTCTCCTAAACTTGGTGCACTTTAACCCCCTGAATGCATGTGAATATCTCTCCCGCTCCACCTGGATTGCCACCTACTCCACAGCTAACTCCAATGTCAAGGAACTTTCCCATCTTCCGCAACTACTCCCCAAGTGCAGTTACTTCAAGCAACTATTAATGGTAACCACATCCTCCTTTTCATTCTTCACCTGACCTAATTCCTCCAGTATTTACACCACATGAACCACTATCTCCATCTCCCCATGATCCTTCTCCTCCTTAGGCTGTTCCTTCTCAATTTGTCTCCCCCTACATACTAACTATATGTACTTCTGACACAAAGTTTGGGAAGTAACCCATATCCTCATCTTCTCCCATTGACACTTCCACTAAATACATGCTATGTTGCATAATGTCTTGATGTTGATAACACACATGTGCCTAAATTGCCTAATACGCTTAAGGTGTCAATATGCAAAACTAAAAACATGTGGCAAATACAAGTATTTGTGCAACAATAAGCATTACAGGCACACCATGAAAGCTTGCTCACCCTTGAACCTAGGGTATAATGCCAGGGATATTTCACACAAAAGGTTGTGTGATGAATCCAGAGATTATATTCCTTTTGAAAAGTGTTCAAGAAATGATATGTCAGGATATTCAAGCTGTTGGCTCTCTTCTCCAGGTTTTCAATAGAGAACAAGGTGGCACACTGGAGCTCAGCACAGTCTCTGACTTCTCTAGCATGAGGGTGCAGTTCAAAACTTTAACATCATGGCCTTCTTTGCCGAAGTCTCTTTGCCATGCAAAGTCTCTTCTTTCAGAGGGCCTGATACGACAAATAAACATGAAAGTTCCTTTCTTCTTAGGATTTCACATGTTCACAATTTTTGTACGTGATTTGCTATTTACCTCGGATTCCCTCTGTCGGGCTCAGATCCACTTTAACACACCATCTTCAATCAGTCTCCCTCCGCTGGGCTCGGACCAATTTATTTACTTCAACACAAACTTGTTTTAACACAAAGCTTTCAAATGATCTCCCTCTGCCGGGCTCTGATCAACTTAATCTATTTTACCATCAACTTTCTTTACTGTATAAACATCGAAGACTTTCGATTGTACACAGGATTTTGCTTGACCTGTCACAGGATCCACTTTTACACAACACAACATCTTCAATTAATCTCCCTCTGCCGGGCTCGGACCAAGTTATCTACTTTAAAACAAACTTGCTTTAACACAAAGCTTTCAATTGACCTCCCTCTGCTGGGCTCAGACCAACTTTATCTATTTTTCCATCAATTTTATTTATTGTATTAACATCAAAGATTTTCAATTGTACACAGGATTGTGCTTGACCCATCGCAGGACCACTTTGATTTGCAATTCTTTGCCTCTATTCAACTTTTGCCATCTCTCAACTGGATACCTTACAGAGTCCTTCAAATGAGCACACACGTGGTGCCGGACCACTCTCTTAAAGGTATCGTATCTTGGTTTCAAAGTTCACTCACTCATCTACAGTTCAACTTTACTCGCATTGGTTATCACACGCGTTTCATACAATGTTCGTTCCAACGCTCGTCATACAATATTGCTGCTTGCAACCTTGGCTTCTACACAGACCAGTCGTGTATCGGCCTCCCCAACTTTCCGGCTGTGTTGATTCCACTGATGCTGCTTTGTTGATGCAGCAAGGACAGTACCACTGCAGCTGGCGATTCTCCCCGCCTTGATTGATTATCGACGCGATAGGGACCCGTGTATGTCCAAAACACAATGCAGGATTTTTAACTGGGTGCTTGAGAGACTTAGAAGTTACAAGTATGGTGAGTCAATGTACATCAAAGACAAATAAAATATGCAGAGATTGAGACCCTGGTTACGGATGGGTCAGACAAAATGAGACATTTATACAATAACATAAGTGAGCAGTGATCGGAAAAACATAACAGTAACATCTTAATGTAAGGGTTTGTTGCTCAGCCAGTTTTTTTGCTCATCAGTGATGATCAGTAATTGTCTGTCCTTACCTGACCAATGTATTGGGACATGTTAGGTATATGGCTCGGTGTTCGTCCATTGTATCTCATAGCAGGCTGTCTGTGAGAAAATGTTTGTGTTGTAAGGGGGGGTGGGTGAGTTCCTAAATATCCTACCTGGTAGGATGGGGAAGGTGTTACAGGCAGGGGATACTGCATCACACCGTCCAGTGTCCCACTCCCACTCCAGAAAGACCCCTCATCCCGGTGATCCTCCCACACCTCTCCACCACCAGGAACTGGATCAAAAAGTGATGGCTGTGTCCTGGCCACCTGGAGGCCAGATCCCTGGGAAATATTGGGGGAGACACCTTCTGGTTTCTCACACTTGGTAGAGTTAATTTAGGATAGCTTTTGACAGTAGGCAGAATTTATTTTTGTAAAAGATGTCCCAATGAGCACACATTTGTTGTTATCAAATTTAGGGACTGCCTCTTAAGGAATCGGTCCTAGAGTATGTTTTATTTAGGTTGATTAATAAAATTACTTTTAAAGAATGTCGTCTAGTCTGTCTCCTATGTCTGATTGTCTAGGCAATCAGGGCGTATAATGGACACTTGAACCTCTAGAGGGTTGTCCTTCAATGATTATTTCCTTTGACTTAGCTACCCTGTCATGCATGGTTTGGTTTTACAATCTTAACTGTGACTTAATTTCCCTCCCATTGATTTTCTTAGCATCCATTGCGTAGTACACTTAAAAGGACCAGGCATTACTACATCACCTAGGATAGTGTTGGAGAGCATAAGAAAACTTTACAAAAGAAGTGGAAGCATGATTGACTGATATCACAGTGCTTCCATATCTCTGAGAAGTCACATTAGTGAATTTACCATCCTGGAGAAGGCATACATGCACTTGTAGGGCGTTTTTCACTTACTTGTCACATTTCACAATGCTCCTCTATGGTTTCCCCACATTAGCCTCTTGCACACCTGACCATTGTCTCTGTCACTTTGGAGAGTTAGTTTGGCCGTGCCAGATTACATTCCTAGGTTTTACACAAGTTGCCAAAAAATGCTAACAGCCAATTCTGGCCTCCACACATCAAGGTCTTTTCAAGCACGTCTTGGCACATTCATACACTATGCTTCCAGTAATTATAGTATTTCGTTCCAAGGAATAATAAACATCCATTATTTGAAAGTTGCACATCACCAAATTTTTTCTTACCTTCCCTCTTTCATGATCAACTTTAAGTTTTATCCACAGTATACCATTAAACATGGAACCCTAATTATACAACCACAATCACTTTATCTCAACCATATCATATCCTCCCAATGTGTTAGGTCTGTGAGTCACTTTTCTGTTAATACTTCTGCCTACCTGTTAGGAAGGATTTCTCTTCAGGCAACTTTCCCTCCATATTATATGGACCCCCAAAATGTTTGCTTTTGTTTTTTAACCTGTCCTGACATTTTACAGGGAAGTGAAGCCTGCAGCTTCACTCCTCTGGAATTTAGCAAATTTTGTCATGAAGAAAGTAATCAGTACTTCAGACTATTAGTACTAGGAAACTATCTTTCCCTTTTGTCTTTTTACATTCAAGCTTTATGGGTAACTTTTCAACAGTGCACGCAGCATATTACAATGCAGTGTAATGGTGATACATGTTTATAATCCTAGTCTTTTACAATGGGGAATGTTGCTTACTTGTGTAGATGCGTAAAGTCAAGCTGGTGGCAGCAGATACATGTTTACCATTTTTGCATTATTGTTAGTGTGCATATTTACTTTTACCATGTCTGGTTAAAAAACATGGCTAGTGCTTTAAAATGGGCATGCCACAAGATTTCTCGCTTGTCCTCTGGCCATATTGTTGTTTGGCCTTCTTCCTGCCTTCTCAGGTCAGGAAACCCTAATATAGTCATGCATTAGCCTGGTGTTAGGTGGAAACCTGTGCAGTTCCCTCTGGGACCACTGCAAAAGATTTAGGACTACAGGTGTTTGGCAGTAAACCCACTTGGTAGCAGTCTGTACCACACAGATTCACTGTTGGTAGCTGTGGCCGAGCAGTCAGACCTCTCTCAAGAAGAGTTAAGCAGTATGTGGAGTATACAAGATAGGACAATTCTTCACAGTAAGACAAGCAAACACGCAACGAGACTCAGTGTAAAGATATTAAGGTATTTATTTATAACGAACATCTATCAAAAACACTATGGCACTATCACTGCAAACAAATCAAACACAGTTACTCTTCGAAGAAGAAACGATCAATCCCCCTCGCAATATTTCGACAAGTCTAGGTTCTACCGGCACCACTTATTTACAGACAGAGGTGTATGCCTCAACCTAGATGGCACTCTAATATTAATTAGGACGGGAGAGAAAAATCAGTAGGTTAAGAAATCAACACAGTTCAATACTTCACGGCTAAAAAATACAAGGCAAGAAGGCAAGAACCACAATAGATCATAAAGTTCCAAAAGTCTCTTGTGGAGAACCGTTCGAGTCTTTGTAGCAAATTGTTATCGGCAGATTGAACTAGTTCAGAACAATACGTGAGAAAGCTTAGAGGCGACCCAACGGAAAGCAGAGGATTAAGACACCTCACTCGAACCGATCGAAAGGGAAGCCAGGCGGACACGGTACCTTCTTGTGGAGGGCAGCTCCGGCGGGGGCAGTTGTTCCTGGTGGTGGATGCACGTCGGGTCTTTGCCAAGAGTAGAGATGATCTCGTCGTCGAAGAAAAGTGAAGTCTTCCCCACCAGGGAAGAGACCAGCCGCGGAGTGCTCCGTCACAAGGCACCACCTTTTGGTCGCGGTACAGGGGTAGTGGCTATCCGGTTGCCGAGGTGCTCTGCACGGGCAATTCGACCACTGCGTCCTGAGGCGAATAAAAAGCAAAGGGGACTGGTTGTTCCCACCAGCCAGGGGAAGAGACTCTCCGGCAGGGAGATCTCCTCTGTCGTCGGGAAGTGGTGAGTCGGTTCCGCAGGGCTCCACCAGAGGTGTTGTCGTGCAGGTCGGCTCAGCGTTACCCTCGTCGGATTCTTAGGTCCTGTGGCGACTTCTGAAGATCCAGTCCCAAAAGCCCTGCTTTTATGCAGAAACCCCCATTTATTCAGCCTAGCTGTCAATCAACACATGCTAAGTGGTGAGCGGGGAGGCTCACCACTTGGGCCAATCACTCCAGATTGCGACCGGAGTTGGCAAGGCAACTCGGTCCAGGGTGCCTAAACCCCCTCCCAGACCCCTGTGGTAACCCAGACAGAATGGCACCACTTTGGAGGGTCTCTGTACAGAGCCCGCCAAAAGTGGAACAAAGGGCTCGACCTTTGGTTTAGGAGTCACAGAGACGAACACAGACGCCATTTTACAAACCGAGTTCTGGCAGAAAATACCATCCGATAAACTTATTTAAAATAAGTAGATCGGTTGTACGTTAGAGATTAACAAGAAAAAGTATCAATCTCTAACAATGGGACGAATCCCATAGGGTTATGTTCGGGGTCGAACATAACAAGTAGTTTCCACTGCCACCAGCCAAAACTCGACGAGGGGGGACGGGACAGTGCCCCCTCGAATAACAGATCCAGGAGTAATCGAATTACCCCTACTAGTACGTCCACAATAAGATGGTTTGTACTAGTTCTGTTAGTAAATTTAGGTCTAGTAAAGCCAATGGTGACTTTACATGCCCGGGGAGACAGTAGTCAGTCCCCGGGTATGGAGTCTATGGTGGAGGTCCGCTAGGACGCCCCAGTGTTACGGCACATAGGGTGCGGTGTAACACACATAGAAAACATATGAGACCCTATGGAGTAAAAGACCCCATAGCCCATAGAACACATTGACATTCAAAGGAATTACACACATACATGTCCAAGAGTGGGAGGAAAAGAGTCTCACTCTTGGTAGGATGGAAAAAAACAAACTCCAGAAATCCAGCAAAGCTGCTGGGGGACTCACTAGGTTAGGAAATTCAGCCTAAACAGAGAATTCTCCCTAACACTCACACCCCCAGACTAAGGGACAGGAGGATTTAATCCACTCCTGGATGAATCTCATACCTCTAGTCGATGACATACATCCTAGAGAGACCATCTGCTTTTTGGTGGTGACACCCTGACCTGTGCTCAATGGTGAAATCAAACCCTTGCAGGCAGATCGACCATCTCAATAGTTTTGGGTTTTCCCCTTTCATTTGCATTAACCATCTCAAGGGTTGGTGGTCAGTCTGAATGACAAAAGTAGAACCATACAAGTACGGCCTAAACTTCTTCAGAGCCCACACGATAGCAAAGCACTCTCTTTCGATTGTTGCCCACCTTGTTTCGGGATCCTTCAGCTTGCGGCTGATAAAGCAAACGGGGTGCTCCCTACCTTTTCCATCCAGTTGACTGAGTAAAGCACCTATTCCTACATTTGAAGCATCTGTCTGCACAATGAAGTGTTGGCGGTATTCAGGAGCTCTGAGTACTGGGGCTTGGCAAAGAGCCTTTTTCAGGTTTTCAAAAGCCTGATTGCACTCCTCGTTCCATCTAACCTTTTTAGGAAATTTGGGCGAGGAGATGACATTCAGTGGAGAAGCTATGGTCCCATAGTTCTCTATGAAATTCCTGTAATACCCAGTGAGGCCTAGGAAGGCTCTCACTTGGGTTTGAGTAGTCGGTGTTGTCCAATTTTGCACAGCTTCAATCTTACTGAGCAAAGGCCTTATTTCTCCACCTCCTACCTCATGTCCAAGATAGACTACCTTACTCTGTCCAATTTGGCATTTGCTCGCCTTTATGGTCAGATTGGCTCGTCCAAGAGCCTGCAAAACATCTCTCAGGTGGGTTACATGTTCTTCCCAGGAATTGCTGAACACTGCGATGTCATCCAAGTATGCCATGCAGAAGTCCTCCATCCCATTCAGAACCTGGTTTACCATCCGTTGAAACGTAGCAGGTGCATTCTTCAATCCGAAAGGCATTACCTTAAACTGGTATAAGCCAACGGGGGTCGAAAATGCAGTTTTCTCCTTGGCATGGTCTGTCAAGGCTATTTGCCAATAGCCTGACGTCAAGTCAAATGTGCTGAGGAACTTGGCGGCGCCAAGTTTATCCACCAACTCATCTGTTCTTGGCAAAGGGTGGGCATCAGTCTTGGTGACTGCATTAAGAGCTCTATAATCCACGCAGAATCTAAGTTCTTTAGATCCGGCCTTTGGTACTAACACAACTGGGCTAGACCATGGACTAGTAGAGGGCTCTATTACCCCGAGATCGAGTATCTTGCTGACCTCACCTTTGATGTGGGTTCGTACGTTCTCTGACATTCTGTATCCTCTGCTTTTGACCGGCAGACAGTCACCAGTGAGTATCTCGTGCTGGCCCCAAGGGGTCCAACCTGGTGAAAGCGAGAACAGAGAGGCAAACTGATTCAACATAGATTTGCACTCTTCTTGTTGCTCGGCTGTCAGATTGGAGGAGAGATTTACTCCTTCAATTTTTTCATCTAAAGGTAAGCCTCTGAGGACTTCCGGACGAGCTTCACTCTCTTCTTCTTCCTCGGATGATGCTAGAAGCAACGCTCCTACATCAGGTCGTGAGACATACGCTTTAAGTCGGTTGGTGTGGAAGACTGTCGGAGCCTCCTTGGGATTGCCCAAGTCCACCAGATAGTTGACCTCTCCGAGTTTACCCACAACTCTGAAGGGTCCCATCCACTTATCTTGCAAGGCCCTCTGCCTTGTTGGGATCATAACGAGAACGAGCTGGTCTTGAGCGAACTCAACCATGTTAGCCTTTTGATCGTGCCAGTGCTTGACCAATGCTTGTCCAGCTTTCAAGTTATCGCTTGCTTCCGTCATCATGTGCGACATTCTCCTCCGGAGACCTATCACATAGTCAGTCACTCTGACTGGCTTGGGGGAAGGAGCACTCTCCAACCCCTCCTTAATCAGGGCCAGTGGACCTCTGACGGGATGACCATAGAGAAGCTCGAAGGGAGAGTAACCTACTCCCTCCTGAGGGACTTCTCTATAAGCGAAGAGAAGGCATGGCAGTAGAAGGTCCCACTTACGCTTAAGGGGTTCTTCTAAAGCACCTATCATGCTCTTCATGGTTCGGTTGAACCGTTCTACCAACCCATTGGTTTGTGGGTGGTAAGCTGTTGAGAACTTGTAAGTAACTCCACAGGTTTTCCACATGGCTTTCATGTAGTGGGACATAAAGTTTGACCCCCTGTCAGAGATTACTTCCTTAGGAAACCCGACCCTAGTAAAAATACCAAGGAGGGCCTTAGCCACAGCCGGAGCTGTAACAGTCCTCATAGGAATTGCCTCAAGATACCTAGTAGCATGGTCTACTACAACAAGTATAAACCTATTGCCTGAGGAGGTTGGAGGATCAAGGGGACCAACAATGTCAATCCCTACTCTCTCAAATGGGACTCCCACGACTGGGAGAGGCACTAAAGGTGCCACATTCTTGGAGCCAACCTTACCAGAGGTCTGGCAGGTGTGGCAGCTCCTGCAGTGTTTTTCCACTTCGGCCCCCATCTTCGGCCAATAGAAGTAGAGAGAGAGCCTTTCCTTAGTCTTCTTGAAACTCAAGGGACCAGCCAAAGGAATCTCGTGGGCTAACTGCGAGAACTGTGGTCTGTTCTCTTGGGGTACTACAAGTCGTTTGTAGTCTCCAGGTGCAGACTCGGTAGGTTCACTGTAGAAGAGGCCATCTTCCCAGTGCAACCTGTATTTCCAAGGCTCTTGCCCTTCAGCCTGAGCTTCTGCCTGGTGGCGAAGACCTTCCAGAGTTGGACATTCCCTCTGTCCCTTACTGAAGTCTGCCCTGCTGGGTCCACCTTCTGCCAGTGAAGACTGCAGCTCAGGATGGTCAACAGGATCCAGATCTCCAATGAGTTCCTGGCCTTCCATTAGCTCTTCCTCAGAGTCTAATTCTACCACACAGGGTTGAACCTCCCTCTCAGCCTCGGCTGGAGGTGGAGTTACGGGTGTAACTTTGGACAACCGCGGGGAAGTCTGTGTTGGCTGCACTGGAATGCTGGCTGCTGGTTTCTGGATAGAAGTCTTAGGTTGCCCTTTCGCTTCTGATTTCTTGGAGACAGCGGCCGACAATTCCAGTGGAGCAGGAGTGATTTCTTTCTTCATCATCTCCTGGAGAGTACCGCGCATGGTCCTCTCTCTTGCGGGTCTGGTTAGCTCGTGTAACCGTTTACTAGGAGGTCTGGGAGTATGCGATACAACTCCGAGAGTTTTCAAATCGTTACCCAACAGTACGCATCCTGGTACCTCACTCTGTATGCTGACAGGTATCTTCACAGTCATGTCGTTACACTGGATGAGAACTGGTAATTGGGGAAGCATCTGCACAGGCCCTCCAGCTAACTTGGTGAGGTGTTTGGGTGCCTTAGCAACATCCTCAGCCTGAAAAAACGATTTATGCACCACAGTTATGCTGGCCCCAGTGTCCCTAATGGCAGGAGTCTCCTGACCATTCACCTGGACACTGTCCTTATAATACTCTTTAGTATTATCGGGGATAGAATTATAGACATCTAAATTCTGTTGTTCCCACAACCCCAGAGATACTAAAGAAACCCTGTCTGAGACTCCAATGGGTTCGTCAGCTAGCAGTAGAAAGTTTCCACTTGCCATTTGGACTTCCTCCTCTGGAGCGAAGGCTAAGGAGACAAGCTGGACCCCTGAAGGTTTACCTTTACATCTGGGATCTCCTTTCACGTGGTCAGTCGAGCCACAAACAAAGCATTTACCGAATGCTTTCTGGAATGGTGGCTTGTTCTGACCTCCTTCCGGTTTGGCACCAGAAGACACACTATTCGGCTGTGGTTTTCCTTGTGGCTTACCCTTCTGGTTTTGTTTGGGGCCCTCTTTGGAATTTGAGTTATTAGAATTCTCTTTTGAGTCTTTTTTAGGCTGTTTTCCCTCATCCTTTTTCTGAGTTGCCCCAGAAACCTTAAGAGTAGCCCTGTTGGCAACCCATAATTCAGCAGCCTTAGCTAGCTTCCAGGAATCCAATTCCTTCGAATCAGCCAAGTGCTGTCTGAGCTCAGGAGAACAGGCATCATAAATAGACTCCAACATAAAAAGATTCCTCATACCCTCATAAGAGTTCACTTTGTAACCCTTAATCCATCCCTCTAAGTTTTTCAACCCTTCACTCACCCAGGTAGCCCAAGGGGTACCATCATGCTTTTTGAGGGTTCTAAACCTCTTAAGATACTGGGAAGGGGTCTTCCCGAATCTAGCTATCAAAGCTAGTTTCACACTTTCGTAATCCGTCTTGTCCGCCTACCCCAATTCCATTACCACAACAGTCGCAACAGGAGGGAGCCTAGAGAACAACCAGGGAAGTAAATCATTCCCGGTGATGTCCTGGAGCCCATGATTGTACTCAAACAGTTTCAACCAATCCAACACATCCAATCTCGGTTCATACATACCCACTAATTCCTTCGGCATCCGGGGTCTTTTGGGACTGGAGCTCCTAGAGGAACCAGAGGAGAGAGAAGCATTTTCCATAGACAACTTTTTCATCTCTAACTCGTGATTAAGTTCTATTTCCCTGAGTCTTAACTCAGCTTGCTTCTGCTCAGCCTGGGCATTCATCCGTCTGAACTCGAGCTCTTGGTTTCGTTCAGATTGAGCCAAGAACCGTTTGTATTCTAATTCGAGCTTCATTTTTTCAAATTCAAAATAAGCAGGGTTACTTGTGGGACCTGGTATGGGCCCCGTAGGCACAGCTGGTAAGGCAGGTAGAGGAGCAGGGGAGACAGTTTCGTTAGCCTCTCCGTCCTCGTCAGCCTCTTCAACGCTATCATCAGAATTACGATTTAGATCAACACCATCACTGTTATCTACAGTTGCTGGAGAAATTGGTTCCTCTGAACCAGTACCCAGACTTTGGTTTGCCAGCAATCTCTCTATTAGTTCTAACTTCTTGCCACTTACAGGAAGATTCTCTTGCCTACAGAGTGCTCGCAAACTCTCAGTATTTTCACCTGACAAGGACTCTTGACTGTAAGCTTCCATCGGAGACATGTTTCTGAAAGTTGCTTTTTAGTGCTAAGTTTTGTGGTTAGTTATCCTAAAGTGTCGAAAAGCACTCTAAACTGTATACTCGATACAAATCCCACCGCTGCCACCTGTGCAGTTCCCTCTGGGACCACTGCAAAAGATTTAGGACTACAGGCGTTTGGCAGTAAACCCACTTGGTAGCAGTCTGTACCACACAGATCCACTGTTGGTAGCTGTGGCTGAGCAGTCAGACCTCTCTCAAGAAGAGTTAAGCAGTATGTGGAGTATACAAGATAGGGAAATTCTTCACAGTAAGACAAGCAACAGTGTAAAGATATTAAGGTATTTATTTATAACGAACATCTATCAAAAACACTATGGCACTAACACGGCAAACAAATCAAACACAGTTACTCTTCGAAGAAGAAACGATCAATCCCCCCAGCAATGTTTCGACAAGTCTAGGTTCTACCGGCACCACTTATTTACAGACAGAGGTGTATGCCTCAACCTAGATGGCACTCTAATATTAGTTAGGACGGGAGAGAAAAATCAGTAGGTTAAGAAATCAACACAGTTCAATACTTCACGGCTAAAAAATGCAAGGCAAGAAGGGAAGAACCACAATAGATCATAAAGTTCAGAGGCCAGGCCCACTCGGAGAGAGGCAAGGCGATATGTCCCAAAAGTCTCTTGTGGAGAAGCGTTCGAGTCTTTGTAGCAAATTGTTATCGGCATTGAACTAGTTCAGAACAATACGTGAGAAAGCTTGGAGGCGACCCAACGGAAAGGAGAGGATTAATTCGACCACTGCGTCCTGAGGCGAATAAAAAGCAAAGGGGACTGGTTGTTCCCACCAGCCAGGGGAAGAGACTCTCCGGCAGGGAGATCTCCTCTGTCATCGGGAAGTGGTGAGTCAGTTCCGCAGGGCTCCACCGGAGGTGTCGTCATGCAGGTCGGCTCAGCGTTACCCTCGTCGGATTCTTAGATCCTGTGGCGACTTCTAAAGATCCAGTCCCAAAAGCCCTGCTTTTATGCAGAAAACCCCCATTCATTCAGCCTACCTGTCAATCAACACATGCTAAGTGGTGAGCGGGGAGGCTCACCACTTGGGCCAATCACTCCAGATTGCGACCGGAGTTGGCAAGGCAACTCGGTCCAGGGTGCCTAAACCCCATCCCAGACCCCTGTGGTAACCCAGACAGAATGGCACCACTTTGGAGGGTCTCTGTACAGAGCCCGCCAAAAGTGGAACAAAGGGCTCGACCTTTGGTTTAGGAGTCACAGAGACGAACACAGACGCCATTTTACAAACCGAGTTCTGGCAGAAAATACCATCCGATAAACTTATTTAAGATAAGTAGATCGGTGGTACGTTAGAGATTAACGAGAAAAAGTATCAATCTCTAACAATGGGACGAATCCCATAGGGTTATGTTCGGGGTCGAACATAACAAGTAGTTTCCACTGCCACCAGCCAAAACTCGACGAGGGGGGACGGGACAGTGCCCCCTCGAATAACAGATCCAGGAGTAATCGAATTACCCCTACTAGTACATCCACAATAAGATGGTTTGTACTAGTTCTGTTAGTAAATTTAGGTCTAGTAAAGCCAATGGTGACTTTACATGCCCGGGGAGACAGTAGTCAGTCCCCGGGTATGGAGTCTATGGTGGAGGTCCGGTAGGACGCCCAAGTGTTACGGCACATAGGGTGCGGTGTAACACACATAGAAAACATATGAGACCCTATGGAGTAAAAGACCCCATAGCCCATAGAACACATTGACATTCAAAGGAATTACACACATACATGTCCAAGAGTGGGAGGAAAAGAGTCTCACTCTTGGCAGGATGAAAAAAAACAAACTCCAGAAATCCAGCAAAGCTGCTGGGGGACTCACTAGGTTAGGAAATTCAGCCTAAACAGAGAATTCTCCCTAACACTTGGTAAAGTTGCTGCTTTCACTGGCTACTGCATGCCATTTGTGTGTGGACCCAGAAAGTGGGTGGGACTTGCTAGTGCCACTCCACATCACTCGTGCCAGAGAGTCTGTGTGTTGGGCATGAGTGAAACCCACAGTGGTCCCTCATTGAACAAATGCTGGCAGTTTGAATGGTGCAGATCATTTCCATTGGTGGGCTTGGACTTGCTTACAGCCATTATTTATCATAAAAAGAGGAATATTGCAGCCATTTCTTCAGATCAGTGTTGGAGACAAGTATCCTGTGTAGAAGAGCATCCAGAAACTCCCTAAGAAGCTAGGTATCCCTTTCTGCAAGTGACCCAGTGAAGCCATGCTGGACTATCTGATCTGAAAAAAACGTCTGTAGTGTGTCAACCCTTGCACTGGTGGTACCAACCAGGCTCAACACCTTCATGAGAATCCTGCATTCCAAAGCCTTCGGAATAGTCCTTGGACCACTGAATGGACTGACCAGTTCTCCAGTGGTATACCTCACCAGCAGTGTTTCCGTTACGTGTTTATGCCCAGGACATTGGTGGTCACCAGCTTGTGCAACAAGTCAATGTCCTGCCAAGTTACAAAATCAAGGGGTCCTGTCCTGGAAAGTCTTCTTCAACCACGACTAGAGAGATGTCTGCCATTTACACTGTGCAGTGAGATTGCTGGTGGAGTCAGTTTTCCGTGTCCTCTGGGGTCCCCAAAAGCATCCTGCATTGTTAAATCCTGCTTGCCTTCTTCTCGAGGGTATTCATCCTGCATCAGCAGCCACCTGGAGAAATCATCAGACTCACAACCCTTAGATATCCTACGGCATAACAAACAGTGGCAAAGCCGACAGCCAGTGACCTTCAGTGGACACACCAAGTCAACTGAGAAAATCAGAGTCAGGGTGAGTACTCACAAAGCATTCAGTCACCACAGTCTCCCCAATAATAAACCATAGAATACACTTTGGTTTATTCCATTACATTGCGTTTTGATTGTTTGATCTAAAAGCTGTCCTTAAAGATAGGAGAATAATTTTACTCACCATTAACATTGTTGACATATCTTCTAGAATATTTTCCACAACCACAAGAACTCAACCTACATTTGTGTACTCTACAAAGAAGAAGTTTTGTGACTTTTGGGCACAAGGCCCCATACATCTGTGGAGGAATAATTACCCAAAGGCCAAACAGAAAAATCATCCAAAGAGGCTAAATAATCACTGAATCATTATGCAAATAAAAACAAGGTTGATCACATATAAAAGGTCTCAGACAGTCCCATACAACTGAACTGACACAGAGCTTGTTACATCCCACAGAGTTGCAGGTTATAAAGTGGGTTAATACCAACATTTTATTACAGAGGTTACAACGTTATCCCACCACCCTCATTGGCTACCACATATAGAACAGCATTATGGCCCCCTATAGTCCCTGGACTGATTGGCTGCACACTATCTAAACCCACTCCCCTAGCACATGGTCCTTCTACATTGTCATTGTCAGATACAGGTATGGGATTGGTCACTCAAAAGTAATGACATATTGATAAATTGAGACTGCTACGTGATGTACACCCCTCCATTCAAGACATGAGTTGAGTAAACAGGCAAAGTCAACCTTGATTTGATCAGACAATGGACCTTCTCATTATGCCTGACATGGTGGCACACACAAGTTGCCTCTGCAACCTTGCATGTAATCTACTGACATCACCTCTGCTCTTCCTATCCCAAATCACAGGATGTCCCAGGCACGGCTCACCTTTATCTCCTTCAAATCCCAGGCACCCAGTAATAACATGACTGGGGAATTTCCCTTCAGTTCCCATACTTCTTATTGTATACGTTCATCTAAGCACAATCCTCTTTAACTAATAATTGCATGTTGCATATTTACTCTGCACCCCTATCTGGGACCCTTCCATATTTGATCATATCACTGTCTCCTAGGTACACAGGTTACACAATTTACAGACAATTTCAATTATCATAGGTTCCATCTGGATGCAAACCCTTTACCCCTACTTGTAACCCAACCACACAGCTATTCTTTGGACAATCCACTGATGTCAAGTGGAGGGGAAAAAACACATTTCCTTTTAATCATCTGTTGCCTGCTTTATTGCCCAAACATGTTGGTGTCCAAATTTCATTCTAAACTATGTGACTTAATATTCCAGCCACATGGTCCCAACTCACAGCTTGACAACTCAATAGAAAAACCATGATCTATCGGTGCACCTTTCCATGCAAGCAACACTTGCATCGTTATTAATTGTCCGGACTAAAATCCAGCCCAACCAGGTGGCTGAAATCCCTCCGTCGTTCAATAACAGACTCCCAAATACCTACAGAGATGTCATATCCCCTTCACAATGCACAAGGTCATAAAGAGTCCTGCCCGAAACTGACCCTCTGATTTTCATCCCAACTTCTGCTGTCTTTCCCCAACCTTCTAAAACTAGTTTCTCAGTCACACAGTGTTCAATTGCCCAACTCAGGTTTTCAGCCAGCACAATGTCTAGCTTATCAGAGAACTCTGCACTAAAACAGATCTGCATCTTCATACTTCCCATAACCTATTTCCCTAGAGACCCCATGTATGTGTATCTATACATGTATGTTCAGTACAACCGCATCCTCTCACACTGATTTTACCATTGCAAATCTCCTACCTCGCATGCACATGTGGAGCTCCATGCTGGCGGATAGTTAGGCGCTATGTAGCACGACACACCTATATTGGGCTTATATTGTATCAGCAGTTTTGGCATATATCTTGCTACACACATGCAATTTGAAAATGTATCAACTAAATGAACACAAAAAATAACACATATATCATTCCCATTAGCTGCATTGGATTCATGTTAAATTGCAACATCATGTGAACATCGCTGTCACCCCAGCGCGCAATTCAAACTTCTCTTTACTGGTGGGACCCTTATCAACTACCCCGACATAATTCATATGGGATGACTACTTTTGGGGAGGGCAGCAGTGCTTATAAATCTCTTCTTGGCTCCTGGCATCACAAAACCTTATGCCCTGTTCTTATAGATTTGTCCTTCAAATGGCTCATGCCTGTCAGCTCCCATCCCATTCCCACCCCAATCAAGCCCGGCGCTGGATACAATTAGTGTTTTATCAGTCCACCTCGGGTGCATATGACCTTGGCTTCTCTCTTGGAGAACGGGAAGGGAATTTGTTTTTCAGGCAAACTTCACAGATCCACAGCTCCACAGCATGGCCTGCATTCTATTCTGTTCATAGTGCACTAGGCTGCAGCTTCTAAGATGGCAATACATCTGTCATTCTAACACATTTACCACACTTCTGCCATAACACCTTTCTGGCTCCATCTTCACCCTGCCTCAGCTCTTCCCACACACCTTACTTCAGGACATATGTTTGAATATAACAACTAAAACACATGAACTATAATACTGCCCTATCTATAACATCTGCAACCACAACACTAATACATTTGTTCCTCTCTTTGTCTTGCCATATGTCAGTATCTAATGTGTGTCAAACGTGGCTAAAACAGTATGTGCTCCTTCATCTTGTGCAAACCTCAATCTGTTTCTGTGATTGTTCACACTAATAGTTCTTTTTCAACCTGTACCTTTTTACCCTGCTGGAATGCTGGTTCTGCATCCCAGCACATCATAGAGATTGGACTAATAAAGTTAGGGAACCATTCTTGTGAACTGATTTCATTCTACTGCATCAGAGCTTGCCTGTTTTGTGTTGACTAAGTTATTGTATGCATTGCTAAAAACCTAATGGTCACCATATATATGTTTTATAATTGAGTGTTGTGTGATGTTGCTACCTGCTTATTTAATGTTTGAGTGTGTGTTTTGGGCCTATGATAGAGTATGGTGTAGTTACCTTTCTAAATTGAATGATTGTGAGCCAAGGGAATCATCACCTCAGTATATGCCAACTATAGAGGGTCAAGCCATGATAGTTTCATATTCAGAATGTCACCCCTAAACCGGGACCTGGAAGCTGGGCGGCATGGCGACACATGGCTGATTGGTGATTACAAATGCCTCTGCCCATGCATGCATGTCAGACACTGAGTAATGTGAAAACCCCGCTAATGATAGCCTGTATCACCTCCCCAGGGGACAGTGCCTACCCTCTGAGCACCTACATGATGACGCCAATTCAGAACCAGACCACACCACCCGATGTAAGATACAACACAGCCCATATTGCAACCCGGGGAATAGTGGAGGGCACATTCGGAGTGCTCAAGTCACGCTTTCGCTCCCTTGACCGCTCTGGTGGGCAACTGCTAAAGGCGCCCCCAGTAGTATGCAGTATCATAGTGGCAGCATGTGTCCTGCACAACGTTGCAACCCGGCGGGCCGTGCCGGTGGACATGGTGGTGCTCCCACATCCCCAACCACAGGCACGGCCGTTGCGCATGGGAGGTGAAAGGGCACATGGTTAGGCAGCCCGTACTCAGCTTGTGGCAAATTACTTCACCTAAAATCCCACCCCTGCTGAGTGTACACAGCCCTGGCACATACCAGCTGACAATCAATGATGATGACAAAAGGGACAGTCAACTGTCACAACCATACCAGCCTGAGATTATTCACCTGGAAGTGTTACATTGTGTGCATCCATAGCCACTTAAAGACACCCAATGCTGTGTCACAAAAAGACACACATTCATGCAGCATGAACTACTACCCCCTTGCAAAATACTACATCAATATAGTGCCTTGTCTCACAACCCCTCCCCATCTCAGCTACCCAACACACCATGGCATGCAATGTGAAAGCAACCAAATGAATGCACAACACATGACACAAGTGTCACAAAGTGCACTGTCCCTAATGGAAACAGGCCACAGACAATATGCTCTCAGTAATCAATAAGAAACAGCACACATGAACAAATACTTACCAGCAACACAAAACATCAGTACAGGATGAAACAGTGCCAATATATGCCAGTAAAAAATTAAAGTAGTGCAAGTGTCACAACCTGACTAAGGCAGCACATCGACCCCTTCCAACTGCAGAGTGTTGCTGTCAGGCAAATGTGTCAGTGTACTGCATACAACATGAACTGCATCTGCAAAGAAGATGGGCTTGCTAAGACATGAAGAAGCTTCATGTATATAAGGATAAAGACATGGATGCACAAGGAAATATCAATCCACCATGCAGTGGAGAATCGAACAACAATCCCCACTAGGGATGTACACACAGTTTTGACTACAGACTGCCCACACAACTCATGGGAGCCCAATGCCACTGTGTAAGTTACTGTCACTTGGTCACACCCTTTGCAAGCCATGGAAAGGGGAAGCAGGAGGGGTGTGTGTGTCAGGAACCTAAGCATCTAACCCAAAGACAGGATAAGCCTGCATGTGCCCAGCTGGAATACACAGTGGATGCCTACGGGAGCCACACAAAGCAACACACTGTAAAAAAAATATTAAAAAAAAAAATGACTATGTGTGCACTGGGGGGGAGGCCACCGAGGAGGAACGAGGTACAGGGTGCAACCCAACACCCACATGTGTGGATGTTGAGAGAAAAAAAAAACTCCATGGGCTCATGGCCTTCACGGCTACGCTACAGTGGGAGAACTGTCGTCACTGTCATCACCCTCTGCTGCTACATCAGGAGGTGGCCGTGATATGGGAGGCAGACCACGCAAAGCCCTGGTATGGTCCTCCATGGCAGCAAGCATGCGGGTCTGGAAGGTTTGGTTCTGGAGGATAATGGTACGGAGATCCCCAAGCAGCACCTCACGGGTAGCACGCATTTCTGCCTGCATGGCCTCGCGTGATGCCCAGATCTCCTGACGGGTTGCCTTTAGCTCAGCTGACAGTGTACGTGTCAACTGCTCCAGCTGCTGTTCTGCCCTTGTACTCTGGGACACCTCAAGTTCACCAAAAGTATCTCTGAGGGACCTGTGTTCTAACCTGAGGGCTTCCCTGTGGACCTGTGACTCTACAGATATGGCTGTGCGCAGAGTCTCCAGTCCACCCCGATGCTCCCTGTCAGAGGACAACATGTCCTCCCTGTGTGAGTGGCAAATGGACTCTGTTGCCTGCTGCTGGAGCTCCATTGCCTTTCAGGGGGGAGAATGGAAGGGGCCACCCTATCCATTGCCTGAGCCATCATTTCAGACAATGCCCACTCTTCTGCTGCTATAGTGTAGATGGAGTTCTCCCACACAGTATTGCCTGGTGGCGCACGGCCACCGCGTTGGCGGGCACCACACCTGTTTGGGGCAAGGCGATGTGCACCTTACTGTGCTGGCACTGCCTGAGGCTGCAGGACTGCATTCCTCCTTTGATCTGCTGGCCCAGGGACAGGAGCAAATATTGTGGAGTGTGGCCCTGTATCCGTAACTGCCACAGGCGGACTTTCCAACACTGAAATCCCCATAGAGGGGTCTACCCCCGGTGCAGGTGGGTTTGACAGAACAGCATCCCTGCCAGAAACACTCACCTGCGATGGGACATATGTCTCAATGTCCGATTCAGCACCTGATTCATAGAGGTCTGCGGAGGTGTACCCAGAGACACCCGCGGACAGTTTAGTCTGCAGGAGGATTGGGTTTTTACCCACCACCACCTCACGTCCTCCACTGGTTGTGTCTGTGAGTCCTCCTGGCTCTGCACCATCTCCTCCTCCTCAACAGCATCAAGTGCCTCATCACCTGCAAAAACATAAAAGAAAAGTAATGAAAATAGGCATAAGCAACATAGCCCACACACATAGGAATAGCGAGGTAGACATCCAGTACATAAATGACACATGTCCATATGACAATAACTCTGGCATGCATGCACTGTCAATGAGATGGAATGGGAGGCAAAACGCAGACACTGAGGACTCCAAGATGGAAAAGCAACACATGTGCTGCATGCTGGATATCACTGGCATCACACATTAACCTCTGAGTGGCATGTCCAATACACATACATGACACATGCCAGCACCCAGATAGCACGTAGCATAGCCATGGTACATTTGACAAGTACAGCCAGATGGTAGGAAATAAGTAATGTCACCCATCCAGACAAAACATGTAAAATAGTGTAACAAAACACGCATGTGCCACAAAGCCAGTGTTCACGGATGCAGTGATGGCAGGCACATGGATAGATCAATGGTTGGTCACTTCAACATGACTGAAGACAACAGTCATGTTCAACATTCAAACAGGGCCCAAAAATTATTTTGTGCAGGCCATGTATAGGTGCACATTACTCAATCAGCCTGAATGGTGAAATCATTCCCATAACAAGGTAATGAATGTGGGCCATTGTGGGGTGTAATCTATGACTGAAGTATGTTACATTTGTGGCAGTACGGCAAAATAAAATGTGTGGTAAAAATGGCAAGGATTAAATCAATCAGGCTGAATAAACAGGAAAACATTTTGAACTATGTTGTTGCAAGATGACAGTTGAAGGGCAACTGCAGTAATCATGTGCAAATTGGCAACTGTGGTCAGAAGGGATATTGTCATACCCAAACCCAAGGCCAGGGAATGGTTTGGAGGGACCACATGGGTGACCCATACCAGTCATGACTACACAGCCTCACCTGGCACTCAATCAGAACACATCACCCAAGCAACACACACATGGATTGCACACACATGCATGGGCACTCACCGGACAATGCTTCAAGATCTGGTAGGTCTCCCATGCCTCGGATCTGATCCTCTGTTTTGAAGGCTCCAGCGACAGACTCATTTTCAGTGAGTTGGTCGTCCTCTGGTGGAGACCCACCACCAGTCACCAGAGTAGAGGCATGATTTGAAGCCAGCTTGTCCTTTGCTCTACTTTCAGGTCATTCCATAGCTTAGAGCAAGCATCAGCTGTGCGCCTCACAAATCCAAGGGCACTAATGTGGTCCGCGATGGTCTGCCATTGAGCAGGCGTAGTCTTGAACCATGCAGTCAGCACCATTTTGCGGCCATGGGCCAACACAAAACCCACAAGTGCATCTAGTTCTGCATCATTGAAACTAGGCTTCTTTGACTTGCCGGAGTCGGTAGCTGTGGCTGGGGTCCCAGCCTGTGCCGCAAGAGCACCCTTCTTCTTCTTGAGAGGTGGTGCAGACCCTGAGTGGCTCACACCGCTCTGGTTGGTAGGGGCAGAAGCGCAGGTGGACTGGGCACTGGAAGTTTCCAAAGGCACAATGACCAAAGGTCTCACTGCAGGCATTGGCTGCAGGGTGATGTTGGCAGGACCAACCTTGGTGTGATGGACTTGGACCGACACTGTCCCGGCTGGGAGACTCGGAGCTGGGGTGGATTGAGCTGCAGCCTCCTCATCCTGGCTACGTGGGGCAGCAGATGACATTGCTGCCCCAGATCCACGTGGCCTGGTGACAGCAACATTCACCGCCACACATGGCTTAGGCTTGGTGACACGAAAGTCAGCCTGGGAGTCATCCTGTGCCAGTTCTGTTGACAATATGGGCCGGTTTAACAAGGGCTGAGCTGGGATGGTGTCAGCTACATTTCCCCCAACCATTGGGGGGGCATATGTGTCCCTGATTGGGCCTCCACACACTGGCCTCTTGGGCCACTCTGCACATCCTGGCCACATCCCCTACCGTGCCCACCTCTTTGAGCTCGGCTACCTTTGCCTCCCTTACTGCTTGGTTGCCTCCCAACCATGGCACTGACGTTGTTGTGCATATGGGAGTTGCAGTAAACAATTGTCCTGGGCAATTGGGGTGAAAGGGGTAGGGTACTAGATGGAATTCGTACCCTAGTGCTCTAGCAAGGCTGTCTGTGACCCCTGTGGGAAGATGACGGGTCACGCAACACACAGGCACCCCGAAAACTATATTTAACGTGCACGCAACCCCTATTAGTGCATGTGCGTGGAAAAATTAACCCGCACTACGCTGTGGCACCCAGAAACACAAAAATAAGCGTGCGCATGGTACACGCAGCCTACACTGACCTCTGAACGGGTACGCGACACACGGGGGCAACCACAGTTGGAAAATACGTGCGCGACTCACCGTCTGCCTGGAAAAAGAATGTGAAAAAGACGCGCGTATGCGCGTTGGCAATACCCCCGCCAAAAGAGGAATTGAACGCTGTCTGAGTATACAGGGAACCGTTGTGAAGTTATTGCGTGTGAACTGACAGGAAGTACAAGAATCCCCCGCTCGCTCTCCACAAAAAGCACGTACAAGAAAACGGCATCCTACGTGTACCTTTTAAGACAGCCCACATGTGCAAAGTCACTTACGCACGTGCGCACTAAGGCCCTTTCCTCCAATTGCACGAAGTCACACCTGGACATGCAGGTTTTTGCACGTGTACAATCAACATGCACCCGTGTTGAGGGAAACGCCCTTGCGAGTCAATTCACAGATGCGCTTACGTGCTAAGGGCCTTTCCTCGAATTACACGTTGATGTGCAGTTTTTTCACGTGCCAAATCACTCCGTATCAAGCTGGCCACGGAACAACACACGAATACCACGCTCCTGCCCAGAAGGCCATTTTCCTGCCCCCCCAGAGCCCTGAAACACGCTCCCACCTGCCATCTGCTGCTGCCTGCCTGCCTGCTGCCCAAGTGCCCTGCTATTTGGTGCCTGCACGTTAGCCATCTGCAGGGGTGCAGTTGCTGTGACCACCCCTGCTGGAACTGAAGACTCCCGACTGGGATACCATCGCTCCACAGCCCAGCCCCAGGACCCAGTTGTCCACCCACACCTGCCTCTGTGGTTGCCATGTTGGACACAACACTCTCTGGCACCACTGGTAACCCCCAGCCAGAGAGGCAGAGGGCTACCAGCTTCAGTGCCAGTGAAGTTGGTATCCTGGTGGAGCAAGTCCTGGTGGAGTATGATGCCCTCTTTGGAAGTTTGCACGCCGACAATGAAGGACGGAAGAGGATCTGGATGGACATCTGGACTGCCATCAACGAGGAGGGGGTGGCAGCTGGTGACATTCAACACGTCTGGAAGCGCTGGGAGGACTTCATGTCCAGGACCCTCAACAAAGCCTGGCACCTCTTGAAGGCAGCAGAAGCCAAGGGGTGCCGGGTCTGCCTAACCAACAACCAAATGAGGGTCCTGGAAAGTATACGGCCAGCGCTCCACCTCCAGGTCCTTGAGAGGCAGAGCCATCTGGAGTCGAGCGGTAAGTGTACATGTGTACTGATTGGACGCTGTGAATGTTGAGGTGTGGCAGGAGTATGCAGGTTGTACATATGTCATAGGCCATATATGCATGTGTATGTAAAGGGACATGAGCCTGCTGCATGTGAGTCCTCTCATGTGTGAGACACATCTATGGTGTATGTTTTGGTAAGCATGCTTGGCAAATGCAGGTGTGGGTGCACACATTTTTTAAATCCTGTGTATGTACTGTTGCATGGTTGTGGTGTCACACATGGATGCTGCTTAAACCTGCATGTACCTGCACTATGTAAATTTGCATGTGTGTGTATTTGACAAGTGTGCAACTGTAATACACCATGGATGCATGTGACACTGACATGTAGGAGGCTGATTGCCAGATGTGACATGGATGGGGATGTTATCACAGCGACAGATGGTGGAGATGTGCAGATGCATGTATGTCTGGTGGCGTGTGTGCATGTGTTCTGCACTCCCCGTGTTGTATGTGACGTCAGGCTCACCTTCGGCAGCTCATGCTGTTGTTTGTGTATGGATGGTGCTGCCTGGTGCAACATTCCTGTTCATGTGCTCATGTGTGTGAGTTGAAATTACATGTGTGTTGGGGAGTGTGATGCCATGTTTGAAGTTTGACACTGCCACTCATGTACAACTGTAATGTGTGTATCAGACCATTGTACAGTGCCCTGATGCCTGTTTTCTATCTCTCCCTGTCTGCAGCGTCAACTGATGAAGAGGGCGGAGACGGTGCTGTGGAGCAAAGCGGCAGGGATCGCACCGCCAGTAGGAGACGCAAGGCCCAGCTCCCCTCCCAGGTTGTCATCTCATCGGGGAGTGAGGAGTCTGGTGCCGCGTCCGAGGGTAGGTCCAAGAGGCGGAGGTTGGAGGTGGACTCCTCGGCAGCAGAAGGGGCAGCTGAGACCCCACAGGGTCCGATGGAGGAAGATGGCACAGAGTCATCCAGGTTGGTGGGGGGTTTGGTTGAGGAGGAGGCCATGGAAGGGACACACACGGGGTCTGGAGGGGGTATTCCACTGGTGCTAGTGGTACAGTCCAGGGGCAGGGACAGGAGGCAGCACAGGCCGCCGTGGAGGTGCCTGTGTGTAATCCTGTCCCCGATCCTGTGACTGCATCATCCCGCACCAGCAGGGATGCCTACGTCCAGACCCATTTTCAGGGAGGGGATGAGTGCACAACAACTGGCCTTCCTCTCCCTGCGGACGTGGCAATCCGGGACCGGGTTGAGCCTGTCCTGGCTGGGATGGCGTTGCGTCAACGGGGCATGTGAGGTGACCTGCAGTGTTTTCATGAAGACACTGCACGTCATCTCGGATGCCTCTTTGACCGCATCAACCTACTGTGACAGGTCACCAGGACTGGATTCCTCCGTCTGCTGGACCTTCTTCCGACCCCCTCCTCACCTGAACCCCCTATGTGCCAGTCATACTCTGTGCCATCTTCCGTCCCATGTATCACCTGGGTACCCTGTGGAGCTGCCTCTGACCCAGCGGCCAGGCTGGTCAAGGACACATCCCTGCCACAGTCGGAGTCGGAGGTCCAGCTGGGGTGGCCACACCAACAACTGCACCCCAGCAGGAGGAGGACATGCAGTCATCAAGAGCGAGGGCACAGGCACAGCAGCAGCAGCCTCAAGGTGGGACCGATGATGTCTCGGGCCATCAACATCAGAAGGGCAGGCATCAGCTGGAGGGCAGGAGGACCCTGGATTGGGAGTGTCTTCCGTGTGGCAGTAGTTGGGCCAGCACATAGATGCGGAGCGGCAGCGGGCGGAAGAGGCACAGCTCACTATGGTCAGGGCAGAGAACTCCATGCGCAGGGCGTTGAGGCGGGCCGAGTGCCTCGAGGCAATTCGCAGGGAGTTGGAGTTCGACATGGCGTCATCCCTGCGAAACCTCGGGCCCATGGATCAGGCCCACCTCCAGGACATAGAACAGGAGTTCGATGATGCTCTGGCCCGGGAAATCGGCAAGTGAGCCGTAGGAATTGCCGCCGCCATTGTATATAGTTAGTGTTAGGTTTCATTTATGTTTTCCGTTCATTTGGAGCGCTTGGACTATGCCCCACATTTTTGTAGATAGTTCTTCATTAGGTAGTGTTTTTTGTAGGTTTCATTTCAATGGTTGGGCTCATGGACCCTGAATTTGTTATTTGTATATAGTTCAACAGTGGATTTTTATTTTATTTTTCACCATGGAGCAATGGATTTTACTTATTTCTTTCCCTTTGGATTTGCTTTGTTGGACAGTGACTTTGGACACATTTTCATTTGGATTTATTTGGATTCTGATTTCATATTTTTTATTCATTTTGGAACATGCTGAATTTTATATATTATTTCCATTATTGTGTGATTTCATTTCATTCACTTCATTTTGTGTTGCATACATTTTTGTTTCATACTTCAATGTGCGTTATTCTCTCATTGCTTTCATGCATGTCACGATGTGGGTTTTCACATTCACCGGCACCCATTGTGTGTGTGTGACGGACATGTGTTGATGTACATACATGCCATTTGGGTTGTTTCAAGTAATGGGCATTTCAATGTGGGGTGGATGTAATACTTGGTTGGTTCTTTGTGCAGGGGTGGCGTGTGTTGGGATTTTGGTGGCCATGAGGGCCACAATTGTGGATCATGATGATGTGTTGGGGGGGCATGAGTCGGGGCCTGCTGGCAGGTGTCCCTCACTGCCAGGTGGGTGGGGGTGCAGCGGGACATGAGTCGTGGCCTGCTGGCAGGTGCCTGTCACTGCCGGGTGCGTGGGGTGCATGGGGACATGAGTCGGGGCCTGCTGGCAGGTGCCCCTCACTGCCGGGTGGGTGGGGGTGCAGGGGGACATGAGTCAGGGCCTGCTGGCAGGTGCCCCTCACTGCCGGGTGGGTGGGGGTGCAGGGAGACATGAGTCAGGGCCTGCTGACAGGTGCCTGTCACTGCCAGGTGGGTGGGGGTGCAGGGGGACATGAGTCAGGGCCTGCTGGCAGGTGCCCCTCACTGCCAGGTGGTGGGGGTGCAGGGGGACATGAGTCGGGCCAGCTGGCAGGTGCCCCTCACTGCGGGGTGGGTGGGGGTGCAGGGGGACATGAGTCGGGGCCTGCTAGCAGGTGCCTGTCACTGCCGGGTGGGTGGGGGTGCAGGGGGACATGAATCAGGGCCTGCTGGCAGGTGCATGTCACTGCTGGGTAGGTGGGGGTGCAGGGGGACATGAGTCAGGGCCTGCTGGTAGGTGCCCCTCACTGCGAGGTGGGTGGGGGTGCAGGGGGACATGAGTCGGGGCCTGCTAGCAGGTGCCTGTCACTGCCGGGTGGGTGGGGGTGCAGGGGGACATGAGTCAGGGCCTGCTGGCAGGTGCATGTCACTGCTGGGTAGGTGGGGGTGCAGGGGGACATGAGTCAGGGCCTGCTGGGAAGTGCCCCCTCACTGCCAGGTGGCGGGGGGTGCAGGGGAACATGAGTCGGTGCTCACTAGTGCATGGTGACATGTGGGCTGGCTGGGGGGCATGCCCAGGGTGCATAGGCTATCTGTGGGGCATTCCCAAGGTGGATGGGCTGCCTGCGGGCATGGCCTGGGGTGCAGGGTAGTCCTCCGTGGTGTGGGCTGCCTGCAGGGCCTGGGTATGGGGGAGAGGGCACACCTGGGAGGTCTCACACTGCCAATTTGCATGTGATACTTCCTGCACACCCCCAAGATACACGTACCCCGCTCGCCCAAGACCTATCGTGTGTGATTCTCCGCGCGCACCCCTCCAAATACACGTAACCCGCTCGCCCAGCTAAATCACGTGTAAAACTGCACGCACACCCCTCCGAATACACGTACCCTGCTCGCCCAGCTAAATCGCGTGTGAAACTGCACGTGCACCTCTCAGAATACACGTACCCCACTCGCCCAGCTAAATCACGTGTGAAACTGCACACGCACCCCTCAGAATACACGTACCCCACTCGTCCAGCAAAATTGCGTGTGATACTCCCCGCGCACCCCAAAAATATACGTACCCCGCTCGCACAAGGCCTATCGCATGTGATAATCCCTGCGCATCCCCAAAATACATGTACCCCACTCACACAAGGCCTATCGCATGTGATACTCCCTGCGCACCCCTCATTATACACGTACGCCGCTCGCACAAGCCCTATTGTGTGTGATACTCCCCGCGCACCCCTCAGAATACACGTACCCCTCTCGCACAAGGCCTATCACGTGTGATACTCCCCGCGCACCCCTCAGAATACACGTACCCTGCTCACACAAGGCCTATCGCGTGTGATACTCCCCGCGCACCCCTCAGAATACACGTACCCCGCTCGCACAAGGCCTATCGCGTGTGATACTCCCCGCGCACCCCTCAAAATACACATACCCTGCTCGCCCAAGGCCTATCGCGTGTGATACTCCCCACGCACCCCTCTGAATACACGTACCCTGCCCGCACAAGGCCTATCGCGTGTGATACTCCCCGCACACCCCTCAGAATACAGGTACCCCGCTCGCCCAAGGCCTATCGCATGTGATACTCCCCGCGCACCCATCAGAATACACGTACCCCGCTCGCACAAGCCCTTTCACATGTGATACTCCCCGCGCACCCCTCAGAATACACGTACCCCGCTCGCACAAGCCCTATCGCATGTGCTACTCCCTGCGCACCCCTCAGAATACACGTACCCTGCTCGCACAAGCCCTATCGCGTGTGATACTCCCTGTGCACCCGTCAGAATACACGTACCCTGCTCGCACAAGCCCTATCGCGTGTGATACTCCCCGCGCACCCCCCAAATGACTGTCCCGACCCTGTGAACTGGTGCAGGGTTAGCGTGGCCCTTTGCGCTGAATTGGGGATTTCAATGCCTTATCCTTGTGCAAGGGGGTTCTTGGGAGCGTAACTGGCGCTGTGGGATGTTCTCTGCGCCAGCGCTCAATATGGCTTTGATGTTAGATGAATACGTGGTGCGCCAGAATGCTGTTTAGTGCACACGGCTGGCACACGCTACCTCTCTGCGCTTTTCGCGTGCGCTGCCTCAGCACTGAAATCTATGAATTACCCTGTAAGTCTTGACCACTCTCTACGCGTACCTTGATTTGGTTTGTCTAACCTCTCAGAGTATCCCTGTTCTCCAGAAATATGGTGGCCTTTTATATTCTGTCCACCAGGCCAGATTGTACAAATCCATCTTAACACTACCACTGAACTGTTTCCCTGTTTCCTTTCTTCTACCATAGAATACTGTTTGGTTACTAATGGCAGGAGTAGAATATGCCAATTTTTCAGAAAAGTAAATGGCCAGTGGTGATTGGTGTAGTGTTAAAGCTTTCTAACATGACATAACATAACATAAGACTCACACAATGGAAAACCGTTCTCAAAACAACAACAAAAAAGTAGGGAAGATTACTGACCCTGGCAAAGAAAGACATCTTGGATTTACACAAAGAGGGTAAGGAAAATGTGTTAGGAAACATGTTTTTTTATTTTTATGGTGACTCAAAAAGAAAATGGAAAAGGTAGTTGAAATATTGTTTTCAAAGGAGTGAAGGCTAAAAAGGGAGGGTTAGTGAGGGGCCCAACAAACACACACACACATATAGATGAATGTGGCTAAAGCAGGGGTTGGGAAAAACACCAAAAAACACAAACAGCTAACAAACTGCTCTATAAACTCTATTGGCTACCAGTGATATGGGATGAAGAAGGAGCCATCTAACGCCTGAATGAGACTCTAGTTGTGATTGCTCACAACACAGCCGAATTCCAGCATGTTGAAACAGGCATTTTAAGCTGGTGGTGTGGGTGATGTGCTGCAACTGCAACAACCCCAATATTCAACTCAGCTCAAAGCATGTCTGATGCTGTAAAATCAGCTGAAATGAGATTAGATTATGTGTGCCGCTGCAAGTATAACATGGACAGGTGAGATATCAATGAGAAAACGTGTCATAACAAGGTGGAGATCCTTTGCAAAGCATGACATCTGCATTGTGTTCTGGAACCTTAGTGCAGCATTCAGCGGACAACTCCTCAATAGTGGGGAAATGGGGCGCCGAAATTCCCGCATTATGAAGGAGACAAACCCAGAGCTGAGTGAAAACCTGAGGGTCTCTCCCCTAAAGCATGCAGCTGAGGGAGTGTTCATGGGTCGGTTGTGTTATGGGGAGAGATTAGCTCTGGGTTAGCTCTGGATTAGCAGGGCATAGGCCAGGAAGCAGAGAGTGGTGTTTGATTGAAACCGTTCTCCTGTGCTTTCTGCCTGAGGGTTTGCAGGGATGGCCTTCCAGAGCAGCTGTGGAGTGTGCAGGAACCTGGAGCTGAGCTTGCAAATAGGTATGCATTATATTAAAATAAAAGTGTATTACACGGCCACGGTAGTGGCCGCGTAGTTATGGTTTAGTTGCTGTTTCCATAGGAAGAGCACTTTTTGGGCAGTTTATAACTTCGCTCCCCCTGGACTAATCCTCACCAAACTTTGCAAAAAAAAAGTATATGGGCCATTCTGATTTTTTTTTGCAAAGTTTGGTGATCTTTGGTCCCGAGGGGGGACGAAAGTTATAGGGGGAGTCCCAAACATGTTTTTTACTCATAGACTGAATGAGGGAAAAATTTTTAGCGCATGCCTACAGCCCAAACCGCTGGACAAATGTTCACCAAATGTGCGGCAGGGGCAGTGGCTTGGTCCTGAAAGCGTGCTTTTGTAAATTTGGTGAAAATCCATCCAGTAGTTTTCTTTAAAACAATCAAAAAGTAGGTCTGAAAAAATGTGTGATATCTGTGTCCGCTCCGCGGTCACACTTCCCTGTTCGCTCTGGACATGTGGCGCTTTCACTGATTGGTTGTGGAACAGCATGAAGTGCGTCAGATTTCTTTGCTGCCTCCGCCATCTTTTGTTCATGTTTTGGTGTACACGGACATCGCCGGCAACACATACAAAAGAAGACACCAATGCACTTGTTATACTTGTGTTTTCTTGCCACCAAATTCATATGGTAAAGTGTAAATTGGTGCTGAATGTACGGCGAACAATGCCTGCGTCTGTGTTAGAATGTTTTCAGATTAATATTGAAGTTGGACTGGCGTCCTATGTTTTCACATCTGAGTCCGCCACCTGGAGTGTTTGATGGAAACGGTGGTTCTGGAGGCGTATGGGAGTAGCAGGTCTCATGATTGGATTATTCTATGTTGTTGCAAAGTGAGAATTTATTTGCCTTCTGAGTGAAGGTCAGATGATTTGCTTTTTTGGTTGCCAGCTCAGTATGCCCACGCATCCAAGTCAATCCAGGGGCTATTGTTTTTTGACTTTGAGCAAAAGGGAAACTTCAAAAGCTATGCAAGGAATGAAAGCTTGGAAAAAAATACCATTTGATAAGGTTATTTTTATAAACCGTTTGTAAGGAACATGAAATATCAGTTCACGAAGATTCTTTGATGCAAACACTTTGCTGTCTGAGTTTGCCAAAAACAATGGAGGCTGTCAAGATCATGTAAGTTTAATTTTGACGACTGTACACCGACTCGAGTTTTAATTTTATATTACCAAACACTAATTGGGACAATGTAACTGAAGTATTATCTTTTTGCGCGATTGTAATTTTCCTCCAATAACAGAGAGAGCACATTGTTCGCATTTGCATGCTATGACTAGAGTCACCCTTGACAGTTATTTCCTTTTCTTTCAAATGTTATGCTTGCACACATAGCTTTGTGTATCAGTTTTCACGTTCTGTTGGTCTTGTGTAACATCAAGACATGTCATTTTTTCTTGCTTGTCCATTCATGCTGCCTTCATAACTGAATTACCATCTCACTGTGTAGTTGCCCTTTTTTTAACCCTTCCTGCGACTGCTGTTTCTCAGCGTTTGTAGGCTGTTACTATATGTACCCATGGTCAACGCTAATATTTCCTTAAAATGTCGTGTTTGTCCACTTATATTTGTGTAGTACTTTCCACAATCTTTGTGTCTTTTTTGGAATTTTTTCCTAAAGGTTGGGTATTGACACATATTTTTTCTTATGTTTTCCGCTAAGCTACATCTTGCCGTACTGTGTGTGCCATGGTTTCCAGATGCCGACTGATAGCTTCTTTCAACGTCAGATGCAACTGCTGGTGACTGGCTGCCTGTCCATTACAGTGTTTTGGGATGACCGGCCAGGCCCCCTTTGTCCCTACACTGACCTAGCGATTAGAAGTAACATAACATCATTTATGGTGGTGTAGGGCAAAGGTCATGGCGCCATATTGGAAATCACTGTGCAAACAAAGTGGGTGCTTTACCAGAAACGCATACTTTGTGTATGCGAAAATAACTATGTGTGTCTCATCATGAACATTTTCAATGACACACTTACAACCATTGTTACAATTCTATTGACGATGGGATTAGTCCGATGGTCTCTGGCAGGTGTTTGTTAAATAAAACTACTTTACAAAGTCTAAAATGTTAACGTTTTCTTTTAAAATCCAGTGTATCATTTCAAAGTGTAAGGTAGCATGTTGTACGTCGCTGTATGTTTATTTACAGGTTCTGCGTCACGGCATGTACTTTTGCTTTTCAGAGGCTGTCATGAAAGTGAAGAGGGGCAATGTATGGAACAACCGCGTTCCCTTTCAATGGTGGCCATCTTGAAAAAGGATTTTGTTTTGTAATTGCTGTATGTTTATGTACAGGTTCTGCGTCTCTTTTGCTTTTTGCTGGCTGCCATGGAAAGCGAAGAGGGGCCATGTATGGAACAACCGCATTCCCTTTCGAAGGTTGCCATCTTGAAAAAGGATTTTGTTTTGTAATCCGGCCTGCCTGAGGTGGGCTGGATTATAACCAGGAATCCTATTTTTCAGTAGCGCACGTTATTGCTTTGCAAATTTATACTATTACTGGCAAATCTTATTGCTCTATGACCTTTACTGAGAAATATGAAGTACATGGCGTGTATGCTATCTTTTTTTTTTATATACTTACACTGTGAAAGATAGTTCTTAACGCAGCATTTACTTTGTTAATGGATGACTTTCTTTTTTGGTAGGACAGGCAATAAGGCCGTTTACGAATGGAAATGAGGAAAGAGGCATTCAACAGTGATATGGGGGGGTAGGTGGACGGCGCAAAAATATTCTGTGTTTGTTATTTGTAAGCTTGGGGCAGTGTTTGACATGCTCCATTATTACAGCACTGCTGCTGTTTCTTGGGGAGGAGGGATGGCCTTAGCTGATGTCATTTTCAGATAACTAGAACTTTTGCTAAAAGTATGTAATGTGTACTGCATTGTTAATGGCTGACTACCAATACGTGTTGGCGGTGTGCAAGGCAAATGTTGCAATTAGACGTTCCTACATCAATATAAAATCTGTTTGCACACCGTCTACGAGGCAAACATAATTCTGTTAAGTGTTTATAGATTCTGGGACACGTTACTGTGCTGTACACCAGCATATTGACATGTGGTATTCTCCGCAAGGTGTGTAAATAAGTCAGAAGTTACTTTAAATTATGGTTACGTGCCACTACTATAAACCAATGATCTTTAGCAAAAACACTTTGCAAAAGTGACGGTACGGTTAAAGGGATGGTCTAGTAAAAATGTTTATTTAAAAAATAGTTAGGCCACATAAAAAAAAAATACTAGCATTCTCCGTTTTAAAACTTCCTATGTAAAATTTTGAGCTATTCAAGCTCAAAATTTGAAAAAGCAAACACAGGGGCGCAGCCATTTTGTGAAATGGAGGCCCTCCTGTGCTGGCTTTTGCTTTTGCGGCACTAATGAAGGAAAAGCCAGCCAGCTGTAGTAAACAAAGGCTACCGCTGGGTGACTTTCCCTTCATTAGTGCTGTAGGCGGAGGACGGGGACCGGAGACCAGAGCAGGAAAGCTGCAGCTGAATCTCGGTATGTGCTATTTATTTTTTTTACAAAAAATAAGCACTAGCTGCGGTTTTTTTCTAAGTTTTCCGGGCTGGAGGAGCCCGGAAAACTTAGAAATAAAACCGCAGCTTTAAAAATGTTGTATTTATGTTTGCGGTCGCTTTTGAAGCGACCGCAAACATAAATACAACGTTATTGTGTTGGAAAACGCTGCGGTTTTTCTTTCCAAGTTTCTCAGGCTCCTCCGGCTCGGAGGAGCCTGAGAAACTTGGAAAGAAAAACCGCAGCATTTTCCAACACAACCGCAGGCCCAAAGTGAAAGCCACAGCAGGCAGAAACACACGCAGTTATGTTTACATGCCGCGTAGTGTTTCTACCTGCAGCTGATTTCCCATTTGGGGCTCTCAGGCTCCCCGTGGGGAGCCTGAGAGACCCAAATGGGAAATGCTAAATGCTGCGTTGTCTGCCTAAATCTGCTTTCCCATTTGGGGCTCTCGGGCTCCCCGTCGGGAGCCCGAGAGCCCCAAATGGAAAAGCAGATTCAGGCAGAAACAACGCGGTTGTTTTCCGCAATGCAGTGTTGTTTCTGCCTGAATCTGCTTTACCATTTGGGGCTCTCGGGCTCCCCATGGGGAGCGGTTGTGTTGCAAGCCGGCAGGCAGACACCGCCACCACCCCAAAGGCCCACACTCAAGGCCCTGTTTACCCCTGTTTGCACCCTGTGTGCCGGTGCTTTCCCAAAGATTCCAGCAAAACTACCTCCCCCCACCAAAAAAAACGGTGCTAGCCACGATTTCCCTCTTGCCTGGCTGCCGAATGCCTGTGAAATTCAACAAGCATCTAAGACTTACCCATAGACACTTTATGGAGCTCTTGTACACCGCCCTATCCTTTATATTGTTTTGCATAACCAAATGTTTGCATTTTCATTTGGGTATATCTATTATACAAACTCAACTGTAATGCCGGTAAATCTATCTGCACTTGATTATCCATTGCATTGGATAGAATAGCTCATAGCTCCTGCCTGGATTATTACACATGCTGCGGTAACCATACTTTTTTGCTCACTTGGGGCCTGTTGTATTCACTTCTTGTGCATTGCAAATTGATTATTGGTTATAGCTCTACCTTTTATCTGACTTGTGCATTTTAATCCTGCTCTACTGCATTGCGTAATTGATAGCGGAATTTGGACAATGTATATACCTGCGCCACTCTCAGATCACTGCAATTAATGCACCTTGCCACTCGCACAGTCGTTCTATGCCTTTCCTGTGTTTTGCAACTTGCTATAGGGGGTTTAAATTAAATTGAACAAGTGCATATCGGATAAAGTAGCATAACTAGAATATCTTATTGCCTTGCTGGTCAACCTGTACTATGTATACTATGACAACCTGCAGATAATGTTATTCTATTATTCTATTAATTGCCTCCCTTGTTAGCCACTTCTCTAGCACTGCCAACCACCATAGAGGACATGCTGACTCATACCTTATTTCTTAGGCTCTCTATACTAGCCTTACTAGCTAATTACTAAGCGGAGATCCCACTATATCCTACCACAACCATGGATCCACTTTGCACAGCTGATGCGTACATCCACCTTGGTAAGGGACTAGCCCGTCTCCAGTGCTCTCGCCACCACCCAATTCCTTGTCCCATGCCATCCCTCAATAAGGTTGCACATTTCCCTCTCTACTCACCCCGAACTACCAATACATCCATCACTAAGGTTTATACTAACGTCGACCCCTCAAACTTTGACATCCTTGATACGTCATTGTCCACAAATGGGCCTAAATGGCCCTTCTCCACAAGAATTGAACTTACATTTCTGAATACAGTCACTGCTACAATCCCTATTGATCTAACCCCATTGGTCCCCTGGCCATCACAACCCATCAATTATCCTCTCACGGCACACACAAGATACATATGAACATCCTATCTCCAAAGGACCCTAATATTCACTACCGCCCCCTTACTAGATCTATACTTAATCTCTTGAACACAGTTACTGTCCCAACTCCCATTGCCCAAAGCCCACCAATACCCTGGCCATCACACCCTATCACCGGCCCATGGAGAAGAAATAGATTATCCTCTCATATACACAAGGCTCTCGTGAATAAACCTTATCTGAAAGGTGCCCAACAACCTCAGGCTAATACCGCCATTTCTCAACAACCCCAGGCTAATACTGCCACCTCTCATTTTAATATTACCAATGACTCTAGCCACATCACAACCACAACCACTAAATCGAATAGTCTGCATATGATTTAATTAAAAGGAGCCCTTACAAACACCAGATCCATCACAGCTCACGCTTTGGATATTGTGGACACCTTAAAAGACAACGATTTAGACTTCCTAGTAGTCATGGAAACCTGGCTCCACACAGCCTCTGCCCCCCTCTATCCCTAGCTATTCCGGAAGGATACACCATCTATAGAAAAGAAAGAGGCGCTGCAAGAGGAGGTGGAGTAGCTCTATTAGCTAAAGAAGCCCTGGACCCTAGCATATCTCCTGAACTACCTTTCACATCTGTGAAGTTATGACTGTAAAAATCTCCCTTACACCTACATGCACACTTACACTTCAAATCATCTACAGACCCCCCGGCGTAATTCTACCTTTGAAGATAAGATTACAATACTCAGGCTCACAACTTGAAACCACATTCTAAAGTGATCAGTATGAGCGATTTCAATTAAAAACTGTATGATCCCCTAGATCTAAATGCAAGTCTCCTAGCGAGTTCGCTAGAGGCCCAAAGATTTACACAAAGAATTACAACATCAACCCATGATAAAGGGCGCACCTTGGACTGGTTAGCTGAAACTAATTGCTCTACCATCATCCAGTCTAATACCCCTTCACCATGATCAGACCATAATATTATCTCATTCACTATTACCATTATCAACAAGGACCTGAAAAAGAATTACCCAATTATGACGGCCCCATCCAGAAATCTTACAAATATTAAATTCCTTGTATTCGGATTGTAACCCGTCAACATTAGTCAGCCACTACAACGAAACCATGACAGCAGCTATAGAGAAAACTGACCCACTAAAAAGTAAAAAGTCCAAACCTCCAGCACATATCAATCTATGGTTTACCCCTGAACGTTAAGCCCTGCGGGCTCAAAAAAGATCAGCCGAAAACAAATGGATCAAAACACAATCTCAAGAAAATAAAACCCTTTTCAAAGCTATAGCCAGCAAATATAAGCTTGAAACTATCAAATCCAAAAGTGAAGTCTACAATCATAGAATCTCAAATGCCCAATCCAACACACAAGAGTTATTCACAATTCTCAGGAAATTTGAATCCCCAGCTTCCACATATGACCACACAATCAAAGATGCACAGATAACCCTAAGGTAACTAAATTCTCTTTTGCTCCGCTTACTACGCTAGACACAATTAATATCATCAAAAGCTTAAAACCTTCCAGGTGCAAATGAGATAGGTGCCTGGCAACCTTGGTAAAAGATTGTGCGTCGGAACTTGCAACATTTGTCACCAATCTCATTAATAATTCATTTGCCACTAACACAGTCCATAATGACTTAAAAACAGCCTGTCTTCTACCCCTGCTCAACCCAATATTCCAACTATCGACCTATCAGAACCATCCACTTCTTACTTAAAATACTAGATCGTGCAGCTTACCTGCAAATCCAAAAATACCTTGAGGACAATCAGCTCCTAGGCTTAAGACAATCTGGCATCAGACCAGGCCATGGTACGGAAATGGCCCTGCTTGATTTGAAGACGCAATTGGATCATTATAGGATAATGGAGAATTGTGCATCCTTTCATTGCTAGATCTTTCTGCTGCATTTAATTTAGTAAATCATGATATCCCATGCCGACACCTGGATACTGCAGCCCAATTCTCCTCAGACTCCATTAACTGGATCAGATCATTCCTTTCTAACCAGACCATGAGAGTCTTCTCAGACTCTGCAGCAGCCCAGCCTGTCCTGGTAACTTGCGGGGTACCACAAGGATCATGTGTTTCACCCACTCTCTACAACGCATTTACTAAACTTTTATTTGACTAACTGGACACTATGGGTATCTCGTATACTAACTATGCGGTCGATACCCAGATTCTCATACCAATTACGACACTGATTCTAAAAACCTAAATAAAATATACTTTGCAATCCAAGCTTCGATGGCAGGCAATGAATTATGCCTCAATGATGATAAGACAGAGCTTTGTCATTATCGGCAATAAAACAAAACTTAGTAACCTCCCTCAACAGTACAAATCCTCATCATCGATGGCAATACTATCCCAGTAGCCAGCAAAATAAAAACTTGGAGTCTACATTGACTCTGCGCTCTCGCTAAATAGACAAATCAATGCTGTGGTCTCTTCAGCCACGTACACAGCCAAACTGATAAGAGCTAGCCGCTCTTTTCTTTCTCCAGAAAATACTATCACACTGGCAAGAGCACTTATATTGTCCAGTATAGATTATTGCAATTCTCTCTTCCCGGAATCAGCACAAGAAACATTAAAAAGATTCAAACAATACAAAACAATGCCATAAGAGCCACCTTAAATAGCCCAAGACACAACCATATCTCCTCTACCAGAAGGAACATTCATTGGCTTCCTGTCCAGGACAGAATTAAATTCAAAATCCTAACAATGACTCACAAATGGATTGATTGATTGATATTTTATTTCTATTGTGCTCGTACACAAGTGTTTCAGAGCGCGACAAAGCAAGGGAAGGGAACAGGGGAGAACGAAACAACGATCTTACTAGGCCCAGTGACATTGAGAACGCGCAAGTGCATGGGAGAGGGGGAGGGGAAAAGTGCATGGAAGGGGGAGGGGTGGAAAGTGAGAAGCAGAGGAGAAACAGATAAATAATAATAAATAAATAATAAAGGCAACAAACAGTGGTAATGCAGCCAGCAATTTGCAAGTGCTAGGTTTAAGGCAGCAGACAGGGTAGGTCTGATAAGTGCAGGAAGAAAAAGGGGGAGGAGCTGTATGGGTGCAGATACAGACCCCAGTGCAAGGGGTGGCCCGGAGGCAGTGCGGGAGAGTGGCAGGGTGAGCAGGTACCTGGGCCCGAAGGACAGAGGGTGGCCAGGTGCACGGTGCCAAGAGAGAACAGATCAACAGGGGAGAGGGGGAGCGAAGGCAGAAGAAAAGAGGAAGGTCTTGAGGTGCTTCTGGAACCGGAGATGGTTCTCCTCAAGTTTTAAATTGGCAGGAAGGCTGTTCAAGAGGGAGGCCCCAGCCGAAAACAGAGATCTACCCCCAGCTCATTTCTTTGAAAAACCGCTGTCCCTGAGGGTGTTGGAGGTAGAGGAGTGAAGAGCTCGAGAGGGGAGGTATTTGCAGAGGGATCACGAAGAAGGTGCCCAAATATCTTAGTGACCTCATTTGTAAAGTCAGCTCCAATAGACTAACCCCGGACTGCATACACCAACTTGCTAACAACACTGAAAAATGTACACTTGTAAAACTGTGCGATTAACTGCCATGAATATTATGTAAAGATGATGTTCAATGTATTATATGTACTGAAGACTTGTAATCCTGTAACCATATTTGTAAGCTCAATGGAAATTTACCAAGTTAGCGCCCAGATGCCTATGGGCTAGGCGCGCTATATAAATGCATAAATAAATAATAAATACATATATACATTTACTCACAATTAGAATGTACTAGTACATTTTCAGGTCTACTAACTTCGAATGAACTGATGTTTTGAGAACGTCATATTTTGGCTTGAAAGTACCAACCCTTTTGTACGTTTAATCACATTCATCTCTTAAGAAGGTCCTGATTTGCGTAGATTGTTTGCACCTTGACATTACAGAATATTGATGTCTAATGTCGATTCTTAACTGTGGACTCAGGTCGGATCATGTGAGTGATTTCTTTTTACATTCCTCAATCTCTGTATCTTCTCGCTCATGTGTTATTTGTGCTTGTTTAATGAACAGTATAAGCATTTCTTTTGGGGGTTTATTGGAATTCTATTCCCAGAGGTTGGCTAGATTTGCATTACCCTCATTTTCTAAATTAGGAAATATTAAAACATGTAGGCCGCTGGATATTCAATTGTGTTCTAAACATTGTTTCAAGGTGGATGTTTCCCAAATATATTTGCTTCACATTTGGAAAATGTTCTAATTTGACAATTGTTTCTCTTAACGACTTCACCTGTATGTGTTGTGCTCCATTTAGATGAAACAATGTTTACATGTCTTCATCTATTTGGTCTTCATACACAATCATTGTTTCTGTGTTCCAATACACTTATTTGTAACACAGGTACTGTTTAAAATGCTGCAGATACGACAAGCACAGCAGACTGTTTGATGGTGCGTCAGACAATATGTTATACGCATGTATCTGCGTTCACATAAGAAAATCAGTGATTTGCTGATTATTTGGATAACTGGGCCAAAAATGGCTAGATTAGATTATATCAGATTTCATTATTTACAAAAAGCACAACCCTGGGGTATCGAACAGGCATTGCCCACAGCTGGGCACAGATTGAACATCGGATGTAGGTGAACTAAAATGAACTTGACAAGGCTGCAATAAAAAAGAAACATCTAGACCCATTAAATGAAGAGGTGATTTTTAAATGTTTTCCTAAAGATCAACAAAGAATTTGATGAGCAAAGCTGAAAAGAGGGGTCGCTCCATAGAGAGGTAGTTAGGACTGAAAATTGCCCTTCTACTTTAGTGGAAATGGTGATGAAGGAACATGTAACAGAAACAGATTGGAAGACCACACTGAGCGGAAATACTTAGGTACCCATCCATGGACACATTTGAAATCAAAGCTCAAGGTTTTAAAGGTTATTCATTGAAAGATAGGGAGCCAATGTAGATAACATCTCGCCATGGAGACCAGAGATAATTTGGGACCTTTGCAGATTAACCTAACAGCTGCATTTTGGGTGGATTGCAAATGGTACATCAGGTGATCCAGCAGCCAGCATACAAGATATTGGCATAGTCAAGCTGAGAATGAACCAGAGAGCCCACCATTGCTGCATGAGTTGCAGGTGGAAAAGGGGGAAGAATCTGCCAGAGAATGCAGAAGCAGTAAAATACGATGTAGCTATTTCATTGACTTCAGAGGTTAATATAGTTTTGGGTTCCTAGGTGATGCTGAGATTCTTAACTTTCATTGCATGCTTGGTAGGGAGATCAAACATAGCGGGTGGTCTTAAGTGTCTGAAATTATGCTTTAGGAGGTGAGAAGGCCCCATTTACATAGTCTCAGTCTTAGATGGATTCAATCGAAGCTTATTTTATTTTCCCATTGTTTAACTTCGAAAATACTGATTTGGAGAAGAGAACAGATCTCCTGATGGCCAACCACTAGAGATGTCTGCATCTGCTACCCCTACCCCCCCCACCCCCCTGCTACCCTTATACCTGTCCTTGCTGCCCCGGTGGCATTGGACAAAGAGGCAGTGCTGTGTCGCATCTGAAAGTGGTGGTTATAAATGCAGCTAAATGTGCCACAGCTTTTTTCACCTGAAATCTATGTCTCATTAGCTGGAGAAATAACAGGGATGCAGGAAATGCCATGACGACGTCATCACTAACAGGTTGGCAGTCTATAAGTGAAGAATGCCTTAATGGTTGGGTTCAGAGGCGGGGCTGTCTGTGCAGCTCATACCCAGTACCTTAGCAACAGAAGGGCATGTCTAGTTGCTGGGAATGGGTAACAGCTCACTGGAGTACACAGTGACAGCAGAGCATGAACACAAATCTCATCATTGCCTGCTTTGCACATCCAGTGAGCCACTGGGCCTGTGATGAGATGAGTGTGTGCCAGTAGTTACTGCCACCAATCCTGCCTGGCCCCTGTGTGACCTGACTCAAATCTGCCAGACCTGCATCACAGGCACACTGTAGATAAAAGCACAGTGAGATAATTAATGTACATGTAGTTGCCCTGCACCTTTGAAGTAAACCATCTGTTACTTCCTCAAGCAAAAAATGTATAACTATGTGAAAGGATAGATTAGGGACAATGCACCTGCTTTGGGAGCAAGATGATGCAGTGCAACATGGGTTCAGTTCCTATTCCAGTTCTTCAAAGCTAGAGGAGGCTGACATTAAGCAAGATATAAAGGACCAAAGAAAACAATAAAATAGGTCTTTTCAAGGGGTGATGTCATAGAGCTGCTGCTGCTGTTTACATTTTAAAATAAAAAAAAAACTGTGAACTGCAACACATCCATCCCCTCTATCTCCCATCTAACAATCCCATCTAGAAGAGATTAACCTCCGTGACAAGCAGGCGATCTCTCACCCAGTAATTTTTCGGATCTTGTCTGTTTACCTTGTAGATTGAAATAATGGGTCTACTGTGAAAAAACAGCTTGGTACAGACCAGGCGATTCCGAAGTAGATATTGTGTGAGAATACCCCACCATTCGCAAATGACAGTGATGAAGGGTAATTGAAGATCACATAGGCACTAAATATAATGAGTATACTGTGTCAAACAGTCAGCATTAAGTGGACCCATGAATTTAATAGGATACACCGGCAAAACCCAAATGGAACTGTGTCCATGGGCCTTAGTTGGGTGGTAGATGATATAATAATATCAATCCTTCTGGTTAAAAATAAAAAAAATGTTAAGTTAACAGGGGTGCCTACAGATACCTGACAGGACTAAAATAGAGTCAACATGGTTTTAACAAGGTTTTATTTGTTTCTTTGCATTGTAGATTGTTTGGAACTTTACTATTCTCTGTAATGCCACACGCAAATGAGGAACACGTGACAAAAGAATAATTGCCCTGAAGACAGCACCAATAAAGGATGTGATTTGTATTAGTTCAATTGCATTGATAAAAGTGATAATTGGTACTAGAAAGACATGTTGAGTGTTGGCACGTTGTTTTTCCTCCTGAACCAAGGAGGTGTTATTGGATAGGGAACGAGTAGAGCCATTTAGTAGCTCCCTGGTTAGATAAAGGAAAAAACAACACAGGCTTGTTTCCCCTTTGTCTTTTTCTAGCTCCATTTATTAATACAGATGTTCTTAAATATTAATGTTTAAAAGAATTAATTGTGAACATGTTGTTGCTTTTTAAGCAAATGTACCATATTTTTAATTGTTTCTTATAAATATTAAAATATGTATATTTTTGAGAATCCATGGTGCTCTGCCTAAAGTTATGTTAAAAGGGTGGAGATAAGATTGTCAGGGGGCACTCCAGCACTAACACAGGACGGAAAGGAAGGAAGCTGTTTTGTGGGAATTTTTACATACTGTGCTTGCATTCAATGTCATTTGGTGATATGGACCTATACACACTGATATTAGCGATGCATATGGTGATCCAAGTGATTCCATAACCATATTTTTCGTAGTGTACTGAGGAACAATGCTATGTGATTCCACTTCCTGTTTTGTCGAGGGGTGAAGCGTTATGTGCCATCACCTGGGGTGTGGTCAAATGGCATCACGTCCTGTGCTGTCATCACAAGTCAAGGGTCGTGTGATGTCACTTCCGCTACTCCTAGCACTTTGGTATAATGACATGCCTGCCAAACACCTTGAGAAACAGTTGAATTTATTAAGAAGGGTGGTGACTCACCGCCCTGAAAATTTTTAAATATGCTGTGATTCTTTCCAAGAAAGAAGGCATTCAATTAATTAGATAAATAGGCTAACAGTGTCATTTTCTGGAGCGTGCAGAATGGACCAGTAACATATTTAACAAAAGAGAAAACCTTTGCAAGCTGTTCGATGGCTAAAATAATCTGATCATGGAGGAAAGACAATTTAGCTTTCCTAGTTGTAGTTTTGTATTTAAGAAGTGCTTCAAGAAATTATTTCAAATGAGAAGACTCTTTGGATTTTCGTCAGTTTTTCTTCTTCCTTCTATAAAAATGTTAAGCGATTTCAGTGCCGGAGGGAACAAAGGATTCAAGCATTTTATATCCTTGGGGGGGTGGGAAGGAGTGGTGCAGCCTAATCAACAGCATTTGAAAAGAGGCTTGACAATGGTTAAGGAACTTTCAAAAATGAGATTCAGTTCTGCACTGTGGCAGTAAATAAATGATATCATTTTAAGGGCCTGTAGGGTGTGAGAGAAAGAAACTACTTTTAGTGATTGAGTAGTAACATGACTTCATAGAAAAGAGCCTACTGTAATATCACTTCATGAAACTGGTAGTTTTAGGTTTACTTGATGTTTAAACGTCCATACAAATGTAATTATGTCTGCATATTTGTGGCTTTTTGATGTGCAAAGGGTGTGTACAAATATCTACATTTGCATTAATGTTTCAACCACCAGTTTATAATAGCTTTCTATGAATTTACCTTTGAATGTGTCTGTATGTAAGATATATCCACCATAGATACATTTAAACAATCCGTCAATGTGTTCTTCTCCTTGTTGAGTAGACTTTGATGGCCAATAAATTAAAAAACTCACTGTGTAATGGTCTCCTTTTCTCAACAAGCAAAACATTAATCTTCTCCAATCACAAAGAAGCTACAGGAAGCTCTGCAAATCAGAGGTAATTCAATGTGTATCTCAGCACTTCTCAGGATCTCAGAACAACAGTTTATTTTAACGTACATATTACTTGTAAGTGAACCCATAAATATCGCAAAGTGGTCATGAAAAAGCCAGGATTCAATGGATCCTGACTTCTGTGACTTTATAAACAAAGGCGAAAAAAGAAAGACTTCAATGAAGAACTCCTAGCATTTACGTAAACTGTCATGACCCTAACATGATCCTAAAATTCCAGAAATAATGGGGACCTTCTGGAAAACAACTCAACCCTTGACCAAGCACTTCAAAGTCCTGGGAAATAATCGTTCATGTGATTATTTTGGAAGGTACCATGGGATACCTGTGATGTATTTGCAAATAAATATATTATTTATTTATTTATTTTTTGAATTGTATTTGCATTTTATAAAACGCTCACACAGCCCGTGGGCATCGAGGAGCTGTTACAGGAATTGTTGGTTTTTTTCCCGTCGTGTAATTGTTTTTTGTCTTAGTTGCTTATTTATAACGCACTCCAACACCCAGAGGTTACTAAGCGCGGACACGGGGACCGAACCTGTGTTGCTTTGTGTCGTCTTGCTTCCAAGGCGCGCACGTTGCCGCTAAGCTATCCTCCCGGGACGATCCCAGGATTTATATATGTATAAATGTTGAATGTGGATTCTTTTTTCCGTATAAACAGATATGATGTAAGTGTATTATTTTGTTAACAAACTACTGTTTTTTTCTGAAAATATATTAAAGGTTTTAAATGTATATGGAATGTGAAGAATTTTCATTGTCAAATAATACACATGTATTGAATATATTTTGTGAGTGCAGTACTGATTGCATAGTTTTTCTGTGTTACCCGATAATATTCGTTTAAAATATAACCTAAGAAGTAACTCATACATGGATCAAAAATAAAAATAAAGACATTAGCTCACTGTTTCCATTGCATCACCAGAACTGGCACACATTTTGCTGTTTAAATTGTTCCAGGTATCTTTAAAATTTACCAGAGGCAGAGTTCTAAAATGCAATCTTGTGTCAAGTGATCGGGCCTGCAAAGGTTGAACAAAATCGAGGAAATCATTGTACCATCAACTATTTCACAAATTCCGTGCTCTCGGCCTAGAGTGGTACCATCGCACACGATAAGTAACTGATGTAGGGCGTATACTAAATATACTTTTTTAACCTCCGTTTTGTGTTCCCTCTAAATGATTGCATATGTGCATTAGATCAAATTATTGTAATGTACTTGTAATTTGTTTAGACCAGGACAAGGTTGACCACCTCTTCTTGCTTTAGTAAATCCTGAAGTATGTCTCTAAACTTAAAATGGGCTGTGGATGCCCGCAATCGTACCCAATACAATACTATTTCTATCTCTATCTCGTCTACGATTTTCATCAGATTCACTTCAATGTGTAATAGAATATTTGCGATACTGTTTGGTAATTTTAGTATGCAATTCTGTGTGATTGTTAGGCTTGGGGTGCACCAGCAGATGGGGAGTTCTCGGAACCTGCCTACCCTGTGCCCCACCTAACCCCAGCCCATTTAAAGGCGTTGTTGTTGTCTGTGTGTAACTCATTGTGTTGAACCAATACTATGTATGCTCTGTGCAGCTTCATGTCATGTATTCCCCATTGCTGGTTGCAGGAAACCCAGAAAGTCTGCTCCAGTTTACCTGCCTCACCCCCTCTGGGCCACGCTTGATCACGGAGCAGTCTCTTCTTTTTACCTGCCCTACACTTTAGTATTTGAACATCCACTGCTTACATTGTGCAGGTATAATAACTTGGTTAAAGTGGCCTGGAGCACATGGCGTTGAACATGATGTGTAGAACATTCACACATGTTTCATGCTTCTTAGGAAGAGGCTCAGTTTTGCATTATAATTCTGTGAACCACCTTACAATAAGCTCATGGATGTTTGTAACTGAAAGGTCTAGAGTATTTAATAAAACGGTACTCTTAGATAACATGACATTCACAGCTCCTTGCCATCGCTGATTTACCCCTTTTCAACTTGGCCCCACTTGTTTAGAATGTGACGTGATGATAGCCTACTCGGTATAGTAAGGTAGATGGATACGTCTATCGCTAAAATGTTGCAAATATATCAATTACATTCTTACAAAAATAATAGAAAAACCTTCAACATAACTTCTTTGCAGATGTGTACGCTTTGATGAAGGAAAATCAGCCAAAATGAGCGATGCAATTTGCTGATTAGAAATGTACTAAAGCCTCTGGAACATTTTCTTGGAGTGACAGATAAGGAAACGCTCATGAAAACACGAACATTCCATTATCCTTCATTGCTCGTCTTTTAAATGCGTTTTATTAGGAGCCATGTCTGTGGAGCCATTGGCAGCCTCTGAAGTGAAAAAGTAAAGGGTATTCAGGAACTCTCAAATGCCTCTAATATGACAAAACACACCCCATCAAAAAGTATGCCTAGTTTAAGTCTGTTTTAGGAGTTATTACACAGTCCCCTTGATATATGCATCCCAAAGGGTGATAAGCAATAGACGAAAGATGTGATGAAGTAGGATTTAGAATAGTTGGATGAATTGAAAAAGATAGAGCTCATATATTCATTCTAGACAAACATGTGCATGTGCCTTTGCTCACTACACACCTTTTATTGCAAAGTCACTTCTTAATGTTGGTGCGTTTTGAAAGTGAAATATGTGTAAAGAGGTCGCAGTCTTGAAGAGGAGCAAATATCAGAGGTTGCATTTGCACTCTGATGCATATGTGAAGGGATGTTTATAGATCGTCACGAGGATGTAAACAGAAGTCGCATGCATGTATTTTCAGTGTCATGGTTTACTTATAGTCTTACACCTATCCACTTGTTGATAAACTTCTCAAATTTCACCCAGAATTCATCTAAATTACATGAAACAAAAGGTTTAACAGTTCGTCTGGGCAATCTTTTCACCGTAAAATGGTGGCTATGTTCACTGATGACGTGGTTTCTTGTCCATCCACTCAGATTGACAAATTGGGGATACTTGCAGTCGACCAGATTTGAACTAAGAACAAAGTGAATTCCATCACAAAACGTTTTAGGCCGCATTGATAAAAAAGTACAAAGGGGTGAGTGTGTCTGACTTACATTTGTCTTACCCCTGAAGAGGATTATTCAACGTAGATACCACTGACTGAAATTAAGAAGTAAATCAGCCGTGAGTCAAAGTTACTCAGAGCAACTTCTTCTTCGATTGAATACACCGATCCAGGTGTAAATTAAGAACAGTTTGACGTACTCATGGCAACCTCATTGTGAATTAACGATGTAGTGTCTAACTGAGCCACGAATAGATTTATTGTCATGAACATCAGAATATGAGAGATAGCTTTATACGGAGATGGGGAACACAGAAACACACGTTTTCCATTTGTGGATGAGTATCCTTATCAGAATGTGTGTGTATACATAATTAGAACAATTTTGTTTTGCATTCATTAGCTCAGTACGTTGTCCACGATGTCTGCTAGGATATGAAGAACAACATCTTCCTAAGAAGGATAAGAAATGGCTTTCAGAAACCATAATAAAGACATTTGTTCTGTAAGGATTAATCTTCACACAGTTCTATATCAAAATGTTGGCAGCTCCAATCTGACAATAACTCTGACTGCGATAATACCTGATACCCAAAGTCTTATTCTGTTTGTCCTTTTCCTAGTGATTAAACATTGGGTTGTGACTCTAGTTAGTACATAGGATTTAAGCATAGCTTTTAAATAATCCGGAAAACTACGGTAAAAGAATCAGCATCCTCAGGTAACAAGCAGGGCCCCTAAACACAATATAGTACTCCATTACAAGTTTGTTGGTATCCTAGCAGTAATTCCGCCAGGATACCGGTAAATGGTAATACCGTTACCAGCACTCAGTCTGATGGAATTACTGCTGGAGTATAACTGTGGTAAATCCCAATTCCATGGAGTCCAAAACATGGGGAATTTGCTGTATTGCCAGCAGCGGTAATACCAGTGCCAGTAATACTGGCTTTTAATTAAGCAATATGCCCCAAGCGGCAGGGGCATTACCGACTCAGGTAATGCCCCCGGGCCCATAGTTATAGGCCCGAGCGAAGAGAGTGCCTTAACGAAGGCCCCAGGCATTACCAGAGTCGGTAATGCCCCCACCGCGAGGGGCATACAGCTATTAGTTCCCCAGCCTACAAAACTGCATGACCGGGACACTAAAGGCTTTTTTTTTTGTCCCGAAACGCTGCAGCGTTTCAAAAAAAAAAAGACGGCAAAGAAAATGGCCACAAGGAAAGGGAAAACTGAGTCTGTTTTCCCTTTCCATGGCGGCCATCGGGAGCGAACACGCTGGAAAGAGAAGCGTTTCCAGCCCGTCCGCTCCCGAAAAAAAAAAAGAAGCTTCCTCTCCTCTCTTGCTCATTCCTGACTGTCTATCTGCCATTCAGGATTGATGCGCCTCCAACGATCTCTGCCTCAATGCCAGTAAGATGGAGATCCTTCTCATTGAGACCCCTGCCCCTGCTTTCCATCTATCACTCTGGCCACCTGCCTTGGGCCCTCTTCCTTCGCCTTCCTGCGAGGCAAAAAAACCTTGCTGTCATCTTCGACTCCACTCTCTCTTTCTCTCACCCCATCTTGGACATCTCCAAGGAGTCCCACTACAGGCTGCACCTCCTCAAACAGACTCTTCACATTCTCATTTTCAGCTCAAAACCTTCCTCTTCTCCTCTGCTTTCTCTTTCTCTCCCTCCCCTGCTGACCTACCTGAACTACCTGTCTGCTGTAACGACTGGTTGCTTGGCTACCCTCATAGTCTCACTGGGTGCTCTTCCTTGAGCAGTTATCCTTGCACTGCCTCTGGGCCTGCGACGCACTTAGGGGCTGGAACTGTAACCCCACAGTCCCTTATTCTCCTTGCACTATACAGAGCCGCCCTGCCCTGGCTGCACTTAATCAGAGCATTGCTTCCCTGTATTCCTCTCCCTTGCAGCTCCCCCATCCCTTTCCCCTAGCATTTCTCATTCTCACACTTGCACAATCTGAATGACACAAGGCCTAGTAAGATTGTTTGACTTCTCCTCCCTCTCTCTTCCCTTCCTTTTCTTGTTGCACATAGAAACACTTGTGTATAGGCGCATTATATATAACTTATCATAACATATCATAACCATGTGTTAGCTCCTAATAGCTGCTGTCACCATTTATTTTTAATACAGCCTTAATTACCACAATCTTTATTTCATCACTAAGTAATTATGTTCTGCAGGCAGGAATGTCTTTGACCAGAAAGCAACCATATAGAGGCAACTAGTTTCAGCATCCTTTTATGACAAGACTGCTCCCATAGCAACAAGGAATCCCTCTGTTTCAAATATGAATGGTTGGTCAGGATTTGGACAACAAAGTACAAGAGCATTGGTAAACAACACTTTGAGTTTCTAAGAGTTCAATTCAGCTTCTTGGGTCCAGACAAAGGTCTTTCCTTTTTTAAACTGGTTGGTGATTGGATTCTCTACCTTGGAGAAGGAAGGAATGAATTGGCAATATCAATTAGCAAAGATGAGAAAGTTCTGCACTACATTTACAGTGGTAGGTGATGCTCATGGTGTGATGGCTTCCATTTTCACGTTTTCCATTGAAATGACTGTGGCTGTTAAGATAAATCCCAGGTAATCAAATTGATAAACATGGAATGAGTATTTTCCTATGTTTGTGAATAAGTAATGCTTAGGTTGCTATGTCAGTACCTCACAAACATTGTATAAAGAAGGCTTTATTGAAAGTTGCTCTACCAGGCAACTACTTACAATCCCTTGTAATTTCTCATATGAAGTGCATACATGTTGACGAAAGAATATTAAGATTCCATGTGCTTCTGAAATGTTGCAGGTCACTGGATTAAGACGGTAATAAAGCCCTAACCGTCAACCAATTGAGTAGTACTGAATGAGAACTCCAGGACTCAGCGCCATTAAGTATGTATATACTTGGTTTTAATGGTCATTCAAACAGAAAATGCCCTCTTCATGTTGATTACACGTGTTTCGGATCTCCTGAGCCTTTGTCAAATCAGGGCTATTAGTATGTACAAAATTATAATACATTGACAAAGTCATCCATAATACACATAGGAAAACGAAAAATAAAACAATTCATACAAATATTGATTGATTGCGAAATCATTATAACATCATACACCAGGTTTTTGCAGTAATAAAACAATAGAATGGAAGACAGAGAAATTAGGGTTGGCAAAGTGGAGGATTGGAAAGGATCAGGAAAAACAGATTATTTTTTCCAATACGACAAACATAGGAGAAAGAACATAAAAAAAAACATTAGTTCAATTGCTGATGTGTATGGGTCTCAAATCTATGCACAGCATAATGTATGCAACAGGAACCCGCACATTAGCTTACCCGAAAATACTAAGACAAATCCATACGACTGTTGTCAGGTAAATAATAACAGGGTAGGATCCCTAAAACCAATAATCTGTAATACAGAAATGTTTCACATAATCCTATATTAATAGCTATGCCTAGATACCCTATTGATGTACTCCATAAAATCCATAGAATCTCTAAAGTTTAAGCCGCTTGCTGCTTTCAAAATAGATATACTATTTATCCAATGTCCATCCATAAAAATCATCTGAAACCAAGGTAGGGTGTAAAAAACCTTAGAACAACTACTAATCAGCAGTCATGCTATTGTAAAACACACTCACTGTTTGTAGTCTGTGTATACATCTCAAATGTATTTATGCTGCGGATCGCCGTTCACTGTCAGAAAATTAAGAAGAAGCTATGTTTAGCTGTTCTATTCATACCAAATTACAGTATGAAATCCAAACTGTGGTTGCTAATAAAGTCAGCAAACTTACCTTTCTGTTAAAGATCGCACTCATCGGCTGAACAATAGTTCTCGTCAGCCGACGCCATTTTAGAAAATGGGTTGATGTATGGTCGCCCTGGCAACGTGGTCACACGTTGCCATGGTGCGCAAGTATATCCATGCATCCCGTTACTGAAAAGAATATAGCCGCCATTGCTAAATGGTGACTGTGTCATTCTGATATAATGATTACTCATATTGTTCCGTGCACCAGTTACATTGTGAGAGTTGAAAGGATTCATTCTCCAATCCCTCAAACTTAAACATAAATATGAGACTCTTGCGGTGTTGCAATCTGATTAGTAAGAACACACACACGTTTGCGTTTAAATATCCTCTACTTAATCCTGATAGTTCTTTCGTTCTTTTAATAACTGTGATGCCTAAACACTAGTTGATTACCACTGCAGACCCGACATTTTTTATTTATTCTTCTTTTTGCTTGGGTGAGCTACAGGGGTGTCCCCCCACAACACCCCGTTCACCATACTGTATAGCACCCGTCTTTTTCCCACCAGGGCACATACCGACCCCACTGGAAGACTAAACACATACCACGAAAAGTTTGAACTTTTGGTAGTTGGAACTTTTTGTGCTGTGTGTTTTGGTCTTTTGGTGGGGTCAGTAATTTTGATACAGACTTTTCGTCCTATTCCCAATCCCAGGCACTGGACCATACCCCCATGGACACAATGAAGCCAGTATGCACTACCATAACCTTAGACACCAGCCAATGTACACATGAAACACACAAACACACACCCAACATAACAGACATTCACATACAACAAACAACTCAGGCATTGGGCCTTACCCTTACGGATATAAAAAGCCAGTGCACGCAAACAACCCATCTGCAACTCAACATACGCAGACGCCAGTTTCTCCAGGTTCTGGACCTATCCCATTCCTCTACGCTCACTAACCAACCATGTCCTCTTTCTTACAGAGCCATATGAGCACCTGTAGAATCCCCCTGGGTGGTAGTGGTGCACGGTATAAGTCAACATAACATCATCCTAGTTGCTAATATGGCTGTAACATTTTGTATGGTGATGAGGTCCTACTACAGGGCATTAGCCTCTGGCCTTCTTGCCTGGATCTCTTCTTTGAGGTCCCCTAGAAATCAGCTAGTTCTTGAAGTAACAGTCCTATGGAGTCCATGGCTCCTGGGCATGAACAATTTGTGGGCTTATCATTCTCTAATGCTTGCCTGTTTCTGATGGGAGGACCATGGGGAGCACCTGACCCTACCTTGACTCACGTCTGCTCTCTCTTCTTAATTCAAATAGATAAGATTTCAGTCTGTGAGAGGGAAGGGGGTCCTTTTTGGGCTGCAGACTATAAATAGCCAACACTAGGCCATACCTGTGCTTAGCATGTATTATCTTTAGGATTTCTTAACTCTTCTAATCTGCAGGAAAGGACTAAACTTTGAAACCTAGATCCTGAACTCCATGGGCAGTATATTCACACCCATCTGGATTTCTCTCTTCAGCTTCTGCATGGCATATCAGCAAAAGAACAGAACATTGATTACAATAGATCCCTCTTCTTCATCAGCTGCACCAGAATAGCTGCAGAGAGAAACAAAGTATATAAGAAATGTGAGCTCATCACAAGTTAGTTGGTGTTTTTGAGCACACATACAGGGTACACGAAGGCCTTAAGACTGACTTACCTCATCTATGGCCAGGACTAAATCTCCATTCATCATCATTTCATGGTGACGCTGAAACCCTGAGACATTAAACTTCCGAATGAATGCCCTGAAGCATTAACATTTTCCATATCTACAACTATGAAGAGCATGCAGATCAAGACTGTGTTGGTTTAAAGTAACTCCTAGGGAAATCAAGCTAAAAATACCAGCTCTCCCCCACCAATCCTATCAGGGAAAAACAACAGGTTCAAAGGGGACAGTGGGAATTCACAAAGTAGGCAATCCCATGAAACTGTACTAATCTCCTCCATACCTTACAAGAGGAACAAGTTATAACAGTCAAGGGGAGAGAGTGGAATGCAGAACAACTAGGGCAGGTGTCTTCAACCTTTGACTCTCCCAATATATTTATATATAACCTATGGTGAGGGATCAAGGAGAAATGCCACAGAACATCTGGAGAGCCACAGTTTGCAGACTGCTTATATAGGCGAAGATTGACCCTTCCCCCTTTTTGACGCTCATCCTATATGTATGATTTAGGAAGGTAGCAGTTGGGTCAGGTCGTCTCCACAGCAAACCCAGAGGAATCAGGTAAGTGTTATAGGTGCCTAAAGAAGCAGTGAGCTTCTTGCACGTCCCAATACTAAAGGATGCAAGGGGGCTAGCAAGCACATCATTTACAATGCAGCACCACTGCCTGGAAATGTGCAAGCCGTCATCCTGAATAAGGTGACATAGCAATTCTCAAAGTAATACAAATAAAAAAACACACCCTCTGCACATTTGAATTTGTATTACTGTTCTTCAACTTGGCACTAAATTAATATTATTGAAAATACTGCAATTTTGTATCAGTTGCAAACAAAGAGTACGTTTTGGTTTCTTTATTAAAGAAACATCCAGGTGCACTCCATTAGTCATTCAGGCACTTTATTTTCTTTGATCATCCACGGCAGGAAAGATGCTGAACCTCTGAACTACCACATTAACGTTATTCTTGCTTTGTGCTGGCAGGAAAAGGTCTGACCTCTGGAAACCAATCTTTGCAACAACATGTCATCAGCAGGAATTGTCATACGCTTAACCCACATCTGTCACCCAAACCCCTTAAACGTGAATACGAATATGAATCAACCAGGTACAGTGAAAAATCTGTTGTTTCAGTGTTCACCCAAATGTGCTTGCCCAAGCCTATTTATGGACACATAGATTCACCATGATCTCTCATAATAAGTTATGAGAGGACCATACCTGTGTAGCGGAAATTCGACTATTGTTAGCAAAAAATAAATTAGTACCATCTCTAATGCGGTTTTCATCAGTGGCATAACATGTTCTTTTTCTGCCTAATTCAGCTGCAACAGTGCTACATTTTCCAGGGCTATTTAGAGCCAATTTGCTGTGCTTTTAACAGCTATGTCATATGACGTACCCCATGCTGGACTCATAAAATCCTCAAATATAGCTCACTTTTTATAGAATACAATCCCGAGGAGAACCAGGAGGTCTTGTGGCTGAGGTGGTGAAGGAAATGATGTTTAAATAGTTGAACAATTAGCTGACTTGGTGGCTCGTTTGTAAGTGTTGTATGACCCTTTTATTTTAATGTATCTAATTATCTCTCAAGGCAATAGGTCTCTTCTGCTTGAATTACCTTAATTTATGTGAAATGTGAAAGAATTTAACAATTCCATGAAACATAGAAAAATATTATCTTTCGGAAAATGCAGGCAGGCAAAACTGATTATACCGGAGGTAACACACTTATCAGAAGCACTGTGGAGCATGTCGCATTTAAATTCAAGTAGCACATCACTGCTTATTTCCCCACATGCCGCAACAACTTGTAAGCAATCAACATCTTGTTCACGCTTATCCTTAAAGTATTTTTTGCAAACCTGAACCCCTCCTTTCCCCCGCACCCTGGATAATGTGTTCTTAGATTATATGCGCAATGGATACTATTAAACCTTTTTACCTCGACGTCTGTGAATGCCATGTGTTTATTTCAGTAGACCACCCCGTGTTTATTGTTTATTGGGGGATATTTTATTGGAGAAACTGCCACTGGCTGTTGCAATATTCACTGAAGCCATTGTGAACCCCAACATAGCCACACTCAAATAGATGAATGTGCTTAATGTAGAAAAAGAAAGAATGTAGATATGACACAGGCAGCACCATTCAAACATACCGTGAAGTTTTAAGTGATAACCTGATGTAATGAACATTTTTGATAGTGACTTACCATATGCAAAAAAGAACCACTGTTAAATTAATCATCTATCCTGCCCATTTAAAGAGATTAATACACAAATAACACGTGCAGAAAATGGTTCCTCTACATCAAAATATGTTCTGTGTCCTGCTGAATTATTAGAATGCCTGATTAGAAATCACAATGCAAACATTGTGTGTTTGGATTTAGCACATGTTCCGAATGATCGGATCTCTGCACCAACACACATTTACACCAGATTAAGATGCTGGGTGGATTTCGGTCCACTTCAATAGATCCTTATTGGAGGTTTTGTAAGGCCGAGGGAAATACATGTATGCTAATTTTGAGTGCCTCACGGCTCAATTGTTAGTTATCTACTTCATGAAGAATTGCACATAATCTCAAGCTGTGAACTGCAGCATATGGATGCATTCTAATTTTTCTCTGAATGTGCTAATCAGTAATATGTTGGACACTTCGACCAACAAATGTGTTTAGAATCCCATATGCAGGTGTGATGTTCTTTCCTTAGATTATGTGCATCATGTTCACACCATTTTGCCCGTATATAGAGTACTTTGCTAATTTTAATAACATTTGTTTTGTTTCATGACATGTTTTGTTTAAAACTAAAGAGTGAAACTGTATACCGTTAATGGTATTTTTTCATTTGCAATTATTGGTACTAAATAATGGCATTAAAACATACACTGATTATCTTTGAAGACTTTTTAAACCTGTTTGTTTTCTTGTCTATCCCAAGAAACTACAGAGTATCTGATGTCTCCTTTCTCCTTCCCTTCTCCCTTTCCAGACATCTTGATGTTACCCTGCATGGTACCTGTACCTTATTGTTTGGGTGTTTTATTCAGACTGTTGTCATGACTCGTACAAAGTAATTCAAACTCGATATATAAATTCAGATAATAAATATGGCTGTCACGCCCCAGCATGGGGGCGGACATGAGTATTAATGGCCCGCCAGCACGAGCCATGGTAGTTCATATGTTTCTATGCCAGCAGCAGCGGGAGATGTGGCGGAACGGAGCTCAAAGCTCCGATCCTGCAGGTAATTGTCGAGTTGGGAGGGGGCAAGGTTTTGTTTGGTTTGGGGGTAGCAGAAAAATCATTCCATCAGGTACGTCCTTCTGATTAGACAGCGCCCCCCTACTTGGCACAACCAACCAAAAGTCCGATCAAACCAAAGATCCCTCCCCCATCAGGCATACTCCACCATAAAGGCCTTCATCTTGTACCTCCTGCCGTCCTTGGACCCCAGACACTGTCATCCAAATGTGTTAGAGTCACGCAACCAGACAAAATCCACTCTAAAGTCGAATATGGGAATGAACGAGAGAGGATGGAAAAATGAATTAAGAAATACTGAAAAAGAAAGAAAGTTAAAGCAAGGAAGGATACAATAAGAACACAAAACTTTAAAGGACAACAGAGAGCGAGAGAGAGATAGACAGAAAGAGAAAAAGAGAGAGAAAGAGAGAGAGAGCAAGATAAAGAAATCATGAACGAAAAGAGAGGGGAGTTGAGTAAATGCCAATAACTGGCTGGCAAAGTGCTGAGGCCTTAAATGGACGTTGGTAATAGTAAACATGGACAGGAGAGAAAAGAGAATAGCAGCAGATAGTGGGACAAAGGGACCCTGGGAGATAGCAAGAGGGAGCTAGAAGAAGAATTGAAGAGTGGGAAAGGAGGCATGCAAGCGGAAATCGAAAGCGAGTGAGCAGTATCCATCACGTGAATTAAAGAGATAGATGAATCATGTTCAGCAACACACGTGTGATGCACAGACCAGATGTGACAGTTGAAGGGAATACTCGCCTTCAGAGCTGCGGGTCTTTAAAAGGTTTCTTATCTCGTTGAATCAGACGCATCACTTGTGTGTATGAGCTTCCCTACGGTGGGTTAACAACCACAATTTCGAGTGCTCAAAAGTACAACTAAAGAGGAGTGCCAATACAGAGAGTTAGCTACTATGCACCGATTTAAAGCACTTGTGCACACAAATATTAATAGCTGAGATCTTCACTCCCTCTTAGGTACTCCCTGTTAGGGAGAATTCTCGAGAATGTGCTAATTTCCCTTACCTTTTGAGACCACCAGCAACTTTGCTGGATTTTAATTTTTACCTGGAAAGAGTGTGAGCCTTTTTTTCCCACTCTTTCATGTATTTTGATGTGTATTTTACTTTTGTGTTCTTTGGATATGAGTTTTAAACAACTCCATATGCATCATCTTTTTCTTGTGTGTCACACAACACCTTCAGTGCAGTGGCACAGGGGTGTCTTTCAGGCTCCCCAAGGTTTAAATAGCTTCTCTGGGACTGACTACCGTCTCCCAGAGCATGTAAAGTTAAATGAACTTTGCTAGTCTTTTTAAATTCATAGACCCAGCACACACTATCTTCCTATAGAGTGCTGGAGGGGTTACTTAGCATCCCCTGTGTGTAACCACTCATGTAACAGTCAAATGTTACCCTTTCCTCTTGAAATGGATGGTGGCAGTGGTTTTAGAACAAACTTCCATTATTTTTCCCGAACACCTGTAGCAAAAAATCAGGTAAGCCATGTTTTTCAATATGGTGCCCATGTCCCCTCTGTAAAAACAGACTATGGTCATCTTTTTTCGCTGTTTCTTTTAGGAAAGGTCCTTCTTGTGTTTAACTCTGCGCACCAAACCCGTTTTGGTCCCTTTGTTTGATTCCCTTTGGCGGGCTTCAGTTCTGAAGCTCTCCTCTGGCGCCTGAGTGTCTGGGGTGGACAGCATGTGAGGGAGGTCCCCGAAACTCCCTATGCTTAGTCTTCTTCACCTACAGAAGGGCTACCCGCACCATTATGGCAACAGCCTTAGGGACTCTACAAGATTGATAAGAAACAGTGCCAACTGGCCACTAGAACATGATGGGTTAAAATCCCCCAGTTAGACTACTATTGCCTTGATAAAGACCCTTCTGGGTTAAAACACATGTCGGCTGACCACCTTCCTTTTACTATATGTCCACATCTTGGACAATAAAAACCACATGTGAAGACACAGTAACCTGCGTGAGATCCTTTTTATTTTCAAGGGTCAAAAACTTCATAACTTACTGCAAGGTAACAAGGACTTCTTTGTACGAAATTTCCTCCAGGGGCATTTGGTTTGTCCGTTCCTCCCTGTGACCTTGCAAATAAATATCAGAGAACGAACTATGACCACATAGAGCTCAGCACAGGAGCGTTCAGTTTCTAGAACCCATTTCCTACTACCCTAGTCTTCTAGGAGACCTGCATGCACTCTGGTTTGATTGGCTGCTGACTGTCCGGCAAGGACAGCCACCCTGCTGGGTGATTGACAGCTAGGCTGGAATGAATGGGAGAAAACTGTTTAAAAGGCGAGTCTCCAGGATGGTAAGGCAGAGTCGACCACTGGAACGAAAAGAACCGAAGACGAGCTGAAGTAAGACGACTGCTGCAACTCCTGGACCATTGGTTTTCCTGGTGAAGCCCTGCTGCAGGTCCGAATTGCCTGAAATTCCATCGACAGAGAAGCCCCTTCAAGGACGACTTCTTCCCTTGAGCTGATGGTAACAACCAACTCGTAAGCCACCTGGACATCCATACTGGTCAAAAATTCATCAGAGTGCTGTTGAAAACCGGATAGCCAGTGAGAAGGATACCAGTTTGTGGACTTTAAGGCACTCACACCTTAAAACCGGCATCTTGCCAAGCTTGTGGCTTCTTCCCTGGGCAGTGCAGGAACCTCCTGATGTCCTCCTTCGTGTCCCCGTGAGTGAAGCCTGGAACAGCGAGATCTGCAGGAACTGCCAGGAGCAACTGCCTCAGCTACAGCTTTTCTTCATCCATAAGGTACTGTGCAAATGCGGTGTGGAAATTCTTTCTGCCGCAGTGAAAGTTTGTGAAACTTTGAGAGCCAATCTCCCCTACGTTAGTTTCAGATGTAAGTTGAAAAGTTGGCTCAGGAGTAATGACCACTAACCTTTTGAACCCGGTCCCATCATTGCGCATAACCACTCTTGACCTTACCAACTCCAGACGATTGAGAGGGACTTACATTTTGCACTCCTTGTACATCTGTATATTTGTATTTATACCTGTTAATATCTCACATAATGTATCTACTGCATGTATCCTCTGTATGTATGAAACCTAAGCCTAAGTATTCTTGTAACTGCTGGGTTTGGAGCGCATTATCAAATAATAAACGAAACTAAACTAAACTAATTTTGGAGTCTTGTTTGCTCCTAATCCGACATATAAATCTTTTTCTGGCAAACTACTTCTAAGAACATTGGCAAAGACTTAACCGTTTTCTACCAGAACTGTGCTCTCCTATCCAAGACTCTGACTTTGGCCAAGGCCTATTGAATTGAATTGCCAGTTGCAGTGAACTGAAACTATGTGCCCTGCCTATGAAAGTATTTGTGCTTTGATTCTTATAACCTTTGGCTTTCTACCCCTTTTGAAATTTACTGAAGTGCCATTTTGCTCCCACTTCAGGGGAGCGTAACTTGTTTTTAAACGTATTGTATGTGTACTGTAGTGCATTATAGTGTGCTATTGAGCTGCTTCTTACTAGTGGAATGTTTTCCAACTCACTGTGTAAATAAATGTATATTATTTTACCAAGAAACCTTGAATAGAGTTTGTTTGAACTACTGTTTTTGCAATTCCTTTGTGTAACATCTTGTGCTGCTCAATTCCCTCTTGAGATAAGTCTGTCTGCTCTTCGGGATGCATCCATGTGAATACCCCCATGCTGTTCCACGACATCCACACATGCAAAATCATCCAGTAGCATGTCAAATTACATTGTTGCAGCTAAGCATTCCTGTTCGTCACTCGCCAGCCAATCATATTATCCGCTGCGGCTTCGTGTCCATGCGTCATTGTTATCCGCATCTATGGACCATCCATGGACCATCCAATCGCACTTTCAGAAGTATTGACGTGGCTATGCCCACGCCGTATGATGACATCCACGCGTACGACACTGTCCAATAAGTGGCCGCGGCAGTCTGTAGCCACGAATAATCACCATAACCACAAAAAGAACTTTACATTCATCATTGCTTTCTGTACTTGCTAGTAAAAGGTTATCTGAGTAACTGAAAGAACTGTTGGCACTTTACCCCTTACATTCATCCTTTTACCCACTTTTCCCCTAATCCTATATTCTTTTGTCTTGCGATTTGTTCAGTTTGTCTATTTAAAAAAAAAGTTGGTATTTTTTTAACGTATTCATTTTTTGAGGCATTGGGCCTCATTATACAGTAGGCGGAAGCCATGGCGCTTTTAGCGCCATGGCTACCCCCTTACCACATTCCTTCCAGGTCCGTGTTCCTGCAATAGGGACTTATCGGGTAATTCTGACCTTGGAGGACCCGGAAAGTCCCCATTCTGGGAACCATTCCCCATTCCCATTTGAGCCCCCATAGGGCTCAATGGGAATGGGGAAGGAGCTAATAACTGGCCCGCTTTTAGCTGGCCCGTTATTAGCTCTGAAGTCCCTCAACGGGTCCCTTCCTTAACGCCTGGTAAAACCAGGCGCTAGGGAAGGGACCCGCTAAGGGACCTCGTAGTAGGGCGGTAAGGGATTACCGGCACTGGTGCCCTTACCGGTGCTGGTAATCCCTTACCGTCTACCGTATAATGAGGCCCATAATCTTTTTCGTTTTTTCATTTTTATTATTTTACACATTCCTCCCCGTTGGGACATTACAACATGTCTGATCAGGAGAGTACCAGTACTGATGATATTATCATTTGGGTCCCAATACATCGCCACCCAGGAAGAAGGTGACTGGGATAAAAACCAATGCTAACAGTTGCGCTTCTTTAAAGTCAAAGAACACAGTTCCAGAAAAGAAGCAGAGGAGGTACTTAGCACATTCTGCAACAAAACTCTATGCCAAGGACCTTCCATTGCTCCGTCATAAAGCCTGGCAACATCTATTATGATTAATCATCTAGTACAAGTCCACTTGGATGACGTCGATGATGACTGTCGGAAATTGCACGAACATCACAAAAGAAAAATGCACGGGTCCCATTCCTTGCATAGATGGAGATCAGCACCACCTGCAGCACCCCCATCCACCCGTGCTGCATCATCACCAACTGCAAATCGAGCCTCAACTTCAGCAACTGTGTTCACTGCACAGGATCCTGTTTTACCGACTTCAATCTTTCAATGATGCAAGTCAGGCATACACAATGCTTCGAATGGGTAGCCAAGGGAGGTGCCACATTTAAGGAAAGGGAGAGGTTAATCACTGAACACCAGATTATCTGTCATCCTTAGTTTTTTTTAAGTGTCACATTTCCCCCACCGTTTTTTCAAAACAAAAAACAAAAAAAACAAATACAAACAAAATATAGGTTATTTTAATTCCCTTTTTTATATGTTTCATCCTTGTGCGTTTTCCTTCCCCTATTCCATCCCCCTCTTTCCATTCCCCAAAATGTCCCTTTTAAGGGCCACCATTTAAATTACAAAAATAGATCAAATTGAACACAGACTGCAATAATATATCACAACATCTATTGTAATTTATTTCATGCAGTTTCAGTAATAGAAATCCACAATAGTTTATTTGTAGCCGTGGTTACACTGTTAACATGGGAAGCAGTTTAGCCGTGAATAAAAGCACTTATGTTATTGCTCGCTTTAGCCGCGCAAGCAAAATCCTGCAATTCATTGGCTGAGGATGTAGCCCAGGCTACAAATAATAATATATTTTTTAAAAATACAACTCTGTTTTTTTGTTTGTTTGTTTGTTTATTGATTTTGTATGGCGCGCCAAACCCAGAGGTAACAGGGGGCAACAGAGAACAGGAAAACAAGATTGCTTAAAAACTTTGTTACAAGGCACAATTTAAACATACAGATTACAGCACGATAAATTAATGAAAGAATATACATATGTACAGTCATAAAAAAAAGGTAGCAGGCGCCCCTCTCTCGAAAGAACACAGCATGATAACCTGTTCAGTGGTTTTGAACCACTTTGAGAGTTTGCATGCATCTGCTTTTTGCTCACTGTACCTTTCACAGATGGGAAATATTCATTTGCATATCAGTCTTTGTCCCGCCCACATGGGCATTCCAGCACCGAAATGGTATGACAATTCCCTTCTGAACAAGAGTACCAACAGCAATCCCATAACGTGTTTCAGCCTAGTTGGGCCTCATCAGTGAGGTGACGCTGTGCCTCTCTGAGCACAGTTAGCAGGGAGTACACGTCTGGTTGCCCCCAGGTAATTTAGGGTGACCAACCCCAAGTTAATTCCAAAAATACAAAAAAGGTAGCAGGCACCCCTCTCTCGAAAGAACACGGCATGATAACCTGTTCAGTGGTTTTTAACTACTTTGAGAGTTCACGGCCATCTGCTTTTTGCTCACTGTACCTTTCACAGATGGGAAATATTCATTTGCATATCAGTCTTTGTCCCGCCCACATGGGCAGTCCAGCACTGAAATGCTATGACAATTCCCTTCTGAATAAGAGTACCAACAGCAACCACATACACGTGTTTCAACCTTGTTGGGCCTCATCATTGAGGTGAAGCTGTGCCACTGTGAGCACAGTGAGCAGGGAGTCCACGTCTGGTTGCCCCCGGGTAACTTAGGGTGACCAACCCCAAGTTCCTTTCTTAAATATAAAAAAGGTAGCAGGTGCCCCTCTCTAACGAACATGGCATGATAACCTGTTCAGTGGTTTTTAACCACTTTGAGAGTTTGCAGCCATCTGCTTTTTGCTTGCTGTACCTTTCAGAGATGGGAAATATTCATTTGCATATCAGTGTTTGTCCCACCCACATGGGCAGTCCAGCACCAAAATTCTATGACAATTCCCTTCTGAACAAGAGTACCAACAGCAACCCCATACACATGTTTCAGCGTTGTTGGGCCTCACCAACCCCAAGTTCCTTCCAAAAATACACAAAAGGTAGCAGGTGCCCCTCTTTTGAAAGAACACAGCATGATAACCTGTCAGTCAGGTTAATAGGTAAGGATTGGTACATGGTTAATCTTAGGGGTCATTGGAATGTAGCCGTGCGAGAATATTCCGTCTTAAGCTGTAGTAGGACTGGTCTGTTCTGATGTGAAGTGCAAGAGTGTTCCAGTATTGGGCTGCCTTAATTGGGAAGCTGCTGCCGCCTGTTTTTATTAGTCTAAATTTGGGTATCTGAATGCAGTAGGAGTTGGCAGTTCTGGTGGGGCGAGTGGATGTTTTTCTCACAATTCTTGCTGCCAGGTAGGGGGGAGGCTGCATTGTTAAGACATTTAAAGGAAAGTGATACTGTCTTAAGTGTGATTCTGTCACAGATTTTGAACCATGTGTGTTTTCTTCTAGTGTTAGAGATGTGTTCTTTAGGGGGTAAATTGAGGGCAATTCTAAGGGCGTTATTTTGCAATGTTTGAATTTTGTCAATGATGTATTTGTTAGCTTCCAGATACAGAGCATTGCAATAGTCAAGTTTGGCGAGTATTAGGGCATTGGCAATGATGGTGCAGCTGGCTTGGGTGAGGAAAGCTCTACTTGCCCTAATAAGCTTGCACGTGTAAACTGTAGAGGATGCAAGGGAGTTAATTTGTTTATTTAGTGTTAAGGCTGAGTCAAGGTGAAAGCCTAGTGTTTTTACTGTTTTGGAGACTGTGATTATATTCCCATCAATGTTAAATACTGAGTAGTTAGGGCTACATTTTTTCAAGTTGGCAGTGGATCCGAGGAGTAGGATTTTGTTATTTTATCATCATTCAGGAATAGTCCATGTGTGGCCATCCATGCCTGAATGATTGCATGGCGAAATTGCCCGAAAGGGGAATGAGGGTCTGAGTGTCATCTGCGTAATTTGTGTAGTTGACACCCAGTCTGTCCAATTTGTCAAATTGGGGCTTGGTAAAGATATTGGCCCTCATTAGGACTCCGGCGCTAAACCATGGTGCTATTAGTACCATGGTCCATGCCGGAGTCCGCCATGGAGAAAGGGGGAATTACCACCCCATTCCAAGGTTGACGGGGCGGTAATTCCCCCTTTCTCCATGGCCCTTCCCCATTCCCATTTTTGCCCCATAGGGCTCAATGGGAATGGGGAAGGCAGCAATTATGGTACCGCAAATTGCGGGTCGCTACTTTAACGGCTGGTCCAGACCAGCCGTTCAGGTCGGGAGCTCGTAGTAAGGCGGTAAGGGGTTAACGGCGCCACAGCCTTTTACGGCGCCGTTAACCCCTTAACGCCTGTGTCCTAATGAGGCCTATTGTATAGAGTTGGCGAGACGCAAGAGTCCTGGGGTACACCTCAAGTTATTTTGACAGGGTCTGCTGATGCCAATGTGGAGAACACTCTCATTGTGCGGTTGTCCAAAAATGATTGGATCCAGGCTATAGCCTCATTTCAAAAGTGGCAGCCAATTCCAGGTGTTTGCACAGGACTACATGATCCACCAAATAAAAGGCTGCTGACAGATCAAGGAGGAGTAGCATGGCGGTGTTTCCCTTGTCATTAAGTTTGTCGATCTGTACTTTAAGATCAATTAAGGCTGTTTCAGTGCCATGCTGCGGTCTGAATCCTGATTGCCGGGTACCTAGGAGTTGGTTGGTTAGTTTCAAGATAGTGCTGGATTTCTAGGTATGCTACTCTGTCTATTATCTTGAGGAGAAATGGTACAGTGGTGATCGGTCTGTAGTCAGTGGGAATGGCGGGGTCTGGGGTTTGCTGCTTGAGAAGGGGTAGGACCCAGGACTCTTTTAGGTTACTTGGGATGGTGTTGGAGGAGAAGGAGGCATTGAGCAGTTTGGTTATGAAGGGGGCTAAGTTTATTGCAGCATCCTTAATTAACTGTGCTGGGCAGCTGTCACACTTACAGTTGGAAGGTTTGAGGGATGCAATGATCTTTTCAGTTTCCGGGATGGATATTTTTTTGAATTTGAAAGGTACGAGGCCAGGTGAGTTAGTAGTCATAGGGATGGTGATAAGTGATGTTTCATTGGCAGTTACAGAGTCTTTTTTTAAGGCGATTTTAGTTTGGATTTTTTAAATTTTATTTGCTAGGGCATTTTAGATTCTGGTGCACCATTGTTTGTCTTTGGCAATGTTGTCGAGTGGAGGTATGGGGGATTCCAGCTCCCTTAGGATGGTAAATATTTCTCTGATATTGAAACTTGCGTTACAGATTCTTTCATTAAAGAGATTTTTTTTGTGAGTAGGATTTCTTTTTTGTATTTATTGGTGAAAAGTCTAACGTGCCGATTCATGGAATAAATGTGCGCCGAAAATCTTGGCGCAAGCAGACGCAAGCTGGCGCAAGCATGAAAAAGCATGAAAAAGCAGGCACACGCGCACGCGTACGAATCATGGAAAGCCCTGCGTGTGTTTTCCTCTGGATGTGCGCCAAATCCATGCGTGGCGCACACAGGTGCACACGTCATTGCAACATCCAGAATGCCATGCGGGAGGTGCACAGCGAAAGCGCACAACGTTAGCGCACACACCAAATAGGGGGCGGATCACGAGGCGTAACATGCGGAATGGTGAAAAACGTGTGAAAATAAGGGCGTAACTGGGGATGTACTGTTGGGAAGTACACGGAACGCCCACACGCAGGCGAACCACACGTATTCATGGAATCGAATAGGGCAAACCCGCGCACGGCCAAAGACACGCACAGGCCTAAACATGTCCACCACACGATGGCAGGCGGCAGCCTCCCTGTGCATTACAAAAGTGTGCGCAAACAATAAACACGTATATACAGCTACGATGAATGTCCCATTCAGTGGGCTCCTAGGATAAATGACGTGTCATGCAATGCACAGGCATCCCCTAAAAGCAGGAAAAAGAGATAATCGACCCCTGTTGCCTAAGTGCGTGTAAAAAAACACACGCAGTACGCTGTGGCAGCCAGGAGCCCCAAAAATACATACTCGATCAACACGCAGGCTAGTGTACCCGTGAAAAAAGGGGTATGCGACAAACATGGACACCCCCAGGGTGAAAAATAGCATGTGCGACTCACCGTCTGCCTTGCATGTAGAAGAAGAATGCGTAGCCAACACCCACCCGCTGTGAAATAATTGCGTGTGAACCCCAACGCCTGGAAAACACACGCACCGTTTTCAACGAAAAGCACGCAAAGAGCGATGGAAACCCACGTGCGACCCTCAACCCGTGCCAGGGAAACGCCCGTGCGTGTTACATCACAGACGCACTTACGTGCTAAGGGCCTTTCCTAGAATTACACGCTGACGTGCACTTTCTTCACGTGCCAAGTCACTCCGTATCAAGCTGGCCACGCAACAACACACGGAAGACCAAGCTCCTGCCATGAAGGCCATTTTCCTGCCCCCCAGAGCCCTGAGCACGCTCCCACCTGCCATCTGCTGCTGCCTGCCTGCCTACAAAACACGTGCCCTGCTATTTGGTGCCTGCACGTCAGCCATCTGCAGGGGGTCCAGTTGCTGTGACCACCACTGCTGGAACAGAAGACTCCCGACTGGTATTCCATTGCTCCACAGCCCAGCCCCAGGACCCAGTTGCCCACCCACACCTGCCTCGGGGTTTGCCATGTCCGACACAACACCATCTGGCACCAGTGGCAACCCCCCAGCTGAGAGGCAGAGGGTTGCCAGCTTCACTTCCAATGAAGTTGGCATCCTGGTGGAGCAAGTCCTGGGGCAATATGATGCCCTCTTCTCAACATCGCGCGCCGACAATGAAGGACGGGATGGGATCTGGAAGGACATCGTGGCTGCCATCAACGTGGAGGGGGTGGCAGCCCGTGACATGCAACACGTCCAGAAGCGCTGGGAGGACTTCAGTTCCAGGACCCTCAGCAAGGCTTGGCACCTCTTGAAGACAATGGATGCAGAGGGGTGCTGGGCATGCCTTAGCAACATCCAGATGAGGGTCCTGGAACGCATAAACCCAGCGCTCCACTGACAGATCCTTCAGAGGCAGACCTGTCTGGAGTCGAGCAGTAAGTGTACATGCATACTGATTGGACGCTGTGCATGTCGAGGTCTGGCAGGAGTGTGCAGGTTGGACATATGTCTTGGAAGGCCCATGTATGGATGGGTATGTACAGGGACATGTGCCTGCCGCATGTGAGTCCAGTCATGTGTGAGGCACATCAATGGTGTATGTGTTCAAATGCATGGTGGCCAAATATATGTGTCGGAAGACACATGTTCGGAATTATGTGTATGTACTGTGGCATGTTTGTGGTGTGACACATGGATGCTGGTTCCACCTTCATGTATGTGCACAATGTACATGTGCGTGTGTGTGTATTTGACATGTGTACCACTTTGGTACACCATGGATGCATGTGACACTGACATGTAGGAGGCTGATTGGCAGATGTGACATGGATGCAGATGATTCAATGGCGACAGGTGGTGGGGATGTACATATGCATGTATGTCTGGTGGCGTGTGTGCATGTGTTTGGCACTCCACGTGTTGCATGTGACATCAGGCTAACCTTCGAATGACCATGCTGTTGTATGTGTATGGATGGTGCTGCCTGCTGCAACATTCCTTTTAATGTGTGCATGTGTGTAGGTTCAAATGATAGGTGTGTTGGGGATTGTGATGCCATGTGTGATGTTTGACACTGCCACTCATGTGCAACTGTCATGTGTGTATCAGACCACTTTACAGTGCCCTGATGCCTGTGTTCTTTCTCTCCCTGTCTGCAGCGTCAACTGATGAAGAGGGCGGAGACGGTGCTGTGGAGCACAGCCGCAGGGATCCCACCGCCAGCCGGAGACGCAAGGCCCAGCTCCCCCCCATGTTGTCATCTCGTCTGAGAGTGAGGGGTCTGGTGCCGCGTCCGCAGCCGTAGCTGCCGAGGGTAGGTCCAAGAGGCAGAGTTTGGAGGTGGACTCCTCGGCAGCAGAAAGGGCAGTTGAGACCCCACAGGGGCCTATGGAGGAAGATGGCACCGAATCATCCAGATTGGTGGAGGGTTGGGTTGAGGAGGAGGCCATGGAAGAGCCACACACGGGGTCTGGAGGAGGGATTCCATTGGAGCAAGTAGTGCAGTCCAGGGGCAGGGACAGGAGGCAGAACAGGCAGCCGCGGAGGTGCCTATGTGTAATCCTGTCCTCGATCCTGTGACTGCATCATCCTGCACCAGCAGGAATACCTCCGTCCAGACCCGTTTTCAGGGAGGGGATCCGCTAACAACTGGCCTTCCTCTCCCTACGGACGTGGCATTCCGGGACCGTGTAGAGTCTGTCCTGGCTGGGGTGGCGTTGCGTCAACGGGGCATGCGGGATGACGTGCAGGGTTCTCGTGAGGACACTGCACATTATTTTGGATGCCTCATTGACTGCCTCGACCTACTAGGACGGGTCACCAGTGCTGGGTTCCTCCGTGTGCTGGACCTTGTGCCGACCTTCTCATCAACTGAACCCCCTATGCGCCAGTCGTCCTCCGTGCCATCTTCTGGCCATGTATCACCTGGCCACCCTGTGGAGCTGCCTGCGGGCTATGGACTGGGATGATGGGCTGCCTGTGGGGCATGCCCATGGGTGTGGGGTGGTCCCCACAGGTGTGGGCTACGTGCTGGGCATGGGGAGGGGGGTGGCCCACGGCCGGGAGGGCAAACACTGTCAAATCGCATGTAAAACTCCCTGTGCACCCCTGAAATACACATACCCAGGCCAATCGCATGTAAAACCCCACACGCACACCCGATGTACCCAGGCCATTCGCATGTAAAACTCCACACGCACCCCTAAAATACACGTACACAGGCCAATCGCGTGTAAAACTCCATGCACACCCATTTTGGTATAGGCCGTCTTCAGCTAACAAAGTGGCTATAGATTGGGCTGGTTTGTCATCTGGGTCGTTAAATCCTAGGTTCAGGTTGCCTAGTAATAGGATTTGTGAGGAGTCTTTGGTGTTATTGGCTAAGCGACTGGATAGATCCTCTTCAAAGGTCCCAATTGGGCCAGGTGGCCAGTATATTAGGTAGATGGTTAGTGTGTGGCAGTTAGAGATGGGCAGTTTGGCTATGAGGAGTTTTTACTCTGTGGCTGTACATATGTGCAGTACACATATATGTCTCATATTTGTCCAATGTCTTACCAAATACCTGTATACATGCTCTCTTCTTTCGTCCATTTAACAAACTCTGAAGCAAAATGAAATAACAAAATAAATTATGCACTACCCCACTTTCTATAAGTATATGTATATAATAACATGTAAAATAAAAATGTAAACAATTTGATGAAATAAATACTGTATCGAAAAAAAACCTTCACAAAATAACACTTTCAAAAACTAAAAGCTGCTGCAGTATAGGAAAGAAAATGCTGTAGTATCACATCAACTATATTAACCATTAAGGTAACTACCAATGTGGTTTTGCATCAGCAAATTCTAAAAATAATTAACCACGTCAATAGTTTGTACACCGAAAAAGGCATTTCACTACAATGCACATATGTTACACAACTGTACAAACATTATTTAATACTACATGATGACAAATATACAGATTACTCTACAAACGTCACCAGGAAACAAAGACATATAACCTAATTATGTGTTCAGTTTTACAAATAAATAAATGAAGATATGCCAACAGTGGAACATTATTTTGAGTATCAGAGGGTAATTCATAAAATTCAGCGCACAAGTGGTGCACGCGGCTGGTGCACAGTGTGCGCCTGCGACTTTCTGCTCCAGCCGCGTGCGCTAAAATACATTTCCACGCACAGCATATTCATGGATTTTAGCTACCAAAACTAGCCGTGGTGCACAGTGGCGCAGCGACCCTGCAGCAGCGCCAGTTACGCCCCCAAGAACACCCCTCGCGCAAGGTAAAGCCATCAAAATGCCCAATCCAGCACAAAAGGCTGCACTAACCCTGTACCTGTATACCGGAGCCGCCACACAGCACACGGCAATGTGTCGGCACATAGCCACGAAATGTTGGTGATTGCAGGGTGCAAGACCACACCTGGTCAATGTAGGGCACACTGGCAGACCATCGTGGACCACATACGTGCCCTTGGATTTGTAAGGCGCACAGCTGATGATTTCTACAAGCAGTGGAATGACCTGAAACACAGAGCAAAGAACAAGCTGGCCTCAAATCATGCCGCTACTCTGGTGACTGGCGGTGGGTCTCCACAAGAGGACAGCAAACTCACTGAACATGAGTCTGTTGCTGGGACCTTCGTCACAGAGGAACAAATCCAAGGTCTGGGAGAACTACCTGATTACGAGGCATTGTCCGGTGAGTGCCCATGCGTGTGTGTGTAATCCATGTGTATGTTGTTTGGGTGACGGGTTCTGATTGAGTACCAGGTGAGGGAGTGTTCTGGGTCACCCATTTGCTTCCTCCCATACATTCACATGCCTTGGATTTGGGTATGACTGTATCCCTTCTGTCCACAGTTGCCAATTACGCCCAGATTAGTGCACTTTACCTTGAACTGTCATCTTGCAACTACATTGGTCAGATTTTGTAAGTGTCCATTCAGGCTGATTGTTTCCACTCTCCCATTTTTAGTACCCATTATTCTGACCTATTGCAACATATGTGATATGCTTCGGTCATTGTTTACAGCCCACACTGGGCCACTACTTTTACCTGGTTATGTTAATGATTACACCATTCAGGCGGATGGAGTATTGGGCTGCAGAAATGTTTTATTACGGCCTGTTTGCATGTGGAAGGTGACAGGTGTTTCCTGTAATGTTAAAGTGACCAACCATTGATCAGCCCACAATGACTGAGTTATTGGACACTGGATGTGTTTCAGTGTGTGGCACATGCATATTTTGCAACACTATTCAGCATCAATCTTCGTATTATGTCGATGTGACATGGATGTGTGACAGTACTCATTCACTGACATATTGCTGTAGTTTTGTAATTTACCGTGGCTATGCTACATGACATCTGTGTGGTGGGATGTGTCATGTATGTGTATTGGACATGCCACTCACAGCCTGATGTGCGATGCCAGTGCTACCCAACATGCTGCAAATGTGTTGCATATCCATCTTGCTCTCCCCAGTGTCTGCCTTTTTGACTCCACTTCCAACTCTTTGACAGTGCATGCATGGCAGGGTTATAGTCATGTGGGACATGTGTAATTCATGTACTGGATCTCTGGCTTGTCACGGCCTATGTGTGTGCTATGGTGCTCATGCCTGTTTCCATTTGTTGTCTTTCATATGTTTGCAGGTGATGACGCACTTGGTGCTGTTGAGGTTGAGGAGATGTTGCAGACCCAGGAGGAATCTAAGGCATGACCGGGCACCAGTGGGGGACGTGGTGTGGTGGTGGGTGAAGACCCAATGTTACTGCAGACCATAGTATCCAGGGGTGCCTCTTGGTGCACCTCCCCAGACCTCTATTCAGGTGCTGAGTCGGATGCTGAGACTTATGTGCAGTCGCAGGTAAGTGTTTCTGGCAGGGATTCTGTTCTGTCCAACCCACCTGGACCAGGGGTAGAACCCTCTATGGGGATGAAAGTGTTGGTAGGTCCACCTTTGGCAGTTACGGATGCAGGGTCACACTCCACAGCATCTGATCCTGTTCCTGTGTCAGCAGATCAGAGGGGGAATGCAGTCCTGCAGCCTCAGGCAGTGCCAGCACAGCAAGGTACAGATCTCCTTGCCCCAAACAAGTGTGGTGCACGTCGATGCGGTGGCCGTGCGCCACCAGGCAATACTGTATGGGAAAACTCCATGTATGGTATGGCAACCCAACAGGCAGCATCAGTAAGAATGATGGCTCAGGCAATGGAGAGGGTGGCCACTTCCATTATCCCCCTGAAAGGCAGATGGAGCAACAACAGCAGGCAACAGACTCCATTTGCCAATCACACAGGGAAGACATGTTGACGTCCAACCGGGACAGATGGGCAGCACTGGAGACTCTGCGCAAATCCATATCAATACAGTCCCAGGCCACAGGGAAGCCCTGAGTGTAGAACTCCATAACCTCAGGCAGAGTCTGCTTGAACTTGAGGCTTCCCGAAACGTTAGGGCAGAACAGCAGCTGGAGCAGCTCACACATTTGCTCTCAGCTGAGCTGCATACAACACGTGAGGAGATCTGGGCATCTCACGAGGCCATGCGAGCAGAAATGCAGGCAACCCGTGATGTGCTGCATGGGGATCTCTGCACTTTAATCCTCCAGAATCAGACCTTCCAGACCCGCATGCTTGCTGCCATGGTTAACCATACCAGGGCTTTGCGTGGGCTTCCTCCCATAGTGCCACCGCCTCCTGATGCAGCAGCAGTGGATGGGTAGAGCAGCAACAGCAGTTCTTCCACAATGGCATAGCCGTGCAGGCCATGAGCCCAAGGAGGTATTTTTATTTTTCTCGGAACATCCACGCAGGTGGGTGTTGGTGTGCACCCTGTCATCCTTCCTCCTGGGTGGCCTCCCCCACCCCCCTTCTCCCCACATGGCCATTTTTGATTTTTTTTTTTTTTTACAGTGTGTTGCCTTGTGTGGCTCCTGTGGGCATCCACTGTATTCCGGCTGGGCACATGCAGGCTTGTCCTGAGTTTGGGTTAGATGCTTGGGTTCGTGAGACACACACCCCTCATGCTTCCCGTTTCCATGGGCTTGCAAAGGGTGTGACCAAGTGACAGTGAATTACACAGTGACGTTGGGCTCCCATGAGCTGTGTGGGCAGTCTGTAGTCAATACTGTGTAGACATCCCTAGTGGATATTGTTCTTGTACTGTACACTGCATGGTGTATTGATATGTGCTTGTGCATGTATGCCTTCCTCCTAATCTGCAGGTTCCTTCCTCATGTCTTCACAAGGCCGTCTACTTTGCAGATGCAGTTCATGTTGTATGCAGTACATTGAGACATTTGCGTGGCAGCAACACTCTACAGTTGTAATGGGTCGATGTGCTGGCGTATTCAGGTTGTAAGACTACCACTACTTGAACTTAGTACTGTCATGTTTTTGCATTTTTCCATGGTGTGTTGTAGCATTGTGTTGGTGGTAAGTATTTTATAATGTGTGCTGTTAGTTATACATTACTGGGAGCATATTGTGTGTGGGCAGTTTCCATTAGGGACAGTGTACTTTGTGACACTTGTGTCAGGTCTTATGCATTGCTTTGTTTGCTTTCACATTGCATGACATGCCATGGTTTGTTTGGTGATGGAGCTGGGGAGGGGTTGGGTGACATGGCTCTGTTCTCATGTTGTATTTAGCATATTTAGCAAGGGGGTAATGAATTTCGGAGCATAGATGTATGTCTTTTGATGACACAGCATTGGTGGTGTTTGGGTAGGTAGGGATGCACACAATGTAACACTTCCAGGAGACCAATCTCAGGACGGTATGGTTGTGACAGTTGAGTGTCCCTTATGTCATAATCATTGATTGTCTGCTGGTATGTGCCAGGGCTTTGTGTACTCCACAGGGGTGTGATTTTAGGTGAAGTAACTAGCCACAATCTGCATACGGGCTGCCTCACCACATGCCCTTTCCCCTCCCATGCGCAGCGGGCGTGCATGTGGTTGGGGGTGTGGGGGCACCACCATGTCCACCGGCAGGCCCCGGCGTGTTGCAACATTGTGCAGGACACATGCTGCCATATGATCCTGCACACTACTGGAGGAGCATATAACAGCTGCCCACCAGAGCGGTCAAGGGAGCAAAAGCATGACTTGAGCACTCCGAATGTGTGCTCCACTATGCCCCGGGTTGCAATGTGGGCTGTGTTGTATCTTACCTCGGGTGGCGTGGTGGGGTTCCGAATTGGCGTCATCATGTGGGTGCTCAGAGGGTAGGCACTGTCCCCTGGGGAGGTGGTGATGGGTATCATTAGTGGGGTTGTGAAATACTCAGTATCTGACATGCATGCATGTGCAGTGGTATTTATACTCACCAAGCAGCCATGTATCGCCATGCCGCCCAGCTTCTAGGTCCCGGTTTAGGGTTGACATTCTGTAAATGAAACTGTCGTGGGTGGACCCTGGATAGTTGGCATATACTGAGGTGATGATACCCTTGGCATCACATACTACCTGCACGTTGATGGAATGCCAGTGCTTGCGGTTTCTATAGATGTGCTCTGATGCCCTGGGGGGACGTAGAGCCACATGGGTGCAGTCAATGGCACCTAGCACTTTGGGGAATTGTGCCACCCCATAGAAATCCTGGACGGCAGCCTGCCTTTCTGCAGGTGTTCTGGGCAGGTATATGTGCCTGCGGACTGATGGGCGTGCAGTCATGATGGCCAACAACTGGTGTAGGCAGCGTGACTGCGTGGCCTGTGACATCCCCCCACTATAGCACTTGTCCGCTGAAATGATCCCGTGGCCAAGAAGTGCAGTACACTGAGGACCTTCTCCAGGGGGCTGAGTGCTTGGGAGCACAGGGTGGGTGATGTGAGGTCATTCTCCCATTCACTCACCACGTCGAGTATTATGTGAGGTGGAAACCTGTACCTCCCATACACCTGGTCATCAGGCATTCCAAAAAGGCTGGTTCTGGGTGTAAAAAATTCTGGGCCTGACTATCCTCCTCCTCCTCCTGTGGTATCCCACAACCACTGCTGCTAGGAATGGTATATTCATCTTGGCGTCTGTGCTTGTTTGTTGTTTGCGTGCACTTTTATGCTGTGCGGGTCCACGTACACCTGCTTCCTGCTGGCATACGTGTTTCCGGATTAGCGTGTCTTTTTTGGCGCACGCATTAGCCCCGTTCGATTCCATGAATACGTTTTGTAGACGCACGTGTGGGCGTTCCGCGCATTTGCCTCCTCTACTTCCCCCGTGACGCCCACATTTTCACGTGTCGTTCCCCATTCTGCGTGTTACTCCCCCTGTTCCGCCTACTTTTGTTGTGTGCGCTGCGCTATGTGTGCTTTTGCTGTGCGCTTAGCACACGCTGTTTGGAGACGTGTGCGCCAGCATGTGCCACGCAGAATTTTAGTGCGCATCCAGGGATTTACACGCACACAGACTTCCATGAATTGCTGTGCGTGGGTTTCGCTGCGATTTTCGCACTTGCACTGCGATTTGCACGCTTTCGCATGCTTGCGCCGAAAATTTCAGTGCACATTAATTCCATGAATCGGCCTGTAAATCTTTTTTAAGTATAGTCATACCTATATTTCAATTAATCGGTAGACAATACAAACTTGTGTGTGTAAACATATTAACACTTAGCAAATTCTACACTAATAACCTAACACACTTCATTTCCACACTTCTAATAAAATCTCTGTGCGTTCTTTGTTTGGCCACCTACGAGAAATTCATAATGACATTTTCATAATGTACACATCATGTTTAAACATTTTAAAAACTAGAACATTTTATTTAAACTTCTATTGGCACTGATAGTTGTACACACTGAGAAATACTTTGTTTTTATTATATCAAAATTAATTTTAAATTATGAAAATTATGTGTACATTGGCATTCCAAAACTTGCACTATAATTGGGTATGGTCCTTGTTGTCGCCACCTACACACCTAAGAAGCTAATGAGAATTTTCTTAAACCTACCATACAAAATGAAAAAAAAACATGCACAGTTTAATGCCTGAATAGATTGTATGACTTTTTGGAAAATTTCACACTGCTCATAGGACATATTTATACATTTAACAAACAAACCCTCAGAGCAAGGTATTTTCATTTTTATTTCCATTAGAATGATTTAAGAAAATGTTGTGTGCATACTTATTTTCATCACCTATACACACAATAAGTAAAGACAGTATATCTAAATTCTTCCCTAATACTCTTATTAGTATGTGAATCTCATTTATTTTTCAAACATTGTACTATATGGTTTTTCTTTCTGCAACCTACTGTTTGTTTCATATGTAAACAGTCATGACCTTCTTCACTCCCTCACACTCAAAATAATGTACATGGAACTATTTATGTAACCTAGCACGTATGGGGAACACTTGTACACATTAAAATATACAGTGTTTTACACTATAAAACAAAAGTAGAAGATTGCTGAATGGTGTTTTACTTTCTAATTTATATAGTCTTCAGAGTATTACCTCTACAGAGATTTTGTACTGTTTTTAAAGTACATCCTAGTATCAATCCATCTCCTACTTTACATAAAACAAGTATAACCCTATTATTTCATTTCAAATTTTTATTTAGCATGTTTATATTCACAGATAATATTACACATATATTTTAAAACTTTTATCCCAACAACATTAAGTAAGCATTATTTAAACCCTCTGGCAATATAGCTTGGTGTGTGATTATAGAGTCATTACAAATAAGACAATTTACTTCTGTATGCACCCATCTTGTGAAATGTCCACATTCAATGGATGGCCCTCATGAAAACTAATTGCACACGTTTTAAAAGTTTTCTTACTAATAGAAACTTTACCAAATTTTTAATTAATTATTGACGTGTTAATGTTCCTACCATCTACACTGTATCTTTGAAACATAATCAATGCATACATATTAAAAAATAGATTTTGCAGTGTTGATTGTAAATTACAACCTCAAATCTCAAATACCAATATAAATAATAATAAAATGGCTGACACATTTTCAGCACAACGTATCACCAATCCCTAAACCAACACAAAGTAAAAATAACCAATATCAAATAATGAAACAGACAGAAATCTTTTTTCCCCAGCTAGCATCTTTCACAGATGTGGCTAATCAACATGATTACAAATCCTAGTTTGTATTTGCAGCTAAGCAACATCTTTTCTGCAAGCCCAAATTCAATCTAAATTGGCCTTCAAACCTTCAAATCAAACAAGTGAACACCTAAGTACATAAAATAACACACAATAATGCAATTCTGTAATGTATCATCTACATAAAAAAAGATTATTCCACAGAAATATTAGGGTTGTAGATGCAGCTTTCATATACCTATTTTTGCAGCCACAACTAACAAAATGCTGAATAGTATCAACGTGTTTACACTTGTGCTTTTTTAATAGACGTGGCTACAAATACATGACTTCCCATTTGCCATAATATTGCCATGGCTGCAAAACAGTGCCACATTTACCCTCGGATAACAACACCACGCACAGAGTGGCTGCTGGATAAACATGGTTAACAACAACAGTACCATCAACAAAACCAAAAACACACACATCAAACACACCCTGCTCATACAAACTACTAGAAAATTCAAACTAGAAATAATTTTCCTGGAAACAGAGAAATACTGCAGATATCATGACTGGTTTGAAAACGGTTTGCCTAATTGGTGACAGTTGGCTGTTTTGGTTGCTGGCTTTTTGTAAGAAACTGAATATTGACATGGACCTAAGTTTGAAAGTTTTTATAATTAAATGGTTTCGATAGGGGGGGATTAGTTGGTTCCAAAATTGTTAAGTCTGAGAAGTACAGGGCAGCCAGATGGCATACTAATTCATTGTAGAGGCAATTATTTGGGGGAATGTAAGAGGTGTATCCCTTACTTTAATTATGAAACAAGATATGGGATAACTAATGGAACCATTTCCTCACACCATCTTTATCTTTCACAATTTGACTCAGAGTCATACATTGAGATGGACCACCAGATTCAATGGTAAAATTGAGAAATCACAGAGAAATGTTAATAAAGCAGTTTCAGCATTCATGAGAGACCACAACCAATTATGGATTTTGAACAACAACATACAGTTCTGCATGGCCAATTTCTATAGACATTACAGAGTACACCTAACCAATGAAGGAAATGCAGTGTTAAGTACTCCAGATGTGATAAAATACTACACTCAGTGAACCCCAAAACAGTCCTTTAAAGGATTACTTATGACATATAAATACAAACATACAATACAATATATTATACCCGCGGTTACAGTTCATTGACTTTAATCATAACCACGGTTACAAAATTGGTTAAAAAAGGGGCTCACTTCAGGTGTTATACTACAATAGAACTTAAAAGATCAATCCAGTGCAACACTACTCATGTATTTATATAAGGTTTCTGAAGATAAAGAAAGTGAATAATAATACATAACAGTAAACTTGGTAGCAAAACATTTCACAGCCACACAATATAATACCATAAGTAAGAACACACAACCTAAACTACATTGTATGGGAATCTAAAACGAGAGTATGACATATAAATACAAAGATACAATCCTTTTCATATTAATTTGGTCAAACTATTTCCTTCTCTTTTTCTCCAAAGTCTCACATATAAAACAGTTTGAAAACACAAAGCCAAAATAAATAAGACTCCAAAATACCAATTATGTCAGTGACCATGGTCTGGCCAGAGATATTTCACCCTGACGTCACTATACCTATAAAAACAACTTCAAAGGAAACACTGACACCCCAAAATATATAGCCGCAGGCACGGAACTACTTATACCCATGGATATCTGTAGTTCTTCGTAGCCTCGGATATAGCCGGGGATATCTATCGTATCAAGAGAAAAACAAGATGGCAGCTATTTCATTTCTAAAAACACCCGGTTTGGGGAAAATCCCTGAGATATCTCTATCTATTTTTGAGAAGGGGGTACCCCCTTCTCCATCAAATATTTAAATAACTACTGCTTGGAATAACCCCAAACCAAACATGGATCACAAGTCAACTCTTCGTGCCCAAGTTGTTTTGGACATGGTCGAAATCCATCCAGCGGTATGGGCTGTGCACTTGACCAACAACTGACCTTGTTTGTCTATGTGAAAATGAATGGGAAGTAGGGCCGAGTTTTGCAAAACAAATATTTTGGATGCTTAGTAACTTTTTTATTTTCTAAAAAATCTTTTAAAAACTTTGCAGTTTGAGGAGGGGCCGTGGGTCCTCAATAACTTTCAACATTTTTCCCAAAACCCTTACTCAAATCAAAAGTTATTAACGATAGAATTTTGAGGGGTTCCTGTGGGAGTCTGACTCACTTTAACTATAGGGTGGCTATCGTTGCCCTATCAAACTCATACATGATTTTAACAATACGAGGACACATAATGCATATTTAAATATCTTGTACAACTCACAGTCTGTAAATACCTGTATTAGCTGATTCAGAAAATAACACTAAAGAGGTAGTAGATCCCTTCTTCTCAGGTAATATGTGTGGGAGATCGGGTCCTTTAATATGCTTGCACATGTTTTACCCCATCACAGCTACACAATTCTGTTCTTGAAATATTCACTCCTCTAACTTCTTTCGGACCACACATAGGTTTCTACATTTCCCAATGTATTAATGTATCATGCTATTCACTGTCTATACCACTGATGGGAATGTGTTAAATCTGCAATGTCTTAGCTTTTCACAGTAGAAAGTTCAATAGCCATCATTTTAATAGCTAAGGGTATCTATGTTTGTCCTCAATTCCATTAAGGAAACATTGTAGCCTCGATCCTATCCTTAATATGTATTTTCTAATCACCATATCAATTTTTTTTAATTTGCTTTATCTATTTGAGTGTCAAAGCACCCTGAGAATTCCCTTCTTAGAAGTGGCATGAACAGACAATCTGTTCCTAATCATCTATGGAACTATGAGTACAATTCCAAATGTTAAGGAACTGATAAATGCCCATCATGGTTTCTACATAGTTACATTTATGGAGCTTGCAAAGTGAGAAGCACAGGACTCTCCTTTCTCACACTGCTGCCAATGACCTAATCATGGTAAAGCAGCCCTGAGAATGTTCACCAGACTCACTTGCATGGGAGCCTGGGAACAAGGACTACACGTGTCCCTGAGACCTCTGACAGGAACTCTCAGCATCTGAGTGCCAAGATTCCTGCTTATTCCACCGTCAAACCAAGGCAAACCGTGATTCAAGCTTCCTCAACCTCTTCAAAACAACAGGGCGCTCCAGAGCTGATGTTGGCACTCACCCGATCTTCAAAGTGCACATTCATACAAGCTTGGCACTGCACCATGATAGCTGAGCATGTCAGTGATTCAGATGAAACTCAAAGCTCCATGTTGCACCAGGTGCGTACCATCTGGCAGCATCTTTGCTGCCAATTTTCATCGCCAGCTGAACTGACCCTGGTGGCCCACGGGACTGTGACCAACGTACGCAGCTTTGAAACTCTTGACTAGAACTACACATCCAGTCACCAGCATCTCGCCCTAGGACCAACCATCAACCTGCCTCTGATGACCCTCATGATGCGTACCGCTTAAAAGCATTGTTTCAATCTGCAACAAATATCAGCTCGACACATGCTCAACATTGCTCCCTGTCTAAAACAACATAACTGCCACACTCAAGCTATTTTACACCACATGAAGAGCATTTAGAAGACTAGTGAAGATACTATTGACCTGTAAATGCCTCTCTGGTCCATCTGTGGGCTTTAGAGACTGGCTAGGCCACCATTCATCCTTTTTCATTCAAGCACATCCGTTTTACCCTCATTGTGGTACAATATTAACCTTTCTCCCCCTGCTTCATTACTGAAAGGGTTGCATCTTCTAGCTCTGCATATTGTCTGTTCTTTCCACAGTGGTGGCCATTCTACAGTCTTTTTCAATGTAAAATATGTGCATAGAATATTGATTGAACACTCCTTCATTTTAGACTGTTATGCTTTGCTATTTGGGTTGCTGCTGAATCACATTTCACAACTGTTAATAGAATAGAGGACCAAAAAAGGCAAAGGAGCTATATCTCTTAACTGTGTCTGTTTTACCTTTATAATCGGAATTACTGTTGGTTTGTAGAATCATGAGGGCAGGATAGGTAGTTTAGCCACTAATCAGCAATATACCTCTGAAGACATCTTAGTCAGCCCAAAAATAAGTGTGCAGTTAATGTCGGTTCACTGCCAGGTACTTTTTAATTATTGCGATGGAACTTGATATGAGCTCTGAACACATCTTGCCAGTAGATGAGTGACATGAGTTATGCCAAGCAAGGGGGCTTCCCTGTGTCAGTAAGGTTATGAAAACTTAACTGTTAAACAGCCTCCAAATGTTTGTGAAATCTGGGAATTTGGTGGGTGTCCAAGAGGCTGCCCATAAGCCCAAGAGTGATACTGAGCCCACTCCCTAGGTACTCATTTCTCTGGGGGCAAGGAAGTGAATTCGGAATTAGGCCTCAGTCAGATCCCAAGCTTTTGTACAGTCCAAGACCTTTCTTTGTTGAACCAGAGCGGGTTCGAGCGGTCGCCGTAGCCCCGTGTGGCCTGCTGCTGAGGCTGCCTCCCTAGCCCCGTTGGGCTCCAGTTAAGCCTCCTTCTTTTTTCTCCTTAGCGCTCCATGCGCGTCTGTGGTGCCCCCTGCCCCCTCCCTCCTCCTCACTTCCTGGTCCTCCTTCCCCTCTCCCTTCCCGCCCACCCCCCCCTGATTGGTTGTCCTTGCAGCCGCTCTGGACTACGGTACGACCGCTCACCACGCTCGCTTCTTTGTTGAGCCAGAGCGGGTTCGAGCGGTCGCCGTAACCCCGTGTGGCCTGCTGCTGAGGCTGCCTCCCTAGCCCCGTTGGGCTCCAGTTAAGCCTCCTTCTTTTTTCTCCTTAGCGCTCCGTGCGCGTCGGTGGTGCCCCCTGCCCCCTCCCTCCTCCTCACTTCCTGGTTCTCCTTCCCCTCTCCCTTCCCGCCCACCCCCCCTCTGATTGGTTGTCCTTGCAGCCGCTCTGGGACTACGGTACGACCGCTCACCACGCTCGCTTCTTTGTTGAGCCAGAGCGGGTTCGAGCGGTCGCCGTAGCCCCGTGTGGCCTGCTGCTGAGGCTGCCTCCCTAGCCCCGTTGGGCTCCAGTTAAGCCTCCTTCTTTTTTCTCCTTAGCGCTCCGTGCGCGTCTGTGGTGCCCCCTACCCCCTCCCTCCTCCTCACTTCCTGGTCCTCCTTCCCCTCTCCCTTCCCGCCCACCCCCCCTCCCTTTCCTCTCCCCCTGCCTTATATCCCACCCCCTCTGGGCAGCCCCCCCTGCCCGGCAGCCCCCCAGGCCAAGGGCCCCTTAGGCAAAGGGCGGCTCCTACGACTGCGGCTCCCTGTGTGTCTGCAGGTGTCCGCAGGGGACGCCAGGCGCCAGTTTCGCCTTCTATCTCCAGCTCCTGCCGGCCCACACCACCTACACCTGTTCACCTCATGCGCATGGTGCCTTCACCTCACTGTCCTCCCCAGTTGTGGCTATTTGGGTTTTTCTCCCCTCGCAGGTTCTCAAACTTAGGTGGCCTCTCGACTGGGTGTACCTAATATGCATTTACTGTTGTTCTCTAAAATGTGGTAAACTAGGGTTTTTCCCCCCTCGCAGGTTTCTCAAACTTAGGTGGCATCTCCACTGGGTGTACCTAATATGCATTTACTGTTGTTCTCTAAAATGTGGTAAACTAGGGTTTTTCCCCCCTCGCAGGTTCTCAAACTTAGGTGGACTCTCCACTGGGTGTACCTAATATGCATTTACTGTTGTTCTCTAAAATGTGGTAAACTAGGGTTTTTCTCCCCTCGCAGGTTTCTCAAACTGAGGTGGCATCTCCACTGGGTGTACCTAATACGCGTGGTCAACTTGGCCTTGCCGCTCACTGTCCTCGTGCTTTCATATTGTCTGTCTCCCCCCCCACTGCCTCCTACTCCATGGTGCTCTCTATCTCGCCTATCTTCTCTAACTGCTTCTCTATTGACTATCCTGCTCTCCTCACTAAATCTGGTAGGAAAAAGTTTAAAAAGGACATCCTGGTCTCCAACCCAGGCCTCCCTATCGCTGACACCTACACTAATGCCTGCTCCAAGGAAACTCTTACTGACATCCTCTTTTTTGTGCCTTCGCCTGACCTATGGACCCTTCATATGGTCTCTGTGCTCTCTCCTTTCACCTCTTCTCCCATTAATGGTGGCACCCGTTGGGATGTCCTCTTGGCCCCCTTCCGCTCCTCTAAGGCCATCCTTAATGTCTACGCTAATGGGACCGTCTTGGTCCAAGGCCCTCAGGCCAACCTTCACCTCTTTGATAGACGCTTCCCACGCCTCATCAACTTCCTCTCCTCTCCTGCTATCCCCCCTCCTCTGTCCTCGGCTACCTTGCCTCTACCCCCTCTCCCTGCCCCCTCTCTTGCTCCTTCCTCACCTCCTTCTTCTACACCTCCGCAGGGCGTACCTCTGATCTGTACCCCTCCCCGGAAGTCCTTCAAGGATGGCAACCTTCTCCACATTGCCACTCTTAACTCTCGCTCTGCAATCAAACATTCCTCTGATATCTGTCCCCTTCTTGAGGAACTGGACCTGGATGTCCTCGGTCTCACTGAGACATGGTTCACGGCCAGCTTTGTCACCAGCTTTGACACACTCCTACCTGACGGTTACAAGATCCTCTACGTGCCTAGGCCCAACCGTGCAGGGGGGGGTGTGGCCCTTATCTTCCCTGAGTGGATTCCTGCCACTGTCACTCCTACGCAGACCTACGTCTCTTTTGAGTGTCTTGTCTGCCGACTCTCTCTCTCTCCTAGCCATTCCCTTACAGTGGCTACTATCTATCGGCCACCTGGTCAAATTTCCTCCTTCCTCTCTGAGTGGGCTGACCTCTCCTCCTCACTCCTGGCCTCAACCACTCAACTCCTCTTCCTTGGTGACTTCAACATCCACCTGGATGCCTCCTGTCCCCCCTCTGGACTCTTTCGTGACCTCTGCGACTCTCTCCCACTCTCTATTCTCCCGTCTGGGCCTACCCATTTTGCAGGGCACACTCTTGATGCTCTGATCTCTTCTGACCTTCCCCTCTATGTCCCTCTCTCCACACCTCTCTCCTGGAGTGATCACTTTCTCCTATCCTCCCACCTCACCCTCCCTACCCCACAGGCAAAGCCACCCTCATCTCTGCCAACCGCCTTCTCGGTCATCCGACCCATGAAGCGCGTGTCAATTGAGGCTTTCGCTGCCACCTTCTTGCACCCCCCTGCCCCTTCGGCTGACTCCCACCCTGACACAGCCCTCTCCACACTCCACTCTGCTACATCTGATAGTCTTGATATCCTTGCCCCTGTCATGAGAATCCGCCTGAAGCCTAAAGCCAAATGCAACTCCTGGTATGACTCGGATCTCGTCACCCTAAAACGCAAGTGCAGGGTGGCAGAGAGGAAATGGCGTGCTTCATGTACATCCTCTGACAAACTGGCCTGCCGCCTGCTCCAAAGGCAATACCGTCTCTCCGTTCTCACCAAGAAGAGAGCCCTTATCCAAGCCCGCATCGCTGCTGCATCTAACAACTCGGCCGAACTCTTCAAAATATGCAAGGAGCTTGCCAACCCTGCTGCAGTCTCTACCTCTCCTGTCCCCTCCCAGGCCCTCTGCACTGCACTGGCCTCTCACTTCGTCTCTAAAACTCAGGACATCCTGTCCACACTCTCCTCCTATCACCTCCCTCCATCTCTTCCTAGCTCTCCCTCTGGCCCCTCTGCAGCCACCCCTCCTCCCTCCTTCTCTGCCTTTCCCCTTTTTTCTGCTGACGAGGTTTCCAGACAAGTCCGATCTATGAAAGTCTCGTCTACACAGGTTTACCCCTGCTCCTCCAAAACTATCAAGGACCACATCGACTCCCTGGCTCCTGCCCTGGCTGATTTTTGCAACCACTCCTTCGCCTCTGGAGTCTTCCCATCCCCCCTTAAGCACTCCCTTGTGCATCCTCTTCTTAAGAAACCCTCTTCCGACCCCGCCTGCCCAGCTAACTATCGCCCAATCTCCATCTCTCCCTTCCTGGGCAAGCTCCTGGAGAAACTGGCCATCTCCCAGCTCAACCTCCATGCTGAATCTGTTGGTAGTCTTCATGACCATCAATCTGGCTTCAGAGCTGCCAGAAGCACGGAAACTGCTCTCCTGAACATCCGTGAGGACCTGCTCTCAAACCTCGACTCCAACACTCCGTGTGTTCTCATTCTGCTCGATCTCTCTTCTGCCTTTGACACTGTCAACCATGCCATCCTGCTCAACCGTCTCCGTGATAACCTGGGTATCACTGGTCAGGCTCTGGCGTGGCTGACCTCTTTCCTTTCCAACCGACCCTCCCAGGTCCAACTGGGGTCCTTCCTCTCTGACATCTTCTTCTCTACCTGTGGTGTCCCCCAGGGATCTAATCTCTCTCCCTGGCTGTTCAACCAGTATCTGGCACTCCTTGCCCACCGCATCGCCACTCTCTGCCCCAACTTTCAGTGCTATGCGGATGATACCCAGCTCATTTTCAGGCTACCCTCGGCCTCCTCCTCTCCTTCCCTCATCTCCGACTGTCTGTCTGCCATCCAGGAATGGTGTGCCGCCAATGACCTCTGCCTTAATGCCAGTAAGACTGAGATTCTACTCATCGGCACACCCACTCCCTCCTTCCCTGCAGCGCTCTGGCCAGCCTCGCTTGGCCCGCTTCCTGCTCCTACTTGCAAGGCAAAAAACCTCGGGGTCATCTTCGACTCCACACTCTCCTTCTCTCCTCATATTACTGACGTCTCTAAGAAGTCTCACTACCAGCTGCACCTCCTCAGAGGTATTCTTCCCTTCCTCTCCTTCCCCCAGAAGCTCACTGTCTCCAGAGCCCTGGTTCTCTCGAAGCTGGACTACTGTAACAGCCTCTATCTTAATCTGCCTGCCTCTACTCTCCGCCCTCTGCAACTCATCCAGAACAGGACTGCGAGACTTGTCCTTGGCCTCAAGCCCAGGGACCGTATCTCTCCAGGACTGAAATCTCTACACTGGCTCCCTGTGGCTGCGAGGATTAAGTTCAAAACCCTCTGCATTGTCCACAAGGCCTTCTGGGGCCTGGGGCCTATATACCTTCAACTCTCTCTTCCTAAATATCTTCCTTCCCGAGCCCTTCGCTCATCTGTCTCCAACTCCCTCAGGGTCAGCCGCTTCTCGAAGCAACGAGCTGGGGGTAGATCTCTCTCTGCGGCAGGGGCCTCCCTCTGGAACAGCCTTCCTGCCTCCCTGAAACTTGAGGAGAACCATCTTCGGTTCCGGAAGCACCTCAAAACCTTCCTCTTTGCTTCTGCTTTCTTTCTCCCTCTCCCCTGCTAATTCTTCACTGAAACTGCACTGAACCTGCACCTGGGCCACTCTCACCGACCCCGGTCCTTGGCCCAGCCACTCTCCACTTGCACTGCCTCCCTGGCAACCCCAGCACTGCGGGACTGTCTCTGCATCCCTTACAGCCCCCCCCCCCTCCCAGCACTTGTCTGCACTTACCTTGCACTTGCCACCAGCTGGCCCTATTTATTATTTATTTTTTATTCTACTTACCCTGTTCAGCACTTCCCCCTCTCTCCTTTCCCCTTGCACTTTTTCCCTTCCACCTACCCCTGCACTTGCGCGATCTGAATGACACCTGGCCTAGTAGGATCATTGTCTGTCTTCCCCCTGTTCCCTCCTCCCTGCCTCGTCGCGCCTTGAAACACTTGTGTATAGGCGCGTTACAAATGCCATATCATATATCATATCATATATCATATATCATATCATAATTAGATCCTGAGTGAGTCACACTTGGGGAAACGTAGGTAAAAGGGAGTTCTGCCTAAAGGAAATAAGGTTTGACTTGAAGGAGCAGCAGAGGGACAAGGGGCAGAGAAAGAAGGGATACGCTGCTCTAGCAAAGCAGAAACTGAGGGGTGAGAAGGGAGAGAGAAAGGCTGCAGCAGCTTTAGCTGAACAGAAGTATCTGATGATGCTGGAGCTGGGTAAATATGAACTGGACAATCAGCTGGAATGCATAACCCTTATTGGGGAGTGATGTACCTCCAGTGGTGGCTCCCAGCTAAAGGCTGTTTGCCACCTGTCCAAGCACTTAGTCCAAGCTTGTGGGGGGTAGATATATTTGACCAGTTCTGAAAGCTAGAGCAAGCTTTCTGACTCCAGAAGGTGGAAGATGAGTTTTAGGGTGAAGCCCTTATGAGCTGTCTACTAACGGTGGAAATGATGTAATCTGTCAGTTGGCTCCTCATGGAATTGAAATGAATTGATTGTTTATTTGTATAACGCATATACACAATGTGTTTCAAAGCGCTTCAAGGAGGGAGGGAACATGGGAGAAAACAAACACATTCTAACAAGTCCTTGAAACAGATCAGAATGTGAACAATAACTATATATCATAACACATAGTACAAGTGCATGGAACAATAAGGGAGAGGTAGGGGGGAAAAAGGAGACAAAACTAGCAGTAACATTACTATGCCTGATGACAATTATTGCAGTGCAAGAGTGACAAGAGGAGAGGGAGAAGGGGAGGGGGGTAGAGGAATGGACTGGGTAGGGTGAGGAACAAACAAGTGACTATCTAAAAAATGTTGACGACTGTTCAAGATAGTGCAGCGGAAGGAGTGGGAAGATAAGACAAGAAGGGGAAAAAAAAGGTTGTCAGACAAGCTATTATCAGGGTCACAGGGACAGATGATAAGAGTAAGTGCTGAGAAAAGGTGGAAGTGGGGGGGCAAGAAGGCTGAAAAGACAGGCAGCTACGGATTACTATGCCTAACAGCAATTGGGGTAGTGCCAGAATTTTCCAAAGGTGGGAGAAAGGGAAGGAGGGGAGGGAGGGGTGAGGGAGATGGCGGAGAAAGGAAGGACAAGGATTAAGGCAAGAAGTGGAGAGAGGGGGCAGGAGATGATCAAGGGGGACAGAGAGAGAGGCGTGAGACTAGATAGGGGAGGGTGGCAGGGGGGTAAGGGTACACCCTGGGGAGTGTCAGAGGGCACAAGGACCAAGGCACGGGGCAGGGGGTAACTGTGCACATTGGCACACTGGTAAGGGGGAGGACATGGACACACTGGTGGGGGTAGGGTGGACAAGAAAACATGGAGGAGGGTTGAGGGGTGCATGGATGTACTTTCAAGGGGTCAGGGGGAAACAAAGACACACTGGCAGGGGTCGGGTGGGCAGGTGGACACTAGCGGTGGTAAGGGGGCACAAAGACACACTGGCGGTGTTCGGGGGGATATGTTGACTCTAGCGGGGGTAAGGGGGCACAAAGACACACTGGTGTGGGTCAGGGGGGCATGTGGACACTGATGGGGGTAAGGGGGCACAAAGACACACTGGTGGAGGTCGGGGGGACATGTGGACACTGGCGGGGGTAATGGGGCACAAACACACACTGGCAGAGGTCAGGGGGATATGTGGACACTAGTAGGTGTAAGGGGGTACAAAGACACACTGGTTGGGTTCGGGGGGACATGTGGACACTAGCGGGGGTAAGCAGGCATAAAGACACACTGGCGGAGGTTGGGGGGTCATGTGGTCACTAGTGGAGGTAAGGGGGCACAAAGACACACTGGCGGGGGTCAGGAGGACATATGGACACTAGCGGGGGTAAGGGGCACAAAGACACACTGGTGGTAGTCGGGGGGACATGTGGACACTAGCGGGGGACAAAGGGTGGAAGGGGTGGTGAGAGGGCGTACTCATGGTTACCGGAGAGGAGAGGCTAGCAGCGTACCTTGGTGGACAGTGGTAGACAGGGCCTTCATTGTGTGCCTTAGGTGATGTGGCTGGCTCCCGCATCCCAGTTGCAGCTATTGGCTTAAAGGCCAAAGGCAACCAATGGAAAGGGGGGGCAGACAACAAGAAGCATTTCAGGAAATGTGTTGCGAGCACGAGGAATGGCCATCTTAGAGTGCCTTAGGATAGTGGAATAGGCAGGGCAATACATGATTCCATGAGTATAGCCAGCTAACAAAGGCACAGAGCGCAACATGAATATAACCGCAGCTCACAGAAAAACATACACAAGCGGTTTGTGTAAATTGCCACCAAGAATGCAGGTCGAACATTCAGCACAAATAAATGGAAGGTCAATCTATTCCAAGATGAAGGCCACTTTGAGGAATTGTCGCCTGGCAAAGGTGCAAATCCTTGTTTTATTTTTTATTTTTATTAAGAAATAGAATGATTAGGGTAATTCCATCTCCAGAAGGGGTAGCCTGATCTGCCGCAAACACTCTACTCCTGGCACATGAGCAGGTTTCAAGGTCACAAGGTTCCCACTCAACAACCACATAGACATCCAAGTGCCTGTGGCACAGAGGCAGCCTTTAAGATATGCCCCTCTATCCCTAAAACTATGGATATCATGGGTTGGTAATGATGTTGGCAGGTGTGACGAACCAGGAATTATACGCAGACAGAGAAGACTCAAAGGGACTGCTGTACACATTTATTCAAAATAAAAGGGGTTGGAAAATGCCATTCCCTGCTCTATCCTGCTCTGTTCTATTCACTGGCTATACCAGTGATTGGAATGTGTTTACTATGCGATGTCTCAGCTTTTCACAGTACAAAGCACTATAACATCCCATGCAATAACCATCATTTTACAATATGAATAATTCAGCTATGGATACAAATGCTCTAGGAGGTATTTCCCCACCTCAACCAAAGACTAAGGGTCTGTCCTGTGTCAGGATGTCCAAAGAAAAATGTCCTGTGTCCAAAATCAAATCCTAGCCCTCACATTCTTAAAGAAGCGTCAAAGTGCTAAGGCTATTGGTTTGGGCTTGAAAGTGCACAAATGTTCAAACTTCCAAAAGAAAAGGATAACTCCAGCAAAAAGTTTCTAAATGGATAGTGTTCAAAGATCCAGGGATTCAATTGACTCCCTTCCCAGGATGCTCTCCACCAGATACAATAGTTCTACAAGAATAACCAACTTCTTTATAGCCCAAGAGGACAACTCCCTCTCTTGGTATTTGCAATTCACTTCACAGACTTAGCTTTGCCTGGTATACTCTCCTGCCAGGACTTTATTAGACAGTTCACTTAATTCACAATGCCAAGGGCATGGGTCTTCCTTAGGATTTTCTTTACATGCTTGACTTTGCCTGGTATACTCTCCTGCTAGGGCTTTCTCATATCACTCAGTCCACAAACACAAGGGCATGAGTCTTCCCAAGGATTCTCTTCACACACTTGACTATTGTGTGGGAGTGATGGGCCGGTAGCCCCCCCGTGCCTCTGTTCCTTTAGTACAAATTTGGACCAAGAGCCTCAAATGGTGGGGAGTGCCACTGTCGCCCTTCTGTAATGCCAGCATCGGCATAGATGGGCTGTTGTGCAGGACAAGTGGCATCCATTTTTGTGCCCCCTTGACTCCATCTTGGTAACTAGGCCTCACTGCGACAATACGAAAAGGCTTCTCTCCCCTTTGCAGCATCGTGCACACCGCACATATGGCCCCCACCCTTTCTCTCACTGTGTCTGGAAAACTCTGCGGCTCCATTCTCACGCTCAAGCCAGAGGTAATTGCAACAAAGAACAAATGTAACACCTCACTCTTCCTCTGAGATCAATGCCCCGCGTGTGAACCATCTTGAGCCAGGCCCAGTAGCTCATCCATCTCCACAAATCTGTTCATGTCCCCTCACCCTCACTATTGGAAAATTACTGTCAGTGTAACCCTGTGCCCCTGCAAGGTATTCTCTTGATGTACCAGATATGCGACATCGCCATGGTGCCCACCTAGCAGGCCCCCAGCTAACATTAGACCTCTTTTGCAGTATATTGTCTCTTAATACTAACAAACGCCAACCTGCCTTAGATTCTTTACAAGTCCAGACCCCCGCTTCAATCAATGTTATCATATTGGTTAAAACCCTTAACCTGATGCCCCATATAAGCCTCAATATGTAATGATGTAAATACATGAATGAAGTTTATAGGTCACAATGATTTGTTCAAAAGAGTTGCAATGATCATTATTTAATGCATGCTTCACTAAGATGTATTATGTTAGCTTAGTGGCCACCCCGCTTAGCAGCGACCTGACTTTCACCCCTCCTGGACACTGAGAGCCAGACCACGTGATTTCAACCCCGCCAAAGGAGCAACCAATCCGGATGAGACAGTGACTCGAAGGACCTACAGGTCTATAATGCCTACCCAATCCTGCATCGATTTAGTACCCTATGTTAGTTACGTCATTTATGATGATTTTTCTCTTTATAATATCATGTAATTGAGATGTTTGCCAAAGCGCTCTCGGGCAGCAGAGTTCTTTGGATGCAAAATCGATATACACCTTTTGAACTCTTGCAACCTGTTCTCTTAGCCTCATTCACCGTCTGGAGTGTGTCTCATTTATTCTTATTGCACATATAAGATGGGGAGGGCTCTTACATTTGGTGATACCCCACAATGTGATTCGGGACAGGTGACTCAAGGCCCGTGCCGTGCGGCGAGATCCGGGACACCCCCCAGCAAAACCATCACCTCCACAGTCGACCAGCCTGTGCGCAGAACGAGAAGGATCGAAGGGTTCCCAGTTAACAAATACCGAACTGAAAAAAGCTGCTCGCCGAGGCAGGCCACGGCTTGGTTGGGGTGCAGGCCAGATTGTGGATAGACCGTGACCGGTGACTCTCGGACCACCCGACTGAATACGTGAGTACCGGTTGCGAAAGTTCACAAGAGGTATGGGAAGGGTTAAGGAAGAAGGGGAACAGGTAACAGAGTGGGCAAGAAGGAAGTTAGGGTCTGTGTGAATGATACTGAGGCTTTTCTGATCTATTCTTTATATGACCATTAGGTTTTGTGGAGATAAAGAAGAGAAGAGTGAGGAATCCTAGCCCGAACGGTGTAGAAGACGGCACCGGGTAGCATTGTCTCATCCAGTGCAGATAAATAAGTGAAGATAAAGAGAAAATAGTAGGAGTCTTGTATATGTGGGAGACTCGGAGTAGTAATTTAGAATATTCGTTTTCCGTGTGAGCAGAATTATTGGTGAGGTAGCGAGAGGAGAGTAAGAGGTTGGGAGTGCATGAGAAAACTAGAGCAGGGGGTAACAAACTAAAGTAATCGGAAGAGGGGTAAAGCGTGCAGGTAGTATATGTTACATGTTATGCATTTTCATGTTTTATGTTTTCACGTGTGTCAAGGTGTTACATGTGATCTGTTAGTAACTGTTTATGTGCATATAAGTTGAAAAACAAATTAAGGTTGATTGAGAAAATTGAAAATGCAATGTATACGGAAATGTTTTGAATAATGGTAAATGACGGATGCCCATAGGTGAAACAATTTACAGTCTCAGTAAGTGGTGAAAAGGGGAAAGGTTGTTGAAAAGGTGTTGGTACCAAAAGATAAGAAGTGTCAACCAAGCGTCTGTGTGTCAACACACAGGAAATTGTATTATCGTGGGGGGAGTAACACCTTTAGCGCATATTTGCCAACAGCTCCCATTGTATAGCGAGAAGATACAGAAGTACCATGATGAATGGGTAACAGAAATAAAGGGAGACAGTGTAACACCCCTATGGCCGGAGGGAGGGACTTTTGATAAGAGGGTACTGGATCTAGTATCTACACATTTGCCGGCGAGATATAAAGGAAAACAGTTACAGAACAGGAGGGAAATGTTAGACTTGTGGCGGATGTTTGAGGAAATAACGCCTGTAGGAGAGGTAAGTATGGATAGAACAGTCAAGAAAGAGAAAGTGCCAGAAGAGGTAGGTGGAACGCAAGGGGAGAATGTACAACAACCACAACTGAGAATGATACCACTAAAATATACCCGTTGATGACAAGGCCTGCAGTAGGATACAGCGATCCCCAGTATGAGCCCACGTGCCCTACCCTGACCACCCCAGCAGAGGCAGCAGCCACTGCACCACCCCCATATGACAGAGGGGGGCTTTACGGCCCAACGAGCGCCCCACCAGTGAATTTAGCATTACTAACTGGGGACTTAGATAGACAGCTTGCACACGCGCAGAGAGAAATAACACAATTAAGAGCATTATGCGATAGGGGCCAGATGTTGCCAGGGGGTGGGGAAGTGTCACCACTGGCGGCGGCAAATCTCACGCCCCCACCGAGTGTCACAGGAAACTCAGTGCCAGCGCCGCCAGCACCGTCACAATCAGCGCGAATACCAAGAGGGCAAGAGCAGGAGTGGCAATTAGGAGAGTTTCTGTTCCATTTAAATGGTAAGCCTGTGAAAATAATACGACCAACAACCCAGACAGCCAGCGTGGGGAAGGACAAGAGGAAAGGGAGCAGGGAGAAGAAGTAGATGAGCTATGGAGTGATTTAGATGAATATGAAGAAGGGGTAGCGGCGGTGGGATCCCTGCTGCCATTCCATTTCAACGAGCTAGATGAAAGGGCGCCACTAAGATGGCAGGGCAGGTTAAGACAATGAGTAGGAAACATGCTAGTGAGTAAGACAAAGAAGGGGACGGGAAATAAGACATGAAGAAAACACAAACTGCAAATTCCACTGATACACAAAGGTGCAGGAAGGCCGCACTACATTCCGTGAGCCCAGATGTATAAGAACAACCTGTTGAAACTTCTCCCCCCACTCTCAGGCGCGGCGGTGAAATGGATACACACATTCAAAAAGAACACAGTAGGAGTGCCATTGCCAATACGGGATGTAAAAAGTGTGTTGGTGTCTGCTGTTGGTGATCAAGCAGATGCAGTGTGGGTGAAGGCGGGGTTCCTGGGAGTGACAATGAGTTGTGACCGTCATGATGGATCGCCATTCAATAACGTTAGAGCACAGGTATGGGATGATCTGCGGCAAACATTTCCAGACATTCCAGATTTACACTTAGTGATGCAGTGTACGATGGGAGAGGAGGAGGAGCCTACGCAATTCATCCTCCGGGTGCAAGACCTGTGGAGAAGTGAAACAGGCATGGCATGGGATCAATCCACCGCCTTGTTCTATTTCATAACCACAAAAGGACTCCCAAAGGAGGTACAGAAGGCCTTGGACAAAATAGCTGCGATAGAAGCCAAGGGCTGGCGTGAGATTCAAAGCATAATTGTACACCATGGTAGGAGGATCAAAGAAAAAGAAAAGGAGATAGCGCAGAAAAGGTTGGCGGACGAAGAAAAGTTAGTAAAGAATAAATTAGTGAAGGTCTCAGCATTGAACGCAGCAACATCAACTGATAGAAGCAGTGAGGGGATGACGGAGCAGGAAACGCACCAGCCAGAATGGCCGCAACATGGGCTGCAAGAGGACAAGAACAATGGGACGGAGAAGAGCAATACAGGCAGCCCCAATGGCAAGGGAGACCAACAAGAGGACGAGAGGGGGATTCAGAGGCATGGGAAACAGAGGGTTTGGTGGGCCTGGAATGAGAGGAGGACTTCAAGGGTCATGTTGGAACTGTGGGAGGTGGGGGCACTATTCACGAGACAGCCCCCTATGAGTAATGAACATCAGTACGGATATCCGCACCCGTATAGTCCCTACGGATTACCTGTGGAAGGGGGTGGGCAAAATGAGCAATATTACAATGAGCCCCAGATGAAGCAAAGACAGCCACCCCAGCAACAGCAGCCACAACAGAGGGGAGTGCACCAGCCTATGGCCAGACAAAATACCGTAGGGAATGCGAACATTTTTGCGACATCAGCTAATGGTGTACCTGCACCTTTTCGCGTTGAAGCGGTGGTAGAGGATAATGTTTTCTCAGTGCCAGGAAATGAGACATATGCTGATTAGGACAGCCCACAGAGCGCACTTGTGTGTCCAGTCCTATCCCCTACCCTGCATGCAGAAGAGGAACCACTAGTGGAAGCAGAGATAGGAAACAAGCAGTTTATCTGCATGGTAGACACAGGAGTGGAAAATCATGTCTCATGGAAAGGCGGTTTCCACTCTCGGGAAGAAATTTGGAAATGCAGAGGTTCTCTGGGGCTATTTTAAAACTTTCTTACACAAAAGATCTTGACATAACAGTAAGGGGCAAAAACAGTGCATGAACCCTTACTGTATCACCAAGATGCGCCAATCAATTTGCTGGGAAGAGATTTTTTGAGTAAGTTTAATTTTTTTTATAACTATTTTTATTGTTGTATTATTAGTTTGCATAAAACCTTATACAACATATGCCACAAGCGAAGAAATAGGAAAAAGAAAACACATTGTTACCTTTCATACAACCAATACATAAGCATGTATGAACACACTGACAAAAAAGATGGTTATCGTATCATACAAAAGAAGAAACACAACAAGAAATTTCATCAAAAGCATCAAAGACATCATCATTATACAAAATTCTTAAAAAAAATATTCTTAAAAAAATTCTTAAAGAAGTTCCTTCCCAGCCCTAAAAACAGATTACATAGTAATTATACACTTGTTAATATCATTACCCATTAGTATCCTATATTTTACCTACACAAACAATTCTCTATTTCTGGCTTCCAATTCCTCCATTATATTTTGGAGCAATGAGTTCAATGCCAGAATCAGAGAAATTTTAGCTCCCCACATACAGCGACACCAGAACAAATTTTTCGACATTTCTAAATCCTCATCAAATCTGTCGGTGAGGAATAGAGCTTGTTTCGACGAAAAATGGACACATGTTAAGACGAGGTGCTTAAGGGTTTCTAGCATGTCAGTTTCTCCACAGAAACGACATGTAGGTAAAGTATAATTAGGCACCTTTTCTTTATGTATACAATAATAAATTCTTTCTAGGGTCGGCATCTGATTGAGTCTGAAACGCATAAATGTGGTTCTCACCCTGTAGCAGGGGAATCTAAGTAAGTAGATGGGGATACATTCCCTTGCATGTATAAATTTAGCATATTCTTTATAAGTTGCATAGGACTCTATTTTATTGACTGTATCCACCCAATCCGCCTTGAATAACAATTTCTTAACCAGGCCAGGTCGTTGCACCAAGTCGTCTAAACTAGAGCCCAAAATAGATAGCAGAGAGTTCATTCTGTCACTAAATCCCTTGATTGATTGAACTGACCCAGATTTAATCACCCTATTCAACAACTCATAAAGGGTGTTCTTAAGAGGATCGTTCATTTTTCTAAAAAAGGAAAGCTGTCTCCACAAATATCTGGCTTTAAGTGAGACAAGACATAATTCGTGCCGGATAATGGCATTAGGGATTGCCAAGGAAAGGCCCATTACTTCCTTCCATAGTTTTCCCTGAACCACATTTAAGTAGGAACTCATATCCTTGGTACAGATATCCAGACCATATAAGAGAACCGGCTCACATTTAGCTAGGTAGAAGCGTCTAATGGGTAGGAGCGAACATTTACATACTCGAACCCTCAAAAATTTCATTTGAGTTTTTAATTTATATGCTTTTTCTGCGAGACCCAATTTCCACCTCTTTAGACTAGAGTTGTTAGAGAAATTATAGCCCAAATATGTTATAGCCTGCACTTGTTCCACAGGGTTGTCCCCAATCTTCCAAGCATAAGATTTGACAACTCTCTTCTTAGAGATTACAATCGTTCGAGATTTAGATGCATTGGGGGAAAGATTATTCATCATAGCATATTGGTAGAAAATATCCATCCTTCTACGGAGACCCCGTGGGGTCCGATCGAAAAGAATGAAATCATCCGCAAAGGCCATCCACTCAATAACCAAACTTCCCATCCTAACGGGAGCGATGGAAGGGCCCTGCCACATATCCTCCACATCGCTGACGTACAGGTTGAAGAACGTGGGTGCAAGTGAACAGTCCTGCTTAACCCCCACCTCAGTCTCAATGGGATCAGAAAGGGAGCCTTCATAGGATAAGCGCACCCTGACAGAGGTGTTTCTATGTAATAGAGCCAAGAGTTGGACAGTCTTGCGTGGAAAATTCATTGCTAACATTTTGGACCACAATCTATCTCTAATGACCCCGTCAAAGGCGTTAGAGAGATCCAAGGAAGCCATATAGACTTCACCCATTTTAGTTTGATGGGCTGTGTCTCTTAAGTGAGCCAAGATATTTCCGTTCAAGTCTGTTCCCAAACCTTCTCTAAAGCCAACCTGAAATTTACTGAAGCAGACATTCCTTCTAGTAAATTTATTAATATCCCTTAAAAGAAGAATGCCAAAGACCTTACTAGCTGCATCTTAAAGGGCTATAGGTCTATAATTCTGGGGATTAAGGACGTCCCCTTTTTTAAATATAGGGACAATAATACTCTGGGCCCAGGTTTTAGGAATAGTATGGTTTTTGAAAATATCATCAAATATTGGTTTGAGCAAATCGGCCCAGATTCCAGGGGATGTCTTTATGACGAACGGTGGAATGCCATCCGGGCCGGGTGCTCTAGAAGGTTTAAGTTTGTTAATGGCCCATTTGATGTCCTCTAAATCCCACCCACAGTCTTCCACCACGGGGGGACCTAAATCCAGGTCCTGTACTCTTGTGAGGTCAACAGGTAAAGCAAACTTTTGCTTATAAAAAGCACTCCACACTTCTGCTTGAATCGGGCAATCAAGTTTGTCTTTTGCAGGCAAAAGCATAGAATTAATAGTTGCCCAAAATTTAACATCTCTGCCCTTACAAAGATTGTGCATCATCAATTGGTGTGCTTCATAATATTGATCCATTCTCAGTGATTTGATCAGATTTTTATGTTTCAATATAATTTTTTTCTTTTTAAGCTGAAATTCGGAGAAGGGAATGGGCATTTTCTTCAAAGCTTTGATTTCACTATATTTGTTACGCTTAGAGGTTTGGATTCTGGGGTCACCCACCCTCATCCTAGGTTTTGTGGCCTCCCTATCGCTGGTGCTACTAATTTTATAGACACATGACAATATAGTATTGTAGTAGAATCCTCCCAGATCTAAATCTTCACCACTAGTAATATAAGGCGACCTTCTGGAAAGGAGACCCAAAACCAGGTTATTAAATTTCATAATTATTTTCTTATTCCATACAACCCTTCTCCCATTATTTCCAGCCTTTAGTCCACACAGCGAGGGATTAATATAATTACCCACATTTGGAATGGAAAGAGAAAAACATAAGGGAATATGATCACCCAATTCCACCTCCATGAGTGTCAACTTTCCACAAGCTTGCTTCCAGCTATTTGAAACATAGAAAAAGTCGATTCTAGACTTATTACTTCCTCTTTTCCAAGTAAATTTCAGTAGGTCCCAATCCCAAGCATGATCTAAAAGACCCAGGTCCCAATGATCGAGATAATTATCCCACCGTATGCCTCTTTTAATATGTGGAGGGAACAGTCTGGGAATCACCCCCCTTTCATTTAGTGAGGAGCCCTCGGCGCAGGCCGAGTTGAAATCCCCTCCCAAGATAATGCGATTGCCAAACCCTTTCTCGAACCATCCTCCCAGAATCATATTCAGAGTATCTTCCACTTCATCCATCGCCACTTTTAACGGGTTCCAATAAAGATTCAGCAAGAGAATCGGTTCAACCCTATGCTCTGAAGTGAGAATGATGCCCAAAAGTCACTCACTCCTAAAGATCACCTCCCCATACAACCCCAAATTACGATCAATTGCAATAATCAGACCACCACTAGGTCTCCCCAAAGGTCCACGCAATGCTAAAGAAGAAAAAGTATAGAAACCTTCTATATGTATATCAGACAACATCATGGTTTCCTGAAAAAAATAAATACGGGGGCGCACAAAGTTTCAAAAACATATCAAGGTGAGCTCCCCCGCATGAATTCCAGGAAATCACATCTATGTTAGGAGCGCCCGCTATCTTGTCTGAATGTCTCCAAGGTTTTAAGTGCTGGCTGTAACCATGACCAATCCTGGCCACTGTTTAGAAGGCTGGAAATGAGTGCCAACCCTGGACCCAAGTTTTCTGATTTATTATTGTCTGATTGTGAGGTTTGTTGAATTTGGTTGTTATCTGTTTCCTTATATTGGAGAAACTTATCAACCTCTTTGTCATCTGCTAGAGTAGTTAGATCATAACCCAAAGAGTTGAGATTCTTTTCTTGAGCACGTACCATATCTGCTACCATCGCTGAATGAAAACAACTTACCATACGATGGTTATTATGATTGGGTAGAGAGATGGAATCTATGTCATCAGTTGTTACTGCTCGTAATAAGGGAATCTTTTTAAACAGACTTAAAAGGTAAGTTCTATTTAAGTAAACCTGTGAATCTGTATCATTATTATTGATCCAACCCAGTATCTTCCCTGTACCGATCTTTATAGGGTGCTCGACCAGACTCGATTGCTTCATTATATGGTCAGTACTAGATTTAAACACAGCCTTTCCTTGAGATTCTTGGGTTTTGGATAGGTATGTGTCTTAGAGGGTATCTCTCGTATTATTACTAGTAAATTCAGTCCCCTTCTCAACTGACATCATCGGTCCTTGTAAGGGGGAAGTACTGGGAGATGCTACTGCTGGAATTTCTTGAGAAGTAATAGGGTGCCCAATTTGTTGTGTACCTACGGATGTTCTAGCATGTTTGGTACTAATTATTTTACCGAAGGCTGTCATCTTTGTTTGTTTAGTTTGTATGCGCTCCAGACCAACTTTTAGTATATTATTCTCCTCCGTATTTAGGTCAGTATTAATTTCCCCCCTGGGCAGGGAGTCTTTAATACTCGGTTCCCCCCAAACCTGACCATCTTCTTTATTAGATACCTTGTGGTTCCCCCTGTCATCAGTCTCTTCCTGAGACGGGATATTTCTAATACCTTTAAGGTTCGCATTTCTGCCTTTAATTTTTGTATTAGGCATATTTTTGCTTTTTTTGGGCATCATAGACTGCTTTTTTGTCTTTTTTCGTCTACCGACAGGGGATTGGGGCATCTCATTTATATCGTAGTTCGAGCTAATAACTGGAGCAGGTACCTCATTATTCATATTAGAACCTATTTCTAATACCTGAACTGCTAATTGTTCCTCTCTGTAATTTGTCTTTTGTTTACATTTTTGTCCTTTTTTTGAAGAATAATGTTGGGAGATTATTAAGCCCTCACTACTAATGTTTAAACATTCCCCCTCTTTTATCGTTTCTCTCACCTGCATCTGAGCGCTGGGATTTTCGCTGTCCTGTTCCTGAATGGGCCCTTCTGTTGCCATAATTATGGCATCCAGAAGGACCGAAGGACTATCTGGACAGCATAGTTCCTTCCCATAGTTTTCGTTATTGATTTTATTATCTCCTATTTCCCAGGAGGCTCGATCCTCTGCCACCATATTTGACGTGGTGGGGCGATCTCCTGTCAGCATAACTTCCAACAGAGTAGTAATCTTAGCGTCCATGGTCATTAACCTAGAATCTAGTTCCTCTCTATATTTTTCAGATAGACTCTTTTCTTTAGTAGTCTGTTCGTTAAGGTTCTTAACCTCCACTATACCCTCTAAGAAAGCCAGACGAGTCACCAATTGGTTGAAAGCCGCTTGTTGTCCTACCAAAGAGCACCCAATCGTCTCTTGGGATTCACCTAGGGTTTTCAAGGCCAAGTTCAAACTAATGTGTAGATTGGATAAAAGTGGTATCAGGTGATCTCCTCTCTCCTCCCTTCTCGGACCCGGAGACTCCTGTTTATCTTCGGCTACCCCAAGATTTTCCAATATAGTTTGCTGAAGATCGATAGCTTTATCTACATTTATGGGCAAGTCATTCCTTTCCATATCTGTTTGGGTATGCCTAGTCTTACAGTGTATGGATGGTATAAGTGTCTTTATGATTGGTCTAATAGGGGATAGATGTTTACCCTCTTGTTGTTTCCACATTGAAGGCGTGTTTCTATTTTGTGAGAGTGTATCAAGTGGCGCACCCTCTGATAAGCTCCTCAACCCCTTGTCTTTGGACAAAAATCTACCTACTGGTATCTCTAAATCAACTATTTCTTTCAGCAGATGACCTGTAGCATCTGCCGTAGTAAAAAAGGAATCATCCAAATCACTCTCTCCAATGGGCTGGTTGAGATTATACTTAGAGCAGATGGGGGTCTCTTTAGATTGGTCTCTCCCACCCGCCTGCTTAGAGCTCCCCGACTGAGGAGAATCGAGGTACTTCTGCACCTTATCATTATTATCCTTCCCAAAGATAAATGTTGCCGGCGAAATATGGGTGAATTGCAGAGTTCCACCGGGTTGTTTCCCCTTCCATATCAGAGACTCCAAGCATTGTTTATCTCCTGCCTGTAATTTCCCAGTAATGATCCTCTTCTGAAGAGGGGTGGACGCATGGTACCTGACTACCCTTTTAATATCAATTTGACTTTGTTGAAGACATTCCTCATCTGTGAGTTCCTGTCTAGAGTCTGGTATGTCCCTATTTGCCCCCATATCCTCTATGTCTAGTATGTCCACATTTGCTTCAGTCAACGTTACAACATTCAAAATTGCAGGATCTATGGTGGGATGTCCCTTCGGGCTCCCTTCCGCTCTAATATTTTAATTTTCATTGATATTCTCAACCAATGAAATCGAGGCAGCCATATTTTCAATGTGGTCAATACTATTAAGCGCCTCACAATGAGTCAGAGAGCCTGATTGGTCCTCTGCTGTCTTAATAGCTTGACTCTCAGCAGTTTCAAACCCGCTTCTGAGTGCGGGCATATTATAAAAAAGAAAGAAGACCAGAAAAGAGAAGTATTAAAAGATATTAGAGAAGAGAAATTAACACCCTGAGGGAAGAACAGCTCGTAGCCTCTAAAGTGCGAAACAACCAAATTTTTTTTTTTTTTTTTTTATAAAAAAGGCTGGGAACAGGACTAATATAAAAACCAAGACCTTCTATACTATAGTAGTACCAAAAGGAATGTATTTACGTTAAAACCGGAGGGAAAAACAGCTCGCAACCTCTGATATAATTCTGGTTACGTCAGTTTAAAAACATCTAATATATTCACAATTGGGAAATGAGTTTGAAGTAAACACTCAGTTGCAGGGTTGGGAACGCCCGGCGGCTAATGGAGCTGCCAGAGTCCGACTCTCCACCCCGTTCCCTGGTGGCTAAAGATGGACGTAGACCACAGTACTCACAGCCGAACAGCCAAACAGCGGCTCCAGCCCTTACTGCCTCCAGGGCTTAACGCTGCAAGGGCGGTAGTGCCGGCAATATGAGGGGTGAGGAGATCACGTGATCCGTCACGTGATGATGGTAGGCCCCGCCCCCTCCAGGAAGCGGCCAGAAACAAGAGCAGCGCTCGCAGTGCTGCGTTCGTAAGTAAATAGCAGTCAGAGGAGCCGACGTGCACAGTACCAAACACTCCTTCCAAATGATTAAGAACACGCCACAAGGGCGGTAGTGCCGGCAATATGAGGGGTGAGGAGATCACGTGATCCGTCACGTGATGATGGTAGGCCCTGCCCCCTCCAGGAAGCGGCCAGGCAGCAAGAGCAGCGCTCGCAGTGCTGCGTTCGTAAGTAAATAGCAGTCAGAGGAGCCGACGTGCACAGTACCAAACACTCCTTCCAAATGATTAAGAACACGCCGCAAGGGCGGTAGTGCCGGCAATATGAGGGGAGAGGAGATCACGTGATCCGTCACGTGATGATGGTAGACCTCGCCCCCTCCAGGAAGCGGCCAGGCAGCAAGAGCAGCGCTCGCAGTGCTGCGTTCGTAAGTAAATAGCAGTCAGAGGAGCCGACGTGCACAGTACCAAGCACTCCTTCCAAATGATTAAGAACACGCCGCAAGGGCGGTAGTGCCGGCAATATGAGGGGTGAGGAGATCACGTGATCCGTCACGTGATGATGGTAGGCCCCGCCCCCTCCAGGAAGCGGCCAGGCAGCAAGAGCAGCGCTCGCAGTGCTGCGTTCGTAAGTAAATAGCAGTCAGAGGAGCCGACGTGCACAGTACCAAACACTCCTTCCAAATGATTAAGAAGTAAGTTTAATATGATGATCTCTTTTACTGAGTGGTTAATAGTGTGTTCAACCCCAGGACCCCGTACAAGCAATATTGATAATTAGCACTATGACAAATGAAATTGCGGTAAGAGGGGTGCCCATTGACATGGATATGTTCATTTATGACATCAGAGTGTTAGCTCGAGTGGTGCCAGAAATAACAAGAAAGGAATGGGGGGTGCCCTCAGACTTTGTCTTTCATCCAATTGTAAATATAGACCTTGTACCAGGAACCATTTTGTCTATTTATCTAGAGGGGGTTCAGGTCTCAAGCAAACGTACCACGGCGATAGGACTGGACACACATGGATGTGAGTGGAGAACAGTGCTATGCATAGACCCAAACATAATGCTGCGCAACTTAACTGATGAAGAGCTGTTCACGGATAGTGAGACTGATGGGGAAATAATAATGGAAATAAGCATACCATGTGACATCATGATCCAATACAGGGAGATACAGAATCTTCTCATGGCTAGTGTCAACGTACCACCAACCATATTTGAGGAAGACATGGAAAGGGTCCTGTCTGAGATTTGGACAACAGGTCCCCATGATGTAGGATTATTGCATGAAGTGACACACATTAAGATAAAATTGAAGCCAGGTGCCATACCCCCAAGGGTTAAGCAGTGCCCACTAACAAAGGAGGCGACAGAAGGGATCTGAGAAACAATAAGTGCTCTACTAAAATAAGGAATAATAGTACCATCCAACTCCCCATGTAACAGCGCGATTTTTCCGGTCATCCAGAAAGATTTCCCATTAGTGCCTAACCCGGCATCAATGCTGTGCAGCATACCCAAAGAGGCCACATGTTTTAGGGTAGTGCACCTGAAAAACGCTTTCTTTTCAATCCCACTCGACCGAAGCTCGTACCTCACGGCATTCAAGCTGGGGGGAACAGATACGAACATTGCTGGTTACCGCAGGGATATTGTGAAAGCCCCAGCATTTTCAATAGGATCTTACACAAAGATCTTGGAAATATTGATGTATAGAGCACGATAATACAGTACGTAGATGATTTGCTCATCTGCATAAAAAGCGAGGAACAGTGTAGAACAGATTCTGTAACACTGTTGAATTTGCTAGCTACAAAAGGATACAAGGTAGACAAAGGAAAATTGCAATACTGCCTAGCTGAAGTTCTGTACCTAGGGCAACTAATATCTAAATATGGCAAAATAATACTTCCTGACAGAGCAGCTGCCATACGCCACATGATAATACCAAAAACAGTAAAAGATATGCAAAGATTTCTCGGCATCTGTTATTACTGCCACGCATGGATACTTGATTACCTGGCATACATGCGCCCACTGCTGAATGCACTAAAAGAGTCACAAAAAAATAATGCCCCAATAAAATAGACAAATGAGATGATGACACAGTACTTCAAGTTACAGGACTTGATCGCACACGCACCAGTTTTCGCAAATCCAGATAATGACAGGGAATTTTACCTATTTTCACACTACAATGGCACATCAATGACTTCAGTATTGACACATAAAACGTCACTAGGTCACAAGCCATTGGCCTACTACAGTGGAACGCTGAATGCGGCAATGCAAGGCCACTTCGTGTGCGAACAAGCTCTCGCTACAGCGGCCTTCACCATTGAAAAAAGCACCACAATCGTAATGGGTTGCTCAGTGACGCTGTACGTAGAGCATTCACTCTTTGCGATTTTAGAAAGATCCAAATCGATGTTGACAACACAGAGGGCAACAGCCTATGAAATAATAATATCCAGCCCAAATGCACATGTGGTCAGATGTAAAACAGTAAACCCAGCCACATTCATTACTGAACCATGCACTGTAGAAGGCATGCAGGAACACAACTGTGCTACATACGAGGAGGAGGAAGATGATATCCCTAAAGCAAGTGAGAATGCATTACAGGAAGGGGAAATATACTTCATAGATGGGTCAGCATCCATAGACACTGAAACAGGGGAAAAACACGTGGGGGTGGCAGTGGTCAGAATGGAAGAAGAGAACTATGAAATATTGTCCAAAAATGCCTCCCTTCTCATTACTCTGCACAAGCGGCGGAATTAATGGCATTAATTGAAGCACTGCATACAGCAAAAGGATGTGCAGTAACTATATATTCAGATTCAGCATATGCCACAACAACAGTACATTCAGGATTATCACAATGGTGACGAAGAGGGTTTCGAAGGGCAGATGGGTCGCCAGTAAAACATGCTGCATTACTAAATGAACTAATAGAAGCATTAGCGGAACCATCAATAGTGGCGGTGGTGAAATGCCAAGCCCATACTAACAACACAGATGCGATCTCATTGGGAAACGCGGCAGCAGACACAGCAGCGAAAGACGCCTTGTATTTCAATGTACTCCCAACAATTGAATGTATTGTCAAAACACCCAACGCACAACCATCAGAAGAAGGGTATAGCAACACACCAATAACGCAAATAATAGTGTTACAGAGAAGAGCACCAATAGAAGAGCAAGAGTTGTGGGCCAGACGAGGGTGTAAACAATCACCGACAGACCTGATCTTGAGACAGGACGTAACTGGGAAGGTAGTGATGCCAGCAGAGCTATTAGAAGTAAGATTCCAGCAGCTGCATTTCCCAGCCCATGTGGCGAAACAAGATATTGCAGCAGACATACAAGAACACTGGTTTGTTCCCAACCTGCAGGAACATTTGTCAAAATTTACCATAGAATGCACCACATGCCAAACATGCAGTTCAGGGATGACCCTACAAACATTGCGAAGAACTTTACCGCGTCCTGTGGAGCCCTTTAGAGAGCTCCACATCGACTATGCGGACATGGGGGAGAGATGTGATGGGGCAAGATACTTAATTGTGGTGGTATCTCCCTTCTCAAGGTGGCTAAAAGCAGGACCGTGTCCCCACCCGGACACGAAGTGTATTGCAAAGTTTTTGGTACGGGAGGTGTTCTCAAGGTGGGGAATTTGCGATGTAATAAGATCAGATAACGGCACACATTTTGAGAATGACCGCTTCAAAGGAGTGATTTTAATAGGTTCAAAAATATAACCCGTATTTTCACACTTTCTCCTATCTCTACCATCAGGGGATATATACATTTGTATTGATTCTAAAAGAGATAGGACCACAAATCAAAAGAACAAATCCTGCTATCCTATGGGAACAGTTGACCCTCTCTAATTGATGTTCCGGTACTTATATCTCGAAAAAATAGATATAGTACAACACATAACACAATTCATCCAAAAATATAATGTATTATAAATATATTGAATTTTTCAGGCCCTAAACTAGCACGACAGTTGATTATATTCAATATATATATGTATTGCTATATTTTCATAAAAATCCAAACTCAAGTAAATACATAGACACAAAATAGCAGCATATCACAACATCACAAAACGAATGTGTCACAAAAAACATATATTCCTGACATGTAACATATTCCAGTTCTCTATGCCCTTGTGTGGCTGAACTTTCTTCAGGGGAAACAATTCTTATTCTTTTAAAATTCTTTCAACATCGTGCGGTAGGGGTCCAAAGAGGCGACAGACCTTCAGTTCCCTGAAGTACCATAAAGTACACAAATTACTACCTTCACCAACTGGAAAGGACAAAAGCCTAAGCAGTGAGAAGAAACTACCACCCATCACCATGACAGAAAAATCAAGCGTCTAGAGAATCACACTTGAAATGAAAAACAATTTCAGAAGATACAGAGCCGTTAATTGCCCTTCATATAATGCGATACATCAATTAGTAAGTTTGATGACCACTTTAATAGAGGTCGTATCCATCTAATGGGTGCATAAGTCACCAGAGGAATTAAAGAAAGAGGAAACCACAGACAGAACACAATCTCAAAGTCACATCTAAAATCATACATAACCCAAAACCCTAAATACCTGAGTGATCTCCAAAAAATTGTGGACTCTCAGAAGTGTGTATTTCAATACATCACTTATTTCATCATAATATTCATGGGCCTTCTTCACCACCTGGACGAGGGTCCAAGATGCACTGATCTATATGGAAATAGGCACATCACTGGTCACCCATACAAGGAATAAAATTATTATAAATGACTTACTTTCAGTTTAATGTAAGAAATACGTGTTGTGCACTGTAAATTAGAATCCCAAAGGTATGGTGTTCAAAAAGACCCTGCCAGGTTAAAACTCCATTGTTTATAAAGCACTATCTGAAATGACACAACGTGCCCCATTTAGTTGTCAAGAAAAAGAGGGGAGGGATGAGGGGGGAAGGTTAAGAATTACTGGCATAAATATACTCGCAGGTGTTGCACAATATCACGGATTCACGTCCACCTACGTGCCACATTGCATAATAGTACACTGCGATACATTCTATTTACATTGACTTAAATGCTGTCATAAGAAATTTCTCACGTCATGCTGGATCGCATCGAAAAGCACTTACAACAAGCTGCATATCAACACGCGTATAAGCTGTTTCAGAAACCGCATTGGCATAGAAGTGAGTGCAATGCAAAAGCCGGGCTCTAAACCTGAAGTTAATATCTCTCAACAAACCGCGTCAGCGCCGTAACACACAAGGACCCTGATAACACTTACCATTAGTAAAGTGTATCGCTGACTGCATCGGTAGAGAAACACATGCGCGAGTAGCGGGCACGAGCAATGGGGGGAGCCTCAAGCTTACTAAATAAACAATGGCCAGCGGTATAGAAAGAGGACTGTGACCATGGAGGAAACAGAGTCAAGTACAGCGCCATATTGGAAGTAACAATGGCGCCGCTGTAACAGTGTGAAGTACACTGTAAACAAATGTGGCACCCAACGTTGCTCAATATTCGAGGATATTTCAGAAATGTGCAAACTAATTCTTCTTCAAATACATTTCCAAAAATATTTTCATTTCATAGAGCATAATCAAATATTCAATCATTGGTATGTCAACATTTGAAACTCTAAACAAGTACAAGAGTGATATAATCTATCCTATGACCAATTCTCCTTCAAATGAATTTTCAAAAAATATTTTTTTTTTCATTTCACAATGTATAGTCACATATTCACATATTCATTCATTCATAGCCATTCTCTTCAAAGAAGTGACATTGCTCTTAGGGGTTAAGCACAAACTGTGTTCTATTTATCATCCAATGGCTAACGGGATGGTGGAAAAGATCAACAGCCTGCTCAAAAGTAAATTGTCAAAGTTGTGCAACACATTTAAGAAAAACTGGGTCTATCGCCTGCCCCTAGCACTGTTCCAACTCAGAACACAGACAAGCAACAACCACCATTTAAGCCCAAACGAAATTGTGACGGGCAGGCATATTCACATGCCACTCTCCTCAATAAGAAAAGCATCAGGTGCACACCGGGCTGCCACAGTGCTGAGGGAAGAATTTAAGGAATACCTTACCCAGTTTACTCGTGCAGTACATAACATAGCACAACAAATTGCACCACTCTTTACTGAAATTGCTGCGACAGCTACTGCAATGCCGGCCCCAGACAGCCCAGGGGGCCCACTAATGCCAGGTGAAAATGTATATGTAAGAAGTTTCGTTTGGCTGTGGAACTCGCTGAAGTTTCATGTACCTTATGAGGTCATATATTGTACACCCACAGCTGTAAAAATCAAGGGACTGAAATATTGGGTGCATCTCTCAGATGTGAGGAGAGCATGCGATAGTGCACTCCCTCAGTGTGAGCAAATAAGCAATACTGAAATTGTCAAGGGAATGGAAAAATAATTGCAAAAAATTAGTAAAACTGACAATGAATATGAACGTGTCTGCACAATGCTCTCTCTCTCTCTCTCTCTCTCTCTCTCTCTCTCTCTATCTCTCTATCTCTCTCTCTCTATCTCTCTCTCTCTCTCTCTCTATTTTTCTCTCTCTCTCTCCCTATCTTATGTTTCCGTCAATAACGTTCTTCAGAGTATCTCCTTCTCCACTCTACATCAATGTCAATAAAAAGTGAAAGAAATTGTATATAAAGAAATGATGTTAGTAGCTCATTATAAGAAATTTGTAGAGTAAGTGGAAAGGAACTATATTAGAACATGCATAACAATAAGTAAAAAACTAATAAGGATGAGATGACAAAAGATAATGAACTATGTAATGAGATGAGTTAATGTATGCTCGTCACTTAACCATTTTATATCACCCCTCCAGGTAACACAACGGCCAAAAGGAGCGCGCTCACAGATAATGGCATAATGTTAGTTAGCAATAGGGTTGTCAATATGGCCAATAAGTACCATAATGTTGAGTGTGCATTGAAGTACTCTGCTATATTGTTTTCTGTAATGTTATTCTTTATGGCCTGGTACTACACTGTCATATGTATTGTGCAGGATATGAAAAAGGAGGGAGTGAGGCGCAGCTAATACGAGAATGGTTGGTACTTATCTGGACAGGGGTAAAAACAATGTGGAAAGATAATGATTCTGCTAATAATTATTCTACTGCTACAAACCACACTATGATGCACTTTAATGACACAAAAACTGCCCCTCTCCTGCCAATTGCTGCTATTAGCTTGTACAATGATAATGAAACAAATGAGTATGATGGTGACTACTTTTGGCCAAACGAACTTGACCAAATGAATGTTAATGCACAGACAACCAGAGACCCTACCTCACTATATATTGCTGCTACTCATGAATCACCAGAACTGCTAGCTGAACACACTGTGAATAATGATAACGACATAGCATGGGCAGGGGTGTTCCCAATACACTACCAAAAGGTTAGGAGTTATCGCAAGGGGGAAAGAGGAGAGGAAAAAGGGGGACAGGTGGGAAAAGATATGACATCTACCATGGTCTGGGGTTAGATGAAATAGATGACCCCCGCCACAACGACCAGTCAAATTAGTGGTGCTCAGACATGAGTGCCACAGCAAAACAAGCCACGAATGAGAGCTGCTATGTATGCTCACTCATATCGCACGCATCAAGCACGCCCAAAATATTGGTGCCACAAGAGGTACCCTTGTCAGACGCCCAAAGTTTAATTAATCTCGTATTGTGTAGGATTCAGAGCACCTTTCAGGCACACACAGTTACAATAGAGATGCTGCAGAACAAGAGAACATGCACAAGCAGACTCCAAGGAGTAATTTACATCAAAGAACCATTCTTCGTCATAAAAGGAACAAGATTTGCAGAAAACAAATGGCATGACGAAATAATCGAGTGCAAAGCTGAGGCACTCAGAGGACTCACTGAAGAGAACTTTCAATGGGTAAAAGAAACGTGTGCCCCATCTGGTCCCAGCACGTTGCCAAACTCACTTGGGTCACTGCTCTAGAAAAGCCAATCAATACGCAAACAGAAATACCAGAAAAACTATGCTTTCAGGGAGAAGGAAAAATGCCCGTGGGCGCCAACCAGCAATGCAACAAGACAATCATTATTTAAGACATGAAGAAAGGCACAGCGGCCCTAATGGATATGTAGTGGATGTGTGGCAAACAAGCATACCTGCACCTCCCGGCGTCATGGAAGGGCACTTGCTCCCTAGCCACCCTGCATTCGGCTCTGATGGTAATCCCGGAAAGTCATATCCAAGGAGAAAAAGGAGAATCGGCTGGCATATTGGCAGCGGGGCAATCGGCTGACACATCGGCAGCGCCCCAACCAGTGGTAACAGAGCTTCCAGCATATGAACTGTTGTCGTAAAATGACTTAAAAGGCAGACTCTCTCGCAAAAGGAGATCATCCAATTACATCTCCTCTGAATCATCTGCTCTTCTTGCTGAGATCCCGGTGAAATACAAGCTCTTTAACTTCACAGAGACATTCTTTGCTTCACTCCTAACACAGGGGCTCCAAGCCCGAACTAACGCCAAGTGGTTACAAATAGTCCGCTGGGAGCTGATCCAACTCGCCAACGACACTGAAGAAGGGTTCAATATCATAAAAGTGGAACTTCATGCTTTGCGCCTAATGACAATGCAGAACCGGTACGTCCTAGATCTCCTCACAGCGATGGACGGTGGGGTTTGCTGAAAAATTGGGAGCGCATGTTGCACATTTGTGCCCTCTGAAGATGCAGATAATGGAACCCTGTCACACGTGATCTCAGCAATACATAGCCTGGGAGAAAGAATGTTGACAGAAGGAGGAGTGGAACCAAGCACTTGGTTTGACATGTTCAGCTGGATACCGTCCTGGTTCAACACCATTATAAAAATGGTTGTTCCTGTCATCGTCTTCATAATGCTATTTTTCTGTGTGTGCCAACTAGGTATCCGATGTTGTGCGAAATCTATGCCTAATTCAGCTATGATGATGGTAACGATGGGCCGACAGGCAACGGTAACAACTATGATAGATGCACAAATGGAAACTGGCAAACCCAACCCACCAAAATATCACCTGACAGCGGTGTACTGCCAGAAGGGGGACAGGATTGAGAGCTTATATCACACCCCCATAAAAGAACCAAGGGAGCTGCAATGGTACAATGAAGTATGGGTGGACCTGGATAGGGATGGAGGGATAAACATGACATGACCCCTGATGAATATGAAAGAAAAGAGCACAGTCTGAAAAACGTATGTAGGGCGTGGATGCCCATAAAATGTACACCAGCCTGGGATGAAGAAATAGCAGAAGCTGAGTATTACCGAAGCAAGAACAAAAGAACTAATAGTTTCTTACTTTAGATGTAACAAAAGGGGGGATGTGTGGGAGTGAGGGGCCAGTAGGCTCCCCGTCCCTCCCATCCTTTAGTACAAACTTGGACCATGTGCCCCCAATGGTGGGGAGTGCCCCCGTCACCCTTCTGTAATGCCAGCATCGGCTGGTATTTGCATAGATGGGGCTGTTGTGCAGGACACGTGGCACCCATTTTGTGCCCCCTTGACTCCATCTTGGTAACTAGGCCTCACTGCAATAATACGAAAAGGCTCCTCTCCCCTTTGCAGCGTCACGCACACAGCACACATGGCCCCCACCTTTTCTCTCACTGTGTCTGGAAAACTCTGCGGCTCCATTCTCACGCTCAAGCCGGAGGTAATTGCAACAAAGAACAAATGTAACATCTCACTCTTCCTCTGAGATCACTGCCCCGCGTGTGAACCGGCTTGAGCCAGGCCCCGTAGCTCATCCATCTCCACAAATCTGTTCATGCCCCTCACCCTCGCTATTAGAAAATTACTGCCAGTCTAACCCTGTGTCCCTGCAAGGTATTCTCTTGATGTACCAGATATGCAACCTTGCCATGGTGCCCACCTAGCGGGCCCCCAGCTAACATTAGACCTCTGTTGCAGTATATTGTCTCTTACTACTAACAAACGCCAACCTGGCTTAGATTCTTTACAAGTCCAGACTTGATTGATTCAATCAATGTTATCATATTGGTCAAAACCCTTAACCTGATGCCCCATATAAGCCTCATTAAGTAATGATGTAAATACATGAATGAAGTTTATAGGTTTACAATGGTTTGTTCAAAAGAGTTGCAATGATCATTATTTAGTGCATGCTTCACTAAGATGTATTATGTTAGCTTTGTTAGTGGCCACCCTGCTTCACAGCGACCTGAACTTCACCCCTCCTGGACGCTGACAGCTGGACCACGTGATGTCCACCCTCCCGCCAAAGGATCAACCAATCCGGATGAGACACTGACATACAGGCCTATAATGCCAACCCAATTCTGCATCGATTTAGTACCCTATGTTAATTACGTCATCTATGATGATTTTTCTCTTTATAATATCATGTAATTGAGATGTTTGCCAGAGCGCTCTCGGGCAGCAGAGTTCTTTGGATGCCAAATCTATATAAACATTTTGAACTCTTGCAGTCTCCATGGAAGTTTATAAGCCCCAGCATTGGAAGTCGGGAAACAAGTGCAAGGTGAATTCCATCCAGGTGAGTTCATAACTCAGGGTTTCTCAGGTCTCAACCTTTTTCCATGCATTGAACATCCAACGGGTTGGAGACCCTTCTTGAAATAGTCTCTCTCTTCCAGGGCTTCTTGCCCTTCTCAAGTAGACTTTCAGCTCTTTTTCCGGTGTGCAGCAATCATCCCAAAGTGCCCCTGTGTCCCACCTTCCTCAGCTTGGCTCACTGGTTGTGTTTGGCTGCTTTGTTCTTCCTCATCTACAGTCTTCTTCACCATGCACTCCTATTTTTTATGATTCCTTAGATTTAATGTATGTTTGTAGCAGAGATGCTGTTAATACATTTAAGGTGCAGGGGAGATAACAGTCAACCCTGGCATATGGGTTGTGAGATAAATAAAGACAGAATAAGTTCCTAATGGAGGAACTCCCATCCCCTTCACACTTTCACAAGCTCAATATTAGAGCCAAACAGTTTAGGTTGACTTATGTTCACACTCTGAGTGTGTTGTTTTACAAAGTTCTTCAATTATTTCATTTTAAGCAAACAGACAATTTTTAGTCTTTAATGATGGACATCAAGACATCATTCTTTATAATCTTCATATGTAGTTTTATTTTTCAAAAGTGGCCCAACGCGTTTGGAAAAAAAACATCTCTTCTTCAGGGGCATATTCAATATTTCAATCATATATAGAGAAAGATTTCAAAAAGCATATAATTACTTGTTCTGCAGAAAAACTAGAAAATTTGCAAAACTCACACAATTATCTTTTGGTATAAATGATACGTAACCCAAATCAAGGTATTGTTCAATCATGTAATTAGTTTGTCATCATTTGTACTTATAGTTCTCATCATTCAATACGTATTTGTACATTTACATAGACCTTGCCTAATATTTCACCTCTTAGAGTGTCATCAATCTAGGTGTATTAGTGTCTCCATTGTTGTCCATAACCTATGTAGAAAAATAAAACTTTCTGATCCAACTCTCTGTAAGGTTTAATCCTATCCGCTTAGTCACTTTAGATGTTAAACATGGTGTAACCAAATCTTCAAAGCAACGGCAAAGATAAAATCTTACTCAGAGGTATATTTCTGAAGCATAATCATTACTTCTAGTTTGATTCACAACATTCTATAAGTGGTTGTTAATTTGCATCAACATAGTCAGTGTTTAAATGCCTAGAGCGTTGAACAATTCTCAAGTTAATTCTATCTCAATTGCTATCCACTATCTATATGGAAGAGTAAAAGAACTTCTATTTGGAAGCTGGCTATTAAAAAAGTCTTCTCTGCTTAGTCATTTGGTTGCTATATAGATTGTGTGGCTAATTAAAAAACGCAAAGGTACATTACTGAAGCCAGCAATAATATAAGGATAAGAGTCTTACCCAGGTGCAGATTGTTAAGGCATCACCAATCTTAGTATATTGGATAGAACTCAATGGTTTTACGAATGGTTGTACAATCCAACATCAAAAAAATGGTCTTGAAAATGAGGATAGCATAAATTGTCTAAGTGTATAGCCTATTCAGCTAAAATAGTAAGTTTAGAGATGGTCAGTAAGAATGGATAAACGTATCCATTCTTACAAATAATTACGATTATGTGGACAGATTTTCTGGTGGCCGAGATGTGGTCACTTTTAGAGATTCCAGTGGCCGTTCTGAGGGCATTGTTTTGCACCATTTGACGTTTTTTGATTTGTTGGCTGAGGTGCCTAGTAGAAGTGCATTGCAGTAGTCTAGGCGGGAAAATATGATTGCTATGGCGATGGTGAGGGAGTTTTGCTGCGAGAGGAAGGGCCTTGCAGCAGTGATACGTTTCGAGTGGTAGGCTGCTGCTGAGGAGATTGCATTCACCTGTCTGTCCATGGTGAGGTTAGAGTCCAGGCAGACTACTAGGGTTTTGACTGCTTTGGAGACCGAGATGCGGCAGTAGTTCTGTTTTTTCACTGTTGAGGCAGAGCCAGTTTTCAGCCATCCAGGTTTGGATGGTGGTGTAGATGGAGATAAGGGTTTTTTGGTGTATGTGATGCCCATTGCATCGAGGTATTTGAATAGTGACCTTGTGGGAAAGGTTGTACAATGTAGGAGATGTGCAGGACCCCTGCGGGACAGCGCACTTAATTAAATGTGGCTGGGCGCAGGCTAGGTCGGATGAAGACTTTCATTTCTCTGCCCCTAAGGAATGATGCTATCCAAGCGGTGCTGTCTGCTGAAAAGTTTCCCGCTGTAGAGAGGTGATGGCAGAGGGTGTCATGGTCGACCAAGTTAAATGCCGCCGAAAGGTCCAGTAGAAGCAGGAGAGCTGGTCTGCCTAAGTCTCTGAGGTCATCGATTTGGTTCTTAAGGTACAGTAATGCGGTTTCTTTACCATGGTTTAGGCGGAAGCCGGATTGCCCGAGACCAAGCAGGTGATGAGCTTCGAGGGAGTTCTGCACTTGGAGGTATGCAGCTTTATCCAAAATCTTATGAAGGAAGGGAACTGTCGTGATGGGCCTATAGTTCCCTGGTACCTTGGGGTCTAGCGTAGGTTTTTTCAGTAATGGGCGGACCCATGCTTCTTTGAGGCAGGATGGCACTTGGTTGGATTTGAACGAAGCGTTGATGAAGGCTGTGAAGAGCGGTACCAATGTGGGGACGCTGTCCATGATGAGCTGGGCCGGACACAAGTCGCCTTTGCAGTTAGAGGGTTTGATCGAGTTGCGTATGGTTAGGACTTCCTCTTCTGTCATCTCCTGGAATGAGAAGGCTGGGATTGCGGATGGGGTGTTCTGGTGTAGGTCAGATAGTTGTTGCGATAAGGCTTTTTGGTGACTGATGATTTTTTCTTGTAGAGTATTCAGCTTGTTGAGCAAGGCCTCTTGGATGCCGTTACACCAATCTTTGTCTTTATTCAAAGGGTTGGAGGGAGGAGTGGGGGTCTCCAATTCTCTGACGATTGCGAAGATTTATCTGGATCCTGATTTAGCGTTGGCAATCCTGGTATTGAAGGAGTAGGCTTTGGCTGAGATGATGGCAGATTTGTATTGTTTGGCGATGTCTTTAAAAACTTGTTTGGTGGTGTCATTGGGGTTTGTTTGCCAAGCTGTGGGAGCCAATTGTTTTTGTGAGCATAGTTTCAAGAGATCCTGAGTGAACCAAGAGTTTGTTTTTTTGGTGGGTTTGGCTTTCCTGTGTGTAGGGGGTGCAATGGTGTCTATGGCCTTGGTGATAATGGCGTTGTCGGTTGCTGCGAGGGTGTCTGGGTTGTTGGTAAATGGGTGTTTGAGTTTGGGAACCTGGAGCTGAGGAAGTAGTCTTTCCTTGGTGAGTTGCTTGGTGCTCCTGGTGAGGGCGGGCGTCAGAATTTCATGAGAGGTGGAAGGAGTTCTGGTATAGTTGAGATTGAAGTGGATAATGGAGTGGTCCGACCAAGGAATGGGAGAGATGATAGGCGTCGATACCTAACAGTTATGTTGGGAGATCCAGTCCAGGATGTGGCCTTTGTTGTGTGTTGGTTTTAGCACTTCTTGTTTGAATCCAAGTGTTGTGAGGGTGTTATTGAGGAGGATGGACATGATGGTTTTCTTGAGGTTGTTGCAGATGGTGTGTAGGAGCGCTTCCTGGAATTCTCCTGCTGGTTATGGTGGGCGGTAAGTAACGTGGACGGTAATGGTGCAGCTTGGTGAGGGGTTGATTTTGATGAGCATGTAGTCGCAACTGTGAGAGGGGTCTCCTTGGATTCTTCTGATGGGGATGGATTGCTTAGCTATCATTGCAACCCACCCTTTTTCTGTTTTCCGGTCTTGTCTGAAAATTGTGTATCCATCGGGCAGGGCAATGGCTAGTGCTGGGCCTGCGGCTTCGTGGAGCTATGTTACGCTAATAAATAATAGGTCAAGGTTAGAATTACAGAGAAGGTCATGGATATCTAGAGCGTGTGCCAGGAGGGATCGCGCATTGATGAGGGCACACTTGAGCATGGACGGTTTGCTTAGAACCCTTTCGCTAGAGGGGGGGGCGTGGTAGGTTTGTGGTTATTACCATGCACCTGAGGGCAATCCAGGGGAGAGTTGGTGTTTGTATCACAAGCTAGAATGATAGGAGTGGCGGCCAAGTCAGGGGTGGTTTTGGAAGCATAGGTGGTGGTGTCTAGGATAGTGCTAGGGGAACACAAATCAAGTGGGTCGGTGCATACATCTGGTGTCACAATGCAATCAACATTAGCAATAGTGGTGTCAATACCTAGTTCAGCAATGGCAGTGCTGGGGGCACACAGATCAAGTGGATCAACATTAGCAGCAATGGCAGTGCTGGGGGCACACATATCAAGTGGATCAGAATTAGCAGTAGCGGTGTCAATACCTAGTTCAGCATTGGCAGTGCTGGGGACACACATATCAAGTGGATCAGCTTTAGCAGTAGTGGTGTCAATATCTAGTTCAGCAGTGGCTGTGCTGGGGGCACACATATCAAGTGGATCAGCATTAGCAATAGTGGTGTCAATACCTAGTTCATCAGTGGCAATGCTGGGGGCACACATAACAAGTTGGTCTGTGCATACATCAGGTCTCGCAATGCATTCAGCATTAGCATTAGCGATACATTTGGCATTTGCAGTGATGGAGCCCATACTATGTTTAGCAATCATTGTGCTAACGGCACTAGTGGATACAGCAGCATTGGTATTACTGGCTGCAAGTACAATTTTGGCCAAGATAGAGTCAGTGGGCTCTTTTATAGGGGATAGTGCTGATGACCGGCGTTCTGCAGAGGGGCATGGTTCATTCCTACTCGGCATTACGTGCACGGAGGAAGTGGCAGCGTGGCAGTGCCGGGTCGGTGACCGCGAAAGGGTGGTTGGGACTTGCAGAGCAGCTGAGAGGAGTGTTATCCTTGTGCAGAGTCGTTCATTTCTGCAGAGCTGGGAAGGGGGAGCCACAAGGGCATGCAGGGCTGCTGTGCAGGCTCGTAGGCATGATAGCCTGCTTGTTAGCGGTGCGGGGGACCAATTAATGATATGATATGATATGGCATTTGTAACGCGCCTATACACAAGTGTTTCAAGGCGCGACGAGGCAGGGAGGGGGGAAGAGGGGGAGGACAGACAACGATCCTACTAGGCCTGGTGTCATTCAGATCGCGCAAGTGCAGGGGTAGGGGGAAGGGAAAAGTGCAGTACAAGGTAAGTAGAATAGAAATAAATAGATAAATAAATAAATAGGGCCAGCTGGTGGCAAGTGCAAGGTAAGTGCAGACAAGTGCTGGGAAGGGGGGCTGTAGGGATACAGAGACAGTCCCGCAGTGCAGGGGTTGCCAGGGAGGCAGTGCAAGTGGAGAGTGGCTGGGCCCAGGACCGAGGTCGGTGAGAGTGGCCAAGTTTCAGATTCAGTGCAGAATTTAGTGAAGAATTATCAGGGGAGAGGGAGAGAGAAAGCAGAAGCAAAGAGGAAGATTTTGAGGTGCTTCGGAACCGGAGATGGTTCTCCTCAAGTTTCAGGGAGGCAGGAAGGCTGTTGCAGAGGGAGGCTCAAGCGGCGGAGAGAGATCTACCCCCAGCTCGTTGCTTCAAGAAGCGGCTGCCCCTGAGGGAGTTGGAGACGGATGAGCGAAGGGCTCGGGAAGGAAGATATTTAGGAAGAGAGAGTTGCAGGTATTTAGGCCCCAGGCCCCAGAAGGCCTTGTGGACAATGCAGAGGGTTTTGAACTTAATCCTCGCAGCCACTGGGAGCCAGTGTAGAGATTTCAGTCCTGGAGAAATACGGTCCCTGGGCTTGAGGCCAAGGACAAGTCTCGCAGTTCTGTTCTGGATGAGTTGCAGAGGGCGGAGAGTGGAGGCAGGCAGATTAAGATAGAGACTGTTATAGTAGTCCAGCTTCGAGAGAACCAGGGCTCGGGAGACAGTGAGCTTCTGGGGAAGGAGAGGAAGGGAAGAACACCTCTAAGGAGGTGCAGCTGGTAGTGTGACTTCTTAGAGATGTCAGATATATGAGGAGAGAAGGAGAGTGTGGAGTCAAAGATGACCCCAAGGTTTTTTGCCTTGCAGGTAGGAGCAGGAAGAGGCCCAAGAGAGGCTGGCCAGAGAGCTGCAGGGAAGGAGGGAGTGGGTGTGTCGATGAGTAGAATCTCAGTCTTACTAGCATTAAGGCGGAGGTCGTTGGCAGCACACCATTCCTGGATAGTAGACAGACAGTCAGAGATGAGGGCAGGAGAGGAGGAGGCCGAGGGTAGCCTGAAAATGAGCTGGGTATCGTCCGCATAGCACTGAAAGTTGGGGCAGAGGGCGGAGATGCGGTGGGCAAGAAGTGCCAGATACTGGTTGAAAAGCCAGGGAGAGAGATTAGATCCCTGGGGAACACCACAGGTGGAGAAAAAGATGTCAGAGAGGAAGGACCCAAGTTGGACCTGAGAGGGTCGATTGGAAAGGAAAGAGGTCAGCCACACCAGAGCCTGACCAGTGATACCCAGGTTATCGCAGAGACGGTTGAGCAGGATGGCATGGTTGACAGTGTCAAAGGCAGAAGAGAGATCGAGCAGAATGAGAACACACGGAGTGTTGGAGTCGAGGTTCAAGAGCAGGTCATCACGGATGTTCAGGAGAGCAGTTTCCGTGCTTCTGGCCGCTCTGAAGCCGGATTGGTGGTCATGAAGACTACCAACAGCTTCAGCATGGAGGTTAAGCTGGGAGATGGCCAGTTTCTCCAGGAGCTTGCCCAGGAAGGGAGTGATGGAGATTGGGCGATAGTTAGCCGGGCAGGAGTGGTCGGCAGAGGGTTTCTTAAGAAGAGGGTGCACAAGGGAGTGCTTGAGGGGGGATGGGAAGACTCCAGAGGCGAAGGAAGGTTGCAAAAGTCAGCCAGGGCAGGAGCCAGGGAGTCAATGTGGTCCTTGATAGTTTTGGAGGAACAGGGGTGAACCTGTTTAGACGAGACTTTCATAGGTCGGACTTGTCTGGAAACTTCGTCAGCAGAGAAAAGGGGAAAGGCAGAGAAGGAAGGGAGGAGGGGTGGCTGCAGAAGGGCCGGAGGAAGAGCATAGAAGCGAGGGAGGGAGGTGATAGGAGGAGAGTGAGGACAGGATGTCCTGAGTTTTAGAGATGAAGTGAGAGGCCAGTGCAGTACAGAGGGCCTGGGAGGGGACAGGAGAGGTAGAGACTGCAGCAGGGGTGGCAAGCTCCTTGCAGATTTTAAAGAGTTCGGCCGAATTGTTAGATGCCGCAGAGATGCAGGCTTGGATAAGGGCTCTCTTCTTGGTGAGAACGGAGAGACGCTATTGCCTTTGGAGCAGGCAGCAGGCCAGTTTGTCAGATGATGAACAAGACGCACGCCATTCCTCTCTGCCATCCTGCACTTGCGTTTTAGGGTGACGAGATCCGAATCATACCAGGAGTTACATTTGGCTTTGGGCCTCAGGCGGATTCTCATGACAGGGGCAAGGATATCAAGAGTATCAGAAATAGCAGAGTGGAGCAAGGAGAGGGCTGTGTCAGGGTGGGAGTCAGCCGAAGGGGGAGAGGGGGGGGGGAAGGTGGCAGCGAAAGCCTCAACTGACACGCGCTTCATGGGTCGGATGACCGAGAAGGTGGGTGGCAATGATGAGGGTGGCTTGGCCTGTGGGGTAGGGAGGGTGAGGTGGGAGGATAGGAGAAAGTGATCAGTCCAGGAGAAAGGAGTGGAGAGAGGGACTGAAAGGGGAAGGTCAGAAGAGATCAGAGCATCAAGAGTGTGCCCTGCAGAATGAGTAGGCCCAGATGGGAGAATAGAGAGTGTGAGAGAGTCGCAGAGGTCACGAAAGAGTCCAGTGGGGGGGGCAGGAGGCATCTAGGTGGATGTTGAAGTCACCAAGAAGGAGGAGTTGAGTGGTAGTGGACAGGAGTGAGGAGGAGAGGTCAGCCCACTCGGAGAGGAAGGAGGAAATTTGACCAGGTGGCCGGTACCTTTAGTCGCCTACCGCACCCTCAAGCAGCAGAAAGCAGACGACAGCTCCAAACGTGGCCTTTTCCCTGGGCCTTCGCCCTGTGGCTTCTCCTGTCGGTTGCTTCCCACTACTTTTAAAGCAGTAGGGTAGGGGCTGGCAGGCTCCATGGGCCTATTAGGTGCTCGGGCCGTGGCGGTGATGTAACGGCGGCCATCACGGTTGATGATGGTTGCTGTGGCAGCGGCAGCGGCCATTTTGGAGGGTCCGAGCTCCTCGTAGGTCACAGCAGGCTCAGTAGATGCAGATGCAGGGATGTTGGGAGGTATGCAGTCCGGTGCAATTTCGGATGTTGGTGGGGGGATCCTTGGGTCCAGAGCTGGTCATGCTCGCACAGCAGAGCAGATGATCGCTCCGGACATGGCCTTTTCCCTGGGCCTTCGCCCTGTGGCTTTGCCTGTCAGTCGCCTCCCACTACTTTTAAAGCAGTAGGGGAGGGGCTGGCAGGCTCCGCGGGCCTATTAGGTGCTTGGGCCGTGGCAGTGATGTTATGGTGGCCATCACGTTGATGATGGATGTTTCTTGCAACGGAGGTGGCCATTTTGGAGGTACCGAGCTCCTCGTGGGTCACAGCAGGCGCCATAGATGCAGATGCAGGGATGTTGGGAGGTATGCACTCCGGTGCAATTTTGGATGTTGGTGGGGGGATCCTTGGGTCCAGAGCTGGTCATGCTCTCGCAGCAGAGCAGACGAGAGCTCCGGACGTGGCCTTTTCCCTGGGCCTTTGCCCTGTGGCTTCGCCTGTCGGTCTCCTCCCACTTCTTTTAAAGCAGTAGGGAAGGGGTTGGCAGGCTCCATGGGCCTATTAGGTGCTTGGGCCGCGGCGGCGATGTTACGGCGGCCATCACGGTTGAAGATGGCTGCTGTGGCAATGGAGGTGGCCATTTTGGAGGGGCCGAGCTCCTTGTGGGTCACAGCAGGCACCGTAGATGCAGATGCAGGGATGTTGGGAGGTATGCACTCTGGTGCAATTTCAAATGTTGGTGGGGGGGATCCTTGGGTCCAGAGCTGGTCACGCTCTCACAGCAGAGCAGACAAGAGCTCCAGACGTGGCCTTTTCCCTGCGCATTCGCCCTGTGGCTTTGCTTGTCGGTCACCTCCCACTACTTTTAAAGCAGTAGGCATGGGGCTGGCAGGCTCCACGGGCCTATTAGGTGCTTGGGCCGCGGCATGATGTTAAGGAATCATCACGGTTGATGATCGTTGTTGTGGCAACTGAGGCGGCCATTTTGGAGGGGCCAAGCTCCTCGTGGGTCACAGCAGGCGCCGTAGATGCAGATGCAGGGATGTTGGGAGGTATGCACTCCGGTGCAATTTCGGATGTTGGTGGGGGGGATCCTTGGGTCCAGAGCTGGTCATGCTCTTGCAGCAGAGCGGACAAGAGCTCCGGACGTGGCCTTTTCCCTGGGCCTTTGCCCTGTGGCTTCGCCTGTCGGTCGCCTCCCACTACTTTTAAAGCAGTAGGGGAGGGGCTGGCAGGCTCCACGGGCCTATTAGCTGCTCAGGCCGCGCCGGTGATGTTACGGCAGCCATCATGGTTGATGATGGTTGCTGTGGCAAGGAGGCGGCCATTTTGGAGGGGCCAAGCTCCTCTTGGGTCACAGCAGGCACCGTCGATGCAGATGCAAGGATGTTGGGAGGTATGCACTCTGGTGCAATTTCGGATGTTGGTGGGTGGGATCCTTGGGTCCAAAGCTGGTCATGCTCTCGCAGCAGAGCAGACGATAGCTCCAGACATGGCCTTTTCCCTGGGCCTTCCCTTTTCATTCTATGTGCACATGGTGTGTTTAATTAAAGAATGTATATTTTTATAGATCCTTGATTGGACATTCCCTTCATTTTGGACTGTGATACTATATTGTTTGGGTCACTACTGGTTCACCTTCACTCCCCTCTTGAGTATAGCCTTTCATCAGTCTACATTACCACAAAAGGTGAAAGAGGTATATCTCTTAATTATCCCTGTTCTACCTTTATGATTGCACTGTAGTTTGGGTTGTAGGAGTGTGAGGGCTCAGGGGTCCTTTTTCCCTCTTCTCATCCTTGTAGTGCCTCATAGCAGTGAGGTAGAGAAAAATAAACTGCTTGAAATCCTCCAAGCTTTCCAAGAAGCTAGGGGATGGAGGCCTTTCCAGGGACCCCTGTTCCTCCCAACGGGTGGCCATGGTGGTCTCCCTAAGGTTGCAAGCCTCCAGTCTGTTGCATGAATCAATTGGTTCAAGTGCTTCAGCCAGGCACCTAGAGCATTTCGCCATAACCGACCCTGACAGGCCCTACCACCTGGGAGAAGAAAAGTAGTCCTGTCGGGGAAGAAGCAAAAGGACTTTTTGATGCTGCACAAGATGAACCTTGAGGCTCAGAAAGAGACCACCAAAATGTCCAGCTGGTAAGGATATGTCTCCAGCGGTGGACCCCAAAAAAGTCTAAGCTCCACCTCCCCAAGGACCTAATCCAGCTGTATGAGGAAGGGAAGGGATTTGTGACTGGTTCAAAAAGCTGGAGTTAGCTTTCCACCTACAGGAGGTAGAAGAGGTGTTGTGGGGCGCAGCCCTTATTTGCTGTCTGCCGAAGTTTGGAACTGATGTAATTATTCAGTTGATGCCTGACGAGGGGCCTATCTATCAAGCACACAAGGTAAGTCCCTATACTGGATAAAAAAACATACGAAAATCCATTTTCAATGTTCAATAATGAGTGAGAGTCTAAAAAAGAAAATTATTTTAATATAAGAAACACATTAATAATAAAGACCTTTCACAATGGACCAGAGGCAACCTTGAATGTGATAAAAAGACTGGAACAGTATATACCAAGAAGACACATACAGTACAAAACAATCATAACAACAAATAGACATACATGATTAGTACAAATGTGTCTAAATGTTCCTTGCTAAACACATTGAAACCAAACATGAAATCTACAAAAACAAATCAAACAAGCTCAAATTAAATGAAAAAAAACAAGTGGAACATGCAAACATGATATATAAAAAAAGAGACTGTCCACCTCTATATAGGGGTTTTGGCTACATGGGCCCTTGCGGTGTATAGTGGGCCCCACTTTGTTAAAGATAGAAGAAAATGTAACACAATCAAATCTGATAGGTCATGAAAGGATGAATATTTTGAAAATCAAAAAACATTTTAAGACAGGTTTTAGAAAACAATGGTTGAATTGACCTGTATACCCATTAATGAAGACCAAGTAGAAGCAGAAAAGCAGTGAGCACACTTACTATGGTCTTCATGGCTCAAAGTGGTGACAAATGGGTTCCTCGATTAGATGAACAGGCAACCACTGTAAACAGTTTAACAGCTCACTGGAAAAGAACACAAAAAGAATGGGGCAAAGCCAGAAAAGAGATGAAGTAGAACAAGAAAACAAGAGTGAGAGACAGAGATGAGATTAAGGTTATGCTATGGTTCCTTGCTTCAGCCATAAGATGACAAATGTCAGAAAATAGACTATACTTGGCATTATGTTTACGATGTTTGGAAGGTTAGACAATCTTTACACACCCCAAGAGGTTCTGGATAAGCATAAGCTATGCGATGTAATGTAAGAGGTGAGGGGGCGGGGGGTGCTCTCAAAGTCCTCAACACGATTACATTATTGCATGCCTTGTAGATGTAGTGCACATGCAGGAACAAACACCATCTTGGATATTAGCAGCCATATTCAAATGCAAGACCCACACGGAGCACAGCAGCAACAGGCCGCAAACATGAGGAAAGGAATAGGTTGTATCCCGGGCACTGATGAAAAAGGCCAGAGCAGCAGAATCCATAAACCCTTCATTATCTTAGAAGTTGTCAGCATTCACGCTCTGGGAGGAATGTGCCTTGCAAAGCCACGGGAAGAGGGATGAGTGTTTTTGTACGATACAATTCAAGGAGAAGGAGGGCACGGCCTCCAACCCCCACCAGTCCCAATTCTAAGTTATAGCACCCAAATGCCCTAGCCATAAGACCTCTGAATTCCAAGGTATCAGCTAGCCACAGATCGCTGATCATAAACCTGGTAGACCCCCGATCGATCAAGAAAGCTCAGAAAGCAGTGCTTTCTTGTCTTCACTTCTTGGTCACGTGATTTGTGCTGTGAGGTGCAGGGAGCGATAAAATGATAGCCCAGAACGAGGGTGGAAGACCTTTGAGAGGTGCCGGCCTGTCTGGGATTGGGTGAATTTTGTGAGTTAGTATGACCTTAGATTTTCCCTCTGACCCCAGTCTGCTTGTACCAGGTGCACTGTTGCACTGATAGAGGTGCATTGTTTATTTTTTACATAACTGCCAATTAGCTGCCACCTCAGGACCGATGACGACTGCAGCATCACCCACATGGAAGAAGATAGAGAGAAAGGTCTGGGACCAATTGCCTGGCATCCCCTGTGGAGCAAGCAGCCTTTGTATCAAGTCTCACCAACCAGCGGCGCAGGTTTTTACTGTATGTGATGTCACTTATGATGCTATGTACCTTCTTAACGTGCTGCTCATGTAGATTTTGGCAGAACATTTGGCGGCATTGAGCTCTTTGCTGCTGCACTCCTATTTTTTAGGAGTATTGCCCATGTTTCCCTAGAGAGTTGTATTATGCAAACTGGTATAGCCCAAAGATTGAATAAAGCCCGCAAAAATGTAAGTGGAGCTTACCTCTAAAGTGGCGCTGCCATTATAACACGGAATTTAATTGATTCTAGTTACCACCGCCGCCCATAAAAATGCACTCCCTGCAATCAGTTCAATTCAACACGGTACACAGAACTGAACCAGTTAAAGTTCCATGTGCAGTGTTGCCATCGAATCATGCCTGGCATGGGCCCGCCCCCTCAAGGAAGTAAACTTCCTTTCGTTGTCGCTGCAATTTCCACATATAACGTGTGCACACCAGCACAACTCATTCCCCCATTTATACCACTGCAATAGCTTGGTATGTTGAACAGCAAGTAACCCTTCACAACGCTTCCGTTGATCACTCACTGGCTTCCATAATATTCATGCTGCACAACCCTCACATTAGGAAATTAAATACGGTGAGCTTCAATACAACTCTAGAAAGACACAGAAGAAATGTAAGTACAAAACATTTCCTAATGAAAACATGAGCATACTAAATATGGTTTAAATGCAATATTGGTCAGTATTTATTTATAAATGTTTCACTACTAAACATTACATTTCAATGTTAGCCTAACTTTGCCCATGCATATCACTGCCTAATAATAATAGCAAATAACTTTTGACACCAAGGGTCGGACCGGGGCATAAAATTGTCTAGGGCACAATTTGCAAATGGCAATTCATGCCTTTTGTGTCAGACTGTTTCAGTAGTACCCAAGGGGGGAGGTTGGGTATTTGATTTATTCAGTAAAACTACTAGCTGCATCGTGAAGTAACTTATCAAATTGTCCCATTCATTAGCCATGTATCTCTCTTTCTGATAAAAACAAAAATACTGATTTAATAAAATACTGGGGGTGTTTTAATAGCTTTGTAAACCTGCAGCTCAGGCCGTACTGGGCGTTATGGTCCCTCATACCTCGTTAAAGGTCCTCACTACCTCGTGCCTTTAACTCAGTCTTCAGGTTCCATAACGCCTGGTACGGCCCTCGCTGCATGCCTATAAAATTATATTAGTTTGGTTTTAGTTAAATATTGCTCTATATAAAAATTATGCAATACTGTATAGCCCCTTTTGTATTTGCGTATTGCTGATGTCACCTGCCCTAAGGGATATCCACAAACATGTGCAAATGTTCACAGATGTAACACATATCATAAGAAGGAGATTAAGATTGCCAGATGGATATAGCCTATTAAAAATATTGTGATGTGACAGAAGTTATGAAATGGATCTTAAAGTAAGTTGCCATCATAAAATCCTTTGAACTTCAGTGAATAATCTTTTATAAAGGGATATACTTAATGTTCTCTAATGAAAACCTTTGAAATTCAGTGAGAACACGTTTTTAAAGGGATGTTATGTTTTAATTGTAATAAAATCACGCAAAATTCCATGAAAATAACGTTGTTAAAGGGAAAGCATTGTTTCAGTGCAAAATCTAAAAAGAAAAAAAATGTGCCAGTTCAAAGAAAGCTGAGCTCATGTGATGAACATGCAAAGGGATCATTTTATTAACTACGCATAGTTTTAAATCAATAAGAATATAGTGTAGATAAATATATGTTCAGAAGTAATTCAGAGAATTCCCTTAGGGAACGTATTTTTGTTTTCATAAAGTGAACAATATAGGAAATAATAAGTAAAAGAATTCCTGAAGACATTTTAAGCGTAATTGTAATTTAGCTAACCAGCTCTGGCAATAGGGTTTGAACCTTAAACATGCAAACTTGCTGGTATGGGTAGAGCATACTATAGCACAAACAGTATGGAGTACCAGGACATGTCTGGAGAACTAGTCACACAAACAACAGATTGTGAACAACTTGGTATCTGACTTGACATGCTCAGCTAAAATCATAGGTGATGCCATTAAAATCTGTGTAGTAGTGGGCAGGGTGGAATACAAAATGTTACTTTACAACAGTTGTGCTATAGGCAGAACTGCATTCGCTCTACTTCACTGTTTTGCTTAGTTTCAGTTCCTATGACATTGTGCGGGGCATTATATTAAGGCTATGCAACGTTTTGCAATCTGATGGTGTGAAATCTTCACCTGATGGTGTATACGCATGACACCAAAGTTCATGTCAAAAGTAACTTCAAGTGAAGCGAAGCAGAAGATTTACATACAAACGTGTATTGCACCCTGCTTTGCAAAATCATTTTGGTGGGGCAAAGCAAGCATTTTGCTTGACCATACATGCGCATGACGTCCAACTTCCTTTGCCAAATACTTTAGGCAAAATGGAGGCTTCTTGCAATTATGCATGCACATTGATCATTGATCAAGTTTTGACTTTCTAAATCACGTCAGGTTGAGTGAAGCAATTACTTCGCTCAACTGTTCATGCACATGGTATCATGCTTCAGTTTGCCAATCACTTTGTGGAGATAAAAGTTGAGTTTAAGTGTGATTGCATGTGCCATTTTATCATGATGTCCTTCACCCATCACTTTACATATCAAAGTGATTGCTTGCCATGCGTGGACCTGAGTCATGCTTTTGCTCAATCCCCACACATGTTTCTTTTGCCAGTAGAGATGAGCCAAGAGCTAGCATCTTGTCTGGAGCAGGAGGCGCAGAAGTAGAAACAGCAACAAGTTGTTTCACAAATATTGCCAGGTGTTGGTCAACAAGTCCACATATCTCTTTAGTGCAGAGGCCTCCATATGGAAATTAACATATATACATTGGAAATAATCCCAAACAACCGCGTGGGCACACCAAAAATTTACAAAAAACATGTATTAATGTACCAAATGTGAGTTTTGACATCTTTTTTTGGGAAAGGGGATTACCTGCAAATAATCAAGCACACAAGCTACAGAAGTCTCTGTTGGAAGACGGCTTAACTGACAGCATGTTCCTGGGTCCATCAGTGTCCATGGTCATCCAAGCCCACAACAAATTAGACTCTAAGGATGACATCATCATCCGGGAGAGGACCTAAAATGAGAACCAGGAAGACGTGGTCACCATATCAATTTCTCAATTTGGAGACCTCAACGTTACAATACCCATCAAGACGATGGGCACGATGGACATTAAGCATGGGGAAAGGAAGCAAAGACGAAGGAGAAGGTTCCCACCCACCAACAGCCACTAAACCAACAACCACCATACCAGTGCCAGCAGCCTCTGGACTAGCAGCCACTAGACCAGCAGTCATCAAACCTACAGGCATAAGACTAGCTGTCACTAGACAAGCAGCCTCTGCACCGAACATATTGGACCAGCAGACATAACACTTGGAGCAGCAACCATAGCAGAGCCAGCAGCCACCAATTCTTCAAGAAGCTGGTGCCTATTCATCCATCCTTTAAGGACCCAGAGGGGAAAACAATGTCAGAGTGGCCTCCATGTAGAACTTTAGCAAAACAATTAGGCAGCAGTGATAGTTTAACTTGTAAGGTCACCAGAATAAGATTACTTCTGGTAGAGTAGACAGGCAGTGTGCAGGATGTTGCAATAAGACTGGATGATTCCTGTAGAGTGAAGAAGCTAAAATCTGGACTAGGGTATGTTATTGAAGTTCCCTGTAAAACTAGTTTACTTCAATGGGAACAGGAAATTAAAATAAACGCTCAAGAAGTTAACAGAACCCAAACCTTAGAGCAGGTGATACATGTAAATATAAATACAATGGTAAAAGACAAAAAACATTTTAAAGGCACAATTATGAAGCACTTATCAAGCACAGAAGAAGTGCCATTGGCTTGGCTGCCTAAATGAGACCAAGCCTTGAACTAGTTGTAAAGTTCACATAATCATTTTGTAGTCAAGGAAACTGAGATTGCATTCAGAATGTTTTTAGACTGGCGCTTGGTTATCCATAATACAACAGGCAACAGGATTCTGCTACACTACCTACACACAGGAGACATGAAAGTGGAGCTGCACAGGAGACTAGGGAATACACACACATATCCATGATGCAAGAACTCTCTAAATAAAAGTCTCCAAGCTTGAAAGAAGGAACTTGCAAGCCAGTCTTCGGATTGCAGAACAAGGAGCTTGCAATCAAAGCTCCAGATATCAGACCTCAAGTTGGAAAGGAGGGCAACTTGGTTTCCTTATCAGGAACAAAAGGCAACAAGTAAGCTGATCTGACTGAAGTACCTGAGCCAGGTATGTTATATGAACGTGAGTCTATTGCTTCACTCAAGATAACATGTGGAGAAAATACCTGGACATCCTTTCCCATCCAAATCAGCAAGGCCAACTGATATGCCTAGAATCCACAGGCATCTCCCAGGTTCCACAGTGTCATCATAACCATCACAACAGCAATTAGCTCATAATCAGGACCAAGAACAGATTCTGACACAACTCCCACCTTACTACTCTCACAATTACTGAGTAACCCAGGACCCCATAAACCACAACCAACCCACTCAGCGCACCAAGCCTCAATAATCAAACTGCAAGCAAGATTATGACACATCTCCCACCTTACCCCAGCAAGCACAACATCCTGATTGCAATACTGCGCACCAACACACAAAGGTGGAATAACACAGACATCTTCAAAAAAGGAAACCTGCAGCTCACACTAGCTCAGAGCTAAAAATGTTACTACTGGAAATTTGCAGACAACATTATCTCAGGGATAAACTACCACGGAAACAAACCTGCCACGCCACAGAATCTCAGAGAAGATCTTAAACGGAAATTACAAGATAAAAATAACCAACTATAACAAAACCAAAGACCATCCCCAAAGCCTGAACACCACACCAGCTAGAGAACCTGCTGATGAACAACAAACAATATTAATGGAAGAAATAATATAAACATATTTAGCGCCTCGATGTCCATGGGCTGCAGTGCGCTCTATAAATGTAAATAAATAAATATCCTTCCCCAATGGATAATCTGCACACCACAACTGCTAAAGTAACCCACTCAACTCCTGAACCCGACACAAACATGTGGCCACAATGTCCTTGTCCAACGTACCCACTCACAAACACAAAACCTCAAAACCAATGGCCCACAAACACCCACATAATCGCACTGCCCCTTAACCACATAATAGACAGCATCCAACTGCCCCTTAACCAACAAACTGCCAGCACCTCACTGCCCCTTAACTACCAAAAATAAACAGCACACAACTGCCCCTTAAGACCATAATAAACAACACCCAACTGCCCCTAACCAAGACAGCACCTCACTGCCCCTTAACCTAGACAGCACCCAACTGCCCTTTAACCTAGACAGCACCTCACTGCCCGATAAACTAGACAGCACCAAATTGCCCCTTAACCTAGACAGCACCTCACCGCCCCTTGACATAGACAGCACCAACTGCCCCTTAACCTAGACAGCACCTCACTGCCCCTTAACCAACAAATTGACAGCAACTAATTGCCCCTTAACACAAAAATAAACATCACCTAACTGCCCCTAAACAACACCTCACTATCACCGAACAACCCACACCCACCAGAGGCCTCCCAGCCACTCTGGAAATTACCAGGGGACATTCCCCTACAAACAGACAAAAACAACTTGACACACGAATAAAACAAAATAGGCATTAGATCACAGAATGAGATGCACATAATCATACCCCTACCCAAATGTCAAATGCGCTAAAGTCCAGCGCTGCACCATGCCACACCCTCAAATGAAGGAAAACGCCACAACCCCGAAGAGAAAAGTTCAAACCACCCACCCTGTGGAAAAAACAACAACTCACAATAAAATACAAAGTCCAGGAACCTGCACCCACGAGTCCTCACCGAAACCCAAAAAAAGTCCTAAACACAAACAAGCCACCACATAAAAACAACAGCCCACTATACATCATTACTGGCCTTAAACAACTAACATAGCCCAGGATCAACCCAATACACGTACTAACCCCAGAGGCCACAACATATACACATACAGCAAAAGAAAACAGGCCTCAACCGGCACCTACCCTGATTAGACATCCGCCTTCCTGAGTGCCTTCTTCGTCATGTATAGACCCCAGAGGTCGGGATCCAGTTCTCTTAAGTTCTCTGCAACGTCACAGCACTGGACACAGAACTCCCTTCGCCAGCTCCAGCCCTTGGCACACATAAAGCACTTGTCCACCACCACAAACTCTCTGGAGCTGACCTCCGTGCCTTTCACACGATCAAACAACATTCTGCCCTGCTCCGAACCATCCGTTTCTGTCATGAGCTCATCTGCCATGACTTTCCGTTTGCCCTCGCACACCCAGATGCAGTACTCCAAAACTGCCGCTCCTGCAACAGGCCTCATTGTGTCGGCACGTGGCCCCCACTTCACTGGAGACACTTAAAAAACGTGCAGGTCTGCGCACAAGGCACCCGCGGTGCATTCCAACTGAACACTGCCTAGAGCTCCAATGTTGCGTTCCAACTGCCCTTGATGGAATGCATGCTCACTGCCAGCCAACGTCATCATTCCCTCCGCCGGCTCTGAACAGTAAATACCTCTGCTCCCTGGTACTGGCACCCGCAGCCCCAAACCTCCTGACCGCTGCTCCTCGACAGCCATCACAGCCCCATCGGCTGAGACCCAGAGGCCGACACGTCCACAACAGGCATCTGATTCCGAAAGAATGCAGCCCGCACCAGAAGCACAATGGAGCCACAATGGAGCCTCCAATGTCTGCCTACTGAGCATGGCTACCACAACTGTGCAGCACCTGACTAGAGCTCTCCAAAGTCCATCGCCTCGCCTCAGGCAAACCAACCCGTTCCTTGCCAGTTGCCGTCCGGGCTGACGAACCAACTGCACAGGCTTCCCCACTAACCGCGGCGATGTCAGCCTCCAGACTACCGCTCCAACAGCTGAAATATCAGCTGACCGGACACCGGCCTGGCCCAAAGAACCGGTGAACCTTGCCCTTCACCAAAACCCTCTTCCTGGACCGATGAAGCACCTCTGCTGCCCCTGCAACCACCCAGCTTGCAACTGCCGTGGAGACCCTCATCTTAGTACCACCATTTCAGACACAGCGAAACAGCTGGCAGCTCTCCCTGAGCAACAGGCGCAACACACGGAAAACCAGTCCAGGTCTGACTCCAACACTAGACCACTGTTGAATGAACCTGGTTCCAAAGTCACGAGACAGCCTCATCGTCCCAACAACCAGGCTCGAACACCCCGGATGGATGTCGCCTTTGGAGGGCAGTGTTACTAAGCGCTGCTCCCTCCCAGCAGGATCCCATCCTCGTCGCCAGTGATATATATACTGAAGTACCTGAGCCAGGTAAGTTATATGAATGTGAGTTTATTGCTTCACTCAAGATAACATGTGGAGAACATACCGGGACATCCTTTCCCATCCAGAGCAGCAGGACCAACTGTCATTCCTAGAATCCCCAGGCATCTCCCAGGTTCCACAGTGACATGATAACCCTCACAACAGAACATAGCCCATAATCAGGCCCATACACAGATTATGACAGAAGCCAATTGGGAACATAGCTGGTTTCGAAGTGGCAAGGGTCATTGAGGAATGGCAATTGCTGGAACATTGAGCAGAAAAATCAGAAAAGCATGATCACATATAAAAACAACTGCCATCTGGTGTAGCTGAAAGCACTTAGGGCACCACCACCTGACAGTGATCCTGTTAAGGTTTGAGGGAAGGCAATGGTGTAAAGAATGGAACAGATTTTGAATTACAGTTTGTTTCCGGAAAGTATTAGGAGCTGACCCTGCATAGTGCATGAGGATGATATGGTTATCAGCCGGAATGCAGACTTGTGTGCGGTTCTGACTCCAAAGTGAATGTGTTTCCCTCATAGTAGATTTTGTCCAGGTTCTTTGTCAGATGTGCTGTTATCTTTTTTAATAATCCTAATGATGCAGTGTTGGGAAAGATTTCTCTTTTGGCAACCTTCTCCCCGTAGTTCTCTTGAACTTCAAACTATTTGCATTTGTTTTTGAACCTTTCCTGACTTTTTAAAGTGAACAGAAGCTTTCAGTTGCTTGACTTTGGCCTGGCCTTTTGCACGTTTTGTTATGGGGAAAGTGAAAATTCCTTCAGACGATCAGTACTGGGATGGTATTGTTCCCTTTTGACTTGTAAACATTTGTAACTTTTTAACATTGCACACAGCATCTTACAATGCAGTGCAACGGGAATACGTTTGTATCACTGTAGTCTTTAACACTTGGGACTTGTGATTACTTTTATATGTGCCTAAAGACAAGCTGGTGGCAGAAATTATAATTTTACATTTTTTCTGATATGTCTAATGTGCACATTTGTGTTTAGCATATATGGCTACTAAAAATGGCAAGTGTCCTAAAATGTTCACGCTATGAGAGGATTTGCTTGTTCTTTGGTCATGTTGTTGTTTGGCATTTTGTCTCTCTTTCCAGGTCAGGCAATACAATATAAGGTCATGCACTTGCCTGGAAAATCTGCTGCTTTCGCTGGCTAGTGATACCTTTTTATGTGCATGGCTCAGGAAGTGGATGGACCTGTCTGGCCCCACTCCACATCCATGGTGCCAGTTAGTCTAGTTGTGGGGCATGAGTGAAACCAATAGTTGTCCCTGCTTGGACAACCAGTGGCTGTTTGCATCGTGCAGATCCTTGTAGGCTTGAACTTGCTTCCAGGCTGGATTTTGGATAAGAAATGGGCTTCTCAGTCAGTCAGTTCTTCAGATCAGCATTGGAGCCAATCCCTTGTAAAAGAACAGTCAACTGAAGATCTGAAGAATACTCCTGAGGAGACTGAATATCCCTTCCTGCGTCTGACCTGGTGAAGCATTTTTGGACTACCTGATCTGCAAAGGACCTGTGCAGTGCTTCAACCCCTGGCGAGTTGGACCAACCTTCAACTCCTTGTGAGTTGGACCAACCAGTCTCAAAGTGTACTCGAGTATCCAGCTGTTGAGAGCATCCATGGACCACCCTGGTGGACTAACCATCTCACCAGTGGGCTACCTTGCTTGAACCATTGCAGTTCCAAGTTTTCAGCAGAACTTCGATTATTGCCAGAGTGTGGTGTAATTCACCTTCCTACTGAATTTCAGATTCCCAGCTTCAAGGGATCCTGCTCTGGAAGGATTTCTACAAACGCAACTGGAAGGATGTTTACCATCATCTCTGTGTGGTGGCTGTCACTGGAAGTCACCTTCCCCAGTCCTGTGAAGTTTCCTGAAGAGGTCTGCATCAGTGCTTTTTGCATTTCTCCATCACCAATGGTTGCATTCTGCTCCTGGACCTGACCGGAAGAACCCTTGCACCTGCAGCTCCAAGGCACCTCTAACTGAAACCAACTATGGCAAATACAACTTCCAGTGATGGCCAGTGGAGCCATCTGAGAAAATCAGAGTCAGAGAGGTAAGTAAATGCAAAGCATTTGTCTCCACCTGACCTCCATAGGATATCATTGAGAACAAGTCTTTTTGGATCCTTCCATTCCACTGATTTCTGGTTGTTGCAACTGAGCAGCAAAACCTAAAAGATAAGAACACATGTTTACTTGCCAGTAACTTTTTTGCATCTCTTCTATTGAACAATCACCAACACAAGTCCTTTACTTGCATCAGATACATTCTGGAGAAAGCTTTGTGACTTTTGGGCTCAAGGTCCCACTCTTCATAGGAATTGGACTTCTGACGCTAGGGCATATTTCTTGCCATTTGGTTCCATCTTACTGCATTACTTACTTACTTCCTTTTATTGATTGATGTCATAGAATGCATTTTAAAAACCTATGGTGAATGCATACATGTTTATTGTTGAGTGTTGTGCAATATCACCTTCTGGTTTCATTTTTTTAGTGTGTGTTTGAGGCCTAGAATACATATAGTATTTTCTATACATTCCTCTCGAAATTTAATTATTGTGTGCTTCACTATGTGGACTCATTGTGGACCCCTAACGCCACTCACACTGTCCTGAGGATAGCCTTCACTGCTCTCCATTGCTACATTGATTGGGTTTTGGCTAACCTCTCTGAGTTCCCCTGTTCACGACAACTAGGGTGGTCTCCAAAATATGTCCACCAGGCAAGATTCTAGAAATCCATCTTAACATGCCAGGATTCAAATTTGCAGTTTTTGGTACAGTGGAGGAACTAGACCCTCTGGATGCTTGCTCTGTCTGCCTGTTTGGGGAAACATACAAAGTATTTATTTAATTAATGCCAAATTAACTTTTTTGTTATAACTGTGTCCTTCAAGTGTTTAGCTAGATCTGTGGCATTGTCTTCGAATAAGGCTACCCTGAACAATGGGCAATATCAGTGAAAACTATCGTTGACAATCAAGAATTAAGTTGCCAAGTTTCTAGCAATAAAATGTAGTACGAGAGGGGGATATTTGCATTCCCTGTATATTTATTGGATTAGAAACTGTTGAGATATATTTCCTATTTTTGGGACTCTATGATGACTTTTAGGGTCCCTCAACATTTTGCTGTGTTCCCTCTATTTTATTGGATCACTGACTTACTTTTAGCAGACAAAGGCCCTTCCCTGAAGTACCCCTTCAATTTTCTCATTTAAGATTCATGGTATTGGGTCATCTCTAAGATGCCCACACCCAGGCACACCTCTCTTGCACCAGACTTTTGCCCTAGGTTGATTATAGCAATGTACACTGACTTTAGGGGAGTAGGTTGGTAGTGCAAGCCATTTTACTATACTGATAGCTCAATGTAACTTTTTAGTAGTCATTGGGGTGACAATGTGTTTTTTTATAATCCTGCTCTCAGCACTTTTGTACTTTAGGGCTTCCCATGAGGGAGGCTCAAAAGTGAGCTTTTTGTGACCACACCTGGCAGCCTCCATATTAGTTCGAACTGGTTTAGACAAGTGTAGTTCCATTGGTTCTCCCTCTTACTTCCGATGGCAGTAATATAAACAGAGCTGCAAGCCTAGTAAGCAACCAGTATGGTTGGTTATCTCCTCTTCTGCCCCTTTCTTCTTTGAAGTGATACCTAGTCTCCGCCTCTGCATTTTGCTGATTATTTCTGGAACTTACAATTAGCTAGTCTGCAAACCTTCAGAAGCAGTATCCCTGCCAGTTCTCACTATTTTCTTCTTTTGTAAATTTTCATTTGGCCATTCTAGCTCGGTGTGTTTGTGTGAATATATCCCTGCTTGAGGTTTCTACTTATGGAGGTCCACTCTGGGCTTTCTGAATTCTTTTGCTACCTCCACCCATTCACTAGGTCAAGCCTTCCATGCTGAAAATATTTTCTGGGTCGTTTACCATAGTTTCCTTGCCAGTTACTGCCAGCATCAACCTCATTGGTTCTGGAAGCTGCTGCTGCCTGAAAGGTGGTTGGAACTCCAAAACCCCACCCAACCCACCGTCACTTTGGAACGTCCTAGAGTATACCCATATGATTCATCCTCACTGAAGTGTGTCGATTGTTCCTTTCTTTGGCAGTGGTGGTTGTTGTTGGCTAAGGGTTCAAGCCTCTGGTCACTAGGTCCAATACACCACAAACAGGAAAGAATACTGCAATACCTGGGTTGTGCTGAAGCTGTTGTTGCCAAAGCCTCTCCTTGGAATACCCAGCTACTGGTCCTGGGGAGGTCAGTTTATCCTGATACTCAATCTGAGGGGTCCCACTGGTCCAGGTTTGAGATTCTTGGTGGGCAAGTCTCAACTGTATATTTGATGTGCACTGATCACCTGGATACCCTCTGAACTTGGGCCCAGGCTCCTGCATGTCCAGTTGCCCCTGCACTGCCTCTGGGCTCCCCAGCACTTAAGGGTCTGTACCTGCAACCCTACAGTTCCTTCTGTCTGCACTTATGAGTTAACTGACTTCCCCCTTCCCCTCCACCCATGGCACTTCTCCCCTTCCCTCGTTTCTGCACTTGCATGATCAAAATGACACAAGGCCTAGTGAGATCGTTATTTTGTCCTCCATTGTTTCCCCCTCCTTGTCTTGTCGTGCCTAGAAACACTTTTGTACAGGCAAATTATAAATGCCACATCATATCATATCATATTAAATCATATCAATATCAGCCCCAGTATCTTCACTGCAATTTAATGTTATCATCAGAATGTGGTGTTACCGGAGTCCATAATTGATTTTGGGAGGGGAAAACTAAGCCTGTTCCGCCCTCACAGCCACAGTGTCTTCCTGGAGTGGACAGGCAGGGAGAGGGGATACTAGAGTGTGCATACAGAGAGAGGAACACCGGGGGAACAACTCTCAAAGTGAACTGTAGCTGAAGTCCGAGACTACAATGGTAAGTAGAGATGGTAAGTTGAGGAACCGACTTGAAGATGGTAGATATGACTATGATGCAAGATAGGGCTTTTGAATGATATGGGGCTGGGTAGACACTGGGTTGCAGAGCCTGTATCTTCCTGGACTTGTTCCAAGACAGCGCCATGGAACAGTAAGAGACATCTGCTTCAACAAAAAATGCCTTAGTTACATCTAGTTGGCACAAAATGGTAGTAGAAAAAAGGCTTGTTTTAAGGCTAGAATGAAACGGTTGGTAGAGGAAGTCCAAACCAACTTGCGCCATTTCTTCAAGAGATTGGTTAAGGGCAAAACATGTTCAGAATATTAAGGTATACACTTTAGGGAGTAGTTGGCAAGACCGAGGAACCTCTGGATATCCTTAACTGATGTTGGTGTGCACCTATTTAAAATGGCATGTTTCTTACATATATCCATCTCGACACCTTTATCTGACAATACGTAGCTCAAATAGCATACCAATGATATGTCAAATAAACACTTCTCATGTTTGGCCCGCAATTCTTTTTTCAATCATTGAAGGACCTCATGGACATGGGTATGATGTTCATATAGAGTTTTAGAGAAGATCTGTTTATCATCTAGATACACAATAATTGAGTGGAAAAGCAAATCAGAGAAAATTCGATCCCCATTAAGTGCTGAAAGATTGCTGGGGCATTGATAAGGCCGAACAGCGTAATACATTACTCATAGTGCCCAAATGAGGTACGAAAGGCTGTCTTGCACACATCCCCAGTGCATACTCTTACACAATGGTAATCCCCTCACAAGATATGACTGATACTGGCTGGGTAAGGAATAGGTGACAGTGCATACTGTAGGTCATGTAAAAGGTATGAACATTTCTGGTTACTTCTCACAGCTGTGTCTGAGGGAACAGCAAGTGGTGGTAAAGTATTCAGATCCTATAACACTGTATGTGCTGCCCACTTTAAGGATTACGTAGTTCTAGCCAGTGCAGTTCCAAAATTATTGCACAATGGCCCGCATTATCATATCAAACTGTAGAGGTTCTGAGTGACCAGCAATCTTCATCCCGATACTGTTGGTATGTTGTGTCACATGCTCAGAAACCAACGGGTGACCATCTACCCATTCAATGGGTTTTGCTACTGCCTTTGTGCTGCATGGAATATCATGTTCTCAGGCCCACTTATCATCCATGAAGATTCTGGTCGCACCACAGTAAATCAGACCTTGTACTTCCACCTGGCTTCCAGATGGGAGATTAAGAAGCAAAAGTAGAACCATGAGATTGCATTGATAATACCGGTACCTTGTATCCTTGAGGATGCCCCACTGTCTCCCGGTTCTTGGTCCTCCTTAGACCTGGGAGCTAGCATTTCCCGATCGGCATAGGGGAGCAACAGAACATTATTTTCCTAAGTGTATGGGTGAGGCAAAGTACATACAAAGGCCTTGCTTCCTACACTAAATATGTTCTACTTCATACCGAGGGCCGTGGGCGGCCCTGATCTGCATGATCTGCATGATCTGCATGGGCTGAGGTATGTCTGTTCTTTCGGGACTGGCAAGAACGGGACGCAAGTAATGGACAATTAACTGGAATATGTGTCCTTCTACATTCTTGTTTGAGTTCTTGCAATCTGTAATGCAATTAAAGAACGAAGGTTGCTAATTAATTTAATTCAGGAGGACCAGGCATTCAGGCTAATTCATCCTTGGTTTTGACAATTAATTCTTGACAAAATAGGGTACTATATGCATCTTCTGGCCAACCAGATTCTTTGACTAGTTATCGGAATCGAGTTGCATAAGTAATGGCATTCAAAGTGCCTTACTAGAAGTCCAATAGCGAATCCTGAGAAGTATAGACCAGATCAGGCCGGTCAAACATTGCCTTAAAGGGGGTCTGAAATCTGTGTAGTTGTCCAAAAAAGGGTCATTAGCAGTGACTAAATCAGTTTCCTATGTAACGGTATTGACAGTCAAATGAGTTATCAATAACAAAAACCTTAGCGCGGTTGATTTGATAAGAGGCTTGCCTGAAAATAAACTGAACGGTGCATGCTTCTAAGAACTCTGTCAGTGTCTTGGATCTCTGTTGAAGCTTTCAACAGGTGTGATTACCCACAATATCATAGGGAGGGCATTACAGGTAGCCATGGCATGACAAAGAACCATATTATCAGCTTTCAAGACTTGGACTTCGGTAGTTAAGGACTGAAATGCTACCATCAACTCTTAATTGCTCATCAATTGTAATTGCACCATATCCCCCAAATGCATTGGCATTGCAATCTATCTGAATTCGGTCTTACCCAAGTCCATTGTTGATTTTGGGAGAACAGGCAAGGCCGGTCCTCAATAGCAGCCACAGGGAATGCTTGGATGGACAGGCAGGAAGAGGGGTTGCCAGAGTAGGCAAACCCAGAGAAGAAATCCAGGTGGAAAAAACCTCTCAAAATGAACTGTAGCTAAAGTCTGGGACTATAATGGTAATTACAGCTGGTAAGTCAAGGAACCCACTTGAAGTTAGTAGACAGAGCTATGATGAATGATAGGGCTGTAATACAAGGGTTCCAAAATAAGCTAATAGACACTGGGTTGCAGAGCTGAAGAATCCAACACGATGCAGAAGGAAGAAAGGAAGGACCATGAATCGAAGGCAGGAAGGAAAAATGCAAGGAAATGAATTTGGAACAGGTGAACACAAAGCACAAGGCCAGGGGCCCAACAGGGAGTCAAATGGAAGCATCAGTGCGACAGAAAGCGGACCAGAGTGTTGCAACACTAAGAGGCATGGACACTGCTTCCTGAAACACTGGACTGTGGATCACACAATGTTCAATCGGATGTCATTGCCCACGCAATAGTGTCTAACGTGCAGTCACCACTAGGGGATGGGACTGCACCAATGTTGCCAAAACAACCAGTGGCGGCCTTGATTTGTTACAGTTAACCAGTTCTTTTATAACTCTCCACCTCCTCACCCCTCTTGGCACCAGCAACCTTCTCAATGCACCTTGTCAACTCACAGCTGTCTCTTACACGTTGGTTATCCCTTTTGGCACTACTGAGAACCCTCCTTTCCAGACATCTATATTACATTCTTTTTCACTTTGAGCACACATCTCTAAACTTTCTATATCTTGTCCACTGGCACCTTCTAACACACTTTGGGCATATATTTCCCTTTCTCATGATTTTTCCCATGATCAACTTGTTCTCTCCTTTAGCCTTCTAGACCTTTCTTCATGACCTCAGACTTTGCTCCCACTACACAATCTCCTGGTGCTTCCTCCAGCCTGCTCCAATACAGCTCCTGTATTCTCTCTACAGTCTCCAGCTGCTAACTCCAACTGCTTCCAATTGCAGACTGAGCCCTTGTTTTTTTAAGCTTTTAACCCAACCTCTCAAAAACCTTCTCTGGTGCAAGGAGACTATATGTGCATGAATATAGGGCTCTGCACTCATGAGATGTGCTTGTTCCTTGGGTGGTACTCTCTCTGCCTGCCACACCATGGCCTAGCCTTTATGCCCTTATCTTGGTTAAAGGAATTTAGCAATGAATGAGTGCTTTAGGGAACTTCTGGGTCATAGTTTTCTGGGCCTGGTTCGCTTCCTAGTGTCTTTAGAAGGGTCTGCAATCATGTTTAACATCTCTGTGCCAAGCCAGAGGGGGAAATACCTATGTGCTTATTGGTCTGGTCACACCTGCAAAGGACACTGCACCATGTGAAAGCCAGGCATCTCTGCTATAGACAAGTGCACCACAAGAGCCAAATATGTTTTCATTTGTTGGGCTTCAACAATAAGGTGCCTATGGGGTGCAGTATATCTTTAGTAACAATAATGTCCATTCTTATATAACACATTTTTACAGATACCACCCACACTAAATAAAGGTCATTTGAATACCCCAAATAATGGTACTACTGCATGGATTAACTTCAGTAGGATGAACGTCTAAGTCAGTCCGGCTGCCAGACTTCAACTTGCAAAGTGCTGGCCTGCCCATTTTCAGCGACCACCTCTTTATTTCTGATGTATTCACCCAGGAGAAAGCAAACAATGAGTACACATTTGGATAACCCTTACATAATTAAGGTTCCAACATTTGACAAATGGCTCAGATGTCTTCTACTGAGAACAAACATATTCTGCAAAGCCTAGCATTTCGGTGCTGGACTGCCCCAGGACAGGACAAAGACTGATATGTTTGGGAATTTTGTGCATGTTTATATTGGATTCATATACAGCTAACCTAGCTGGAGCAAAGGAGAACATTACATAAGGGATGGAACCAGTTCCTTAACGATAGGGTTTGGCAATAGCAAAGGTGGCTGAAATGGGTAGTGGAAAGGAGAAGGGAAGCTCTAGAGCTGGAGAAGTGGGGTTGAGTTCAACAATCAGGGATTGAGGAGATGCTCCTTGAACAATAGGATCTTCATGTCCTTCCTGAAGTGTATGGTAGAGAGTAGTGTCTCATCTGTGTTGACAACCCCGTGTCAATTTGCATATTTAAGTAACTTTGGGTCTCACCCTAAGTTAATAGGGGAATCCAGACGTGGACCCCTTGCTCGCTATTCTTAGAGAGGAACAGCTCCTCCCTACTGATGAGGTCCAACCAGACCGAAACACGTGTCTGCGGATGTTGTTGGTACTCTTGTTCAGAGGAGAATTGCCTAGCATTCCGGTGCTGGACTGCCCCAGGGCAGGACAAAGACTGATATGTTTGGAATATTTCTTCTCTGTGAAAGATAGTGAGCTAAAGACTCTGGGTAAGTCCCTCGTAACCAGGACTGATGTCTGGCAGAGGGACTCCAAGGACCCCCGTGTCAATTTGCATATTTAAATAACTTTGGGTCTCACCCTAAGTTACTAGGGGAATCCAGACGCGGACCCCTTGCTTGCTATTCTTAGAGAGGCACAGCTCTTCCCTACTGATGAGGTCCAACCAGACTGAAACACGTGTCTGGGGATGCTGTCGGTACTCTTGTTCAGAGGAGAATTGCCTAGCATTTCGGTGCTGGACTGCCCCAGGACAGGACAAAGACTGATATGTTTGGGATATGTCTTCTCTGTGAAAGATAGTGTGCTAAAGACTCTGGGTAAGTCCCTCATAACCAGGACTAATGTCTGGCAGAGGGACTACCAGGACCCGCTGTGTCAATTTGCAACTTATTTCAGAGACAGAATGCATAGCAGGAAAATAACGCTTAGCTAGTGTTTCCCCTATGCAGTTCTTTGTTTCTGATATGGTGGTGCCATGGCTTCTGTAGATGCATTTGCCTCCATAGGTAGTGAGTATCTCTGCATGGTAGGCTGGTGTTTTAGTTGTTACTACCTTGTAGGCAATGCAGGCCATCTTGAACATAATGTTTTTGTCCCATGATTCAGGATTCCTGTCTGCCTTCTCCGGTTATCACTGCATCCCGCCATTGTTGACAAAGACATTCACCATGACCTGTTTGAAGATTGCGATGGCATTTGGGCAGCAACAATAAAAGTCCACAGGATTCAGCGTGCATGCGTGTCTTGTATCAGCATGCAGTGTGCTGTGCTCCATGGAACCAGAATTAGGAAGCAGCTACATAATGAAAACAACTGCACAGAAAAAACAGTGTCCGTCAGAAAGACTTGTGAGTCACTGTATTGCTGTTTGCAATTGGTTTGCATTTTGTTATGCCCATGTGCTAGTTCTTGTTTTTGCCTGACCTGGCCTCTGACTGGTGATTCTGGACTGTTTGTTTGCCCCATAGTTGCTGACCACGGCCATGGCTACCCAGAATCGCTTAGAGACTGCACACTTGAATCGAGCCTAAGATTTGCTTTCTGCTGATTCCTCTTTTACTGGTGTGTCTTTTCTCTTGGAAACTGCCCCCTATTTTCTGGCCCTGTACTCCTTGGAACAGACCGTCAAAAACAGAAAAAATATCAGGGTGGCCTGTGTCATTGTTTTGGATCCCCTGAGACATTCTTCATCCTTGGATGGTAAGTGTTTGCGCTTAATGGTGCGTCTGCATGCTGTCCGGATTACCCCTGTAGTCTCTTTTCTTTGTTTATCCTCATGATGCCAGGAGCATGGTGTTTGCTTTGTGGATCTGCTCACGTCCTTTCCTTTTGCCAATTTTCAGGTAGGGACCTCATATTCTATGGTAGGGATGAGATGGTTGCAGCATCACATGACTTCTAATGAGGTTTTTCGTGCCACCCAGGCATAAAGAGTCACCCCTTGACATACCCACCTACCTTTCTGGCCAGGCAGTTTCCTCTCTATGTGTATCTCAGAAGGGGGGTATTTAAAAGGCTGTGCCTGCTCCCTCTGAGGACACACATCAGTGAGACAAAGTCCACAACATAGATGAGGTGTGCTGAAATGTCAGTAATTAATTTGGTTTGCTTTATTCGTCATTGGACCATCACCAAAAAACAAAATAAGAAAATACAATACAGAATAACGAATTTATATCATTAAAAACAATGCAGGCTCGATGGATACTTTTTGCCACAAAGAATACATTTTTGGCCAGTACATTTGATTTACATAGTACGACGGCATCCATGATATGAATAACACCATGCTAATTTTATGAGTTGCAATAAATAAACTCTCCTCAAATCTTTACATGCATCGCAAAAGAACAGAAAGGGTATCACACGCTCTGCTACGTGCACCACAAGCACACATAGTTCTAAATTCCCTGTATTCCAACCACAGATATATTTTGTTGTCCTAAGGATGCCTGTTCTAAAAAGAGGATATGAATATACTGCAAGATCAAGTCCAAATACTCCAAATAGGAAGCCATGGTGAAAGCACGTAAAACAGACACAACTGATCACAGTTCAAGTGTGTTTATTGAACAAAGAATTGTCTATGTCTATGCAGGTTGGAGAAACACCTAAATAAGACATTCCTAGTGGCGTTGTCTCAATACAAAAAAGGGCCTATACGAAGAAACCTATTGCCAAACGTCTCAACTAATAAATAAAAAAGGGTGTATGAGAGTTTTCAAGAAAAGAAAGAAGTTTTCTCAAATAATATGTCAGGAGGTGGTAGCCTGGGTCTTAATTCCCCAATTCTAAAGCATGGGATAACATGCAAGCTTGGAGCACAGCACAATCTCGAGCTTCTCCAGCATGAGAAGACAGTTCCAATGGCAGTCCTCAGTACCGTCGATGGCCAAGTCTCGTTTTCCGGTGAAAGTCTCTTGCCTTCGGGGCCTGATGTGTTAAAATAACAAAAACAAAAGTTCCTTTAACAAATGAAAGTTAATTTCCAAAGTTCGCTTGGTGACGGGGTCACCCCTGGTTCCCCCTCTTCTAGGTGCTGACCCTTCTCACTCGATTATCACAGTTTCACACCGGGTGACGATTTCACCCCTGGGGTCCCCTCTTATGGGTGTTCACCCTTCTTGTATCATATTCCACAATATACTAAAGTTTTTTATTGATCAATTTTGGATGATAGCTTCACCCCTGGATTTCCCTCAGTTGGGCTCAGACCCCTCTTCTCTTTATCTTCTTGGGTGATGGATTCACCCCTGTATCTCCCTCGGTCGGGCTCCAACCCCTCTTGCCTTTTTTAGGATGTTCTCCTCCCTCAATGTCTTAATGTCTTTTTTTTGGGTGACGGCTTCACCCTTGGATCTCGCTCAGTTGGGCTTGGATCCCTCTTGACTTTAACAGGATTCAATTCCCTTGGTTTATTAATGTTCGCTTTCACTGTGGAAATCACTTCCTGTTTCTTACACTGCTTGTAGATCGAGCCTTTTGATTGTACTGGCATTTTGCTTCACCCTCTGCATTACAACTTTGGCGTACTTTGCAGGCCTTCCTACGGCCTTCTGGTACTTGTAGTTTCTCTCATATGCAGCTCGACCAGAGTCTCTTCATTTAATACCCACGTGGTGCCAGTTTCCCTCTGCCACTGGTCTCCCTTTCACACTTTAAACAGTTCATTCAAAGTTCATCAGCTTTGGTTAAAAACACTTTGATTCTCACTCAACACAGCCCTGTTCTTATCGGTTCTCCCCTCGACTCACCTGCTGTGATGAAACATTTGGCTTTTGCCTTCTCCGGAGTCCAGGCCGGTACCACAGGTGTGGGAGCTTCCCTCGCTCTTGCTTATTGGCATAGGCTTGCCCCATATACCATTGACATCTACTGCAGGACACTTGTGCTATTATTCACAGTCTAAGGATGTCTTCCATGAAGGTTCTAAACACAATATCGTTCAATAGGAGCACACCAATATAAAAATAATATAATGAACTCTTGCAAATTCTTAATAAATTCCGGGTGCTGGGGAGGACTGACACGGAGCTCGTGCAATACATGAACAAGAAAAATGCACACCCCCCTGCACACCATTCAAGCTGATACAAAATCAGTCAATACACTCTTTAAGTTTTCCCAAAAATATATTCATGTTTAGTCAATAAAACAGAAATAAATACATCCAGTAACTTCTGGTTAACAATTAAGTATTAACATATAGTAGCAAACTTCAAAGACAGCCATCATGAAAATAGAACAATGTTCTTGTGATGAGGCGAGATTTCAAGCTCTACGCGTTTAGGGGAACCACCCCTTCTTCAGGAACAAAGTAATCTGTAATCACAGATATTCAATAACCCAATTTCCAACAAATTTGTAATATACTTAAACACATCAATACAATTATTATTCTTAGACAAACATCCAACAAATAAAAAAAATACTAGTGGACTTTGCAATTGCATAGTCAATGTTACAGTGCACTTAGTATATATACACTATACATAGTGTAGCCACATTTATATATAGTGTGACTCCAAAGAATAAAGCTAGAAGTGAAACAATGAAATAGTGTATCCCTGTGCTGTACCTGTAAAAGCACGTGCTCAACACAATGTGAGGAATCTGTTTAGCCGAAGGTGTAAACTACACAGGGTTTGCAAATTCGAGGTGTACACAGACACCCTCCAAGGGGAGTCCCATGTATTGTGAATATTCAGAAGTAGCCTGTGTTCAGTAGGATCCGAGAGTCCTCTACAAAAAATTTAGAAAGGAATCAGTCTCAGTTAAATGATCTAGCCCTGTTTACACCTGGTAAGATCTAAATGGAATGCTTACCCAATAAGCGTATGGGTGCTGGTAATTGAGGTAAATCCTTAAGAACAAACTTGAAGGATGCGCTTACATGTTATCAAATGGAACAGGCACACCTAAATTCCACGTCCCAATGGCTGAACAGTCTCTGCGTAAGACCTATAGATATTTATGCATGCCTCTAGTGCGCCAAGTGTGGTATCCACTAAGCACAAACGTTGGTATGCTGATACAAATCATTGTAAAAAAGTACAATCATTACCTACATCACTGGATTATTCCACCAAAGAATCTGGTTTACAACATTAACCTCATAAGAGATACCCACACCATAATCTATATCAAGCAGTTCCAGTTCCCTCCTTAGTGTCCAGCTTACACGTGCACACAAAAAAGGGCATCCCGTTATTGTATTTGGTAAAACCACCTAGTCGGAATGCTTAGGGACTATAGAGACCCATATTCATGGATAATTTTAAATCTGGCCAAACCAATCGGCCTGATCAAACAAGCATATTTGTTCAGCTGAGTAAAATGTAAACTAACATTAGTTGTTAGATAAAAAGAGTACTGAACCAAAATGCTAATTTTAGTAGAATAAATCAAAGAGTAGATTCTAATATGCGCACAATCCTTACCAAGTCAGGCTGTTTGCGATCCTCCGTTTCTAATAACTACTTCCTGGTAGAACCGCGTACTGTCAGCGATCTGTATATGGGCTGCCACTGCTCAGAAAATCATCTGGGTTGCAGTTGTTCACGTGACTAGGTCATGTGACAAAAACACATCTCAACGTACACCAGGTCAGCAAATCTAGGCCGTTACTCTCAACTTTACAATATGGGATACAAGTACCGCAACCACTATCCCAATACTCAAATCAAGTGAAAAAGTGAACCCATGTCTGGTCTGGAGAAGAAGATATATTGAAATTAAACGAATAATAACACTGAATTACCCCAGACCACAATAGGTATACAAAAAAAGACTCAACACAACGTAGTAATGCAGAGAAAAAATAAAATCACTAAGCAATACTGGGCAGTAAAAAAGACTGAAAGTACTCTAATCAAATAGGATAAAATTGGATGGACCTGATAAAAACCGATACATATATACATAAATACCTATGATACCACATGTAAGGAACTCCTCTGGTGAAGAATGTAAACTAAAGTTCATTAGAATATAGAAAGTGTCTATATGTACTATTAATAATATTAATAGAAAATAGTATAAGGAATGCCTAGGATCCATAAGGCATACATATACACAAAAATACAGAATCCTCTTCAGAAGAAGAAATGCTAGATCTACGTGGGTAAACTCTGTTATGGAGCAAAAAAACAAAACAGTATATGTAAAGCAGATACAATAGAAAGAGTGTAAGCGGAGTCACCAAACTCATATATTCTGTGGATACACATGTCTGCAAGCTAAAGCCAATCAAAACCTAAGTAAACCAACAATGCAATTAACCAGATTTGAGGGTTAATGTGTCCACATACAGCAGCAAATAAATGTCTCAAATAAAGCAATTTAGGGAAAACGCCTCATTAAGTCCTTTTGGAGATATTGTATGCAAGAGGTCAATCCTAAACATCTCTCTTTGTGCAAGGGTCCTCATATAGTCTCCTCCCCTATAGGGCTTCTTAACAACTTTTCTCTTTTCTCTTCTCTTTTCTCTTGGTCTCTTAACTATATGATAGTTTATTTATAATGCGCTTAATACCTAGGGGTTTCTAAGTGCGGACGCAGGGATCAAACCTGTGGTCCTCTGTGTCGTCTTGCTTCCAAGGCGAGCACATTGCCCCTGAGCTATTATCCCGAGACGTAGTTTCTCTTTGTTCACAGTACCCACTTGCCGGAAGACAATCTACTTCTGGTCTTTTGGCTATTCGGCACTCCTCATCAAACCAATGATTCCTAACAACCCTCTTTCGCCTTAATTACTTTGCTGGTTTGGTAAAAAAAAGGGGCAACACTGGCAACCAGATGGTCGTACTCAATCAACACCACACCGTCACTCAACTTCCCCTCCCCCCACAGATATTCTCAATGCCAGATAGTGCACTAAAATAGACTGCAGGCTTGCTGCAATGTTCTAGATGGCTTCCAGGTGGGACAACGTGGGACCTGGGACTCCTGAGAGGAGGAAGACATGCATCGTGAACCTAGTAATTGGAGCTGGCCTTGAATCTATCCCAGTTGTGGACAATGGGTCTTGTGTGAAAGATCAACAGTGAGTGATTATGAATTACGACACATTTGAAAATATCGATACTACACAAGAGGTCCAGTGCTCCCCTGTCAGCAGTAATCTTGAAAGAGCAAAACACTTTGAACACTGCCCCCATTTGCTAATATCCTTGACTTATCTGTCATTATGAACGGAACATCCCAGCAGCACGTTTAGCCTGGCCAGTGCATGTCCGCATTGCAGCTACATTCCCGAGTGAGTTCTGCATATTGTGATCTTGTTAAGCGTTTTGCAATTAGGTGCAAACAGGTGCCATTTCAATAGACTATCCTTTGACAGAGACCAAAATAATTATAACAATAATTTCTTCAAATATGTAGCTTGCTAGAGACATTATCAGAAATCCCTACTGATCGCCACATTTGCATTTAACACATAAAATACTTCTTTATGACTACGTGAAATGAAGGTTCAATTTCCGATAAACATATCTTAGTTCCTTATCACAGTGAATGTTGTCTTTGAAGATGCCAATGAACGGTGAATTATGAGCTGAATAATCGCCCTCATGAAATGCAAATAATGGCAGGCAAAATATTACCATATGGCAACAAATACCTTTTAATGTCATGTATAAGGCTTGTGGATTGCTATTTTACTCTTCGAACAGTATATATTTGTCAACACCTTTCCTCTATCTGAGTCACAGAAGGAGACACTTTCAAAAACCAAATTAGTTATATTCCATTAATCTAGCAAAAAAGTAATTCGGGCACTCATGAAATATTTAAACCCTCTAAGTAAAGTCAAATCACAGTGGCTAGCAACTCCATTATAATACATCCTGCTTAGCATACACATGACACATCGATTAAAGCCTAGATCATTTACTTTTTTTAAACACTGTCCATACCAATTAGCTGAGAGAAATTAAAAATTATATATTTATAGGGCTGCGTAACGTAACATTCATATTTTAAAGTAGCAACCTATGTGAAATACTCAACAGTACCTATTTTCAATTAGAAATATAATTAATTGAGTAAGTGATATACTTTTCTCCTCTGTTTCCAATATACACTTGAGGGGATTACTCACCAAGCATGTACAATCGTTTTGCCAGCAAAGTTTTGAAGTGGTGAAGTTTGAAACTATAGAAGATAGCTTGTAACTATGCTCTCTCCTGAAAGTATCAATGCTTGTGTTGTCTAGATTCAGGCAACAATGCACAATGCAAGTGCCAACCCTTCCTTATGTACTGAAAATAGTGTTATTGGTAGATTTATCGGCGGTCGTCCTAATTCCCGATATTTAATGTGCTTTCTTTCCCCATAATAGTTTTCAGCAGTAGGAGTAGTATTCAGAAAAACACATACAAAAGTAATCTATAGTGGCAAAAGACCTAATTTAAGATATCCTTTCGGTAAAGTGTTTATCATCTCTTACCAATATGATCACTGACTTTTACGTACTTAGCCCACTCTCCTGAGGCATTGCTAAGTAAAGCTTGCACTGGAACAGAAATAACGCACATTCATTTTGAACAATGTAGAGCACTCGTAACTCGCTCCACTCCATATCACGTGATGCATTGCTAACAAGGAAAAAACGTATGCTGCTTGCATAATTGGAATTTAACTTTAAGCAAAGAGATGTTGCCACATTGATGTAATTCTTGCTTATTTGGAACTTCTGTGTAATGTAAAAGCTCAGCTAAAAAGCAAAATATGAAATAAATATGCGTGTTTATGTAAAAGAAAAGGCAATGACAAGAGTTGCATAATGTAGCCGAACAAGCTCCCCGAAAATTGAAGTAGGGCTATTTCAGGTAAATAGACGAGAATATGGAGAATGGGACTTTTGCACCATATATAATGCTTGCAGAGTAAAGTGTACAATGACGAGTTTACTCAAAAAAGTAGACCATATTGCATAAGGCGTGTAACTGGGCCAAACAACTGATTAAACGTTTTATGGATTACAATCTCAACAACGTCCTGTCATTTGGAGTTTGTGGAACCCTTTGTGACATGCTTGAGCTTTGCATCCTGGAGGCGACTCAACAACAACACACAATACAATTCTTCATGGCTCTCGATGCAATTCCTTTTAAAGGAGTTCATCATAAATCACAGGATTTGAGATTGGTATGATAGTTCCTAGCGCTATTTGATGCAGTGACTGCTTCTCAGCCCTTTGGGGACCAGCTGTGAATTTAAATGCCTGTTATTCAGAACCCGGGTTAAAACTCGTCTTTATGATGCAACAAATGCTCTGCAATTAGAGCATATGCCTTTCTAAAGAGTTAGGGTAAACAATGATTCTCAGGAGAAACTGCACATCAACGACTAACAAGAGGGTGCATCCTTTGGAAAAGGATTTTTTATTGATGTACTTTCGATTGGGTAATAATAGTAATGTATGTAAATATGTCCTATGTAAAGCACTTTAGATTGAAGCGCTATATAAGAAACAAATTATTATTATCTATATTGATATTGTGTTACAATGTGAGGTAGCTGCTTCAAAGACCAAGTGCTTTGGAGAGTTAAGGATGCTATCATTAGCACGGTGGGGTCCACCTGGGCAAGGCTGACTCAGAAGGGTGAAAACCCAGTTAGAGGATTCTGTCAAGGAGTCAGAGCTTGAGGCCTCGCTTGAATTTTCTTTGGCACTGTTGTTGGTTATGTCCATAGGCAGGATATTCCACAGACTCAGGATTTGGGTTGTGTGTCACTTCTCTCCAACAATGGAATTTCTGGGTAAGTTCTTACTGTGAAACCACAGTGCGAAAGAAACCCACTCTGGATCCCAACAACCTAGGTAAATATTTCCCCATCACCCATCTTCTCTTCCAAGGTAAGATCATTGAGAAAGCGGTAGGTGCACAATTACAGCAATACATTGACAGCAATAATCTCCTCCAAACCTACCGATCCGCGGTCAGACCGAAATGCAGCACAGAGACAGCAACCATACAGGTGGTTGACGGCACCCTCAACATCCTTGACAACGGCCACCCCTCCTCCTGGTTGTACTCTACCTCTCATATGCTTTGGACACAATAGACCACCAGGATTTATGGACACCATATATCGCTGCATGGGGATCAGCAGCCTTGATGTATGCTGATTACAGCCCTACTTTGCCAATGACCAGCAATTTGTTCAGTTGGAATCCTCTAGATCGCCAATGTGACCAGTGCCCTTTGGAGTCCCACAGGGTTAGATCTTCTCTCCAGTGTTTTTCATTCTATACATGGAGCTGCTGGGAGCCATCCTACCCACACACAACATCAACATCCACCAATATGCTGAAGATACACAACTATACCTCGAAATCAACTCCATCAATGACATCCTTAAGCTCAAAACCTCCAAAACTGATGTCCTGCTCCTCAGCAACAACACCAAACACACAAACATACAGACCTAGCCATCAACCATGAAAACTGAAGACTTCACACCTGAGATCTCCTCCTGCACCAAGTGCCTCGTGTTCCACATTCACACCTCTCCTCCAAGAGACACATGGCTAAGAAAACTCAGACAGCTTGGTATCAGCTCTCCCGCCTGAAAAAAGTTAAGCTCTTCCTCCCTCCGGACAGCTTTAGATTCACTGTGCAAGCATTGGTCTTATCCCACCTGGATGGGGGCAATGCACTCCTTGAAATCCACCTATTGTCTTCCCTTGTGCTTCATTAAGGGTATATGCAGATACAACTGCATCACCCCAGCCCACATTGACCTTCACTGGCTACCACTGCACGCAATTATCACCTTCAAGTCTTGCTGCATCATCTATAAGCAGTTGCCCTCAAGTCACCAAGCTACCTCATGGAGAAACTCAGCATCTCTGGTGGACAGCACACCACGAGAAGCTAGGACACGTGCAGACTTGAAACCACTGCTTCAAAAAGGAAATGACCAGAAAACAAGCCTTCTTTGCCTATGCCCCAAGACTATGGAACTTCCTCCCCATCAGTATCAGACTAGCCCGCACACTCCTACAAATTAGAAAAGAACTCAAGATCCACGTCTTTAAGGAATCTCTCCTTCTGAACACCCAGGCCATTACATCATGCTTTGCGCCACCCGACTTGCTAGATGCCACCCACCCCACTCTTCCCCACCCCCTGGTACAGCTGTACCCCTCCTCTTTGCCCGTATGTATCCTTCCCCTGCTGTATATCTGTTCTGTTGTTACCTTTGAAAAGCACTTTGTGATGTATCTGTATTATTGTATACCTCTGTTAAGTGCTCCTTTGCTTCTCAAAGTTTGGTCCACACTCAATAAATATAATAATAATAATAATAATAATAATAATAATAATAATAATAATAATAATAATAATAATAGTAATACTAATAATAATAATAATAATAATAATAATAATAATAATAATAATAATAATAATAATAATAATAATAATAAATAACAACTCTTTGGAGGACTAAGCCATCTTAGAGGAGAGTAGAAGTTAAGAGGGTGAATAGATACAGGACCTGTGTTGTGTGTTACTTTGTGGGTTAAGCAAAATATCCAATGGTAGGAAGGTCCAATGGCCGAAACGTGAGAGAAAGTACACACTATGGAAGTTCATACAGCACGTTCTTGTCATCATGTGCAGTATTCCTGCCACATGAAAACTGTAGTTAGTCCAGATACACTGTAGAAAGCAGTTTTGGGTGTAGACCCAGGTTTTATAAGGGGCAGTTACCAGGAACATTATCTGATTTGGATGAGGAGACACATGCAGTTAGACAGAGAATGTGGCAGGCACCCTTTTTTATTGGAAAAAGTTGAATTTAGTTATTAGGAATTAGGATGTGCAAGTATTGAGGATAATGAATACAAAGTTTATTAACAAACCTTTGGTTATATTAGCTAAAGTGTTGCCAGTTTGAATTAGGTCACTTTAGAAGAGTAGCTTTTGTTGGCCCCAAATGACTATGTCGCGTGTATGGCCCAGCCAATGCAAAGACAGTGCCAGGGTCCTTGGAGGTGGTGTGAAAGGTTGCACAGTGGTTGGGTGATGGTGTAGGATCCAGCAACATTCCAGGCTTCAAAGAACTGTATAACAATTGTACTCAAGATGTTGGTTTTGCACTCCTCCAGCGAAGGACATATCTCAGTGGGATCAGGATAATGCTGAGCTGCAGCCAGTGGGACATGAACAGGTTGTGGTTGTACAGTCCCCAGTGAAGAATGGCCACTCAATTGGAACTGCAGTTAGCAGGGTATATGAAGCCCATAAAGTAGAGACATTAATTTCCAAAGAGTGGGGTCCTAGTGCCATTTTTTATAATGTCCCTTATTCTCATAGGAGGATGGGAAGGATGTGTCCCGGTGATCCAACATGTTTCCAAATGAGAGTCCCAGCAGGAGCTGCCCACTGGCCAGTCACAAGGATGAGAGCCATCATGGGGTGTCAAACATTCTGGTTGCATGGGAATGGGATGAAGTATCTGTTTCTGTTGTCACACTGTCTACACCTCACAGGGGATTGGTCAGTTCTGAGGGGCAAAGCACACAATGAGATATGCAAGGGTGGGTTGACCAAGGGGGAAAGTACAGAATGCAATGGATGTCCCCGAAGCTACCAGCCAATGGTGACGGAAAATTATAGCTGACTAAGACATCAGGTCACCATCAGAGGGGTTGTACTTGTTTGGGTGCAAGGGTAGAATAGGGCCATAGGGCCAACTAATGTAGGGTTTTCTTTAGGGGACTAAAGATATTGGCAAATTGGGTTGTAGGAATTTACATTTCTCTGGTAACTGTTTCAATGTATGCTTGTCGTGTTCTCCTTCATATAGCATAATTTAATGTAGGCATGTTGAACAAAGCTTGCTTTTTCCCCGGCCAAAAGTTGCATGTAATACAACTTGTTTTTCTTACAATTCGTGCACTCGTTATTGCTCCTTGGATTGTTTTTGTTTGTTTGAGTTGTAGGCCTAACCTAAAAATCATGTGTGATGTTTGTGTGATGATAGGAAGTTAGTTCCGATTCAGTACTAGGGTATATCAAATCTTTTTCATTTGTAAAGTATTCTATGTGATGTTGCACTAATTGTAGTTTCTTTAATATGAATTGAGGGGTGCCCATTTTAATCCTATCACAGTAGTCTAATTTTGGTAGGATTAATTGTTCTACCAGTTCAATTATTTGTGTGAATTCTGGTTGGGGTGATGTTTTCAAGTAGATGGAGTTGAACATTGGCCTTATGTTGAAGTTATTTACATGAGCTTCAAAAGTTATGGTGGAGAACACCCAGGATCCTTACCATTGTAGTTGCTGATGGAGGGGATGACATAATATTGCCCAATGGGAGTGTTTGTTCTGGGTCACCATCTGAGTTCGAGGTGATAAAATCCATCAACATTAATCAGTCTGCGGAGTGGTCGGGTCTGCATAAGTTCCTGACTGCGGAAGGGTAGTGGATGGGACACAATTGGTTGAAACTGAATGGGGATAAATGGAGATGCTGGTGGTAGGCTCCCCTCCTGATCCCTCACTTTGGAGTTCCTCTTTCTGGCCATCCTCCTTGGGTTTGCTTCCAGTACCTACGACCAAGGTACAAAATCTGGGAGTTATCATGTCTGATGACCTATCATTGGTGCCAAAGGTCTCTGCGGTGCGCCAGTTGGGGCATTTTCAACTGAAAATCCTATTTAAGGTGCACCACCTTATTCCAACCAGGTTACGCCCCCCGGTGGTGGCGACTATGATTCTGAGTAGGCTAGACTATTGCAACTTCCTGTACTTAGCGCAGCCCAGTGGGCTGGTAGCCCATTTACAACGTCTCCAGAATCTGGCCACCACGGTTGCTACGGGTACCCTTTATGGTTCCATCTTATCGCCTGTCTAGTGTGCCCTGCACTGGCTCCCAGTATATCAGCGTATTCAGTTTAAGGCACTATGCACTGTACACTGTACCTTACATAATCAGGGTGCAGAGTACCTGAGTGCTAAATTTGAGCATTATGTTTCTAATTGCCCTCTGCTGTCTGCAGCAGCAGGCATGCAGCGTGTGCCTTCTTTTCGATTGACTTGTGAGGGCGGTTGCGCCTTCTCGATTTCAGCAGCTCAATGTAACGCTCACCTGACTCCCATGGAGGCGCTGGCCTGGTTCGCGCTGCTGTGACCTCTTCTAAGGTGAAGCGCAGGGTTCGGAAGACGGACTGGACCGGGCCCCCAAATCTGGCTTGTCTGGCTCGCAGAAGTATCCTTCTGTAGGCGAAAATAGGGGATTAACTGTCTGCGGGGTAATGCAATCAGCCTCCCACTTTCCCCTCTCACCCTCCTCGAAACCCTTCTGTGATTCCTCGTAGCGTCTCACCTTAGGGTCTGGAAGGACGAGCTCTCATCCTGCTTCTGATGCAGGGGCGCGTTGGTATCCAGTTACTTCACTGGATTTTCGGATTGGTGAGAACCAAACTTGCTTGGCTTCCAGGTACGTTTTTTGTTAAGAGGTTCCCCTTGTGTCCATGCATTATTGTACTAATGCTAGTGTCTTTTTCCCCATAGGGGCCGGGGTACGGAATGACGGGGAACAGGCACCGACCCGAGATGAGAGATGAAATCCTTGTAGAAAACAGGTAAGTCTTTAATGAGCGTTTTTTGGTAATGTCTTTTCATTCGCTCATTAACGCTGATGTCTCTTTTTCCCGGAAATGCCAGGATGCGGCGCGGACCCAAAATGAAGAGGGAATGAATCAACAGGTAAGTCTTAACATGGAGATTTAGCTTTCCTTATTCCCTTCTCTCTCTCACCTTTTGTTCTGGTCTTTTTCTCCCTAGGCGCTGGGGCGTGACTGCGAAACCGGATGATCGCTGCTGAACATGGAGGCTCCCATTAAAGGTGAGTGGAATGCGGCGCTGCAAAAAGCTGCAAAAAGTCTTCCTTTTCAGGATTGTCGGCGAGATGTCTCCGGGATGCGGATTTAGCAGGTAAGGACTTTTCCTTCTTCTGTTCTCTTCCTCTCTTGCTTTGCAGGTGATCCAGGATGCTGGCATGCGTGGCAGAAGTCAGGATGCAGGAGCAGACACGGTGAGCGTCCAGCTGCTAGATGCAGAACAACACGAAGCACGTGTGGCTGTTCGGGTGGGGTTTAAATAGCCTTGGAAGAAGTTCCAGGTATGTATCCTTCCTCCAATCAGGTATGTATCCTTCCCCGACCACGTCCGGATGGTAAATTAGTCCCACAGGTAAGGTAGTTCCTTTCAGGCCTCAAGGAGGCCGGGATCCTGCAGCATGGTCTGCATCAGGTAAGTGCACCCAAGCACATCCATAATGAGCCTGGCGCCTATGGTGCCAGGACTGATGTCTTTTATGAGCCTGGCGCCATAGGCGCCAGGACACTGTCCAAAGGGCCCCTATATGGGGTTGCTGGGTCCTTCCTTGGGGACTGGATGTCCGCTTTCGGGGACGCAGGGCTTGAACCGGCTCCCCGGGAGCGGGCATCATGACAGCACTCCCCCCAAGGCCCCTCCCAAGGTTGTTCCCTCCAGGGGTTTTGGTTTGTCTGGGAAGAGTCGGTGGAATTTCCTGATTAATCGAGGTGCATGCACATGGTCGCTGGGTTCCCACGACCTCTCCTGAGGTCCGTACCCCTTCCAATCAATTAGGTAGAACAGTTTTGACCTAAGCATTTTTGAGTCTAAAATGTTCTTCACTTCGAATTCGGGCTCCCCATCTATTAGAATAGGTTCTGGAGGTTTGAGTAGTCGGGTTCCGGGTACCACTGGTTTCAAAAGTGACACATGAAAAACAGGGTGAATTCGCATACTAGCTGGTAAATCAACTTTAACAGCCACTGGGTTAATTATTGCCGTGATAGAATAAGGTCCCAGATATTTTGGGTTAAAAGTTCGAGGCCCTTTGAGTGGTAAATGTCTGGTAGCTAACCACACTTGATCCCCAATCTGACACAGAGGTGCTTCACTCCGATGTAGATCAGCATTCTCCTTGTATTTTCTCTTGGCTTGTTGTAAATGCGTAGTTGCCTCTTTCAAGGCTTGGGTAATTGTAGAATGCAGATGTTCTATTGCAGGCATTCCGAGGTTCTGAGGTGAGTCAAGGTTTGAGGTTCGAGGGTGATGCCCAAACAAAGTATAAAAAGGACTGTGGCCAGTTCCAGAGTGTACCGAATTATTACATGCGTATTCGGCTATCCAAAGAATGTCTTTCCAGTTGCTTTCAGATTGCTGTAACATACACCGTAAGTATTGCTCAAGGGTCTGATTTGTCCTTTCGGTCTGGCCATCGGCCTGAGGGTGGTGACTGGTCGATAATCTTACGTCGATCTGCGCCATTTGACAACATTTGCGCCAGAAGTGGGAAATGAATTGGCTTCCCCGGTCAGAGATTAGTATAGATGGGAATCCATGTAGCCGAACAATATTTTCGAGGAATTCTTTGGCTAGGACAGAAGCTGAAGGTAAACCTTTCAAAGGAATAAAGTGGGCCATTTTGGAAAACAAATCCACAATTACCAGAATAGTATTGTACCCCGAACAAGGAGGCAGGTCCGTAATAAAATCCATTGATAGGGTGTGCCAGGGTGCTGGTGGTATGTCTAGAGGTTGAAGGAGACCGGCTGGTCTTTTCTTTTGGGCGCAAACACCACAGGACATCACAAAAGATTTAACATCTTTTCGCCAAGAGGGCCACCAAAATTGTCGTTTCACCTTTTCCTCTGTCTTGGCAATACCGGGGTGTCCCTCTATTAATGCATCATGATAACCGGAAATAACTAGTTCGTGTAATTCCTTATGTGGCAGGAATAAGCGTCCTTGAAAATAAGGTAAACCATTATCTATGGTAAAGTCTGATCCCTTTTGTATCCAATCCTGTAAGGTTGTAGGGTCCAGGAGTTGTGTCACTCTGGCTTGAATGTCTTCAAGCATCTGTAACGAAGTCATGCCTAGAATCCTCTGTTCGGGAATTATCGGTACTGGTTCTGAGTTTGTATCAGATTCTCCCATTCCAATTCGGGATAAGGCGTCTGCTTTGCCATTCTTGCAGCCAGGTCGATAGGTAATCACGAAATCAAATTCAGCGAAAAACAAAGCCCATCGGAGCTGCCGTGATGACTGAGCCTTGGCGGTTTTCAAATACTGTAAATTCCGGTGATCAGTGATCACTGTGATGGTATGTCGAGCGCCAAGCAGATAATGCCGCCAGGCTTTAAAAGCGGACTTAATGGCTAACAGTTCTTTGTCCGTGATTGCATAATTAACCTCGGGTGCTGAGAATTTTCTGGACCAAAATGCTACGGGATGCAGTTGGTTGGTTTCGGGATCTCTTTGGGACAGGACAGCTCCCATGGCTAGGCTGGATGCGTCAGTCTCGATGACATAAGGGAGATCTGTACGCGGGTGTTTCAATATAGGTGCAGAGGTAAACTTAGCTTTTAAATCCTGAAAGGCCTGCTCGGCTTCTTCAGACCATTCAAAATGTTTATTTTTCCTCAAGAGTGCAGTAATGGGTTGTACCACGCGTGAAAATTCCGGGATAAACCTGCGATAGAAATTGGCAAAGCCGAGCATGCTTTGAACCCCTTTTACAGAGCTAGGTGATGGCCATTTGAGGATGGCATCCACTTTTCTTGAGTCCATTCAGACTCCTTTGGGTGTCAGGATGAAACCTAGAAACTCGACTTCTGTGGTATGGAAAACACATTTCTCCAATTTAGCAAATAGTTTGTGTTGGCGCAGTTTTTCAAGTACTGCCCTGACGTGTTTTCTGTGATCAGATTCCGAAGAGGAGTACACCAGAATGTCATCGATATATACGACAACACAAACATCGATGAGTTCCCGAAGGACATCATTCATGAAGTATTGGAAGGCAGCCGGCGCGTTACACAATCCGAAAGGCATCACCTGGTACTCGAATAATCCGTATTTAGTACGGAAGGCAGTTTTCCATTCGTCGCCTTCTTTAACTCGTACCAGATGATAAGCCCCCCGGAGATCTAACTTGGTGTATATGCAAGCGTCCTCCACCTGGTCAAGTAGTTCAGGGATCAGAGGCAGAGGATAACGGTTTTTAACCGTTATCTGGTTCAATGCGTGGTAATCGATACAAGTTCTAAGGTCGCCTTCCTTTTTGGGCACGAAGAACAAAGCCGAGGATGCCGGGGACTTTGACGGGCGAATGAAACCATTAGCTAGGTATTGATCCAAATATTGTCTCAAATGCAGATTCCCAGGTTCGGTAAGGGCATAAATCCTGCTACAAGGGGGTTGTGCACCGGGCACCAGATCGATTTGGCAATCGTACGATCTGTGAGGAGGTAACGTGTTGGCCTGTTCCTTTTGGAAGACGTCCTGAAAGTCTTGGTATTCCGGAGGTAGTTGCATGGAGGCAGAGGTTACAGATGCTAGATTAATCTTCAGGTTTTCTGGGTAGCAGGTTTGTGTACAATCCGGGAAGGTTATTCTCTTAGCTCGCCAATCAATTCGAGGATTATGTGTCTCTAACCAAGGGATTCCAAGAATAACCTGAAACTGTGGAGCCTTGATTACATCAAACACAACACCCTCCCGATGGCCGTCGGGACCAATAAGAGTCACCTCAGTAGTGGAATGTGTTACCGGTCCAGAGGCAATTTCAGTTCCATCGACTGTGGTGATGACATCTTTGCTGGTTTTAGGACGGAGAGGGAGGTTAATCCTAGAGACCAATTCACGATCCACATAGTTTCCATTAGCCCCACTATCGATGTATGCCTTTATTGCATGCAACCGCTTAGGCTGTTCTGGATCTACGAGAACCATCGGCACAATGAAATGCGAGGTCTGAGAGTTAGTTTTCAAGCTCGGCAAGCAGACCCCTACACTTGTCGGGCGGAGTCGTTTTCCGAAACAGAGTCTTCATGGTTTTTATCAGTGGCTCCTTCCGCTTTTCGGGGCGGTTTTGCCGGGCAATCTCGTAGAAAGTGTCCAGAATTCCCACAATAAAGACATAATTTTAACTGCCGCCTCCTTTCACGTTCCTTTTGAGTAAAGGGTCCTTTAACCCCTCCAATTTGCATAGGCTCAGAGACATCAACTCCCTTGGGATTAGCATGGGTCTTGACCAACACCCGGGTCTCAAACCTGGACCGATCTGCTTTTCTGTTTTGAAGTCTGTGATCCAATTGGACCACTAAGTCTATATACTCTGTGCATTCTTGGGGCGGATTTACAACTTGGGCCAAGACATCTTTAAGTTCTCTGCGTAGGCCTCGATAAAACAACGTGACTCTTTTATCCTCTGGCCATCCCGTTTCCACAATTAGTCTATTAAAGGTTGCAATATAGGATAGGAGGTCCTGATTGCCCTGTCGCAGGGATAGAAGTTCGTCATCCAGAGCCTGACCCTGAGAATGTCGAGCAAATAACCTTTCCATGCTTGCTTGAAACCTTTGAAAATCACAGAGAATCGGGTCATCTTGAGTAACCAGTGGAACTGACCAATCGGCAGCGCAGCCGCTGAGATATGACAATACAAAGGTTACCTTGGTCTGATCATTAGGGAAGGCCCCAGGTCTGCATAGGAAGAGCAAACGACACTGATTCATGAATACGGCGAATCGTTTGGGGTCCCCAGCAAAGCGTTCGGGTGGGGCCAGCGGCATGTTTCCAGGTAGATTAATCTGCACAGGGTTACTGGAAACCACAGGAGCGGGGTTCCCTCTGGAACCGGGTAGAGGAGTTTGCCCAGCTTGACCTTGCAAAAGCTGTCTGGCCAGGTCATCAGTTCTTTCCTTTGATATTATTAATTCCCTCCTGAGGGCATTAGTCTCTTGACGAGCGGCATGTACTTTGGCCCGTAATTCCCCCAGTAATTGGGCCAACTGATCAGTCTCAGAACTTTCCATAGCGCCTGGGTGGGAATTTGTAGGAAGGCTTTGCGTTCTGTAACGCTCACCTGACTCCCACGGAGGCGCTGGCCTGGTTTGCGCTGCTGGGACCTCTTCTAAGGTGATGCGCAGGGTTCGGAAGACGGACTGGACCGGGCCCCCAAATCTGGCTTGTCTGGCTCGCAGAAGTATCCTTCTGTAGGCGGAAATAGGGGATTAACTGTCTGCGGGGTAATGCAATCAGCCTCCCACTTTCCCCTCTCACCCTCCTCGAAACCCTTCTGTGATTCCTCGTAGCGTCTCACCTTAGGGTCTGGAAGGACAAGCTCTCCATCCTGCTTCTGATGCAGGGGCGCGTTGGTATCCAGTTACTTCACTGGATTTTCGGATTGGTGAGAACCAAACTTGCTTGGCTTCCAGGTAAGTTTTTTTATAAGAGGTTCCCCTTGTGTCCATGCATTAATGTACTAATGCTAGTGTCTTTTTCCCCATAGGGGCCAGGGTACGGAATGCCGGGAAACAGGCACCGACCCGAGATGAGAGGTGAAATCCTTGTAGAAATCAGGTAAGTCTTTAATGAACGTTTTTTGGTAATGTCTTTTCATTCGCTCATTAACGCTGATGTCTCTTTTTCCCCTTAGGGGCCGGGGTCCGGAAATGCCAGGATGCGGCGCGGACCCGAAATGAAGAGGGAATGAATCAACAGGTAAGTCTTAACATGGAGATTTAGCTTTCCTTATTCCCTTCTCTCTCTCACCTTTTGTTCTGGTCTTTTTCTCCCTAGGCGCTGGGGCGTGACTGCGAATCCGGATGATCGCTGCTGAACATGGAGGCACCCAGTAAAGGTGAGTGGAATGCGGCGCTGCAGCGATCGACGGGATGAGCTTTTAAATAAAAGTCTTCCTTTTCAGGATTGTCGGCGAGATGTCTCCGGGATGCGGATTTAGCAGGTAAGGACTTTTCCTTCTTCTGTTCTCTTCTTCTCTTCCTTTGCAGGTGATCCAGGATGCTGGCAGGCGTGGCAGAAGTCAGGATGCAGGAGCAGACACGGTGAGCGTCCAGCTGCTAGATGCAGAACAACGCGAAGCACGTGTGGCTGTTCGGGTGGGGTTTAAATAGCCTGGGAAGAAGTTCCAGGTATGTATCCTTCCTCCAATCAGGTATGTATCCTTCCCTGACCACGCCCGAATGGTAAATTAGTCCCACAGGTAAAGTAGTTCCTTTCAGGCCTCAAGGAGGCCGGGATCCTGCAGCATGGTCTGCATCAGGTAAGTGCACCCAAGCACATCCATAATGAGCCTGGCGCCTATGGCGCCAGGACTGATGTCTTTTATGAGCCTGGCGCCACAGGCGCCAGGACACTGTCCAAAGGGCCCCTATATGGGGTTGCTGGGTCCTTCCTTGGGGACTGGATGTCCGCTTTCGGGGACGCAGGGCTTGAACCGGCTCCCCGGGAGCGGGCATCATGACACTCAATTGTGGAACACTTTCCCCTGTCATGTGAATCTGCTGTCAAATCATCTTGCTTTTCGTAAAGCGTTAAAAACGTTTTTGTTCTGAGCTGTCTGCTTCTTGGCTTGATAGTGGTGTTTTATGTTTGGCTTCTCCTCTATAGCACCATGATGCCTTGGCAACCGTGCGCTCTATAAGTTAACATAACATAACATCATATTCCATTAATCTTGATGTAGCTTTCTGAGATTCTCTCAAATATGTGGTTGATGTGAGAAAGGGAGTTATGTAGAGCTGGGTCAGAACATAGATCACGGGCGATCTGGATCTTGATGGAAAGGCACTGGTATGGAGAAATCAGTGAGGCAGTGGTTCCATGAAAATGTTCAATTTAGCCATGGAGATAAAGCAAATCCTTGTTTTAGGCCACCAGGGTGTTATGTGAGCTCTGACAATGAAGGGCCCCAATTTGACCTTGAAGTGCTGTCTTTGGGTAAGGACTTACAAGATTGCAGTGCTAGTCACCAATAAATAAATATTTCTGGAGGGGTCTGAGTGGTAGTAAGCCCTATTTGGTTACAGTGCTTCTAAATCGGAGGAGAGACAAAAGAACACATTATTTACGTGAGCAAATTGTGATGGTTAATTTAAGAGAAAGTACAGAACCTGTAATTAAAATGTGCAACCCAGCCAGAAACACAGCGTGTCCTATGCTACAATATAGTTGGCAGCACATTGCCTACAGCACACTTACTGTATTATTTACTTCCACAATGCTCTGCCGAAAACAGAAGGAAAACCAACAAAGGTGTCCTATTGGAATTGCAATTGCAGTCACTGATTTGTACAGTTACAGTTAAAGCATTAACTGTATGATGCATTAATGTCTTGACCGTCGATCCATTTATACCTATTTTTATAATATGTTTATGTGGTGTTGGATTGTTCGTTTTTTTTCTGTACAAAATATCTGCATTGTGTAAAAAATATGTCATATTATACGGCTATGGCACATATATCTTTGATCAACCTGTCTTAATTTACATTCACAAAACTCTTCATTTAGTTAAAGCGTGAACACAGGAATGCAGGGAGCCAATGTGTTCCTTTCTGATTGCTCAATGGTCAACATTTGCATATCTGTCATCTTGATGGTTACAGTATATATTTGAAGTTCTATATTACATTTCTATATTCTAATACATTTGGGACATCAGCAACGCAAAAATGGCAAAAACTGCCATCCATTTTGCTTCGCTGTTGGCGATTTCACTCATTGCTATTTCGCACATTAATAGAGACATGAAGATATCAGTGGGTTTGAGTACTCATTCCCAAATAGGGATGCACAGTGTTATTGAATTATTTCTGCTGATTGCCCAGTGGTCTGACCAGAGGACCTGCATAGGTCTATGAGCATGAAAAACAACACTTGGTACGGCCTGGCCCTCAATGGGGCATTTTCAGCACAATTGTCATGGCAGTAATTGTGTGGTGGTCATTGCTGCATAAATGAGCTGAAAGTCGGCACATTCACCTCCAGCTCAAAGCTTGGAGGCCAAATTGCGGTCAGACCAGCGCTGGCCTGGGGGCTGCATGGAAAGCTTGGTTCTGGAGGAGTTGCAGCTTTGATAGGTTTGTTGCAGAGGTGCCCATGAAGAGGAGATTACAATTGTCAAGTTTGCTTATGATACTAGCTCTTGTGAGCATGAGACATTTTGTTGGGGGCAGGAATTGTTTGCTCAGGGAAATTAGTTTTGCAGTGTACAATGTCGATGATGCCAATGTGTTAATGTGCTTGGTCATGCTGAGTTAAGCATCCAAATAGACCCCAGGGTTTTAACTTGTCTGAGGACTGGGATGGATGGAGCATCAATAGAGATAGTGGAGTAAGATGATTCTGGAGGTCTTCTTGACTGAACCTGGAGGGGCCATCTAAGTCCCTGTACTTCCCATAAAACGATCCAGGAGCCTGGATGATTTTCCCTGAGCACGAAACCCAAAGTGATTTAAAGTACCTAAGACAAACCATTAGTGGGATTCTATTTGAATTGGTATATATTCCTATTACACAACCTGTGGTAGTGGCCGTGTAGTTTTGGTTAAGTTCCTAAAACCATAGGAAGAGCTCTTTTTGGGCGGCTTATAACTTTGCTCCCCCTGGATAAATCCTCACCAAACATTGCAAAAAAATGTATATGGCCTGCCCTGAATTCCTTTGCATAGTTTGGTGAGGTTTTGTCAAGGGGGCCAAATAGAGGGGGGGCAACATTTCGTTTTTTTCCATAGACTGAATGAAGAAAAAGTTTGCTCTCGCCTACAGCCCAAACCGCTGGACGGATTTTCACCACATTTTTGGCAGGAACGACGGCTTGGTCCTGAAATCGTGGTTTTGTAAATTTGGTGGAAATCCATCCAGTAGTTTGTTTTTAAAAACGACCAAAAAGTAGTTCCAAAAAAATGAGTGAAATATGGGTCCGGTCCGCTGACTCACTTCCCTGTTTGATCCGCGGACAGGACTCTGATTGGCTTAGAGGGCATTGTGGTGTCCGCGGCCATCGGACGCGCTCTCTGATTGGATGGTGAAAAACATGAAGTGCATCACATTTTTGGAAACGTCCATCATCTTGGATTCACGGACAGCGGCCAGGTGTCCGGGTACATCGTGGTAAAAACATATTAAACACAAAATTGCACTTGTCAAACTTATCAAATAATCTCTGAAGAGGTGAGGGTTGATGAGGATGGGATGGGATATGGCTGCAAGAAGCTAAATAATTGGTGTTTCTTGCCATAAAAGTCCTCAAACGGTCCTGTGAAGTTTGCAGGCACTTTTGCATTATAGGGTTGGTGAAAAGCAGTTCTTGGATGGCTTATAACTTTGGCGCCACTTATTAAAATTGCATGAAATTTCTCAATTATATTCTTGACCCAATTCTGAAGAGTTTGCAAAGTTTGGTGGGATTTGGTCAAGAGGGGGAAACATTAGAGGGGGGTCCCAAAATAATGTAAAGGCTTATAAATGAGGTGCCATTTGACAAATCTACACAAAGTTTTGCAAAAATATCAAAGATCTAGATATTAATCTTTTTGTAAAGTTTGGTGGGATTTCATCAAGAGGGGGCGAAATTAGAGGGGGGTCCCAAAAGATTGTAAAGGCTTATCAATGTGCTGCCATTTGATGAATCTACACAAAGGTTTGCAAAAAGATTATAGATCTAGATATAAATGTTTTCATAAAGTCTGAATGAAAGTGGGGGCTAGGTTATATGACTATTGTATGTGCATACATTTCACACTTTTGTAAAAATAAAAGATTGGTGGATTTCCAGCAAACTTGTGTAAGGAGCATTGGCAAGGACTTGAAAGCATGGTTTTGCAAATGTGCCTTAATTTTATTTTTTGACAAGTGTCATAATGTAGGTACAAAAAATAGTGATATACCTTTGGTGACTGAGGTGTATCCTGTGGCCATGGGCAGTGGCCAGATTGGCTGGGTCATGGAATAACATCATGATCCGGACAATCTGGCTACCACGAGAGACAACACATGGGGTTAAAGTGGCCATGTCTACCTGGGACTGGCTTTGTGGTAAAGTTATTCGAAATTGGGATAGGTTTGAAAGGGAAGAAAAATGTGCTTGTGGTAATATGGTCATAGGGTTCTCTTTTTGCCTTCTGCAGGCTGCCATGGAAAGCGAAGAGGGGCCCTGTATGGAACCCCACCTTCCTTTTCCATGGTGGTCATCTTGGAAAAGGATTTTCCTTCCTACACCGGGACGCCACAGGCATCCCGGTGTAGGAAGAAAAATCCTCTTTTTTTGCACCCCAGGTTCTCGCTTTGGGAATCTAGGGTGCTAATCATCTTCATTCCCCATTACAGGGGCTGGAATGGGGGGATAATGGTCCAGAAACCTTGTTATCCACCCTCGCTTTGCTTGGGCTGATATCTTTGGCTGCCGGGCCGGTATCCACCGTTCCAGTCCCTGGAACGGGGATGAACGCGACAATATCCCATTAGCATAACACAAAATGCAAATGGAAATGTTGGAAAATTCTTATTGAGTCTATGTACTTTACTGAGAAATGTAAAGTAGATGGAGCCTATATGTTTGTTTTTTTGTTCTATTTTTTAACTGTGAAAGGTGGTTCCTAAAGGAACATTTCTTTTGTTGTTATCGGATGTATTTTCTTTTTTGGCGGGAGAGCTTAGAACGAAAGGTGGGGAGGGAAATAAGGGAAAAGGCACCAAACACTAATATGGAGGGCAGGTGGACAGGGGAAAATGTTGTGCTAAGCTAGGGGGCAGTGTTTCTCATGCTCCTTGATTACAGCAGTGGTGGTGGCTCTTAGGGAGGAGGGATGGCATTACCTGATGCCATTTTAAGATAAAGAGCAGTTTTGCTAAAATGATGTACTGTATACTAGATTGTTAATGGCTAATGAGTAGGAATAGGTGCAGGAGCTGCGCAGGGGAACTTTTGAAGTCGAAAGTTCCTAGATCAGTAGAAAATGTCGTTGGGAACTCTCTGCGAAGCATGGATCTTATCGTGAAGTGCAGACGGGTTCTCGTGCACGTCATCATGGCGTGCCAGCGTATGGTCTCGTGGTACTGTCCGGAAGGTCTGCAATGAAGTCAGATGTTTGTAGACATCTACGGATGCACAACCAGTTGAAATAGTTGCAAAAAAGTGTATAGAAGTGTTAAAAATGATCCTAGAAGGTGGGAATGGCATAGTTTTAAGGTGACACTAGGTAAATTGGACACAAATATTGCTGTATTGGGTAAGTATGATATAAGTAAGTTGTAAGTAAATACTCATGAAATTCACGTAAAAACTTTGTTTAAGGGACGTTATGGTTAATTTGCACTAATAAAAACCTATACATTTCACTGACAAAACTTTGTTAAAGGGACGTTATGGTTAAGTTGCACTAATAAAACCTATGACATTCAATGTAAACACTTTGTTAAAGGGACATTATGGTTAAGTTGCACTAATAAAAACCTATGAAATTCAATGAAAAAACTTTGTTAAAAGGACGTTATGGTTACAAGTAAAACCGAAAAACCCCAGAAATTTGCCAGTTATGGTAAGCTAAGCAACCATAACTTGCACCACCACCATGCACTGCTAAGACTAACACCCAGGACATCAAAGATGACATCACAAAAAGAACCAACATGCCCATGAATAAATGTCCTACAGAGCCACACATTGGCAACACATGACTGAGCCAATGCTCATAGAAACATGGACAAAACCAATGAGAGTGGACCACACCAATAATGAAGATTCATGAAATGTATTGAAAATAATAAAAAATGACAAAATGAAAACCACACATGCAAATGAAGAAATAATGAATGAAATATGAAAAAGAAAGTAAAATCCAAGGAAAAATGAAAATCCAAGACATGAAAAATGAAAAGTGGTCCATCGCCAAAGTCCATAGAAATAAATCCTAAATTGAAAAGCAGAAAAAACCATTACTCCATGTGATGATGTACAAAACAAAGTATGTACTTATCCGGAAATATTGAAAATGAAAGTCTGAAGAGTCCATGATCCCAAAACAAAAGGAAACCTACTAAAAACACAACTATATACAAAAAGTGGAGCAACGTCTGTGGACTCCAAATCATAAAAAGAACAAATGAAACCTAAACCTAAATAACTATATACAAAGGTGGCAGGCTAGTCCAACGGCTCACTTTTTGATGTCCCGGGCCAGGGCATCATCAAACTCCATGTCGATGTTCCGGAGGTGGGCCTGTTCCCTGGCCTCAAGGTCTCGCACGGATGCAGCCATGGCATCCTCCTTCTCCCTGCGAGTTGCCTCAAGGCACTCAGCCAGCCTCAAAGCCCGGTGCATGGAGTTCCTCGCCCTGACCATTGTGAGCCGTGCCCTCTCCGCCCGCCGCCGCTCTGCATCTATTTGCTGGCCCAACCGCTGCCACACAGAAGACACTCCCAATCCTGGGTTCTCCTGCCTGCCAGCCGATGCCTGCCCCCGGGATGTTGATGGCCCCGAGCCATGATGGCTCCCATGCTGAGCCTGCTGCTGCCTCCAATGCAACTGCCTCTGGCACCATGACGGCATCCAGGCTGATGGAATCCTCTGGTGACTCTATGCACGTGCCCTGCTTATTGTTGCCTGCACGTCCTCCATATGGTATTCGGTATGCATTGTCCTGACAAGAACCCTGCATGTCATCCCGACTACCACGTTGGCGCAACACCACACCAGCTAGGACAGGCTCAATCCGTTCACGGATTTCCATGTCCGCAGGGAGAGGAAGGCCAGTTGTTGTTTGCGAATCCCCTCCCTGAAAATGGGTCTGGACGGAGGCATCCCTGTGCTGCCTCCTGTCCCTTTCCCTGGACTGCACCACTAGCGCCAGTGGAATCCCCCCTTCAAGGCCCCGTGTGTGGGCTTTCCACAGCCTCCCCTTCAACCAACCCCCCCACCAACCTGTATGACTCCATGCCATCGTCCTCCCTAGGCCTCTGTGGGAGCTCAGCTGCCCCTTCTGCAGCTGAGGAGTTCGCCTCCAACCTCTGACTCTTGGACCTTCCCTCAGCAGCTGCGGCCATGGACGCGGCACCAGACTCCTCACTCCCGGAAGATATCAGTACCTGGGAGGGGAACTGGGCCTAGCATCTCCGGCTGGCAGTGGAATCCCTGCCGCTGTGCTCCACAGCACCGCCTCTGCCCTCTCCATCAGCCGACGCTGCAGACAGGGAGAGATAGAACACAGGCATCAGGGAACTGTACAATGGTCTGATACACACATGACAGTTGCACATAAGTGGCAATGTCAAACTTCACAGATGGCATCACACTCCCCAACAATCATATCATTTGAACCCACACACATGCACAAATAAACTTGTATCATGCAACAGTCATCAGCATCCATATACACGTAACTGCATGAACAACCAAAGGTTGGCCTGACATCACAAGCAACATGGGGAGTGCCGATCACATGCACACACGCCACCAGACAGACATGCATCAGTACATCTCCAACACCTGTCACAGTGCAATCATCAGCAACTAAGTCACATCTGCCAATCAGGTACCCACATGTCCGAGTCACATGCATCCATGGCATATCACAGTTGCATACATGTCAATCACGCACATGTATGCCGTGCATGTACATGAAGGTGGAACCAGCATCCATGTGTCACACCCCAACTATGGCATAGTACATACACAGAAATGCAAACATGTGTGCATCTCCACATGCAGTTTGGCATCATGCATTGGAACACATACATCATTGATGTGCATCACACATGACTGAACTCACATGCAGCACGGGCATGTCCCTGCACACACACACATGCATACATGGGCCATGTCAATCATATGTCCAAGCTGCACACTCCTGCCACACCCCAACATGCACTATATGGAATTGATAGCCCAAACGATCACCGCTTGACTCCAGAATGGTCTGCCTCTCCAGGACCTGGTGGTGAAGCACTGGCTCGAAGCATTTCAGGACCCTCATCTGCTCGATGGTAAGTTGGACCTGGTGCCCCCCTGCATCCGCTGCACGCAAGAGGTGCCAGGCCTTCCTGAGGGTCCTGGATCTGAATTCCTCCCAGCGCTTCTGGACGTGTTTGACATCGTGGTTTGCCACCCCCTCCAGATTGATGGCAACCACAATGTCCAACCAGGTCCTCTTCCGTTAATCCTTGTCAGTGCACGGTCATCTGAAGTGGGCATCATAATGCCCCAGGACTTGCTCCACCAGGATGCCAACTTCTCTGGCTGAGAAGCTGACAGCCCTCTGCCTCTCTGGCTGGGGGTTGCCAGTGGTCTCAGATAGTGTTTGCCCCGACATGGCAACCCCAGAGGCAGGTGTGGGTGGGCAACTGGGTCCTGGGGCTGGGCTTTGCAGTGATGGAACAGCAGGGGGTGGTCGCAGCAACTGGACCCATGCAGCGGCTGATGTGCAGGCACCAAATAGCAGGGCACGTGGCCAGCAAGCAGGCAGGCAGCAGCAGATGGCTCGTGGGAGGCTGCTTGGGGATCTGGGGGGCAGAAAATGGCCTTCTGGGCAGGAGCGTGGTCTTCCGTGTGTTGTCGCATGGCCAGCTTGATGCAGAGTAAATCCGCACGTGAAAGAACAGCATGTCAGTGTGTAATTTGTGGAAAGGGCCTAAGTGCATAAGTGATGTGATGCGTGCAGGCATTTCCCTCAGCACAGGTGCAGAGTGAATCTGCATGTGTAAAAACAGCACATCTGTGTGTAATTCGAGGAAAGGGCCTTAGCGTCACAAAAGAGACTGAGAGAAATACTCTGCTTCACTACAACAGCCATCACCCAAGAAATCTAAGGGATAACCTTCCATATGGCCAATTCTTGAGACTGAGGCGCAACTGTACAGAGATGGATACATTTCAAGAACATGCCATTAAACTACAAAGCAAGCTTCAAGAAAGAGGGTACCCCAAAAAGCTTGTCAGGCGGACCATAAAAAGAGCCAAATACACACCCAGAGAAAGCCTGTTAACACCTAGAGTGAAAAATTCGGATCAAGAGAATATTCGCACATTTGTCTCCACTTTTGGCCCTGACACAACTAAAATAAAAGGTTTATTGAAAAAATGTTGGCCTTTGGTACAATTAAGCCTGCCAGAAGAAAAAACACCAAGAATGGCGCTCAAAAGATCCAAGAATCTAAAAGATATGCTTTCACATGCCAGACTAGAGAAGAAGTCACAAAGATCCACGCTCTGGAACATGCGGGAAATAAGGGGACACCACCCCTGTGGCACTTGTACGGTTTGCCGCTTCACCAAGAAAATGTCCTCATTCAGAATAGGTGAAAAAGACTGGCAACTCAGACAGTTCACAAACTGCAAAACAGCTAATGTAGTTTACATTATTGAATGTCCATGTGGTCTTCGCTACGTGGGGCAAACTACCCGCCAAATCAACAAAAGGGTCGGTGAACACAGATCTCGAATCCGATGTAAGTCTGCCTATGCCCCAATGGTACAACATTTCGTCGAAAACCATCATGGTCCAGACGATATCCTGTGGTGGATAGCAGACTCAGTACCGAACACAAGTAACGTTACTAACTCACTCAACCACAAAGAGGCGTGGTGGATCTTTAAACTTAAAAGCACTACCAACGGCCTCAATGAGATCCCACACGCTTTTGCAGATAAACATACATGTAAGAGCCTTACTCTCCTCCTCCTGAGGTACCTTGTAATTCTCCTGTCTTCCTGTTGAGACCACTAATGGTGGCAACTAACCATATCCTCGCCTATCCTTCTTTCCCCACATGGTCCCTTCTCACTCCATTTAATTATGCTCATTTTGCCATCTGTAGGAGCCGCATGTCTTCTTGGCACCTACCTCTACATTCTCATTCCATCTGGGAGCACCTAATTACTTGTTTTCCAAATGCCCATAGTATTACATTTTCCCCCCTTTGTTTATGAGCTGTTGGATAGATTCGGCCCCCAGACTTCTCTGCAGCCTACATAAGCCACAGGGTACATTCATTTTTCCACCATTTCATGTACATGTAGCAATGAGAACTTCGTTTCCCAATGCGCATGCTGTAGTGACTAGCATTTTCATCTATGACAGGCTCGCTTGGAAACGCTACAGGAGTTTAGGCACGGTCATGCGCACACGCCGGGCAGCTAAACACTACCCGCGGCGCGCATGCGCACCCAGCATAGCCGTGCACAGCTCGGCTTTTTTCTTTTTCATTTTCTTCTGTGATCTCCCTCGAGTGTACGCGGCGCTCCGTACGCAAGCTACACACGCGAATTTATTCGCCAGCCTGCAGCATACTTTGAACTTAACTACAGGTAACCAGAACCTCCTTTCTTCTGCAATATATAGCAGACCTGATTTACACTATACAACAAATCGGGATCATTTACTCATTTTTTAACAGCTGCAGACCAGAAAACGAACCTGGTTCCAACCAGCATTCATTTCACACGAGTCAGACTTCTTGCTGACCTCTGCCAGAAAACCGGCTTCCCATGCTTCTCCAGTATTTTTGGACACAGCAAGTACCCAGCAAGGTGAGCACTTGCCATTCTCACGCACCATAGTCACTATATCTCAGCCTGTATGAGCAGCAACTGAACACTTACCCTGAACTATATGTGTTTTTGACTCCTGTAGCCTTTCACAGCCCTCCGCTAGCGCCTAGTAGCCCACTTAATCCTGCACCTTACGCGTCTCGGGTGCCACAAGCAATCCACAGAATCATGCAGCATTGCAGCCCCCAAGGTCAGTCTCTTATCTCCCTTGCCCCTGATTTTATTGTGGTGTACCATATTCTTGGAACAGATTGTGTTTTTTAAAAAACAGTTTTTAACCCCTGGTTCAGACACTAATAGTGTCCCCATATCTCTATCCTAGGGAGACCTATTCCAGGCCCAAGATGAAGGCTATTAGCCGAAACGTCTTAAGGACCAACATCCACATACCTCTCCTGGTCCCAACATCCTTTTGATCTAAATATAGACGTCGACCACGTGTTAGGTCACCCTCCAGCCTGGCTACAGACAATCAAGAATTTCCCCATTTAATGCTTCTGTTTTGGGTTGTCTTGCATTGAATACACGCTAATCACTTGTCACTAGTGGTGGTGGTTACCATTTTGTTTTATTACTGCATTCTGTGAATTTATTTTGCCATTACAATTGTGTGAGGGCAAGGCTAAGACTGTGATCTAACCTCCCTGCACACCCAGTATCTCTGAATGATTTTTTTTGCATTTCTGTTTGCTCTCGTTACAAACAGCTCTTTATTAATAATACTGATGCATGACTACTAAATGCATCCAGCAGCAAAATACATTTATAAGCTGTATGTATGATATCTATTTTTGTCTGAACTCCTTCTTGTACATCTTCACATTTAAAGTGTTTTGTATTTCCTTGGACACAATAGATTTTACCTGGGCCTACTATAATCAATAAGTAGTTCCGCCCCCAAAATGTTACACGTCAGAACAGACCCCCTTTGTTAACCAACTTAGCGTGTTAGTGACATGATGCGCGCAGGCGTTTCCCTGAACGTGGGCCAGCAGTTGGCTGTACGTGCTTTTTGTGGAGACGGATGCATGTGTTGCTACTTCTTGTTGTTTCACGCGCCATCACTTCACAGCGGATCGAGGACGTACCTCTTCCTTTGGAGGGGGTCTTGCCTACGTGTGTTTTTCTTTACCACGCTAGTCAGACGATGAGTCGTGCACGCTATTTTTTCTACTGCGGGTCCCTCTGTGTATCGCACACCAGTTTTCAAGGTCATAGTAGCCTGTGTGTCCCACGCGTACTTGTTTTTTGTGTCCCTGGATGCCACCGCGTACTGCGGGAGGTTAATTCCACACACGTGGGCATGCACAGTTTTCTTGCAGATTTGGGGTGCCTGAGCATTGCGTGACCCGTCATTTTCTCACCGGGGTCACATACAGCCTTGCAGGCACACATGAGGGTGCTGTTTACATCTAGTACCCCACCCCCTTCACTCCAATTGCCCAGGACAATCGTGGTGTACACCTCCCATTGGCACTAGTACATCCATGCCATGGTTGGGAGGCCACAACAGATGAGGGCCAGCTCAGTTGGACCTCCACCACGTGGTGGGCATGGTAAGGGACGTGGCTGGGGTGACCAGGGAGTAGGGGGAGTGCAGGGTGGCCAGGGTGGCTGCTGAGGGGGAAGAGGCAGGGGTGCACCACTTCAGCAGGATGTTCTGCCACGTGTTGGTGCAGTCATGCCACCACCCTCTGTGGCTCCGGGAGATGTAGCTCTAGCATCTGACACTGGCACCCATGTGACCCGGCAGTCAGTTTCATCAACTGTCACGGGCCCAATGGTAGTGGAAGCTCCAAGTACAACTGTGGCGACCACCACTCAGGCTCAGGGTCAGCCAGCGCATGATGCGTTGGCACCGGAGGAATCCCAGGCTGAATTCCAGGTGGTCAGGAGGCACAAGCAATGTGCGCGCAAGGATGCTCTGACCGATGCACATGTCCCTGGGGCAGCATTGTCATCTGCTGCCCTGAGCAGTAGGGTGTTGGCAACTGCATGGGCAGATGCAGCCAACACCACCCCGGCTGAGCGTCTGCCAGCCAGGACAGTCTCGGTCACAGACCTTGGCACAGCCCCTGTTTTTGCACTGGGTCCAGTCAAGAGCACCCAGCAGCCACTGACGCAAGTCAGGGCTTCCGTCCTCGTTCCACCTGCCACTCCCTTGGTACAGTCCACCAGTGCCACTGCCCCTACTGATCAGGGTGGCATTTGCCAGTCAGTGTCCGTACCACTGCCCAAGTGGAGGAAGGTTCCACCTGCGCAAGAGGCTGGGACCCCAGACACGGCTCCGGCCTTCGGCATTTCTAGGAAGAAGCCTTTCGGCAATCAGGAACTGGACTTCCTTGTGGGCTGCGTGTCAGAACACAAACGTGATATGCTAGCGGGCCCAAATTGTCACACTACGCCTGACCAGCGTTGGGACCACTGGAAGCATGTTGCGGATGGTGTTGGTGCATTCGGACATGAGGTGCGCACAGCTTAGGACTGCATGGTATGATCTGACGCTGTGCTAAGCAAATGCATGCCTCCAATTATGCCATGACTCGGGTGACTAGCAGTGGGCCACCACCTGAGGAGGAAGAACTCATTCTGCATGAGGTGATTGCTGCGGAGTTTATCCCGGCAGAGTTGGTCGAAGGAGTGGGAGAGATGCAGGATTATGATGCCCTGTCCGGTGATTGTTGTTGCGTGTTTGTCCAGCCCATGTGTGGTTTGCTTGTGTGATGTGTTGTGCTTGACTGCCACTGCATGCTATGTACATGCACCCTACTCACATGCTAGTCACCCGGCTGGCCCTCCAGTCTATGTTCCAGCTCATTGACCTGTCTGCATGTAGCCTGTGGTGTCTTTCCACTCAGCACTCAGACTATGTCACTGCATGACTGACGTGCATGTGTGTTCAGCCTGCATGCATGTACTCCATACTGGCATGCTTCCTTGCCCCTCCACCCCCCTGCACCTCAATTAAACCAAGGCACTGGTGGGTAACATGTTGGACTACTGCAATGGCCTGTTGCACGCTCCTGTGTACATGCACATTTCCCCCTGCGAACCTGCCAGACACATACTGTGGGGTACATCCTTAGTCCTTGATGCAAGGTGTCTCATTCAGACTGTGCAGATGGCATCTGCTCTCAGGGCCGTGAGTGCCCATCCATGCTCCCATGTGCATTCCATGCATGCCCCTATGTGTCCATGGCAGGGTGATCATTGTAGTACGTGTCCAGGATTACATATGTATCATGGCATTTGGTCATCCATTCCATACTCACTATGGCTCAGCCCTGCATCACACACATGTTTAGGGTGTCATTGTCTGTGTGGGCCCCCTGACTCTGTTCAACTCGTGCTGTGCCTTCTGCACAAATGGGTGTACTACTAAGGGTTCTTCATGTGTCCTGCTCACTGTCCCATTCTCATCTGCTGTGGTGTCAGTTGACTGAGATAATGCAATTGACGCTAGCCAAAACTGTCTGCCAATACACATTTCTCTAGTCAACCTTTCACTGAGAAGCAATACCTCCCTGCGTTTTCACTTGGGGGGATGGCGTGTAGCCACTCAACCGAGTGCATGCACATTGCTCATGATGGCTGAAGTTACCCTTGCACTACCTTCATGTTTAGTGATTGACGTCATAACGTACTTCATGTGGCGGATGTGTTTACGCCTGTGCGTGTCTTTTAGTGTGCGCGGGTTTCCCCTATTCGATTCCATGAATATGTGTTGTTCACGTGCGCACGTGTGGGCGTTCCATTTACCATTTATTTCCCATTTATGTCTGCCAATACACAGTTCTCTAGTCAACCTTTCATTGAGAAGCAATACCTCCCTGCGTTTTCACTTGGGGGGGTGGCCTGTAGCCACTCAACCCAGTGCATGCACATTGCACATGATGGCTGAAGTTGCCCTTGCACTACCTTCATGTTTAGTGATTGACGTCATAACGTACTTCATGTGGCGGATGTGTTTATGCCTGTGCGTGTCTTTTAGTGTGCGCGGGTTTCCCCTATTCGATTCCATGAATACGTGTTGTTCACGTGCGCACGTGTGGGCGTTCCATTTACCATTTATTTCCCAGCAGTACTTCCCCAGTTACGCCCTCATTCTCACGCGTTGTTCCCCATTCCACGTGTTCCGTCCCCTTTTTGGTGTGTGTGCTGCACATTGTATGCTTTTGCTGTGTGCGTCATGCACGGCATTCGGGATGTCTCAGTGACGTGTGCAGCCATGTGCGCCACGCGCAGTTTCGGGCAGCTCCCTGGAAAAAGACGTGCACAGACTTCCATGAATCGCTTGCGTGTAATTCTCACGCGTACGCTGGATTTTTCTTGCTTGGCCACCGATTTCGGCACACAATTATTCCATGAATCGGCCCCTCAATGTTATCCCAGTGGGTGTCTTAGTCATGCTGAGACCTATTCTTTTTTGGTTAAGATTGTGGAACCAGGAAGGGCTGGTAAAACCTACAGAATAACTATGCTATGTTATGTCTCTGGATGGAGGGAAATCAATTGATTGGCTCTGTCATGTTAAAAAAAAATGCTTAGTAGCGTGGTGAGAGGCAATTCATGGTACAATCCCCAGTGCCAGCCCGTTGGAATGAAGAAAGCAATAACGTTTGAGGTTATCCAAAGAGCCCAGGACCTATTAGTTTGTGATGCTGTGAAGCTGAAGTTGGTGCTGGGATACCTTGCAATAAGCTCACCTGGCAAACTTTTTTATTTGGACATCATTTCTCCATCGTTCGAAAAATCGCTATACATGCAATTGAGACTTTCAATTCTCCCTGTGGCTGCCTTCGCACAATTATGGAATTAATTGAAGTCGGACCAGAGTTTGATGTGTAGGGCTTGACAAGGGAGTCCATGTTGCATGTTATGTTGACTTCTCCAAAGACAAAGTATCTTTGGTGCATGCATCTGAAACCTATATTTAAAGAGGCAGGTATCAGGGATATAGGTTCAGCTATGATATACCTGAGACAGAATCTCCAATTCCACGTTGTCTTTGCAACCACATGATACACGCATAGGTCCTCACTGTTAAGTAAGAAGTTACTGACTATTGTCCCCAGTCAAGTATAAGGATGTAGTGATAATTGTCTGAGGCTGCGAGCAGCGCTCTCCTAAATTTTAAAAATGAATTCAGCATGCTGATGGATTTAAAATATATTATGTCATGTATGTAATTAATAACACTGAATAAAAGTTTGATGACTGACTGCTAAATTTAAGTTTTATGTATTCCAATATTGAGAAATTCCATAGGTAATCTTGAATATATTTAGGTGCGGTCACTACGCCTACAATGTACTGGGGCAATGTTGCATAATATCTGTGTCTGACGCAACATACCCCTTCCCCCAGATTTGGACATTCCTCCGCAAGATGATGATGATGCCGTGCTAGCCGGGCTCATGCACGTGTGCATGGAGGCCAGGGATTGGCACATGGTCCATCAAGAACTCATCAATAACTTTTCCTTTCACTCTGCACTTACCTTGCACCTTACTGCATATGATGCTCAGCACACAATACATACTTGCACCAAAAAAGGAATGTCCACTCATTTCGTCAAGTGTAAACTATTATGTATTGACATTATATTCTAAGTACAACACCCTGTGCCCCATTCCCCTCCCCACAAATCCCATGCCCTCCCAATCAACACACACCCAGTCCCCGTACACCCCACTCCCCCTTCCCACACACCCCATCCCCACACACCCACTCCCCACAAACCCCATCTCCACACATACCCCTCCCCCTCCACACACACCGCAAACCCCCCAAAGTCACAAAGTGAAACATAATAGTGTCACGCCAAGAGGCATTTTCTCTGCCACTTTGTTATAGGTTCCTTGGATAGTCCAGGTGTAGAGGAAATAAGCTTGAGCGGTGCCTTCGGTTGCCCTGATGTGAGCTCCCAGGGGTGGTGATGGTTGTGGACGGGTCAGAAACCTGGGCTCCAAGTGCTCCAGGGTGACCTGCAGGGTGTGGGAGAGGACCTCAGCCATGGTCGAGATCCCCGAGATCCCCTCATGGACACTATGGGCCAGCATGATCAGGGCAGCGGAGGTACATCCTTGTGCCCGGGCAATCTTGCTGCTGCTGGCCTGTATACACTCCCATAGCAGCTGCAGCTCAGTGAGGTGTTGCTGGGACAGTTCTGTCATTGCCCCATGCAGGTCCTCAAACGTGCCTTCAAGAGCCTGAAGGTCCGCTGAATTGTCACTATGGTCACCACATGCATCCTGTTGTCTGCCACTTCCTCTTACTTCTGCGGCTCCCTCAGAGTGGTCATCAGCCACAGAAGCAGTGGGTATCCTCAGTCACTTCAAGGTGTAAGGACACAAGGTTAGCCTTATCTTGCATGTAGCTGAACTGTGTTTATTAGCCATGTTTTACACTTAGGCTGTATGAGTAGGTTATAAACATTCTGCATCTGGTCTAATAGTATAGCTAAGTCTTAGGCACACAGCTGCACTCTGAGTCAGGCAGTGTGTAACATATGTATTGTGCTGGGTTCTGCTTCCCGAGATGCATTGCTAGGGGCAATAAATGTATTGTCACTAACTCACTGTACTAAAATCAGCATTCTGCATACGCAACCTCAACCTGTGAACTTAACACAACCATGCCTCGACGCACCATTGACCGTACGCATGCCCTTCACAACACCTGACATAAAAATCAGCCATACAGAATCATGCCTCATCACCACATGTGGCTACCAATCGATAACACCCCAACACTCAGTGAACGGTTTCTCTGAACTGAAGCTGCCAACAGCACATTAAAGCTCTCTTGCGCGTCTCCCTCTCAATCCCACTAACAAACTGACCCAACACTCCTTCCATTGCGGACCCATCAGAGCGCAAAGAGACTACACAAGTGGCAACAGTGCATGGTACAAGACTGTTAGGGATACATCTAGAGAATAGCTTATTTCCCTCACCTACTGAGTCCCTCAGCAGCTTTGCTGGATTTCTAGGATTTTTTTTTTCACCTGGTAAAAGTGTGAGCCTTTTTTTTACCACTCTTACATGTGTTTTGCTGTGTGTGTTCAACATTTTTGTGTTCATAGACTGTGGAGCTTCACCTACTCCATAGGCATCATCTTTTTACTGTGTGTCACACAGCACCTTTAGTGCAGTGACACATGGTTGTCTTTTTCAGACTTCAAACTGAAACTTTTCAGACTGACTACTGTCTCCCAGAACATGTAAAGTTGCCATTGACTTTATTAGTCTTTTTAAATTCACAGACCCAGTACAAACTATTTTACACAGAGTACTGGAAAGGGTTAATAGTTCTCCCCTTCCGTCTGTCTCTCATGGAACATTACTTTGTTCTTCTTTCTTTAAGATTTGGCTGGTGGCAGTGGTATCTACCATATTTTCATACCACAGTTTATTTAAATAGCCTTGGTACTGTTTTAGACTACGTTAGTAGCCTCGAACTTAAACTCACTGGACCATATTTATTTTCATTTGATTCCGCTGGGTTTATTCGCCATTTCTTTCTGTAAAGGTCTTTCTCGTGTTTTACACTGCGTGCAAAACCAGGTTTGGTTCCTTTGTTCACCGTCCATTGGTGGGCTTCCACACAGAAGCCCTCCTTAGGTGCCTCAATATCTGAGGGGGACAGGATGTGAGGGAGCGGTGTCAGACTCCCTGCACAGGATCTCCTTGGAGACCCATGTCGCATCTGTATGATTGGCTGTGGTGACTGTCCCGCCAGGACAGCCATCTTGCTGTTTGTTTGATAGCCAGGCTGTGTGAATGGGGGAAAACTGCATAGAAAGCAGGTCTATGGGACTAGGAAGGCAGAGTCGCCACTGGATCGAGAGAACCAACGAGAAGCAGAAAGAAGAGGACCACTACCATGACGGAAACTCCCGGTGAAGCCCTGTTGCGGGTCCGAATCTCTAAACTTCGACAACAGAGAATATCTGCAAGGAATCTTCTTCCGGTGAGCTGGTGGGACCAACCAGTTCGCCTAACACCAAGCAAGGCCTCCCTCCCCTGGTCGAATTTACTGTGCACAGCTGCAGTGAACGGGATAGCCTGGAGTACCGGACCCTGTTTGGGTTTTAAGGAGCACACCTTTTATTTGTTGCTTTGACCTGCTGCTGGTTTCTTCCCTGGGCAGTGCAAGACCCTACAGTCTTCCCACTTTGTTTCAGTCCGACAGTCGCTTCAGGAACCGTGAGCCTGCAGGACCTGCCAGGAACTTCTGCCTCAGCTACAGCCTTCTTCTTCATTTAAGGTACTGTTCAAACCTGGTTGTTCGTTCTGTCCGACGGCGGTGAAAGTGTTTGAAATCTTTCACCAATCTGAGGGCTTGTCCTTCTCTACTCTTTTAAGTAACTTTTCTTCCAACCAACTTTGTTTCGAACTCTTGGCAAAGACTTAACCACAAACTACTCTGAACTGTGTGATCCTCTGCAAAAACTTGTACCATTAACATTGGCCATGGCCTATTGATTGTAATCCTCACTGTAGCAAACCTTTTCTAGATTTCCCTGCCTACTTACTTGTTGGTGCTGCTTAATTTTGTATAACCTTGTCCTTGCCTCCCTTTTAAATTATTTTACTCAGAAACCTTGAGTCAGTGTTTGTTTGAACCATAGTAATTTGTTGTCCTTTGTTTAACTATTGATACTGCTCACTTTACTCTTGACATAAGTCTGGCTGCTCAGCCATCGCTACCACTTTACTGTGTAGTACAGGCTTGTACCAAAGGTGAATTTGTACTTGCACTTGTAGTCTTAATTGTGTGTGTTGTTCCCAAAGGGTACTGCATATGATTCTGCCTAACAATGACCCATTAACATTGGCATGTGAGTAATGATGCTTGGCAGTGGTATTGCCTGTGACAGTGGAATCTCAATGGTCAGTCTATGCACGCATGCCGCATGTCTCACCAGGACATACATTTCAAGTCCCTAGGTGGCCTGGTCTACAGATTCAATGGCATTTGGGGGGGTGCATGTTGAATTCTGGTACCTGTAGTGCAATACATGTGGATGGGTTTGAAATGGCCTGGTCAGTGACTGCTATACATCTCCATTCACGTGCTACTCCTGTGTGTTGTGGCCTGTCAATTGAGGCGTGCACTGGTTTGTCTCGCATGTGCAGGGTGCTTGCCGGACATGCTTTTGTGACATATTCCACCATCCATCAACTGTGACCAATGCTTCAATGTAGGTGTAAATATAAATGTACTCACCCAACATCCAAGTCCTTTGCCCTATTTGACGCAGCATGTAAGCCAGCAGGGTGCTGTTCCGCAGGACCTCGGAGTTGTGGGTTGATACTGGGAACTGGGCACAGCAGTGCGTGATGGTCATGTCAGTGTCACAGGTCACAGGAATGGAACTGGTTGGAGGGACACCAGCTCTACGTGTGTGCAGTCCAATGCTGCCAACACATTGGGCATTCCCACAATCAGATAGAAGCAGGCTTTGGTGGTATTTACCTGTGCTTGAGTGGTGGGGAGGGCAATGTGCTGTCCCAAATGTTGCAGAAGGGCCTTCAGTACCAGCACAAGCACTCAAGAGAAGGCTTGCTGCCAAATGCCATGCAGCTGGCTCACAGAGTGCTGGAAAGCACCAGTGTCCAGGAAGTGCAGGACCGACACCAGCTTTAACAGTGTTGGTATGGTTGTTCTGATACCAATCCTGCTCCCAATGTCATCCTGGATAAGGGTCATGAGGTCATGAATGGTCTCCCTGTTTAGGAGGTACAGACTGTGAATCTGGCTATCTGTAAGGGCCCAGGTTGTTTCAGCCTCTGCCTCACCACATGCATCACCTGTATGCCCATTCTCCTCCTCCTCATCCTCCTTCTTCTTCTTCTTCCCTGGCCTTCTGTCCCCTCTGCTTCTGCTCCAGCACCAGCAGCTGAACATCACATGGAGCAGTTCCAAGTCTTTGGTAGAGGCAAAGAGTGCAGCATGGTTGTGTTAGAAAGTGTTCTTGTGTAAAGTGTGGCTCTTAAATACTGTTCCAGTGTGTGTTGGGTCCACCTGGGTGTATTGGGTGCACCTCTGGCCTTATTTCACACACCTGTGTCCATTTACCAGCAGCTCTTAGGTGACGTTTTTCCCCAGAATATCCAACAGTTATCTGCCGGTATTACTGGCAAATCCGGTCTTGTAATACCATTGTTCCGGTATAACCAGCACAGTTTTCCTGCTTTACCAGCATTTACTTTGAGGGAATTACCAGCACCGGTGATTCCGGCTGAAGTGCTATAAGCGCTGATAATCCTGGAATGTTTGTTCAAGCAAATGTATGCTTGTGCGTCTGGTAAAAACATGCCATGTTGACCATTTTCTGGCAAACTTGTAATTAGGGCCATTATATCCCCCCTTTCGAGACCCAAACACATAAGCCTTGTCATAAGAAAGGAAAGAAAACTAGAGAAAAACAGACAATCAATACACAACATCTTTTTTTCTAATCGTATTCGCTATTCCCAGAGGCTGTGAAGACCTGTTAACGTTCCTTCATCCAAAAGGATGCACTCAGTCCGAAAATGTCAATAAGATAGTAAAAAATATGTATGTTTACAGCTCCCCCCCTTTTATGTCCTACTTCTGGGGAGGGGGTCAGCTGTCCTTTCGAACGTCTGTTAGCGAATCCAAGTTGTGTGTCCTTTAACCTTCACAGAGGTGGGTGTGGTCTAGCTGACCTCATAAAACCCTTGGAATATTCTTTTGTTCCACTTTATTACAAATGTCTGCACAAAACCGTGATTGTCTCGGAAGAGCTGTGGTTACTGCAGCGATGTTGCATCGCTGATCTTTGATGCAACTGGCTGTTGTGGATGTGGTCCAAGCTGTTGAGATATAGCTTTAAAATATTTGGTAAGGTCCATGAGATATCCCCAAAACTCATCCCCTAATACTTCTCGTGGTTTGTGAGCGTTGGTGGCTGTACCTGTGGGTGTGAGTGGTGTGTGCTGCCTCCTGACGATCTTGATCTTGTGACGTGTTAAATCATGGTCTTTTCCTGGCTGATTACTGAAGCTAAACAAAGCAATGGGAGGGCAATATAGTCAATTTCTACTCTACACAAAGAATTACACATTTTGGCCAAACACTGTTTCAATAGTCTGTTAAGGTGCGCCACAGTACTGTTGGCTTGCAAATAATAGACAGAACACCATTTGTGCTATGTGCCTAATACAGAGGTACAATGTTTGAAGAGTTCATTAAGAAAAGTGTCAGATTCCAGGATATCACATATTCCCCATTAAGGAAATTCTTTACGCAGCAAAAATGTAGCTGCTGATTTGGTATCAGGGTGTGAACAGGGTCCTGCTTCAAGCCAAGAGAGAATGTGCACACTGCAACAATTAAATAACAAAATATACTGCACTTGTTAACCATGTCAACCTAATCAATATGGAGCACCCGATCGGCCCTTCATTGTTTTATGGGTGTGGCCTGTGCTGTATAGGTGGCATGTCGTTCCATTTGCTACAAAATAATCTCTGTATTCTTGGAGTTTGGGGATGTGCTCTAGCACCTTGAAGAGTCTCTTGTGCTAGATAGAAATTCCAATAAATATCTCAGACCAAATAACTGGACAGACTCAGAAAATATGGCAAACTACTACTTTCTTCTCCATTTAATTAAGCAGTGCATACTGGTGAACAGCAGACTGATGCTCGCACTCACACCCAAACTTGATTATACAGGGGTTATATACCACAATATGCGTCACCTATTAGGTCATCCTACGTGACAAATTGCAAAGCTATTGAAGGGAAGTAAGGGAACATATGTACCTATGGTATTCATATGGGTTAGTACTTAATTGACTCCCCCATATCTGTAAGGCACGTCTCGAACATTTTGCTCCTAGGATCTCTAAAGTCTTCTCCAGGATTTTTACTATTGCAAATGTATTTCGGCATTCATAGATGGGCTCCCACCATGCTTTAGGTTCAAGTCCACATGAGTCTACTATAAAATCATACAAATATGTAGATCTAATATCGAACAAATGTGGGAAAAATAAAATCAGATGTTTTAATGATTTGCTATCACAATAACAAAGGCGACAGTGTGGTTCATCCTGGTAGCTTCCATATCTTTGCAATGCTGTTTTGTTATGTAGTATGTTCAATCTAAATCTTAATAACAGATTTCTTTACTTATGATGTGGGAATTTATTTAGGTAGCGAGGGATTACATTCATCACTCCGCAATTCGATTTCAATAGGGTGTGTGTCTGCAAGTTTGTTCTTGCTTCTTCTTATTTGCGACAATCCTCCACCCACAGAATCTTCTTTACCTGCATTGGGTTTCTTGCAAGAGTCTCTACACTAGTACCCAAATTGGTAATGGCTGATTTGCATTCACTTTTCCATTCTTCCATGGCACTTTCAAGGTTTCTTGGTTTATGTATACCCAAGACCTCAAATTGTGGAGGGCAATCGCTAAATGTTGCCTTTCTATACAACATTAGCCTGCTCCATGTGACTTGCGCATTCAGGGAGATCAGCCCCAATTCTTGTCTGAGTACTGCCATTGGAATCGATTTGGGTAAGTGTAAGATTGATTTCCAAAAAGAATCCTTCTAGTATGTTTCAGAAGTCCGATTGTATTCCTAGGCAGCACTTGCCACCCATTATAAGTGTGGCAGTCACTCTTTGTTTGTAAAAGACAATAATTGGCTGTTGTGAACATTTTCCATATCTTTGATCAATTATTTTTCCTTGTGTAGTTAGACTTTTTACTTTCATTCTTAAGGCATCTGTCCAAGGTTTTTCACTTTTTAATGTTCATCTCTTTAACTGGTACTATTTTTTTTTTCCATTCTGATACTGGGAGTCTTTTTTGTTTTATTTCGACTGTCATCGCCAAAGATCTTGATTTCTGATTTTGCAGCATTTATTTTCAACCGTTTGTTGCATACATATTTTTCCAGCTTATTTAAAGATCTCTGCAATCCGATTTTTGTCTGATCAAGAAAGATCATATTGTCTGTGTAAAGGATTCTGCCAACATCATTCCCATTTATTGTTGGTGGGAAAGAGTACTTATTTTCTGTTATTACCTTCAGGTCCTCAATGTAGAAACAAAATAAGGTGTCAGCTAGCGGGCATCCCTATTTTAAACCCTTGTTTATCATGATTTTAGTCAAGAGATTCCCACGTTGGTCTAACTACACTGGCATGGATGTTCAAGAATAGAGATCTTTTTTGGCTTTTAACAGGTCTGTTGGGCAACCCTTCGACTCTAGTTTTTGCCATAACAGGCCTCGATCGATACTGTCGAAAGCCTGTTGTAGATCTATACTGATCATGTACATTTTTTGCTTTTTACTTAGTGCTCGTTTCTTCAACATGTCCAGTATAAATAATTGAGAATGCATCCCACTTGTTCCACAAATCCTGACTGCCAGATATCATATGCTTTTGTTTCTTTAATCCATTTCTTCAATCGATTTAGCATGAGAGTGGCAAAGATTTTTCCAACACAGTCGAGTAGAGCGATTGGACGGTAGTTTAGTGGGTCATCCTGTCTCCCTTTTTAAAAATGAGCACTATGATCGCTTCTTTCCATGATTTTGGTACTCTGCCCTGTTTAGATATTCATTGAAGCAGCAACATGCAGTATTCAGATCATTCCTCAGGATTTGCTTTTATTACTGAATTGCAAAGACCATCAGGTCCGGCAGCTCTTGATGCATTTGCTTTATTAATGATGTTCTTAATATCTTCTCACTCAATCTCTAGATTCCATGACTCTGTTTTATGTTTTTCATTGCTCGCTTGCTTAATACTGCATTTCTCTTCATCAAATACATTTTTGAAGTGATCGGTCCATGTCTGTTCTTCAATCATGTTTATCAGGCATGAGTTTCTGCGGCCACCCATTTTGTTTATTAATTTCCAACTATTTGAGGTACCTAGCACTCTCATCATGTGTTCTTTTTGTGATAATACATTTTTATAAAATGTTTGCCAATTATTATATTGCTGTTTCCTTTTACGTATTAGTTCTTTATCATTCTGATGTGTTGATCTTTTTAGTCTGTATATCTCCCGCTTTAGCTGTTTTGTTTTTTTTTGCTTGGCTACTTCAGTATTACATGTATGAATAGATTTAAATTGTGGCTTAATTGGTTGCAAATTAATTTCTTTGAACCTCTCCAACGTTTGTTTGTATTCTACTGAATGTAGATCATCTGCCTGCCACATTTTTAGGCCTTTTATAAGTGTTGGTATCTCTTTTAATTTTACTCTTTGGCAATTTCTAACATTTTCTAATTCTAGTTCGCTTTTGTAACAGTGTTTAGTGCCCATCTTTCGTGCTGCAATTGTGGTGATTACTAGGTCGTGATCGCTGTATGGTTAAGTTATCACTCTTTGGTGTTGTATCTTGGCCAACAAGTTTTCAAGTGTTGCCTTAGTTTTGCCATTAGACCACGTTGGTGCTTGCAGTATATCACCAATGATGTTTCCATTTAATCTATGCATTGCTCATTGTTCCATTTCTTCCATCCATTAATTTATCATTTGTTTGACAAACAGTGGCATCACTAAGACACGTTGATGTGGTATCCTGACAAAAGTAGTTTTGTTGAAGAAGGTTTTACATGAAAACAAAACAATTGTATATGTTTGAATTTGTGTTTGTGAAAGAAAGACAATTGTGGAAAATATCAAGTTGTTTTGAATTATCAACCAACCATTGTGGGGAGGACATGTGTTGTATCTCAGAGAAAGACACAGTGGTTTAAACATAATGTTCTATTAACTTGTACAGAACTTTGTTGAATCAGAACTGTAACCAAAATATTTCTGAATTGATCCAGGGGAGGAGAGTCCAGCCCTGGTCACAGGTAGTGATTTCAAGAACTTTTAAGTTTGAATGAACAGATTGTTTTTTTGAACTAAAGTTAGCCATACTTGTCTTCTATAATTCTGTTGTGTGTATTGTGTGAGGGTCAGAGAGGTTTTGTACACTGGGTACATTTTCTATAGCTTTAGTTTGCTCAGCAGGGATCTCTCTATTAGGATAGGGATATTTAGGTGTTTATCAAACTATCAGACTGAATAGCAAACCTTGAGATAACCTTACCTGTGTGTCCATCTCAAAATTCTGAACCCTCACATTCCCCCATGGAATACATTGGGGTGTAGCGAAAGAAAAAGACCTAGGCTCAATAGCCTGCAGTGTGGACTGCACACCCTAAATACTGCTTGAGTGTTTTTCTGGGTGTTGATACATTGATTTATCATTAATTTTTAATTAATAGAGATCATTATTTAATGTCTGGTGAATACATCAAAAATAAGTCATTCTTTTTAGTTTCAAAATAAGATATTAGTGATTTATTTGCAGATGCAAGCAAAATTTCAATAGATTTCAGTGTGTTAGAAGTCCTTCATCAGGGTGTTGGAATGAAGATACGTGGTGTAAGTGACTCCAATCAAGCAAACCCACTAAGTCAGTGCCTTGTCTGGGATGCCCAAGGGAAGCCCTTATTTATATATTTTTATGGCAAGTTATAATCTGGATGATGAGCCCTTGTATAACACCCCTCTCTTAGAATCCCCCTGACCCCACTGAGCCAAGAAGTAGAGTTGGTTTGCAAATTTAAAAGGTTTATTTGAAAAATGAAACAATACATATATATCACACTTTTATAATAAATTAATAATTGATATCACACTTATGAATATAATATTGATCAACAATGGATAATCTGACACTAGCACACCTCTTTACAATCAATGAGGAGTTGGTATAGGATGGATAAGGCAGCAAAAATACTTGTGTGGTTTCAAGGGAAAAGCAATGAGGAATAAATGCAGTACGGAAATAACTTGATATGATTTTAGCAAAAGATAATGTAATCACTTTTTCTTGAACAATTCTCTCCCCCCCTATGCAATGTAAGAAATGGAAGGAGAGCACACAGTCTTCAAGAATCCCAACAAAAATGCAATATGAAATGAAGTTCCCCCCCTAGCAAGCTTAGAGAAAACAGGTATGATTTTAAAACACAGGCCCAAAATGCTTTGAATGTGGTGGCAATGAAGTGAAATGATGCTAAAATTGATTTTAATTCCCTGTAGGAGGTTCAGGGTGAGTGATATCTAGTTTATATTAGTTCAGGCTCACTTTAGCAATGCTCTATGAGTAACTAGCAGGTTAAAACGAATTTTAGCAAAGGAAAGCAAGAAGCTGCTGATTTTTACACGTGGCTGAAATTGTGCAAAATGTCAAATCGCTGCAAAGTTAATCGTGTGCGTCAAGCGTAATTACGGATGCCCTATAAGGAGTAGCAAGTCGGTTCTAGGTTCGTTGGAAAGCCTAGAATCTTAGCTTTAAGATATAAGTTAAATTACGCTCCTAGCACAAACGGTCCGGAGATACGGCCGATTTAGTCAAGGTAGTTTTTCGGATTTGAAATTTTAAAGCTCAGAATGACAGATGACAGTTTTCAGTTTTAAAGATGACAGAATGACACGATTCTAGGAAGCAGTTCTAATAGGCTAAAATAGTTTGGATTAAATTATTTTAACTAAGAGATTGGTTTTGCACAGTGAGTACTCACACTATATTTTTGAAATAAGTCGTCAAGGTCTGGTCAGGTGATTCTGAAGTCCCGGCTATCCGGGTCAGCTCTGCTCTCTGGGTCTGTCAAGCACCGGTTCTGCTCACAACACTGCACAGTTCTGGTCTCTCTGGATCTCTGGTCACTCTGGATCTCTGGTCTCTCTGGATCTCTGGTCTCTGGAGGTTGATGGATTTGAAGTCTGGAGTCTCCCGGCAAAGTGTCCCGCAAGAAAGTGGAAAGTGAATGTCCTGCCTGTCTTTCAGTGGTCCTTTTTATGTCTTTAGAAAGTGGGTGTGTGCGTTGGTCATAACTAAACCTGCCCCTCTCTACTTGTCATTGGCCCAATTCCCCCCTCTCCCATGATTGGGGGAAGGAAATGGATTGTCATCATGATGAGGTCTGTTTATAGGTCAGAGGATCCTCCCCTGTCAATTTGCCCACAAATCTATATTTGATTCAAATACATATTTCCCAGATACACAAATGGTTGACATTACATGTACATATTACAGATGAATTAAGACAGGTCTCTGTTCAAGCCCCATGTTCCTGCGAGCTGGGATTCATAAATGACAACATTTTGCGCTTTTTGGTCGGTTTACCAAGATCGGACATTTACCAAATATTACACAAATGTGCGCAAGGAGTATGGACATTAATTGATGAAGTGTCAGATTTTTAACATGCAGACATTTGGAGTAACAACCTTATTTCTGCTACTACTCCCTAGAACATACCACAGGGTCCCAACACCTCTTAAAATGTTCACCGAAAAATCACAAGAATAATGATATTATTTATATAATTTTGACCAGTCCGCACTATGAGTTATCTATCTTTTTAAAATTATGCCCTGGTCAAAAAGGGGTGTGGCTTCCCACATCACATGATGGAATAACAGGTTTATCCACTTCCCCCAAGCTCAGCTGGCTCTCACAGGCACTGCCCCTCCCAGTTTCTCCCAAGAGGAAGCCATTTTACGACACGCCCAATATAACATTTGCCTGAGCCCAGGACAGGGCTTTGTTCAACCTCCTGCACTCTGCAGGTAACCCTCCCTTAATTCAATCAGAGAGGTGTGATCTCCTTTTAGTAGGGGCAGCAGGATGAAGCTAGGCCTGGGAAGAGTGGCTGAGCAGGTTTCTCCTGTCGGGGGTAGTTGTCAGGCAGAATTCAGCTAAATGTCACTTTAGTTCCCAGTTTAAATCAAACTTACATTTTTTACATATACATTAAATAATTACTTCCTTCAAGTCATTTCAGAATATAGTTTTACATTGTATCCACCTCTTAGTAAGTCTTTCCTTGGTCTGGTAGTTTTAAAACGCTGGCTTTCTGATAGTGGTGAGTACCGGTATTCCATTTTTGACATTAAGAAAATGAATTCCCCACAGTTCTGGGTTGCTTTTGGCAATCATCATTGCCCTTCCCAATGGTTTCAGGCTACTGTGTGTGTAGCCCAATGGTGGTTTTAGGCAGTGCCCTCCTGTGCTCACAACATAGGCAAAAATGGGTGGCAGCCTATTCTTCATGTTTTCCCTGTGCACTCTCTGGGGAGTTCTGGCCATCATGATGTTTTCAATGCCAGTAACGCACAGTTTTATGGTAGGGCTTGGATGCATGGGTAAACAAATCCCACAGTGGTTAAGTTACCACGGCCCCACAATCATCATTTTTTTTAGAGCATTTGCAGTGAAAAAGAAAAAAAGAAAAGAAAACAACATTTCAAATGTATGATATTTCGAAATCAAGAGCATGCAGTCCAAATGACAATGACAAAAACAGTAGACCGACATTTGGTAGAACATTCAAAGGAAAGAGAGAAACAAAAACATTTCAGCATTATTGTCGCTTGCATACATCTCGTTACATGTGACTAAAGGTGTTGCATGCTTAGTACCTCGAAATCTCTTCATTAGTTTAGAGGCAAGTAAAGGTAGTCACTGTCAACTGGAAAATAAAACCATTGTGCTTGTGTGCAGGTCCGCTAATCAAAGACTGTCCTCAACTCGGCAAGAAAATTACAGGTGTTTCTGCATCAACCTGCGATTCATTGTGTCTTTATAACATGTTGCCTACCTATTAAGGATTACTGACCTTGCTGTCACTAATCCGTACGTTCCATCCAAGAGAACGATGCCGTTAGGACTTAGGTTCTGCAAATTACAGAATACGTGTTATCTTGCTGTGAACAGCGAGCCATCAGAATGAGCTGGCTATGGGTCTAATCTGTCAGGCTGATTTCTTGCTTATCTTCTAACTGCGATTTCTTCTGATATCGCTCTTTCAATTGATCTGATCTAGGTGGCAGACTGTGTGCAGCATTCTAACTGCTGTGCTAGCGGTCCCTCATGTCCATTCCTATGTATCTTGTTACTATAGCAATGGCAATAGACATGAAAGATGTTTGATGGGGATGAATAATAAGCAAAACTGGTGGCCATCTTGGAAAGTAATGCGTTATAGAGCATCTGGTCAAGGGCTAAAGTGTGCTCAACTCTGAGGTGCAAGCTCTACCTAACCCAATAGAGAAACTAATCTGAGTGGCCAGTGTTAAGTGATGCTCTGAGGCTGACCTCGTGGTCTGTTCTAGTCTTGTGTGGCAAGCTCATTCATTAGATAAACTCACTCAGAGTGTTAGCCTTTAATGGCATAATTTTTTTAATTATTCAAAAATCTTACTTCAGAGATGATAATTGAGTGATTACCTTCTCCTGTAAGTAATTATCTAATGTTTCCTTACCATATGTCCATTACTAAAAACAATGGAGAGCCACGGCCCTAAATTGCAGCCAACACTAAGTGTTGGGTTACCTGTGAAAGAATTACATCAAACGGTTTGCTTATCTAAACATCTGAATAACTATGCATATGAAACAGGTCGAAATAATGGTGCTCCATAGACTTCTACTCAAGAAATAACCCACTATGGACTGTTATTTATGCATGCCAAACAGGTCGAAACAACAGTGCTACATTGACTTCTACTCAAGAAATAACCCAATATGGACTGTTATTTAAAACAAATCCCTTTTTCAAATACAGATAATTAGTAGTGTATTGAAAATGCACAGTGCTCAGGATCTACTGCTATCAAGTATGTTCTCTCCAATGAGATTGTATTGCAACTGCTTTAGAGGAAGCAGTTCAGATCCCACTCTTCATTGATTCCATTGGGACTTAAGTCATCTAACCAGTCTATCTGAAAGGCTTCTCTCTGTGCCCGTATGTCTTTTATTGGACTTTTGTGTTAATGATTTCCTGGTACCTGGAACTTTAATTGGGAGATAATGTTCCCTTTCTCGTTGAAATGTCTTATGCATGATTTATGTTCATTAATACTTATACAGATCTTTCTGCCTGTCTCATCCACATAATACCTGCTGCATGGGCATCAAATGCAACATATTCCATTTTCTGTAAAACAGGTGAAATACTGCTGGTCCTTTAATAATATTATTGCAATGTCCACAGTTTAAACACAGAAAAGGGGCTGTTTTCTTTATTGTTAATTGCTTTTTGGTGTTGGTTTTGGTGTTGACAAGTAGATTTCTTAAGTTGTTACTCCTTTGGTAGGCCAATGTAGGTGGATTACAGAGCAAGACTTTTGTCTCTCATCACTAGTGAGGATGTTCCAGTGTTTGTCAATACATTTCCTAATTTGATGGCTTTGGGTGGAACATTTTGAGACGTACACTATTGCCAGTGTAATTCTTACAGATTTGTTTTTCAGTAAATACTCACGTCTTTTAGTCCCAGTTTTAGATATTGCTGTTGCCAAATCTCTTTTGTGGTACCCCCTTTCCCTCAGTTTGGTGCATAGAGTGGCCAATTGCGCATCACATTCTGATTGCTCACTTACAATTCTTTTGATCCTCAGCATCTGCCCGTAGGGTAAGTTCTTAAGTGTTTGTTGTGGGTGAAAGCTCAATCTGTGCAACAGGTTGTTCCTATCAGTCAATTTTGTGATCTTGTACATTGATAGATATGTCCAGAGAGTGTATTCCAGGATTCCCTATTTCTGCTGTGAACCCAAACATCGCCAACCCATGCCGGGAGCACACCTGCATCAGCCAGGTAGACATGCCACTAGAGTAACACAGAGGAAAACTGCCACTCCTGAACATGCCTGCCAACTTGGCTGACAAACTACAATACAAAACACACAGGACATTCATAGATGCTGAGCACAGAAACGTAAAGACAAAGTTGTAAGGAAAGCCTTCTAACCCAACTCAAAAACCTCAACCTTCTGCACACATTTCCCAAACAGAAACTCACAAAATCACATCACTGCACAGCAATCTGCACACACTTCACCACATCGCAACAATAGTCTTACAACACACAGCCTGGCACAACAGCACATGGGAAGTTGCACTGAACCAGACAGTGCATGGTGCAAACCGAACTGAAGCCGCCAACAAAACATCACATTGCCCACTTTCCTATTCCCACTACACCCTATTAAACCCCCTTCCCCCACGCCATCCCTCTTTTCACAAACTCCTTTTCAAATCCTCCAGAGCAACTGGGGATCCCTCCGTTGGTGACGGTGTCTGATACAAATACCTTTAACATTAACATTAACTGCATACAAGATGTAATCGCTTATATTTTCTATTGAAAGCAGTGATATAATCCTAGTTTGAAGACTTGTGCTCCCCCTTCTCATCCTTTGGGACCTCGTAGGGGTTGCAGGCCCACACTCTGGAGATCACGATATAGGCAGAAAAGTGATAATGGTGGAAGATATATTTATAAAGGAGGAATATTAAAACTTGTATCTATATAGCCATAGATGTGTCTTTGTCACTGCAACTATATTCCGCACAACGATCTCCCAATGCAACATGTGAATTTAACACTATCCAATGGAGTCCTTGTCCCCATTATAGGGGACAACCATGGTATGCCCTTTTTCTATATCAACTGACAGAAGCAGCATGCCTATTTAAAGAATGTTTTAAGAAGATTTTGACTAACAGTCAACTTACACACCTAGTATTGTTATCTGTTGAAGCTCACTGGAAGACCTCATGCTTTTCAAGATCCGGAACTCAACTCAACTGTGAACAAAAATGTTTGATAAATATGGATTTGTCTGTTAATCTTGGAACATTTGGATGTCAAACCAACTATCGTAAGACCATAACATGGATCTTGGATTTACAGTTAGCATCATAACTGGAAGAAAAGAAACATTTTTGGAGAAACCCATATTTAACAATAAATGACAATCAAGAAGATGTAAATTAATTGTCCAATATTTCAAAATTAATTATCGCATCCGGCATTTTTTCTTGTCGCTGCTGTGACTTCCGCATTTTAATAAAAAAACATAACAATATAGTAAAATCTTGTCTACAAGTACAATCGTGTAAGAAAGTGCATTTTGTAGCGAAGTGACTAACCACAAATGTGTGATTATGCATTGAATGTGTGACTCTCTTCTGTGTTTTGCGTTCATGCACTTGATTTCATTGATACATGCATAGGGTACCTAGCTCTGTCATGCACTATTGTCAAAACAATGGACGTTGCATAGCATTCCCGGCTGATGATGTAACATAGAGGGCTGAGTACTATGGTTTATATCTGGTTTAACCTTAGTGTGATTGTGCAGCAGATTTCATTAGCACAAGATAGCAGTTGGGGATGGAGTGATTGCAGACATTAAATACAGAAAATGTATTTTAAGAACTGCTGAAAGAAATATGTGTACATGTATGGTGCAATGTGAGTGTCATTGTGATTGTTCAATCTAAACGAATGAGTTTACCCCTCCTTTAAGAGACCCATCTAAAGGTGTAAGGTTGACATGCCTGAGTAACTGAAGGAGCCAAAAGCTTCTATAGCCTTTAAAGATGGGATATATTATTTCAAAATGGCATTCATTTTCCATGTACATTTGGCACATAGGATAGCTCTGGTTACTAATTATACTCCACAAAGCTGTATAATTCATGAACAAGATCCCCAATCAGAATTTCACAGGTTCTTAACATAGCAGGGTTCAATCCGATGCACATATGATTAGTAGCTAACATAATAACAGAGCGAATTATCCTTAAATATACATCTTTGGATACCCTACAACATCCTGCTTACCACCCAATCTCAATATGCCCCTTTTACACAGTGGTGCCAACATCACTCTGTTGAATCAGGATGCACCATAGGTTTCCAATCCTCACCTTCTTTACTGCTCACTTCACATGCAATATCCATATCCACTGCAGCCCAACAGTAACTTGTGCTACATCTACCATAACATCCTTATAGGTGGAAACTAAGAGGTTGGATCATAGTCTTCGCCACATAATGACACATTTATGTTTAGCCTCGTATTCAGTTCTCAGCTGTCCAAGTTCCATTTGCAGTGGAATGTTAGACGTGCCTGGTGGCAGCGATACAGTGTTAATTTATAAGACATGCTCAGCTATTGCTTAAGTCTCAGTACATGTGTATTCATATAGCTCTTCCCCATACAACGCTGTGCTCTCAGTCTGCACTCTCTAAACCTCTAGTGCTGGACCCTCTTCTCTTCCACCAAAGCATCATCATCCATAGTAAGAACGTTGTGTTCCAAAAGGAAACGGGGAAATACCTACTGTTCTTAAGATTAAACTGCATTACTCCGTTCCTGGCCACAGTATGTATACACAGGAGCCCGGCTGCTAAGTGTAATAACAAACAAGTGTCCTTTTTACTTTGGCATGGGGTCCCTGATTTGAAGCAGATGAACAGACCATATCATTGTAGGACTGTAACAAAGAACACTAGGTCTACGACCAGTGGTTTTGGCGAACATGACTTCTAGTATTTATCAAACATTTGTGTCATGCCGCAGACTGCTTGATATGTTTTCATGTTGGAGATGGGGTCCTGCCTACTTCAAAGAGTTTACATTTAGCCATTTGATTAGTGAACATATTTTTGGGATTTCTGTCCACACTGCTTTGGTGTATGAATTCTGAGTAGGTGTGACTCATTCCTAGGTCATAATCTGCAAGGATAGTTTGGGCTAAGTGCAAATATACTTCAGTATGAACTGGACAAACCATTGATTAAATGGGTATTGTCCTAAATAAACCTTAATCTCAGATATGACTATGATTAAAAAATGCTAACGTTTTCATCATGACTTTAATATTTAATACTGTTGCAATCATCTTCTTTACACAGGTCTGTGCATTCGCAGGGAAGAATGCAGCTTATTGTCTGTTTCAGTCCCCTAAGACATCCTATTCTAAAGCCTCAGGGACAGAGGCGAAGATAGCAGACCAATTACACAAATTAAGTGCAATTATTTTCCTAATAAAGTTTATTTTTTTCCCACTTTCAGCGCGTCTTCTCTATCCTCAGATCATTTTACGATTACTTCCAAAACATCGTTTATGACGCGCATTAGATTGTACCTGCAGGAAGACAGTTATTGATACTGTCAAAGGAAACATAGTGGCAATAAAAAGGAGCATGATTATGCATTTTAATAGCTCAATTTCTTCTTGTTTTGCTACCAGTACCGCGAGACGACGCTGGAAAGTGCATACTGTTACATAACCTGGTGAGACGAGCACGCGAGCTCTGAATGCTTAAACTGAGCTGCTTTTTCACTAGGTAGGTATTGTACATCATTCTAAGTGTTCAATTTCCTCAGCCTTCCAGAAAGCATTTATCTGGCAATCATGTCTCCTTAGGGATCGGATTTGAAGAGTGTATTTACAGTAATGACGATTTTCTTTCCCCTTCATGGCAAGACATGAAGAAATGGGAACTATTCGCACCGACTGGGTTGTGCATTCTGTGCCAGATAAACAGATGTGTCATTTCTTTGTGATACATGCGAGTAATCATTGTTTACTCACAGAAAGTGAGGGGGGCTGCACTGGTCAATGACTAACTTGTGCATGTATTTGATCTGTTGTACTGGCTATTTTTAGATTGCTTCATACCACCGTTGGTTCACCCAAAAGGAAAAAAAAAGGGAATGCCAATGAGGCTGATTAGACAATGAAGAAAGGTTTTGAGAGTAGAAGGGTGCGGGAGAACATTTCACTTCGGAAAGAACATTTCACTCCTGAAAGTTAATCTTCTAATTACTTCTCTTCCTCATCTCAGTCCTTTAAACAATTAGCTTTGGCTTGTGAGACAAGATTTTGTCCATTCAAACAACCCTAATCTATCCCTTTGGGTGGATTGACCCGGACCCATTCCCTAAAGCTGGGCTTGGATAAGGGACATCACCACCAATTACACAACCTGTTTTTGTTCCTGTCTCCATAGAGACGGTTATTATGGTACAGACAATGTTATGTTCTCCTCTTGTTCTGTTCTCCCATGGAGCAGCCAAAGCAGATGAGACAATCCTCCTTTCGAAGGTGACATCGATGAGGAATGATTTGTGTCTGAGGATTTCATGTTGTCCCTTTTAGCCCACATAGCAACTTATCCGGCTTCCCTTTTCCACAACATATTTCAGCAAGCAAATATACCAGAGCCGCAGTCCAGACATTCAAACAGTGCCTTATCACACACGTGCCATGCTTCACTTGTCAATTCAAACCACCACTTAACACCACTGACATGCCCATGCTCACCAGAAGATTGTTAGTAGCCAGCAGAGCTCAACACCTGGAGCTCCACTACTGGAACATAAAAGTCACACGATTCATCTAAACCTATCTAGAAACTGACTAGAAAAAAGATGGTGGATACTTATGATCTTCAGCAGCACCTTAGGTTACATATCTTGCCTTCCCCACTATTCCCATGAACGTAACACCCAGCTGCAGAATCAAGCAACAGACGCTGCCAATAATGACAATAATGCTTTACAGGTGTAGCCGCGACCAAAATTGGAGCCCTCTCAGGCATGGAGGTTAGTTATAGGAATAGGTGATATGGCTTTAAGGGAAATAGGATAGGATAGTATAAGATATATAAAATACCACACAGACACAGTGAAGGGGTTCAAATAAATAGGTGATTTTAATTTGTGCACTGTAATGACATACCGGTTGTGCCAATATGTCCCCAGTGCAGGGACACTCGAACCTTTAGACTGATGTAAATGGGCAGCACACCCCTGCCAGAATCTATGGACTCACCTTGGAGAAGATTCTGGAACATGAACAATAGGAAGTTTAAAAAAAGGTGAGCAACCGTCAGGGGAGAGAGTTGGAATGAAGATAGAGGAAGGGAGATGCACAGTGTATGCTCTCGGGTGGGCTGTGGCCTCAAGCGCCCACCCCCGAGGTGTTCCATGGATACCACAACCCAGGTCATGTATGTCAGCTGTGACCGGGCGGTGTCCAGAGCATGGGCTACATGTCAGGAGCAGTCTGGCTCCTGCATGGACTGGGGAGCTGACCACCCGCCCTGGGGCCAGAAACGCTGCCCCAACAAAATGAGCACGTTTCTTGCTCCATGGAGCAATGGCGGGGTGAAGAATAAGCCCTGATGTGGGTGTCACCAGAAATAGTGGCCTGGCCATAGAAAATCCACCCCTCAGGCCTCGTGCAGGGTGTACCCCAGTTGAAGATTTGACCCGAACAGGGGGGGAGGTACCAGGCAAGGCAGTGCAGCCTGGGGGCAGAACAGCCCACCCGAGGGCCAGACCAAAGTGGAATAAAGGTCTGGGTCAAATGCGCATGGTGGCCCAGATGAAGATGCCAGCCTGCAACCAAAGACCACCCGCCCAGGCTCCAAACTGGATGAGCAGTGAAGACCTCTTCAGCCCGAGCCACATCTGCAGGCAGCCTTCAGTGACGAGGGCCTGAGACACATCTGCCCGCATCTGCTCTTACTGCAAATTAGAACTTACCTGGAGTCTCCATCTGCAGTATCCAATGTGGTTGGGAGAAGTGAAAGAGTGTACTGGACTCATTGTATGATTCGCGTAGGTAGTCAGGGAGCTGGGTGTAGCCAAGCAGAAGACTCACTTGATTGGGCCCGTCCATGAGAGAAGGCCCAGCTGAGTGGCTGCCTTCCAATGCAGGAAATTGAACAAACATGGAGAGGAAAGATGAGCTGCTGTAGCCCTTAGGTCAATGAAAAGGCACTGCTGTGGAGGACAAATGGGCTGATGCAGCCATGAGAACAATGAAAGCAGTGACATGGAGGAAAATGGGTGGCAGGAGACCACATATTAACCAAAGCACTACCATGGAGGAAACTGGCTGCAATGGATCCAAAGCAAAAAGGTGCCACCACAAAGGACTACTGGGGCTCATATCCATGCAGGCCCGATCCAGGAGGGATAGATCAATTAACCCATGGCTGCCACCCACAGCAGAGCGCCGTTTACAGTTAATTTCGAGGGATGCCCTTATGGGATGCAAAAGGTACTGTACAATGACTAAGACAGTTGTAAATTGACTAAGACAGTTAGTAGACACATAGGTTATATAATTCAGAAAGAGTGCAGCTGCCCACAGTCGTTTTAACAGTATGGGGATTGTAATAGTTGAAGAGGGGCTACATATGCAGAAGGATGATGGGAGCCCAGGGCAAGGTGTGGCTGGATCCTGCTTAAGGTTTATTAGCCTGAGGGGTATCCTTTAACCCCACAAAGTGAAAGGACAGCCAAGGTGATGGGGCATATAGAGGGTATTTTGCATTACCATATGTTCTGCTGGCTGGCTGTAGTTTTTATTTTAAATACACTTGACCATAAGGAGTAAAAGCTCCCTCTCTATTTACTGTGCCTGTTTCCATCATGATCTCAAGCGTGTAGCCCACCTCCTTTTTGAATTAGAATTTTTCTGTTGCAGGTTGCTCAGCGTTCTTTCCTCTCCAGCGGTCCTGGGAGGGTCATTCCAGAGTGGTCGATTCCCAGCCAAGGGGACATTAATTAGCGCCCTTTGCCCCGGCGTAGGCCATGGAATGCATGGGCTACACAGGACTCAGACAGAATGCATCACACACATCTGTTAGACAGGGAAAGGACATTTGAGGTGGCTTTCTATGGCAAAACGCACGAGCAAAGCCATAAAGCATAATCTTCAAAGTACTACATCACCAAATACTAATTGGGTCTTAGTGTGTACCACTGCTGCACATTCTGACCACACAAGAAAAGTGCACTTGTAAAGTATCCAAAACGTGTCATTATTGCCAGTTCTGCCGTATGGAACAAAATGCACACGTCGATAGTTATGTGCATTACTTTGCTTTTTTTTCCCTGATCGTCATTCTAATATCGCATCTGCTTGGGTTATTTGCAGTTAAATGTCTCCAACTCCTAAGTGACCAGAGTTCATCTGTTTCAACATTGCAAGTAGTCGATCAGTTATCAGCAGCTGCCTCGAGATTTACAATCACTTCATAAAAACAAAAATAAGCTTTTCATTTCAGTTTGTCTTCAGGTTGGGTGAGGCTTTGCCAAATCCCAAATGCAATTGAAAACACACATATTAGGATCAGGTCCATTAACATGCAACACTAATCTGAATAATTCACAACCAGGAAGCAGCAGTCATATCCCATTTATCTCTAACTGTGAAAGCTACTGTTTACACTTTTTCAAAACAGGCTAAAATCTTGTCATTTTAGGCCAAATAGCTGAATGGATATTTCTTGAAATACCAAAGACCTGTCAAAATTGTGTTTACATATGTCATATGCAATATGAAAATGACCAGCACACGCTTCTCAATAATACATATTGTTTGCAGTTCTTGTGTCTCGCCAGCATAAACAAACTTCATGCATGTTTCTTTCAGATGATATGAAACGATTTGCTTTGCTACAAAGTTTTATTAGTAATTCTTCTTGTATTGATTGCTTAAGAAGAATGATGTGCCAAGACACCATTGTCCTTACAACAAAACCAATGAAGTTGGCAGTAAATTACTTGTCTCCTGGGATTAATACCCCACAACAAAATACTACCAGTGATAATGAAAATATGCACTAACGCAGGTTTTTTACAGTTATGTAGACACAGGTCTACCAGAGCTTTTCTTTCTTGCCTACACACACAGGCTACTGTAGTCTCTTCTCTATTTCTATAATTGTAGCCAGCGGAATGGCTACTGAGGCGCTTTAGTCTCTGGGGTAAGACCGATTCACTTGATGTAAACGGTATGGCATTTTAAACCTCCGTATTCTTAAAGATTGCCGTTGGGTCTGTTGTTTTATAATAATGATCAACTTTCCTTTCCTTTTAGGAACGGATGGGTCTACCCTGCTGCCAAGGCGTTTGACTGGGCGCTTCCTACTTCGACACATTTTAAAATGTATATTTACATTAAAATTATTTCTTTGTAGTGCCAATCCTCTGGCTGAGGGTGCCTTGCCTCAGTGGCAGTCCGAGGCACAGGTCGGGTCTACCGGAGCTTCTCTTTCTTGCCTCCATGCACAGGCTCCTGTAGTCTGGTCTCGATTTCTGTCATTGTAGCCAGCAGATTGGATAAGGTAATACTATGTGTAGAACAAATGTGACTGTATGACGACAGCGCAGCAGTCGGGTGCAGCGGGAGCGTGCCTAGCACACTGAAGTTGCACCAAAGTGAAGCCCGTCCCGGCACCGGACGAGCGAGGGTCCTTTTCTCGCTACCATCTGCTTGTGCATCCCCTGGCTGACACTTTATTTCCACCTATTTATATTTGCACTGAAAAGCCTCATTCTTTCTCTTTGTCCACTACAAGCACCCAGGTAGATCTGCTTCTTTTAAACACTCAATCACTGATGGCTCTTGCTTTATTTATTCATGAGCTTTTGTTGTGTCGTGCACCGGATGTCCTGTGTCTTACAGAAACCTGGCTCTCCGAGGCATCGGCCTCAACTTTGAATGGGACAATCCCAGAGAGTTACATTATTATTCATGTAGATAGATTAGCAGCTCATCCTGGTGGGGCTATTGCTATTATTGGCAGATGCCCGCTAACTGTCACGTAGGTTTGTAAAACATAAGATTTTAAGATGGAAGCAATGCTTCCATGTGTTACTGGGACGAGTATTTCCACCCTCTCTCTTCTCATAGTGTATCGCCCTGTGGGCTCCTATGCTGAGTTTTTAGAGTCTTTTGTGGATGTTGTCGCTGCTCCCCAACTGAAGTACCCTAACATACTTATTTTAGGAGATCTCAATATCAGACTCATTCTGCCTTTGGGCCCGGGTCTTGCACAATTATTCTGACTCAATGGCTGATATGGGCCTAAAGCAGTTGGTTTTAGAGCCCACTCATGTACATGGGGGTGTTCTTGATCTAATTTTTACAAATTAATGTCATTCACGTGTAAATTCTATCATCCCACTGATCCTGTCGGATCACTATCTCGTATCTTTTCAAATTCTGAATGCTGGATGCTTCTTTTCTTGAAATTACTAATGTGCTTGACCCATTTCAATCTGGTTTCTGCCCTGGATGGGGTACCGAGTGTGTGTTGGTGTCAGTGGTGGACAATCTTACCATGTTGATAGGTTAGGATGGAGTGGGTGCACTGATACTATTAGATCTATGCATGCGCAGTACAAACGCATACACACAGCTCTATTTTCTTCCGCAGTGCGGACTGGAGTCAGACACAGCTATCGCTCTACAGAAGCAGAACGCATCTTGGACAGGTTAGTGACCCCCCGGTCCCACCAGGAGTTAGAACCCCAACATCTTCTCTCTTTTGCCCACATATGATGTGTGCACATTCTAATATAGACTTGTTTTTGTCCATTTTGCTTCCTCTCCGTCTCCTCCTGCAGAGCTGAGAAGAATGACCAAGGACCTGTCCTGAGTGGGGATCCTACACACAGGACACTATCCCCAGCCCATCCAGGCCACACAAGATTGCCTCACCTGCTTCCTCTGAAGACAGAAGCAGCTTCTTCTTACGGACTGCATTATCTGTCTACCAACATTGTCTGAAGAAAATATCCAGAGCCACTCTTCCCTACAGCTCTATATTATGTTCAGTCCCCGGGCCACAGGGTCACTGGCCCTTCACTTGTCTCTACTCTAATTCCAAGGCTTTTTAAACTTTCTTATCCATATCCAGGTATAGTCCATCCTTATTCCTTATTCTGAGCACACATATATATTTTTATCTCTAGGAAGACCTGCTAACACTTGGCCCCAGAAGAAGGTTGAGACTCAATCAAGCCGAAACGTCAGTGGTCAGCGTGGGCCATTCTGGACGGTCGCGAGCTAGGACCACATGAACTTTCTCCATTCATAACGAGACGTCCCTATGTGGGTATGTAATTAGGGATATAAAAAATAACTATGTTTATGCCCCTATTCTCTTGCTGTTGATTGTATGTATTATTTAAAGATTGGTGTGTACATATTATCTCAACATCTTTTTGTTTGTAATGAACAACACTTGTTCTATCCCTTTTTTCTTTTTAAAAAAAATGAATGAAAGCTACATATCTAGCCAAATGAAAAAAGAAAGCTGTAGACACACCACAGTAGTTGGATGGTTCCTTTACCAGTGACACATATTCAATAGTTGTTTTTCTGGATGCTTTTGAAGGTTTCAATAATGATTGCAAGAAGTTATTGCATGAATACGTTTTTGAGGACAGGGCAAATCCTCTGTACACACTGTTTCTCCAGCCCACCCAGTCCTATCCGTTTCTGGGCTGTCCCTCCTGTTACCATTGTTTAAGATATAGCGCAGCTATAATAGGGACTCCTACTTGCATTAGTTTTATAATTTGTTTGATACATTCTCATACAGTGTCTGATTGCCTTTCTGTTATTTCTTGGCACTTACCCCCTAGGGCTGACCACACATCCCAAGATGGAACACACATTAAGCTTTTCTGAAGATCAAATTAACAATATCATTTAAGGTGCCACTCTGTTTAATATGGAAGGAGCACAATCACATCTTGATTCAACTGTCACAGGGGAGGACCTCTTGAACCTGAAAAAGAGGTGCTTCAGAACGGAGGTACATAGCCATTTCTTGCGCGAGTATCTCAGAGTGAACATGGTGCCCTTAGGACTGCTAATAGGCAATGAACCTGCCCTATTCCTGGAGGATAAGGAATACATGATGGACTTTAGTAAGATTGCTACCAAATGTAGCAGGGACCAAATGGCACTAACAATAATGACAGCACAAAGAATACACACCAAGATGCTGCTGGATTTAAAAAGCGAAGAAACCAAATTCCTCACTGATGATACTATATCTAATGCCAGGGACAAATTGAAGGAAATAGATAAAACACTAGAGGCCTTCATAGCTACTACACTAGAGAAAAAACATAAGAAATTAGCCAAAGACATTAAAAACTTTAAACTGGAATACGCCTATCCTTACCTCTCTGCTGACTATAAAGACAATAAAGAAAAAGAGAGAGCAGCAAGACAAGGAGGAGTCAACAGAAGCAGGCGGCAGGGCGTCTGATTTTCAGACACCTCGACTTCATAATCCCACTTTAGAGGCAGAAATGCCAACATGGGCCACTTTCAACCCACACCAATGATGCCTTTTTTTAGGCCAAGGGGGCCCCAGAGGGGGCTGATGGGGCAATGGAGCCAACCAAGCCAGAGATGCAGAGGCAACATGAGACGTCAGACATGATCCCCATCTTCAACTTATCAGGCTTCCCACTTTGAAATGAAGAGACCTCCTTGTTGGCTAAAGGACTATCATTTGTTCCCACTAACAATATAGATTGGTTTAAACTAGATGGAAAATTTTTCAACTTCTTTCGCACCATCAGAAGCAAATTTTACTTCAAAGACAAAGAATGCTGTTGTAATACGCACAGGCTCGTGCATAGGCATCTTGTGGAATGTTGATCTACGCTCAGAATCAACATTCCGCAGCAGCCGTTGAGCGAGGGGAGCCGTAGCTAGAGGCTGCGGGGTCTTGCCAATAAAGAAACTTAAATACAATTACCTGTGTCGATGTAATTGTGTCATTGGCGACGAGGACCGGGATTGTGGACGAGACCCTGTTCCACGCGTGTGCTAGCCTGCTGTCTGGCTCCCCATCGTCTGGGGCGCAGTCGGTGTGGACGGGGGCCGACTGGCGCTGGACCTTCTGGAGCTGCTGCTGCGGGCTTGAATGCCGGGTGGGTTGCTGCCCGTGAGGTGTGGAGGTCGAGGAACTGTTCGGGCGAGGAACCGTTGCCCCGGATCGGAGGCCGGTGAGCGCACCTGCATTAGCTGTCCGCCGGTGGCTGGCCCCGCATTCGTTGTTTGCTGGCAGCTGGTCCAGCCCCGGTGGAGGTTGAGGAGCTGCTCGAGCGCCCAGGTGGGGTGCTGCCGGGCTGCCGCCGGTTGCCTGGATCAGTGGGACTGGGCAGAGCGGGCGCTCACGCCGTCAGGTGCGGAGGACGAGGAACTGTTGCCGCCGGTTGGCCGGGGGCAGTTTGTGTGGTGCCCCGGATCGGAGGCCGGTGTGCGAGTGCACCTGCAGTCTGCTGGCAGCTGGCCCTGTATTCGCTGTCCGCCGGCAGCTGGTCCCGCCCCCGGGGGTGTTCCTGCATTGGAGGCCCAGTGGGAGCACAGGCATTGGCAGGCACCAGCAGTTCTTCCGGCAGTGAGCGCCGCCCCGATAGTGTCTTCTGGCCCTGTATTCGATGTCCGCCGGCAGCTGGTCCCGCCCCCGGTGGCGTTCCTGAGTTGGTGGCCCAACGGGAGCACAGGCACCAGCAGTTCTTCCGGCAGTGAGCTCCGCCCCGATAGTGTCTTCGTAGATAACGAGGAGGGGCTGTGGTGACGTCTGCGTCCTCAGAGCTTCCTGCGGTCGCTCCAGGGAAGCAGGAGGGGCTGCAGGAGAAGGCGCAGTGTGCTTTATGAAGCAGCTGTCTGTGGGGCTGGTGGATTGGTAAAAAACAGGAGGAGAACACCATCAGCTACGTGGCCTTTAAGGTGGATCTGGAAGTGTGGGGGCTGGTAAGGTTGGGACATCCCACATCGTTGGATATATCTTTGGTTGTGACTCACCCTGTGCCAGGATTTTGGTTGTACTGCATATGCGTGGGGGTGCACACTCACAAGGCCACAAGGGAAGACATCCGGGTGTGGTCATCTTGGTTGATGTGATGCCTACTGACTCAAAGTGTCTCTGATTATAAGGGGCACTTAAAAGTGTGTATAAGTTATTTTGGGTGGGCACAAGGTTTTGGCCAGTAAAGTTGACCATGTTGCATACAGCAGCTAGGCCTCCACCAGCATTCCTGCCTAACCCAGGAGAGCCAGTGGTGCCTTGGGAGAAGTGGGTAGATGCCTTTAAAATATATTTGCGGGCTGCTGGTGGGGCAAAGTTTAACGATGATGAAAAGGAGGCTGCTTTGCTTAATTGTATTGGTACGGAGGGCTTGAGAGTTTTTCGTCACCTACCTGGAGAGAATGTAATGGTTCAAGGGGGAGGTGAAGGGGAAATGGTTGTAAGTGCCTATGAGACGGCTTTGAAGAAATTGCAAGTACGTTTTGGAAAAAGAGTTAATGTGGTTTTAGAGCGGTATAAGTTCTTTTCTAGGGCACAAGGTTCCACGGAAAGTATAGATTCATATGTTACTGCCTTACGTGCGCTCATGGCTACATGTGGGTTCCCGGGTAACGGTGAGGAACATATAAGGGATCAGATAATGATGAAAACCTCAAATCAAAAAATCAGAGAGAGATTGTGGATTGAGAGCGATCCGTCACTGGATAAGGTTTTGGAGATTGCTAGAGCAATTGAAGCCTCCAAGGCGAGTGTACAAATTGTTACCGAAAGGGATGGAAATAGGGAGACGGTGCATGCGGTGGTGTCAAAGTCCAAGAAGGCTCTGGACAAAGGGGTTGTACAAGGGAATAGAGCACCTAAAAGTAAAGAAGTGTGCAAAAATTGTGGTTGGGCAAGTCATACAGTGGATTCGAAATTCTGTACGGCTAGCAATGTAGAGTGCAGGAAATGTAAAAGGATGGGCCATTTTGCACGAATGTGTAAAGGGCAGGTGGTCGCAAATGTAACTACAGAAGAGTTGACTATGGGCCTGGAGGGAGCTTCAGGTGGGGGTCCTAAACAGACTGTCATATTACATGTGGAGGGTGGTGGGCGGAAGGGTCCATGGGTGTCAGTATTGGTGGACCAGCACCCGGTGGATATGTTGGTGGATTCTGGGTCACCTTATACACTGGTGTCTCCGGAAGTGTATCAAGAGGTTTTGTGTAAGCCGATCTCTACTTTGTTGGCTCCAGATATCAGACCGTATGCATATGGGCAAAGTTCCATTGAGCTACTGGGTTATGATTGGTCAAATTTTTCATTCAAAGGAAGGCAAACTTTAGGTAAATTGTATGTGGCTAAAAAAGGGACAAGTGTGTTGGGTTGGGATGAGCAGGCTGCACTAAAAATACAAATTCATCCAGGTGAAAAAGAACCGGTTCTCAGTGTCAGGGAGAGAAGGGAAGAGAAGGATGTAAGAGTTAATCCTACAGTGCTTATGAGTGAGTTTCCGGAAGTATTTTCTGACATCCTGGGAAAGCTTAAGGGCTTTACGCATCGCATTGTGTTGAAGAAGGGTGCAGTGCCTAGAGTTCACAAGGTGAGGGGGGGTGCCAGTTTCAGTGAGGGAGGCATTTAAGGCGGAATTGTCTAAGTTGCAGGCGGCAGGAATAAAAGAACCCATTGAGGCTTCGGAGTGGTTCTTTCCTGTGGTTTTAGTGAAGAAGGGTGATGGCAGCATCAGAATGTGTGTGGATCTCCGGGAGTTAAATGCCAGCATATGGGTGGATCGGCATCCTTTGCCAAATATTAATGAGTTGCTCTTGACGTTGGGTGAGGCTAATTATTTTTCGACTTTTGATTTGTCAACGGCGTATCACCAAATTGACCTACATGTTGAGTCGAGACCTCTTACTTCATTTGTGACTCCATTCGGGGCGTTCAGATTTTGTCGTATGCCTTTTGGTTTGGCTTCGGCTTCGGCAGTATTTCAGAGGCTAATGCATCAGTTGTTTGAAGGGGTGGTGGGTGTCAGCTACTTTCAAGATGACATTTTGGTTTGGGGCAGCAGCAGGGAGCAACATGATGAAAGGGTAAGGAAGGTCATGCAAATTCTTAAAGAGAGTGGTCTAACAGTAAAATTAACAAAGTGTCAGGTGGGGGTGGAGGAGGTCACATATCTGGGACACACTTTGAGTTCACGAGGTGTAAGTCCAAAAAGGGAGTTGGTACAAGTGTTGAGGGATACGCCAGCTCCGGTTAATAAGGATCAGCTAAGGGCTTTCCTGGGTCTTGCAGAGTATTATGTTAAATTTGTGTCAAATTATGCGGAAAAAACTGTGGCCATGAGAGCTTGTATGAGGAAGTGTGAAAGATTTGTATGGTCTGCGGAGTGTGCGGCAGAATTTGAGCTGGTTAAGAGGGAGGTGGAGAAGGCTCCATGTCTGAAATCATTTGACCCAAAAAATAGAACTGCGTTGACGGTGGATGCAAGTGAGGTGGGCCTAGGGGCAGTTCCGGAGCAATGCATCAATGGGGAATGGGTCCCGGTGGCTTTTGCTTCGAGGACCTTGAGAGATGTGGAAACCAGGTACTCGGTAATAGAGAAAGAGACTTTGGCAGTGTTGTGGGCTTCAAAACATTTCAGGACATTTGTGTGGGGTATCCCTTATGTAGTCAGAACGGACCATAAACCGTTGGTACAGGTATTTTCTTCCAAGGGAGTCATGGCAGTATCCCCGAGGATTGCGAGGTGGTCTGTACAGTTACAAGATTACAATTTTTCTTTGCAGTATGTTCCGGGGAAATTGAATGTTGTCGCGGATTGTTTGTCCCGGTTGCCAGTTGTAGAGCAGGATAGTGAGGGGGAAGTAGGGAAGGAGGATGATGTGCAGGAGTGTCAGGTTGCTTTGGTCACTTCGGCTGTGGAGAAGTCGGTGTGGGATCAGGAGTCTGAGGGTGTCATTGAGTGAAAGTGGATTAAGGAAGGTTTGGTGAAGGGGTGGCACACTGTGAAGGAGAGGCCGGAAGGGAAAGGTTATGGTCAGGTTCTCCAGGAATTAGCAGAGGGTCCTTGTGGTGTCTCGAGGGGTAGTAGATTGATACCCCGATAAGTTTGAGGGGGAGAATGGTGGAATTGGCACATGGAGGTCATTTGGGCCGATCATTGACTAAAAGGAGATTTAGATAGGAGTATTGGTGGCCGTCTATGGACAGGGATGTGGAACAGGTGGTGAAAGAGTGTCAAGCATGTTCTGTCAGTGATAAGAGTAAGGTACTGCATCCACAACCGGTGCATCCTGTTGAGGTTCCAGAGCAGGTATGGTCGAAATTGGCTTTGGACATTATGGGTCCATTCGACTGTTTAGAGCCTGAGTCCAGGTACATGTTGGTGTTGGTGGACTATACGTCCAGGTGGATTGAGGTGGCGGCGTGTTCAGATATTACGACCAGTACTGTAATTGATTTTCTGAGAAAAGTGTTTGACCGTGAGGGTTTACCGGCAAGTTTAGTTACGGATAATGGTGTGCAGTTCACTTCTAGTGCCATGACAGAATTTTTGGAAAAGCATGCCATTTCGCATTATAGGACAGCTCTGTACAATCCTTCGGCAAATGGTCTGGTTGAAAGGGCCAATGGCACGATTAAGTCAGCCATACAATTGGCGTTGGCCAATGGTTGGAATTGGCAAGAAGTTGTGACACAATATTTGGCTGCATATAGGAGAACTCCGGCCGTGCTTACGGGAAGATCTCCATTTGAACTAATGAGGGGTAGGAAGGCAGGTACAAGGTTGAGGACATTGGCTATGGGGGGTGGTGGCCCATGCGAGATGGATTTGCAAGCAATACATCGCAGCATTTTAGAGCGCCAGCAGACTATGGAATCCTCACAAAGGAGTAGGAAGGAGTTGATTGTAAAGCCTGGGGATCAGGTGTACATAAAGAATCCTAGATTAGTTCATAAAGGGTACAGCACTTTTATGCCCTCGAGGAAGGTTGTTAAAGTGGGAAAAGGGTATGTGCATTTGGAGGATGGCGCTGTTTGGAGTAAGAGGCGTGTGGCGGTGGATGGATGTGGACGTGTGGATAAGGATGGGGTGGAATGGGAGGAGGAAACACAGGAAACAGCGATGGATTATAATCCTGTGGTGTCTCAATCCATTGGGAGTGAACAGCAAGAGGGGGTACCAATCCTAGGTCCTGTTGATCCACAGGTAAATGTGGAAGTTCAGAATGCTATGGCTCAGGAACCTGATCCAGTTCAACAAAGGGATTGTGTGGGTAGGAGCTGTGGGCGTCCCATAAGATTTAGGGATTATGTTTGTTAAGAGTGGAGTACATTTAATATTATCTATGCTACTTGGATGGTTATATTTGTTAAAGTAAGTGGCATTTATGACATGTCATGTGATGTCGTTTCATTTTCCATTGTTAAGAAAATTGGTAAACATTTTTATCCAAGGGAAGAGGATATGTTGTAATACGCATGGGCACGTGCATAGGCATCTAGGGGAATGTTGATCTACGCTCAGAATCAACATTCCGCAGCAGCCGTTGAGCGAGGGGAGCCGTAGCTAGAGGCTGCGGGGTCTTGCCAATAAAGAAACTTAAATACAATTACCTGTGTCGATGTAATTGTGTCAAATGCCCTCAGACACCAGATGACACAGGATTGAGACCGAAGTCGGACTTCAATCCTAGAGACAGTGAGATACCAGCATCCATCCCCACCTTCGAGAAATGCATCAAACAGGAAATCAAGAAACTGTAACATTCTCAAGAACATCAGAGACAAAATGTAACAACATGGGATCGCCGAGCCCTCAAAGCCCTTGCAAAGAACAGCAACCTGGTCATAAAAAAAGCTGACAAAGGTGGTGGGATTGTTACACAAAACACCAATCAAAACACCACCATGGTGATGACATTACTCAACAAAGACAACAACTACAGAAAATTGAAAAGAGATCCTACACCTATTATCAAATCCAAAATACAAGAAATTACCAAATATGCATTTAATCGAGATTGGATCTCAGAAAAAGAAGAAGCATTCCTTAACACCACAGAAGGGAGAATTCCTGCATTTTATGCATTGCCTAAAATACACAAAAACAGCAATACACCTCCAGGTAGACTGATAGTTTTAGACTGGGGGTCGATCATGGAACCAATATGCAAATTCATTGACTATTTTCTCAAACCTCTATGTCAGAATACTCCATCATATCTCAAGGATACCATGCAAACTATCACCATCTTTGAACACCAGCACTTCGACATCACCAACAACCAGCTAGTGACAATGGAAATTAAAAGCTTATATACAAGCATTCCGCAGGACAAAGCAGTAGAGTGCATAAGGCACCATCTCGCCCTACATATTACTCAAAGGAGGGTTCCTGTCAACTTTATAATGGAAATACTTGAATTAGCCCTCACTAACAATTACTTCTCCTTTAATGACACGTTCTACCTGCAGATCTGCGGCACTACCATGGGCACGGTCTTTGCACCCAGCATGGCCATAATTTATATGGCAGAATATGAGCAGAGTTATGTACTCAATATCAACAACCCATTCCAGGAGAATATCCGGTTATGGCACAGATATATTGATGACATCCTCTTCATCTGGGAGGGACAGAGGCAAGAACTACACAACTTCTTTAGCTAGATTAAAGGTCAATCTCCGGATATCCAATTCACCATCAATAACAGCAATGTTAACATCAACTTTCTGGACCTTAACATCAATGTCATGAACAACCAGCTAGAATGTTCCATCTTTAAAAAGGAAACCGACAGAAACACAATCCTGCATTACAAGAGTCATCACCCTAACAATCTACGTGATCATCTTCCTTATGGACAGTTCCTCAGAATCCGTAGGAATTGCACAGAAACCAGAGATTTCAAGATTCATGCCACTGACCAACAACGCAAACTAGAAAGCAGGGGGTATCCCAAAAAACTATCGAAAAACACTAAGAAAGGAGCTCTATGTACATTGAGAGAAGCACTACTAACCCCTAAACAACGCAATCCTGCTACGGAAAACATCATGGCCTGCATATCTACTTTCAGTGCCAATACATCAGAAATCAAGGGCGTGATTAAACATTCTGGCCCATAGTACAACTTAGCCTACCGGAAGAACCACTACCTAGGACGGCACTCAGAAGAGCAAAAAAAACCTCAAAGACCGCCTGACTAAGGCGAGATTCAGACACAAACCTGCAAGATCCACTCTGTGGAATATGCATGAAATCCATGCCCACCACCCCTGTGGCAGTTGTTCTGCCTGCAACCAAACTCAAACATTTAAATAATTTCCTATAGAGGACAAAGAATGGGAATTACGACAATTCACAAACTGCAAAACACCCAAGATAATGTATCTAATTGAATGTCCATGCAAACTAAGGTGCGTGGGGCAAACCTCTAGACCCATACACAGAAGAATTGGAGAACACAAATCTAGGATCAGGTGCAAAACCCAGGCAGCTCCACTTGTTTCGCACTTCATGGAATTTCAACATAGCCATGACTCACTCAGATGGTGGGTGATTGATAGAGTAATGGAAACCTCCAATATCTCCAACGCACTTAACTTCAAGGAGGCGTGGTGGATTTTTAAATTGCAAACCATCACCAAAGGCCTTAATGAAGCTGCTCCTCTAGACTTTCACCTATGAGATCCCCTTCTTACCACAGTACTCCCACTTGTGTCCTTTTCAGGTGGCGTATTGTAATTGCCTAATATGCACCACACGATGCAGCAATATGCAGGTTTGCAGGCTGCTTGCTGGTGGCCCGCCACTTCCAATTAGGGCCGCTATTACCCCGCTATGCGGTCTTGCACTTCATTGTGCCCATATGGATGGCCCTCTTTTTCTCCATTTTGGGGCCACCCTGCACCACATTCTGACATATGTGCCAGCCGGTACCCCGCAGTAAAATATGTGTTTAGCTCACCCATCTTCTGGAACGCTGGGGTGATTTGATGTTTTCACATGATTGGTGCTTGTTACCATTTCTACGTCCCCGTCCTCCTGTATGGACATGCTGAGCATGGACACTTTCCCACAATGCGCATGCGCCAACTCAAGCCACTTATTTCTCGCGCATACACGGTACAGACGCATACACATAGCTCCATTTTCTTTTGCAGTGCGGACTGGAGTCAGACACCGCTATCACTCTACAGAAGCAGATCGCATCTTGGATAGGTTAGTCACCCCCCTCCCGGTCCCACCAGGAGTTAGAACCCTGACTCTCTTCCCTCTTTTGGCTACATTTGATGGGCGCACATTCTAATATGGACTCATTTGTTTCCATTTTGCTTCCTCTCCCCTCTCTGCCTCCTCCTGCAGAGCTGAGAAGAATGACCAATGACCTGTCCTGAGTGGGGATCCTACACAAAGGACACTATCCCCAGCCCATACAGGCCACACAAGATTGCCTCACGTGCTTCCTCTGAAGACAGAAACAGCTGCCTCTTACTGACTGCATTATCTGTCTACCAACATTGTCTGAAGAAAATATCCAGAGCCACTCTTCCCTACAGCTCTATATTAATGTCAATCCCCGGGCCACCAGCCCTTCACTTGTCTCTACCCTAATTCCAGGGCTTTTTAATCTTTCTTATCCTTATCCAGGTATAGTTCATACTTGTTCCTATACTGAGAACACGTATATCTTTTTATCTCTAGGGAGACTTGCTAACACTTGGCCCCAGAAGAAGGTTGATGCTCAATCAAGCCGAAATGTCAGTGGTCAGCGTGGCCCATTCTGGACGGTCATGAGCTAGGAACACATGAACTTTCTCAATTCATTCCGGGACGTCCCTATGTGGGTAAATAATTAGGGATATAAAAAATAGATATGTTTATGCCCCTATTCTCTTGCTTTTGAGTGTATGTATTATTTACAGATTGGTTTGTACATATTATCTCAACATCTTTTTGTTTTTAGTGAACTAAACTTGTTCTAACCCTTTTTTTCTTTTAAAAAAACCGAATGAAAGCTACATATCTAGCCAAATAAAAAGGCAGCTGTAGGCAAACCTCAGTAGTTGGATGTTTCCTTTACCAGTGACACATATTCAATAGTTTTTTTTCTGGATGCTTTTGAAGGTTTAAATAATTATTACAAGAGGTTATTGCATGAATAAATGTTTGAGGACAGGGCAAACCCTCTGTACACATTATTAGATCTGTCAGCAGCTTTTGACACTGTAGACCACTCCATCCTTGTGTCTCGCCTCACTGCAGCTAGCCTCTCGGGAACAGTCCTGGCTTGTTGTATCTCTTTTTTTTACGGATCATAGTCAGTCACTTCTTCTATCCTCTTTTCTTTCATGCTCTCATGCGTTATCTTGTGGTGTCCCTCAAGACTCTGCCTTGTCCCCTATGGTTGTTAATGTCGACATTCAACCTTTGGTTGCTCTATCCATTCTTGCGGCTTCAGGTGCTATGCATAAGTGGTCGCACTCAGATTTTGGTTCGCTTAGATCTTATCCAATCTTTGGTGTTGTCTAGTTTGTGCAAATGCCTGCAGGCCGTGGAGAGCTGGATGGATTGCAACTGGCTTAAACTAAACGGGGACAATACAGAGGTAATGGTGCTGGGTTCTCCCTCTGAGGCTTCTTTATGGACTTCCTCATTTTGGCCATCATCTTTGGGTTCGTTGCCTGCTCCTGCTCACTCAGTTAAGAATCTCAGTGTTACCATATCATCTACCATGTCCATGGTAGTGCAAGTGAGCGCTGTATGTAAGAAAGGTTTTATTCTTCTGAAAATCCTCTATAAGGTCTAATCTTTTTTTACCAAAGGCCCTACGTTCTCAAGTGGTTGCTTCACTAATTAATAGCAGCATTGATTTTTGTAATCCTTTCTATTAAGCACAAACTATGGGCTTACTCCTGCGATACAAAGTCTACAAAATCCTGCAGGAAATGTGGCTAATGGATCCCCTTACGGAGGCCACATCAGTCCTGGGATTCGCACCTTCCTTGGCTTCCAGTAGCTGCGAAGGTTAAGTTTAAAGCCTTCTGCCTGGTGCATCGGGCCTACCATCGACTTGGTGCACAATTTCTTCAAGATAAATGTAACCCTCATATTCCAACTCTGTCACTCAGTTCTGAAGTTTCCAATTTGGTTTCCATCCCGAGATTTCTGAGAGCTTGTTTAGCTTGTTTTGTTTTTTTGCATTCTCAGTGGCAGCAGCAAAAAAACTCTGGAATGATCTGCTTATGGCACTACAGAAATGAGCGAACCATCTGCAATTCCATCATGCCCTTAAGACCTTTCTCTTCAAATGTTTCTATTGTTGATCTACTGTTTCTACCCCTAGCGCCTAGATGCCCTTTTGGTGTAGGTGTGCTCTACAAGTGCTTTTAACATACCATACCATACCATAACATAAAATAACATAACTTGTAACATTACCGTTTATCAGTGTAATTACTTTCAGAAGCAAATTACCATTGTTGACTGGGAGAAAGAGAGGCATACACTTTCAGCAGTCTATGCCCTGATGCATGGCCTGGCCACCCACATGATCAGGCCTCATTCTTTGAAAATTGCTTTCTACCTAAATGGCTAGTGTGGAAAATCCTGCCGATCCCCCACTAAAACCATGCCTGACGTCTCCTCTGAGGTGGCTGAGAGAGGATAGACACTTTCTGATCCCAATCCTGGGTGTGTTGTACTGCAGGAGAATCACCTGGGTGGAGACAAGGCCCAGGCTAGTGTGGTGATTTTAGTGAACATGTGACTTTTCCTATCACATCTGTCTCTCAAAAGTTCAAACCTTATAACTCCTCTTTCAATAACATCAATGAAGGAAAAAGCATCTTTAAACCTTTTAAAGAAGTAAGAAACATGCAATTCCCCGAAGTGGACTACATGTCCCAGAATCCCTCAGGGACTGTGATGAAGAAGATGGCTGGCAAGGCATGTAGGAGTCAAAGTCAGGCAGACAGGCCTAATAGCTTTTGGCAAGGTCAGGCAATTAATCATAAGGGTCTGTACCTGAAGCCAATTAACCCACCTGAGGGGCATCAAAGACTGCAGCAGGAATGAGCAGTAGAAAGAATCTGGAACAGGAGCTGGAAGGTTGGCAGTAGCAGAAGAAGCAGAGCACAAGGCTGGCAGTTCACTAGGAAGTTTGACCACAGAAGGGATGCCGGAGCAGAGGAAGAGCACATTTCACCTGCAGGCCCTGAGTTGGTCCTGTGCTCACAAACCCTGTTTGGCTGTGTCAGCATTTTAAGAGACTGGAAGAAACAGGCAGTCCTTCCAGGTAGCCTGATTGCTGTGAATGCAGAGTTGAAGTGTATCCACTCAAGGCCTGTGTTCAGAAGCAAGGTGAGGAAAGCTGGAGAGAGGAAGACTCTCAATTAACAAGGCCGGGTCGGAAACACCCGTGCAGAAGAGGGGTGTCGGTCCCAAGAGTGCCTGTAGCAGTAGCAGAAGAAGAAATTAAGCCGGGAAGCAGAAGCAGCCCGCATTCCGCTGTGATTGTGGAGTCGGTGGAAGGAAGCTCTGTAATCCAAACATTCAGAACACATTGCCGGTAATGGTATCCAGCTTAAATTATACTTGCATACACAAAAAAGCAAGTAAAAGTTGTTCGCAGAAGTGGGAAGTCTTTCTAACAAGGGAATTGTATCACACGCTTATAGCATCAAAGCCAAAGTAACCGCGTGTAGAGAAAAACTCTCCTATCCCCATTTGTTAGTTGTAACCTGTTGCAGAGCGTTTGCCTGTCTCCTTTTAAAGAGGAGAGCATTGCCGATAAACCTCATAAAGTAGAAGATGACTTTCCCACAATGTTGCAAGCCACTTAACATCAGAGGAGGTCTCGCACATGAAACTGTGTTTCCAAATTCCCTTCGAAGTATAATGGTGACAGAAAGGAAGGAACGCTCATCTTTAAAGTGGCGGTTCAATATCAAAAAAGAAATTGCATGTGCATAATTTCATTTCCAGAGAGAAACTTCATTCTTGTAACATATTGAAATCTGATGTAGCAGTCGTAGAAGTGTCTGAGTCAAACAAAGGACAAGTCTTACCAAAGCCATTAGACCCTGTTAAACTGAAAATAGCTCACTTAGAACTGAACACCATTGTTTTAATGTTGCTGAAGTTGGTGAAAGCTCCTGGGTCCATTGATACAAGGGTGACAGGGTTATCCAGGGCTGTAAGAGTGGCAATATAGCTTTAGGGTAACCACTGGAAACAAGAAGGACCCTGAAAAGACAGAATGACCAAGCACAACCAGCCTTTCCTGGGCAACATTGGACATTCACCGACAGCAGTAAAAAAAATGTTACAAAAAATGGCTGTTGCCATTAAAATGGAAACGGGACTAGGTCCCTGTTCAGATGAAGGCGGCCATGGAAAACAAGTTCAAAAATGGCTGCCGTCATCTGGAAAGGGACCTAGTCCCTTTTCTATTTTAATGGTGGTGGCCATATTGGGACTTGTTTTCCATGCTTGCCATCATTTGACAAGCAACCTAGTCCTGTTTTAATGGCAGTGGCCAATTTCTTTGTCATTTTTTTTTCTCTGACGGGAGATGGGCTCGCACTTAGCTCATCTCCCCTTGGACCAAATACAAAAGAAAACTATCTGCACCCCAGTAAATCCAGGGTACGAATAGGTTTCACGAAGTGCAGAAAAAAAGTCAAAAGAATGACTGCTGCTATTAAAATAGAAAAGGGACTAAGACCCTTTTCAGATGTTGGCGGCCATTTTGGAACTTGTTTTTCATGGTCGCTGCCATCCGAAAAGGGACCTAGTCCCTTTTTTATTTTAGTTGTGGCAGCCAATTTTTTGTTCCTTTTGTTTTGCGTCTGACAGAAGATGGGCCCGGGAATGGATTTCATGCCCCGTCTTGTGGGCGAACATAGCGTTTAACAGACCACATCCCGAGACTCGGGCTGGCCGGCCATTAAACGGCATGTCTGCCCGCCAACCGGGAGTGAAAGCTACATTTGTGCGCAAATCATTAGTTCATGAACACTGGAAAATATACAACATTCTCAGAGTTGCACTTCATGGTAATCATCAATGGAGCACCAGAGGTGAACATATAACCTATAAAATGAATGCTCTGTCATTTTAAACGCTACCAAACATGTTCATCCTTATATTTCCTCCCATTCCCACAGAAAGCATTCACGCTGGTTTTCTTCCCATTCCAATGGTATATTCCTGTGTGAATTGAGCAACACTCCCATATACTGTGAGATTTTAAATTGCAAGCCTGTTGGTTCTACATGTGTTTCTAGTACAATTTGCTTGGAGCTTTCCATGTGAAGCATCTGCAGATTTCATTGCTATTTCTAGTGGGTAGTGCAGTCTTCTTCAATATTACACAACCACCATAACAAAGTCTAGCAATTTTTTCACATTAGTTTTTTACAATTTACTTTCCCTTTCCTTTTCTCCCGTGTTGCGTCTTTAGTTTGTACTGTCTTTTTTATTAGTTCAGATATTTCAAAAACATTTTATGTTACATTTTCTATTGTGTTGGTACTTTTTTTCGTTTTTACCCCCACTTCTCAACATCATCACCAACCGCATGACACAATGACACTTTCAGTAAACGGAGAGAGGATACTGATGATGAACACTTCAGGTATGTCAAAAACATTCAGCAGACGACAGTCATCGATGCAGAGGCAATCAAGTGGATCCCAAATCCAAGTCTTCCATGGAAGTAAGGAAAGTAATCACGCACTCGATCAGCTGGCTGAAGTTACTTCCGGATCTCAGAACATTTAACCTAAAAAGAGGTGGAAGTTGTAAAATGCACCTTCTGGGACCTGCACGGATGTTCTTCCATGTTTCTTTCAAAAGGGTCCATTCACATGAACCGAAGAAACAGGGCAGTTGTGTAGATTAAAGTAGGATTTGTGATGCAGACTCACTCCAGTTCAGCCGCAATTGACTCCACACATAGCACTCAATAAAAATACTCATACACGATTCCAACATTCTCGAGGTAAGAGGCACTCATCATTACCAGCATTCTATTTCCCATTCATTGAAGCCAGGGGGGGGGAAATGCAGACAATGCCCAACACTTCTCCCTATCTCACACATCATCACTAAACACCACACTCACTCTTAGAAGACATGACACCACCTCTGATTCTCACATGCATGCATCCAAAAAATGCACCACTTTCCATCGATGAGAGCACTTCCTAGGGCACCAGGACATCAGACACACACCGCAAAAGGCGACACGGGACACAAGAGTTCCCTGCAAAAGGACAATGTTTAAGTTACCTCAAACCAAATGGACTAAGAACATCCAATGACAAAACTACATAGACCAATCATAACACGCAGCTACAAGAGGGCCATAAAAGGAAACAATCAGTTGACCCTCAACTGCCCAGCATCCAGCAGAGGCCTCAAGCAGCGGAGGAACTTCCCGGAATTATTATTTATTTATGTATTGTTTGCTTTTTAGACGCTTATACAGCAAATACATTCTGTTTCAAAGCGCCCACAGGACAACAGGGATGGAACATGGGATTGCAGTACAATTTACAATACAAAAAATACAGTGGGGGGAAGGGAACGGCCAAAACCTACTATGCCTTGTGAGTATTCAGAACGTGCAAGTGCAGCAAGTGGGGTAAGTACTGGGGGGTCCGTGCTCGAGGGTGAGCCACAGATGAAGTGCGAGGCATGGTAAATGTTATATGGCCAGGAGCAGTGTTGGGTGGAAAACGGTGATTCTCCAGTGCAGAGTCACACCCGAGGCAATTGTTGAAGTTAGACAGAAGCTGGAGAGATTGGGTGAGAATGGTCGGGGGCACCCAACGATGCATAAGGGTCCAAAACACCAATCACAGCAACTGTAAGATTAGCAGAGGAGGGAAGAAGGGAAGGAGGAGGGAAAAAGGAGAGCCTTCAGAACTTAAGAAGGTCCTGCTCAAGACACAGAGGAAGGGAGAGGCTGTTCCAATGGAGGGATCCAGCTGAGGAAAGCGAACAACCTCCTGCTCTCTGTTTATTCTTGCACAGAACCCAGATTATGACATTATGTTGCATTCATTCTCCTGATAAACAATAACAATGGAGTAATGGCAGACACTGTCAGCAGTCAGACAAGCAAGCATGGCCACCCATCAATCATTACACACATGCCAGGGTTGCCAAACCAGGCGAACCAACAACATGCAAACACATCTGGGTTGGCCATTGCCAGGCGCATTCCAGACCTAACCTGCTAGGACTGCCACTCTCAGACAGATGGGAACCAAATTATCTACCTGTCACATTACTTACAACCTCACAAAATACTGTCCCAATTGCACGGTATGAATACCAGAATGTATTACAGCATAAAACTGCATAAATACTCGAACACACCTAGAAGAAATGGGGCACCAACATGAGTACAGCCAAGCACACAGTAACACCACTTGAATCTCTGCATTCCAGGTATAGGATATAAAGCAAAGGTGAAATGACATTGTTTCAGAACCCCACATTTGAAATGGGATATGTTTCAATCACTAGTGACCACAACATGTTAACAACAGCTAAGTATACTGGAGAAATGCAAGGTATTCTCATTACAAAATATTTGTACACATCGGGCCTCATTACGACCCAGGCGGTAAGTTACCGCCTGGGTCGTACCTTTACCACCATGGCGTAAACTGCGTTTACGCCATGGTGGTTGGCGGACTTACCGCCCCGCCAAGGTCGGAATGGGGCGGTAAGTCCGCCAACCACCATGTCCGCCAACCTCCCATAGGGCATAATGGGAGTGGGAAAGGCGTTAATTACGCCACCGCAAATTACGGTGGCGTAATTAACTCCATGGTCCCTTAGCGCAATGGATTTTAACACCTGCTAAAAGCAGGTGTTAAATCCGCCATGGCGCTAAGGGACCTCGTACTCAGGCGGTAAGGGTCGGCGCTGTTTACGCTGCCGTAAACCCCTTACCGCCTGGGTCGTAATGAGGCCCATAGACATAAATTGGCATGGACAGGAATGCATGAGCCCCAACAAAATACAAAAACACAATTCACAAATACACTTCACATAGACGAAGGGTTCAGCAAAAACGAGAAATAACCCTTTTAGCCAGTCTCACTATTACTAATAACATTGCTGTACCCTAGAAACGGCGTGGGGCGCATTCACATGCAAAGGAATCTGGAGCAGGAAGATATGTATCCTGAATCTGTGAATGTCACTACAAATAGTAAACTTCACAGACTAATCACAGAACTGGGAGCATGCCCATCAGCAACTACATATTACATACACTTTTCTACATACACCTTCGATATAAGGTGGTGTGACTGGGATGGGTCTGACAGTGGAGTGGTGTGGCTTATATATATCACAAGTCACAGTTGGTACAAAACAAGATAGTAATGGACCACCCAACTGGTGAATCGATCCACTCTAATCTTAGCTGTTCCCTGTATCAGCACTGATCTAGTTTCCTCACTGAGACACAGTTCACATGCAGACTTGTTTTGTATGTACATGAACTGTCACAATCCATTTACAGTGGAGGAGGCCAGACTTAATTCGAGGCAGAATCTTATGGACAACCACAAAAGAATTAGCCACCATTGCATGTTGTGTTTCTTGGCATTTTTTCAACCCGTTTGACTGTTTGTTATTTAGGTAATAAAAAAAACAGAAGACAATGCTTAACAGTCTAAAGAAAGGCATGCTTCAAAATGGAAATATACTATTTGTGTACCTGTTAAACTATTCCTGCGGGAATTGCTTCTTTGAAAATACCAATGGCATGCCAAGTCACTGATGTATTTTAAACCTTGCCACTTTCTTCTTGAGTTGTAGGCAGTTTCTCGTTATAAGAGAAATGTCCCCCCCAAGCACACAATTGTCAAGTAAAGACATAAATATGATGAAATGTAAACATGCTCCGGAAAATATAATTATTTTTCCAAAAACTGCTAAAACTTTAAATATTCCGATTGCCATGATATCGCTACACCCACACAGTCCATAGTCCAAAGAGCCACCACTGCTATGGTTATGTCCGGTTTTGAACATCTAAATGCTAGTGATCCACTACCAATTCCCATGAGAATATTGTGAAATTACGGTGGGAACAGAGAGGAAACGTAATCCTTTCTCGTGGAAAGATTAAAATGATCATTGGGAAATATCTCTCTCTAGCTCTTTCCAAACACTTTAACTCAGCAGTTAGTCCTGTTTCACCCTCTATTCATATACACTGTTGGCAACCATCCATTATATCAATCCAAATATCATTTTGAGCATGCATCTTTGTTTTATGTTCTCATGGGATACTCGCAGAAACTGCTCTGTTTGATGAAAAGAAAATGGTGGCTATTAATTTCTGAAAAACCTCCCTTGATGCATCAGACACTTTCATTTGCGCCTGGGGTCCCCAGATGCCCATCAAATAAAAACGAAAATATACCAGCAGATTTATGTCAAAACACCAAAATGTAAATCAACAACACTTTGCACCTATCTTGTTTTGAATTTGGAGCACATTCATCAAGCCATTTCCACTTTGCACCTGCTCAAAAAAGGTTCATTTTCACCAACGGGAAAGCCAAAAAAATCATTAAAAAATGTTTTCAATGCTTTATAATTTTCAGTCGTTGATTGCATTTTCCAGTTTTGGGGAGCCTGGGAAAGAAAATATCTTACCTGGCTCAAAAGTTCCTCGCAATGGAATGTTTGCAAAATCAGTCTGTTTTTAAGTTGAAAGTGGCGATCGCATAAGATTTGATAACTCAGAGAGAATTAAAAAATATAATGGGAAGAATAGAGGATTACGGATCTCTAATAATGATGGTCATTTTTCAATTTTGACTTTGTTGTTGTGGAACTTTTAAAAACGTTTCTAATATTTTCACAGATATATCCCAAGCACAACAGTATTCACAATACCACAGATACTGCATTTGCAGAATAACACGCAGTCATCACACATGGCACAGCCAAACAACGGGACACTGGCACACACGGAGTCCATGACAATGACTCTCTTTAGGAAACTAGGGCAGTTACTGAAGTGGGAGGCAAACAATTCTTAGGAAATAGAATGTCATTATACTCTCAAAAGGACACCCCACAGACAGACCTGAAGTGTTCCATCCTATCGATTACACCCACGCCAGCGGAGAAATCAAGCATAGCGGTCATAATAGGTGAAAAAACGTTCTCCTTTCTTATAGACACAGGGGCGACTAGATCCTGCATCCAAGAAAGGAAGTAAGAATGTCAGGTGATGGCATGAATGCTCAAGGATTCTCTGGGGTGACAGAATTGGTTCTATTTACAGACAATATTGCACTTTCTATGGGAGAGCACAACCTAGCTCTACCCTTACTATATTCCTGACAGACACCAGTAAACAAAATGGGGAGAGAAATCATGAGCAAACTTAACATGACCATCTCATTCAATGAAAAGGGGATAGTGTGTTCCACACCTGAGATACACCTTCTAAACCTGAGGGAGATTATCCAAGTGTATTGTGGACGTGAGGTACAGAGGGGGGGTGCCAGCAGATGAGGAGATATTTCAATATGGGACTAAGATAATAACAGCATGGCTCAGAGGGATTCGGGGGAACAATGTGGCACATTCCAAATATGTACTTGTTCAGGCCAGAAATACCATTACATGAGAAGGAAGGGACGATAGAACCACTAGAATTAGAGGCTGTAGTAGTGGGGGATGAATGGACAGCAGTACATGAGATAGATGACAGATGACACAAGATGACCATGGCAATCAGTGATCACCGCGGCAGAAGGTTACAGATGAAGAACTGTTCAGACAACCGATCAGTTCACAAGGTACTATTTGAAAGTAGCATCCCATACTGGGTGAAAATGCATTACAGAGAAGTACCACAGAGAATGGCAATGATGCTAAAAGCACTGCCGACATTTCTCAAGGAAGATTTGGCCAAGGTCCCGAGCATTTTATGGACCAAAAGTCCCTATGATGTGGGGCTTCTGAAAGGGATAGGAGCAGTAAAAATAAAGCTGATGCCAGGAGCCATTTTACCACAAACTAGGCAATATCCCCTGGCGAGGGAGGCAGACAAGGGTATTTATCAGATAATTGCAGCACTAGTGAAGCAGGGCATCCTAGTACCATCTGAATCACTGTGCAAAAAGGCATTGTACGCTGTCAAAAAGATGACAGGGGGTCATGGCGTTTTATACAGCCCTTGCGCCCTCTGAACCATATTGTAGAAGCAGAATTTCAGTTAGTTCCAAATTCAGCAACAATTTTGTGTAGCATTCCCACGGAAGCTACTTACTTCACAGTCATAGATTTGAAGAACACCTTTTCCTCTATACCACGACGTCCAAACTCACAAGACTTAGCTTTGTTTCTATTAGAAATAAGAAGTGGAAACATACAAGACTTCCTCAAGGGTACTGTGAATCACCTTCTATATTAAACAGAGTACTTCAAATGGACTTAAGAAATGTTAAAATGAAGAGCATTGTTATACAATATGTAGACAACAAATTGATTTGCAGCAAGACAGAGACATAGTGTAGAGATGATTCTGTGCACATGTTGACAGTACTAGCAGAAAAGGGGGACCAGGTAGACAAGGCTAAATTAAAATATTTCCAGACAGAAGTATTATTCATTGGACAACTGATATCCCAAGACGGGCAAAAAGTGAAACCAGAAAGAGCAAAAGCAATGCACACAACCACCAAGTCCACAACCATAGGACAAATGCAGCAGTTTTTAAGGACTATGTAATTACAGGAGGGCATGGGTATTTGACTACAGCACTAAAACCAGGCCCTTATTGAGTACATTGAAGGATGCACAAAGAGGGGAGAGTACAATACATTCAACAACAGAGATGACTGAGGCATTTGATGAGCTGAAAGAAGCACTATGCACACTCCAGTTTTAGGGATCCCAGATTGTCATAGTGAATTTGTCTTATTTTCGCACTCAAATGGAGTGGTTATGACTGCAGTACTGACACAAAGACACACATAGGGCACAATTAGAACAAGTAGTGAGATGACACTATGCATGAGAACAGGCATTGGCTGCTGCAACATTCAGATTCGACAAATCAGTGAGTATTACCATGGGATGCAGCACCACTCTTTATGTGGAGCATACTTTCTTTGCAATACTGGAAAGACCCAAAAGTACATTGACAACACTGAGAGCTTCAGGGTACGAGGTGTTACTGTTAAACCCAGCACTCAAGATAGTGAGATGCAGACTTGTCAACCCGGCGACTTTCATCGCAAAACCCGTAAAGTAGGGTGACTATGTGCACAACTGCACAGCCAACACAGAAGAATTCAGTAACACAAGAAAAGTACAGGAGAGCAGACTTGAGGCGGGAGAAGTGCTTTATATTGATGGCTCGTCAACTATTGACCAAACAACTAGGGAAAGACATACTGGGACAGCAGTAGTGAGACTGAGAGAGGAGGGGACGAGTGAGGTGGTGACACGTTCATATCTACCATCACATTTATCAGCACAAGCAGCAGAATTAGTAGCTTTAATATTGGTGTTGGAGCACAGCAAAGGATAGAAAGTAACAGTGTATTTGGATTCAGCCTATGTGACATCTACAGTGCATTTTGAGTTGTCATGTTGGCTGAGTAGGGGCTTCAGATGTGCGGAGGGGTCACTGGTGCAGCATGCAATCCTATTGGGGAGACTGAATGAGGCAATCCAGTACCCACAGCACATAGCAGTGGCGAGGTGCCAAGCACCCACGAGGGGGTGGAACCCATCTCAAGGGGTAATGAGGCAGCAGACGCGCAAGCCAAACATGACACCTACTATGGGGACATTTTAGAAATGGATACTTTGTCCCCAGCATGCAATTATGCATGAACATTGATACTAAAAGAAGGATATAACACATTACCAGTGACACAGATTCTAGAATTGCAGGGAGCTGCACCCAGGGAAGAAAAAGAGTTATGTATTAAGAGGCGATGTATAGTGTCTCTGTGTCACCGACAGATGTCTCAAGACCACAAAATTAAACAGGAAAAGTGGTAATGCCTTTTTCATTATTGCACACTGCATTGACACAAATACACCATCTGACCCATATATGGAAAAAGATGCTTGCTGCTCATGTTGGAGAGGACTGCTTCTGTCCCAATTTGGTGCAACATGTGGCTAAATTCATGACTAATTGTCTAGTTTGTAAACATTTTACTCCAGGTCATACATTAAGGACAGTGAGAGGAGCCATACCTAGCCTAATGGGTCCATTCTAACACCTGCACATCAACTATGTTTACATGATCCCAGTATCCGCTACATGATAGTGGTTGTATGCCCATTTTCCTGATGGATGGAAGCTTGTCCTTGTTCCATCCTGATGCCCTTAGAGCAGTGAAATTCCTGGTTTGATAAATATTCCCACGATGGGGCGTGTGTGACGGCCTGTGGTCCGACAATGGCCCTCACTTCGCCAAAGAGATGTTTCAGCACATCACAACCTTGTGAGGAATACAACACACATTTGCGTGTGCCTATCACCCACAAGCCTCAATGGCCTGCTCAAAAAAGGCATAGCCAAAATTAAGAAGACCCGCAATAAGATTTGACATCACTCTCTTCCATTAGCATTGTTCGCATTGCACAATAAACCAGGGTCTGACCACAATCTAACCCCACATGAGGTGGTGACAGGACGGTGCATGCAACTTCCACTGGCTCCTCCCAGTAGGGCACTGAAAGGTGCCAAAAGAATGTCTGATGTATTGGGTCAGGAAATGTAGGAATACACTGCCTCCTTGAAGGCTAGTGCCTCTTTTATTTCTCGTCAGCTGCAGGGACAATGGGAGAGACCTCAAGCAAGAGAAGAGAACAAAACTGAAGCAAATGAGGATCTTTTAAAGCAGCCACCATTGTATCCGGGGGACACAGTACTGCTAAGGAACTTTACCATGAAGTGGGACAAGCCACGTTTTTATGGACATTACACCGTGGAGTTGGTGACTGAACGAGTGGTAAAGTTCATAGGGAAGAATACCTGGAACCACCTGGGAGACATCAAGCCCTACAAAGGGGTGGCCTCTGCTAGCACCGACCATGAAAGGCTCAATGATTGATTTACAAATAGAGGAAGAAAACAATTTCCTCAAAGTATCAAAACCCAGCATAGGGCACCCTATGATTACTCGTTCCAGAGAAAGACAGATAGGGAAAGGACTTCCTACACATTCAGAGTGAGGGAACACTGTCTTTTTATTAATTTTGTCTTCACACATTGAGAGCATTCATCGTGAAAGAGTGACTTTTATTTTTGCATTGTTAGCATCATATTGTTTCATGATTCCCCTTAATCATCATCAGAAACTTTCCAATGCCAAATTCTCCAATTTGTGAGGAGATCAGACAGCGCAAGAAGGCACAATCCCAATGTGGTTTTCTGGGTTTTAATAGCTTACTTGGCCCAAGTATATCCACATATAGAGATAGGAAAACCATCTGCAGTTTCAGTACTCTGTGACACTAGAATAAGAGTTGCGTGGGAAACCTTATTTTTCCTTGCACTGACCAACACCAAATTTGCAGTGCTTGAATTGATAAAATGTTAACACAATAACACTTGCTTTGCACATTTCATGTGGGCAAATGATATATTTATACTACACAAGGATCTAAGAGGTGTAAGTGATGGAGGGCATTGTTAAAATAATGATTATTGTGCCTTGTGTCCTATTCTCATGTAGTATTCTTTCGCCCTCATCTTTTGGTGAATGTCATATATGGCTAGTAATGCCACTGTGACCTCTACTAACACAACCCAAACTCTAGCCATTGGAACAACCATGTCAGGTGGACAGGAAAGCACTGTATGTATAATAAAGAGAGGTAGATGCAGTTCTGATGCAGACATGGGGAGTGGATATCTAGCTCACTGATACTGCTGAAGTATCTAATAACATGTGGTACCAGCACATGACGAAAGTAGGTAAACTAACCAAAGGGTAGAGCTGCTATGTCTGCTCACTAATCCTCTATGCCATGAGTGACTCCAGACTGTTTACAGCAACTGAAATACCAGCAGCAAGTGTTCAATGCCTTATGTACCTGTCCATGTTCAGAACCCAAAGAAGTTTCCAAGGGAGAACAGCAACGTTAAGATGGATGTCCACAGCAACATTCCCCTATGAAGTTATATAAAGACACTTGACATGATGAACAATTATTTGCAACTAGACCAGGCTATATAATACTTAATTGATGGCCCACCGAAAGGAGAGACAAAAACAATCCCACTAAAATAATGGCCATGTCCTAAGAAGGGACCCAAGGAAATAGAAGGAGAACCAGGGTGTTGTGATTGACCACAAATGCTTGTGTATAGCCAAGTGTACACAGCTGAAGGATGGAAGGAGGAAGTATTAGGTAGCAAAGCATATGCACTCTTACAAGCCCCAGTAAATACAGTATAAGGAGAACATGATACATGTCTGAAAGAATGGGATGCAAGCACAACATTACTGACCTGGGTGGACAATGAAGCTGGACCTATGCACATAATGCCACTGAAGAAACTAGCATTGTGTGTCCAGAATGATAATGCAGTGAAGGTTGGAGAAAACAATGTATGCAAGTACACAAAAAGGCATCCAGCAATGAAGGTTGGGAGGGCAGTATTACTGGATCATTATTGGGTGTGCCGATCAAAGGCTTATGAGAATCTGACACCCAACTTGGGAAGAGTATGTTCATTGGTATACATCAATACACCAGCACTAGTAGTAGCAGAGAAGGACATCAAGACAGAAAACTTCCCTAAAATGGACAATGAAAAAAGAAAGAAGCAGTCAGTTGAAATGAGTAGAGTGAAAAGGGCGAACTACTTCGCATCAACATCAGAAGCAGCAGTTGACGATGTACTGCATGAATGTTGATTTTTCAGTCGGACAGAGATGTTCTTTGCGTCAGTAGTTCCAGCTGTACTGACATAAGCAAATGCAAAACGGCTCCAGATCACGAGATGGGAGCTGATGCAGACAATAATGTCAACTGTAAATGGCTTCAACACGATAAAAGAAGAGCTCAGAGCAGTAAGGTTGATGGCTCTTCAGAACAGATATGTTCCAGACCTTCTCACAGAATGGAAGAAGGAGTTTGCACCAAGATAGGGAGCTCTTGCTGTGCATGTGTGCCTGCAAACGATGAAGCAAATGGCACACTAACAGAAGCAGTGACAAGATTATCAAACATGCACACCAAGATGGAGGAGGAAGCCAAAGGAATGGGAAAAGATCAAACCTGGCTATCGTAAATATTCTCATGGATGCCAACATGGATGGAAGATGGACTAAAAGTATTACTAGGAACACTAATATTAGTACTAGTAGCACTATGTGTGATAAAGATCTGGATCACACAATGCTGCAAGACAAAAGAGAAAACAATAGGGATGAAAGTAATAATGGATATAAATGCAAATGGTGAAGAAAAAAAGATAGTAAAGGAAATAAATAAACTAAGGACACAGATAAAGGATTGCCCATTGTTCCCGACTGAGATGATAACCTTTGATGATCACATAGAAAAGAGATACTGGTCAAAATGGATATGGTGTTACCCAGAAGAAGACTGCAGTTACATTACATGGAGTTTCAATGACCATGCAAATTACTATGGACATCTTGGAGGAATGACAAAGATATGGCTACCAAATGGCTACCAAAAACAACAGTGAATAGGTTTGGTGGAATGGTCAACAAGTCGACCAGAGAGGTGACTGAAGAGAGGGTCCCTGAAATGCCCATCTTGACCGCCATAAGCATGACAGCCTGAATCGCCATAAATGCAAGATACCAGTCGCTGTTTGGCCAGCCCTGAGGAGGGCCAATGACATCCACATATGCAAACAGATATTTTCTCAGACAACCATTCAAACCTTATCCAGCTGATGTCTTCCTGGATACAGGCCCATCATTGATTATGGATGGAAGTGACTTGCTGGACCTGATTGACTAAAGACAAATATCTAACTGTGCTGACGTCATTAGAGATACTACAACATAGCAATTTTAGCCATGAAACAAACTTGCAACCCTGCACGAAGTTAAATGGACACACACGTGAACACATGAAGAACATGCTTACACAGTCCTGTAGATAGAGGACAGATACATATACATACTATCGAAAGCCTTTATTATTTTCTCTCATTAGCCAAATTCAGGAATGCAGAAATGCAAGAACAGCAAGATTTGCAGAGCAAGCTTGCAGATGCTTATTACAACTAAACATATCGAACTGCAGGATTGTATAAGGAATCTGGAATAGCCAAGATACTAGCAACCTATAGGAAGAATAGCACAGCATAAACATATAGAAGTTATAGCATAACTATAGTAGAATTACATGAAGCCACCATCCTCAGAATGAAGACAAAGCAAAGCAGAATTAGGCTGCACAAAGCACCAGGCCAGGGTTCACAGCCAAGGTCAGAGACATGCTGAACATTCCTAAGCCTCAGAGAGAAGGAGCCAACTGCAAAATAGGAGATAAAATCCTCACTAATTGCAGACTAGAAAGCTTATGTTACGGTCTTTGCCCACTTGGTGCAACTGGGCTGACCAATGTCCATTTACTTGTGGTGGGAAGAGGAGCAGTTTCCAGCAAGACAGACACAAAGTGATACATGTGCTGTTTTACAACATTTCAACCGTGCAGACACTTTCTAAGGCAAAAGTGGCAATACTGATGGCAACAATGGGGACACATAGTCTTTCCATCACCTTGGAAGGTGAATGGAGCGCTGAGAACAGAGCTGTGTCCCATGTCTGGGGAGATCAGCTACAGCCAATCAGGGAACACAAATCTAGGGATGGATGGCAAAGGGCAAGGGCCAATGCTAATTCAGTTACCCTGTAACAATGAACAGTTCCTAGGGAAGGTTCAGGCAAACCCACCTGACGTGCAAGGGCAAGTCAGATAACCTCTATATGTGCCATTTAAAGCTACTACCACCCCAACCACCCAATCGTGCATGCTTTTGGGTTTTTGGGGAAGAGCTTGTGTGACATCAGACTTCAACAGAAGGCTGGACACAGTCTCACGAGCTGTGATTGTTGGAGAATTCTTTTTTTCCTGTATGATCCCTGTCTGTTATGGAAAATAAAGGAAGGTTCTACCTTGCCCTTGGTTGTGTCCTCCGTTTGTGTGCTGAGGGAAGGGTTCATTGCCCCTGGGCACTCTGAACGGTGAATGCATAGTGTGAACTTTGGTGCTCTCTTGCATACCAAATACAACATAATCTCTCCTTCACCCAAGCTCCCCATCATTGAAGATCTCTTTTATAGGAACCTTAAACTCTATCATTGCATTATCGGTACTGCCCCAACTCTGCATATTAAACTTTGCAACCTCAGTGTAATCTTCCCCAACTCACCCACCACTTACCCAAATGTATATATTGTTCAAACTATCCCTTCATGACCCCCTACTATGTCTTTCCCCAAACCAATGTCATCAAATTGATACATTCCCCCTGTCACTTCTGTGATGGACCATATCTGCACAATGCCAAAATCTGGATGGCTCCCCATGAAAGATTACTAGCTCAATAGGTCCTACTTCCCAGCTTCAAAGGTATTCATTGAGAGTCATTCCGAGTTGGGAAGTAAGATCCCGGTGCCGGTAAACCCTTACCACCCTATTCTGAGGTCCCTTAGCAGGTCCCAGCAGGGACCATGGAGCTAATAACGGGCCTGTAATCTGCAGGCCCGATATTAACGCCTTCCCCATTCCCATTGAGCCCTATGGGGGCTCAAATGGGAATGGGGAATGGTTTACTGAATGGGGACTTACTGGGTCCTCCAAGGTCGGAATGACCCGGTAAGTCCGCATTCAGTCAGACCGGACCCGGAGCCGGGTTTGGAGGCAGCCATGGCGCTAATAGCGCCAAGGATACCTCCAAACTCATAATGACCCCCGTTGTCTTGCTAACCCTTCCTGATGACTGCATCTCTTTGTAGTGTCCTTCTATAACTCTGTGATAGTCTTAGCTCATAAAACCTTCGAGCCTTTGTGTTCTTCTGGCTCCTTCCAGTTAACAGCCACCTCAATAGTTTAGTTTGTTTATTTGTATAGCGCGGCCAAACCCTGAGGTAACTGGGTGCATTATATTAGGAGGAGCAGTGTTACAGAGAGTTGCAAATACAGAGTATGACATAGGATGATACAAATCAAAAGTTAATGTGAAGGACCGGGTTACAGAATGGTCCGTGAAGAGGAATATATTAGATACGGGGATACATGTGGCAGAGTAGCTTACCTGATGATACATCTTAGATAAGAGGAAACTTTAAATATGAAGAAACTAGGGTGCAGGATTTGTCTGAGTGCAGTGAACAATCTATTGCTGAGTTGTGAGTAGTTCCTTTACGTTGGCTCAGAACAATGTGCCAGCTCTGATTGACATAGGTAATGCATTCCTGGATTTAGCTGCTAGCACGGGAAAGCTAGAACCCCCAGCTGTTTTCAAGTTGAACCTTGGGATGTTAAATTGGTGTAGATATGGAGATCTGGTTGGTCTGGTAGAGATCTGTCTTGTGAATTTGTCTGATAAGTTGCGAGGGGCTAGCAGATAGAGGCATTTGTGATTAATGACCAGCGCTCGTAGTTTAATTCTGTCACGGATGGGGAGCCAATGAGATTCCTTTCTAGCAGAGGAAATGTGGGCCTTGCATGGGAGATTAATGGCGCATCTAAGGGAGTTATTTTGGAAGATCTGTAGTCTGTTCAAATTGTGGTTTGTGGAGCCGAGGAAGAGTTTGTTCCATTAGTCCAGTTTGGACAATATGAGGGCCCTGGCCAATGTGAGGCGACTGTTGATAGATAAGAAAGGATTGCAGGCATTGATACGTTTATTGGTGTAGGCTGTCGATGAGATGGTGGCGTTAATTTGTTTTTTGAGGGAGAGAGTTGAGTCAAGATACACACCTAGTGTTTTGACTTCTTTAGATACTTTTTTAATGTTACCATTTACGGTAAAGGATAGGTATCTGGGGTCGAGTTTATTGAGATGGGGCTGTGAACCGACTATCAGCAGTTCCGTCTTGTCATCGTTTAAGCAGAGGGTATGGGTGGCCTTCCTTGCTTGGATTTCAAGGTAGATCTCATTTAATTTTGCAACATCATCCTCGTAGATCCCCGTGAGCGCGATGAGGACCTGGGTGTCATCCGCACAGTTAGTGTAAGTAACTCCCAGGTCATCAAGGCGTTCGAAGAGGAGCTTGGTGAAGATGTTGTAAAGTGTGGGGGAGATGCAAGAACCTTGGGGGACTCCACATTGGATCGGGACGGGGTCTGCCACGGCGCCGCCTGAAGGGGTGAAGAACCTGGTTGTTCTGTCCGATAGGAAGGACCGAATCCAATTGTTGGCATCCTGGGAGAATACAGCAGTCGAAGAGAGGTGTTTTGTGAGTATTTGGTGGTCGACTAAGTCGAAGGCTGCAGACAAATCTAACAAAAGCAGGATGGCCAGATTGTCCTTGTCTTTGGCATCATCCACTTGGATTTCTAGGTCCATGAGGGCTGTTTCAGTCCCATGCCTGGGTCTAAAGCCAGATTGTCGCAGTCCTAGAAGGTTGTTGTCTTCTAAATGTTGTTGTATTTGGAGGTATGTAACTCTATCAATTATTTTTAGGAGGAAGGGGACAGTCGTAATGGGCCTGCAGTTTGTAGGTGTATTAGGGTCAAGGTTTGGTTTTTTGAGTAGCGGTAAGACCCAGGCCTCTTTGAGGTTGTGTGGGACTGCCAGATTTTTAAACAATGAGTTGATCAGGGTGGTGATAAATGGTCATTCCGACCTTGGAGGACCCCGTAAGTCCCCATTCAGTAAACCATTCCCCATTCCCATTTGAGCCCCTATAGGGCTCAATGGGAATGGCAAAGGCGCTAATAATGGGCCCGCATATTGCGGCCCGTTATTAGCTCCAAGGTTCCTTAACGGGTCCCATAAAGAACAGCTAGTCAGACCAGCCGTTCCTGCTGGGACCTGCTAAGGGACCTCGGAATAGCTTGGTATGGGTTTACTGGCACCAGCATCCTTACTGGTGCCTGTAAACCCTTACCGCCCAACCTGGAATGACCCCCATGGTCTTTGTAGGCAAGGTTGTTTTTTTTTAACTCTATCTTGGCTTGCAAGAGGGCTATTTTATTAGAGAGTGCTTGTTGTATATTACACCAGGTTTTGTCCTTGATGCAGTCATCGGTCGGGGGCATGGGTGATTTGATTTCTCTTAGGATGGAGAATAACTCTTTTGTGCCAGATTTGGCATTATGGATTCTAGTATTTGAAGATCTCTTTTTTTGCGTTCGTAATAGCTGCTTCATATGTATCTGCTGTTCAGGAGAATTTTTCTTTTGTAGCAATTGAAGGGGCTTTCTTCCAGCTGGATTCAGCTGTTCTCTTGAGGATACAAAGTGCCTTTAGTTCTGCCGAGAACCATTTGTTCACATGGGAAGTTGGTTTGACCTTTCTTAATTTTAGTGATGCTATTTGGTTCAGGGCTAGTTCCTGTGTGTAGTTGTAAAGTTTGACTAAGGATATGGGATTAGAGTTAGGGGAAGTAATGGTAGCAGAGGTGATAGGGTACAGTAAGTGTCTGAGATTCTCAATGGTGATGTTGCGTTTGTTCCTAGCTAAGGATTTCAGTGGGACGGTACGAGGTAGGCTTTTTTGTGTAGTTATAGGTATAGAAAAGCTGATGAGATGGTGGTTTGACCAGGGGCCAGGTGTGATATCTGTCAAGGAGATGCCACAGTTAGTGTTGGCCAGCCATTCTAGAATTCTGCCTTTGGCATGTGTTGGTTTGTTAATGCCTTGAGTCAGGCCTAATTGTGTGATAGTGTCATTGATCAAGGAGGCGTTTGTATCATCGCGCCTTGAAACACTTGTGTATAGGCGCGTTATAAATGCCATATCATATCATATCATATCATATCATTGGGGTCCTGAAGGCCAAGGTTGAAGTTGCCCAATAGTATACTTTGAGAACCTGGTTTTGTATTAGTGGTCAAGAGGTGGGAGATGTCCTCCTCAAAGGAGGTGATTGCACCTGGCGGTCTGTATACAAGGTGAACAAGTATAGTTCTAGAGGTTCTAGAGGTAGACAATGGGGGTTTAAAGGATAGGAGTTTGGCCGAAGATATGTCTAATTTGGTGACTTCTCGGATATTCAAGTTAGATTTTGCAATGACAGCTCCCTCCACCCCCTATCCCGCATGTTCTGTCTGCTCTGATAATAGAGCAGTTCTCAGGGATGGCAATTGAGAGAGATGGTCTGGCAGCGGCATGTAACCAGGTTTCTGTTACTGCAAGGAAGTCTAGATTATTGGATGTAATCACGTCTCCAATATCAAGTGCATGAGCTACTAGGGATCGTGCGTTGATATGGGCACCTGTGATTGCAGTAGTGGAAGCAGTCGCTGAGTCATCAAGCAGGTGATCACCAGATGAGGGAGGGCTGAGGTCATTAGAATTGTTAGTGTGAGATGCTAGTGGACTGGGAAGTGGCGATTTGATGTCCCCTGAATGTGAGGGGGGAGTTCCCTAGAGGCATATACTTGAGACTGGTACTGGAGCTTAGTCTGGTGTTTCTTAGAGTCACGGGACAGGCAAGGTCGAGACTCCTGATGTTGGGCGTGTTTAGGTGGGAGACAATTTTAGTGTTGCTTAAATACGTGGGGCATGGGATGTGGGGTGTAGGTGGAGTGGCAAATTTGGTGATCCATTCTGCAGTTGATAGTGGTGGCTGAGGGGGGTGCATAGCTCTGGAAGCAATAGGATGAGGTGTTTTATCCCAGGTGTTATGTGGGAGGTTCGAGGGTTGTATGTTGTGGAATAAAGGGTGGATAGAGGCCATGGCAAGTGTCACTCTTCTTAGTGATTCCATGTTTGTGTACTGGTACGTTAGAGGAGATGATGCATATACAGCAATAGTCTGTTAATAGTAGGCTGGTTCAATGGCTAATTTAGGTTATGCAATCACGTTGTGGTGGAAACTAGTACAGGTTATGTGGTAATCTGAGGTGCCAGGCTAATTCAGATTATGCATCAAACTACAGAAGTAGGCTAATTTGAATTATGCATCAAGCTACAGAAATAGATTCAGATTATACAACACGCTATAAAAATAGGCTAGTTCAAATTATGCATCAAGGTACAGAAATAGGCTGATTCAAGTTATGCATCAAGCTACAGAAATAGGCGGATTCACGTTATGCATCAAACTACATGAATAGATTCAGCGTATACAACAAGCTATAAAAATAGGAAAATTCGAATTTTGAATCAAGCTAGGGGATTCGGTAGAGTGTGCAGGCCTAGGCACGCAATAGGTGGCTAGTACATTAGCGTAGTAGGCTAGTTCAACATTGGAGCAGGTAAAGAGATCAGCAGAATGGGGAGACCTGAGAGGGCTGGTAAAATAGCATAGTAGGCTAGATCAGCATTAGTTCAGGTTAGGAAATCAATGGGCTGTCAGTATGCTGTAATCATAGCTTGGAGGTCCTCAGTGCGGTGGGGTGGTTTCCTGGTTTTATGTTCAGTAGCGAGTGCTGGGGCCTGGTGTGCGGGCTTAGGGTGGATGTGTAGCTACAGAGCGGTGCTCGTCTAGTGATATCTAGAGATAACAGACCATGCCACGAAGCGCTGACAGATTGCTGCGCTTTGACAAGGTTAAAACGGAAATAATACCAACCTCAGTTTCAACGTAATCAAGATAACATACCAAAATACCTGCTCCCTTCACCAGAATGACCTGCCCCCAAAGAAAGTCCAGCCCACCTGTGGACTAGCTCCAGGTCCAACATGTTGACTACTAAAGTGTCTTCTCCCAGCCCTTGTTCCCAGAAACTTACCCCAGCCCATCCCTTAACAAATATGTTCCAGATGTATATTACCTTTTGCTGTGTCATTAGGCCAAAATTGCCTGTTTCAGTTATTAATGTTCTCTATTCTTTAATCCTGGTGCATTCCCCTTGACTTGAAACCTCCATGAACCAGTTACTCTTACACAGATATCCTTAACCATTTGTAAAGTCAGTCTACGCAGGAACTGCATCTGTTGCTTAAATTGCTTTCAATGTTGTTTATGTCTTCTCTAAGGGGGTAATTCATAGAATTCGGTGCACCATTGGCACATGCGGCTGGTGAACAGTGTGCGCGTGCGGCAGTCTGCGCCAGCCGCGTGCGCCAAAAACCATTTCAGCGCACAGCGCGTACATGTATTTTAACATCCAAAACCAGCCGTGGCACAGAGTGGCGCAGCTACCCTGCAGCAGCGCCAGTTAGGCCCCCAACCACGCCCCGTGCGCCATGAACTGTGCACAAATCCAGTACATGGCGCAAAGGCCAGTGCACCAGCATACAGCCCCCCAACCACATAAACGCATGGCAAACTCCCCGCGCACCCCTCAGAATACACATACCCAACTCGCGCTGGCGAAATGGCATGTAAAACTCCCCGCGCACTCCTCAGAATACATGTACCCCTCTCACGCTAGCAAAAATGCATGTAAAACTCCACCCTGTGGTGTGGGCAGCCAGTGGGGCATGCACTGGGGTGATGGGCTGCCTGTGGGGAATGTTGAGGGTGGATGGGCTGCATGCGTGTATTTCTGGGGGTGCACGGGGAGTTTCACATGCGATTTTGCTGGTCGAGCGGGGTACGTGTATTCTGAGGGGTGCGCAGGGAGTTTCACACGAGATTTCGCTGGTCCAGCAGGGTACGTGTATTCTGAGGGGTGCGTGGAGAGTTTCACACGCGATTTCGCTGGTCGAGTGGGGTACGTGTATTCAGAGGGGTGTGCGGGGAGTTTCACATGCAATTTCGCTGGTCGAGCGGTTTACGTGTATCCCGAGGGGTGCACGGGGAGTTTCACACGCGATTTTGCTGGTCGCACGGGGTACGTGTATTCCGAGGGGTGCGCAGGGAGTTTCACACATGATTTCGCTGGTCGAGCAGGGTATGTGTATTCTGGGGGGTGCATGGGGAGTCTCACATGCAAAATGGCAGTGTGGGTCCTCCCAGGTGTGCCCTCGCCCCCATCCCCAGTCCCTGCAGGCAGCCCACAACACAGGGGACTACCCTGCACCCTTGGCCATGCCCCTCAGCAGCCCATCCTCCCTGGCCATGCCCCGCAGTTAACCCATCCACCCTGTGCATGCCCCCCAGCCAGCCCACGTCACCATGCACTAGTGAGCACCGACTCATGTCCACCTGCACCCCCACCCACCCAGCAGTGACGGGCACCTGCCAGCAGGCCCCGACTCATATCCCCCCCCAACACATCATCATGATCCACAATCATGGGCCTTATGACCACCCAAATCCCACCGCACGCAACCCCTGTCCAAAGACCCAACCAAGTATTCCATCCACCCCACATTGAAATGCCCATTACATGACACAACCCAAATGGCAAGTATGTACATCAACACATGTCCGTCACACACACACAATGGGTGCCAGTGAAGGTGAAAACCCACATCGTGACATGCATGAAACCAATGAGAGAATACCACACATTGAAGTATGAAACAAAAATGTATTGAACACAAAATGAAGGGAAGTAAATGAAAACACACAATAATGGAAATAAGAAATAAAATGCATCATGTCCCAAAATGAATAAAATATATGAAATCAGAATCCAAATAAATCGAAATGAAAATGTGTCCAAAGTCTCCATCCAACAAAGCAAATCCAAAGGGAAAGAAATAAGTAAAATCCATTGCTCCATGGTGAAATAAAAAAATAATGATGATAAATCCACTGTTCAAGTATATACAAATAACAAATCCAGGGTCCATGAGCCCAACTATTCAAATGAAACCTACAAAAAAGACTACCTAATAAAGAACTATCTACAAAAAGGTGGGGCATAGTCCAAGCGCCCCAAATGAAAGAAAAACAAAATGAAACCTGATGCTAACTAACTATATACAACGGTGGTGGGCAAGTCATACGGCTCACTTGTCGATTTCCCGGGCCAGGGCATCATCGAACTCCTGTTCTATGTCCTGGAGGTGGGCCTGTTCCATGGCCCTGAGGTTTCGCAGGGATAACGCCATGTCCACCTCCAACTCCCTGCGAATTGCCTCGAGGCACTCGGCCTGCCTCAGCGCCCTGCGCATGGAGTTCTCCACCCTGACCATAGTGAGCTTTGTCTCTTCCGCCCACTGCCACCCCACATCTATGTGCTGGCCCAACTGCTGCCACACGGAGGACACTCCCAATTCAGGGTCCTCCTGCCCTCTGGCCGATGCCTGCCCCTCTGATATTGATGGCCCTGAGCCATCATCGCTCCCACCTTGAACCTTCTGCTGCTGTACCTGTGCCCTGCCTCTTGATGCCTGCAGGTCCTCCTCCTGCTGGGGTGCAGTTGTTGGTGTGGCCACCCCTGCTGGACCTCCGACTCCCGACTGTGGCAGGGATGTGTCCTCCACCAGCCTGGCTGCTGGGTCAGAGGCAGCTCCACAGGGTACCCAAGTGAAACATGGGCCAGAAGATGGCACGGAGGATGACTGGCGCATAGGGGGTTCAGGTGAGGAGGGGGTCGGAAGAAGGTCCAGCACACAGAGGAATACAGCACTGGCGACCCGTTCTAGTAGGTCGATGCGGTCAAAAAGAGGCATCCGAGATGACGTGCAGTGTCTTCATGAAAACACTGCAGGTTATCTCGCATGTCCCGTTGAAGCAATGCCATCCCAGCCAGGACAGGCTCAACCCGGTCCCTGATTGCCACGTCCGCAGGGAGAGGAAGGCCAGTTGTTGTGCACTCATCCCCTCCCTGAGAACGGTCTGGACATAGGCATCCCTGCTGGTGCGGGATGATGCAGTCACAGGATCGGGGACAGGATTACACACAGGCACCTCCGCTGCGGCCTGTGCTTCATCCTGTCCCTGCCCCTGCACTGCACCACCAGCACCAGTGGAATCCCCCCCTCCAGACCTTGTGTGTGTCCCTTCCACGGCCTCCTCCTCAACCAAACCCCCCACCAATCTCGATGACTCTGTGCCATCTTCCTCCATCAGACCCTGTGGGGTCTCAGCTGCCTCTTCTGCTGGCAAGGAGTCCACCTCCGACCTCTGCCTCTTGGACCTACCCTCGACAGCTGAGGCCACGGACACGGCACCAGACTCCTCACTCCCCGATGAGATGACAACATGGGAGGAAGCCCAGGCCTTGCGTCTCCGGCTGTTCGTGCGATCCCTGCCGCTTTGCTCCACAGCACCATCTCCACCCTCTTCATCAGTTGACGCTGCAGACAGGGAGAGATAGAACACAAGCATCAGGGCACTGTACAATGGTCTGATACACACATGACAGTTGTACATGAGTGGCAGAGTCAAACTTTACACATGGCATCACGCTCCTCAACACACATGTCATTTCAACTCACACACATGAGCAAATAAACAGGAATGTTGCACCAGGCCGCACCATCCATACACAGACAACAGCATGAGCACCCGAAGGTGAGCCTGACGTCACATGCAACACGGTGAGTGCAGAACACATGCACACACACCACCAGACAGACATGCATCTGTACCTCTCCCCCACCTGTTGCACTGATAACATTGCCATCCATGTCACGTCTGGCAATCAGCCTCCTACATGTCAGTGTCACATGCATCCATGGTGTATCACAGTTGCACACTTGTCAAATACACACACATGCAAATGTACATAGTGCCGATACATGCAGGTGGAAGCAGCATCCATGTGTTACACCACAGCCATGCCACAGTACATACACAGAAATTAAAAAATGTGTGCACCCACACCTGCATTTGGCCAGCATGCTTACCAACACATACACCATTGATGTGTCTCACACATGAGAGGACTCACATGTGGCATGCTCATGTCCCTGTACATACACATCCATACATGGCCCTACAAAGACATATGTGCAATCTGCACACTCCTGCTACACCTCAACATGCACTGCGTCCAATCAATACGCATGTACACTTACCGCTCGACTCCAGACGGGTCTGCCTCTCAAGGACCTGGAGGTGGAGCACTGGGTGTATACATTCTAGGTTCCTCATCTGGTTGTTGGTTATGCAGACCTGGCACCCCTCATCACCCGCTGCCTTCAAGAGGCGCCGGGCCTTGTTGAGGGTCCTGGACCTGAAGTCCTCCCAGCGGTTCGGGATGTTTTGAGTGTCATGGACTGCCACCCCCTCCACGTTGATGGCAATCACAATGTCCATCCAGATCCTCTTCTGTCCTTCATTTTCGGCGCGCGAACTTCCAAAGAGGGCATCATACTGCTCCAGGACTTACTGAAGCTGGTAGCCCTCTGCCTCTCTGCTGGGGGGTAGCCACTGGTGCCAGATGGTGTTGTGTCCGACATGGCAACCCCCGAGGCAGGTGAGGGTGGGCAACTGGGTCCTGGGGCTGGGCTGTGGAGTGATGGTATCCAAGTTAGGAGTCTTCTGTTCCAGCAGGGGTGGTCACAGCAACTGCACCCCTGTAGATGGCTGACGTGCAGGCACCAAACAGCAGGGCATGTGGGCAGCAGGCAGGCAGCAGCAGATGGCAGGTGGGAGCATGCTTGGGGCTCTGGGGGCAGGAAAATTGCCTTTCCTGGCATGAGCGTGGCCTTCCATGTGTTGTTGCGTGGCCAGCTTGATACGGAGTGATTTGGCACGTGAAAAAACTGCACGTCACCGTGTAATAAGAGGAAAGGCCCTTAGCACGTAGGTGCATCTGTTGGCGGGGTGTTGCCTACGCGCACAAGCATGTGTGTTTTTTATTTTTTCGCATACGCATACGCTTTTTTCCCACTGTGGGACCCCCTGTGCATGCGTACCTTTTAGAGGTCATTGTAGCCCACGTGTTCCACGCGTACATGTTTTTTGTGTTCCTGGGTGCCATACCGTACTGTTGGAGGTAATATTCATGCACGTGGGCTACCGAGGTCGCGTGCACAATTTTTTTTTTTTTTTCTAATTTGGTGAGCATAATCTCATCTTAACTTTTGATTTCTTTTTTTTTTTTCAGGGGGTGCCTAAGCATTGCGTGACCCGTCATTTCTCCCCAGGGGTCACAGACAGCCTTGCAGGGGCACTTGGGTTCCCATACCATCAAGTACCCTGCCCACTTCTAGCCAATTGGCCAGGACAATTGTTGAGTAAACCTTCCATAGCCCATTTTCCATCGTTGCAATGGTTGGGAGGCCACCAAAGGCTAAGGGTGGCAAAGTTGGCCGTCCTCCAAGGTCTGGACATGGTCGGGCACCTGGGCGTGTAGACCAGGGAGGACGGGGAGCCCAGGGTGGCCAGGTTGGCTACAGGGGTGGCAGAGGCAGGGGTGCCTATCTGGGACAGGATGCACAGCCATGTGCTGGTGCAGACATGCCACCACCCCCTGTGATTCCTGGTGATGCAGCTGTTGCATCTCAACCTGGCACCTATATCACCCAACAGCAATCTACTTCTGCTGTCACAGGCCCACCAGTGGTGGTAGCTGCAGGTGCAGCTGTGGACATCTCCACCCGGGATCTGGGTCAGGCAGCGCATGTTTCGTTGTGTGAGGAGGACTCCCAGGACGATTTCCATCTTGTCCGGAAGGTGGGCTCATGTGCGTCCATTGTGGTTGTGACTGTGGCACACATATCTGAGGCAGTACTGACATCTGCTGCCCCAAGCAGCTGGGTGGTGGTAATTGCATGTGTAGATGCAGCCAACACTACCCCAGTAGTGGCTCAGACCTGAGCAAGACCTTCTGTCCTCATACCAACACCCATTGCATTGGTCCAGTCCACCAGCACCACTGCCCCCACTGAACAGGGCCACATTGCCCCCTCAGGGTCAGTACCATCGTCCAAAAGGAGGAAGCATGCTCCTGCACAAGAGGCTGGGACCCCAGACATGGCCCCAGCCTCTGGCATGTCAAGGAAGAAGCCTTTCTGCAATCAGGAACTGGACTTCCTTGTGGGCTACGTGTCGAAACACCAACAAGATATGATTGTGGGCCCACAGTGCAATACAACACATCACCAGCATTGGGTCCACTGGCAACGTGTTGCAGATGGTGTGACATCCATGGGATTCCTGGTGCGCACAGCTCAGGACTGCTACAAGCGCTGGAATTACCTCAAATGCAGTGCTAAGCAAAAGCATGCCTCCAATTACTCCATGTCTCTGGTGACTGGTGGTAGGCCACCATCAGAGGAGGATGAACTCATTCAGCATCAGGAGATCGCTTCAGAGTTCATCCCGGAGGAACAAATCCGTAGAGTGGGAGAGAGGATGGACTACGATGCATCATCTAGTGAGTATTGAGGCGTGAAACTCAATGACAAGTGTGTTTGGCATGTGTGACCTGATCAGCTACAAGTTGCCTCTTACCTATCCTCAATCTTCCTCTCCACCTGTGTTATTCACCAGGGGTCTGAACTTTCAGCCTCAAATCACAAATAGAACCTGGCAGCTCTTGACTACTGCACTATCATTTTTTTATACCAGTTCTGGTGCTATGCTGATGACAACCAACTCATTTCCTGGCTGTCCTTGGTCACCTCTTGTCCCTCCATTATTTCAGATAGCCTCATTGACATTTGCATTTGGTGTACTATCAACAGTCTCTGTCTGATTGCCAGCAAGACTGACATCCTCCTCATTGATGCACCTTTTACATCCTTTGCAATCAATCTCTGGCCAGCCCCAATTGGCCCCTCTCCTGCTTCCACCTGCAAGGCCATAAACCTCTGGGTCAACTTTGCCTCAACATATCCCTTTTACACACACATTTGTGATGTATCTTGGAATTAATTCATTGCTCCACCACATCAAGGGTACTGTGCCCTCCCTAACAGTCTCCTACATGCTCACAGTCTGTCAAGGTCTGGTTCATTCACGGTTGGGGTACTGTGACAGTCTCATTCAATAATTGACCGGCCTCCACCCTCCACCACTAATCCGGTACAGGACTGCAAGACTTGTCCTTGGCCGCAAGCCCTGGGATCCCATTATTACAGCTATGTGACCCCTTCACTGGCTACTAGTGAATGCAACAATGTTATTCCAGACCCTCTGCATTGTGCACAAGGTTTCTTTGGGTCAGGGCAGGAGATACCATACACAATCCATCTACCAATTCATCCCCCTTGAGTCCTTTCATCCTCTACCCCATACTCCCTCAAGCTCAGTCATGAAATATGATGAATGAGGTAGGAGCAGATATGCGTGTACAGCTGGGAACTCACTTTTGAAGTACCAACTGGCCTCGTTGAATCTTGAGGGGAGATATATCTGCCTCTGGTAGCACCTCAACACCTTCCTTCTTGCTCCTGCATTAGCCCCTCTTCTAACCAGCTGAACAGTTTCCTCTGTTGGCATTGTGCCCCTGCACACACTCTGTCCATCGGATCAGGTACCTATTCACCCTGCCTCCCTGCTGCACTGCCTACAGGCCTCCCATATCAATGGGTCCAGTGCTTGTCTCCATGCAGTCCAACACTGTTTGTCTGCACTCATCAGGTTTGCTCTGTCCAAATCATCTTGCACTTGCCACTTGCTGGCTGCACTACCACTATTTGAATGGACATTCTATCATTGCACTTCATTTGCCTTCTTTGGTGTGTTCTGTTTGGCACGTTCCCCTTCTCCCCCTTCCTGGGTCTTTAACCCTTTATCCCTTCTCCATGCACTAGCGTGTTCTGTATGTAACTGTGCCAAGTTTGATAGTTGTTTTGATTTTGTTTTCTCCCTTGTTCCCCTCCCTTTGCTTGGTTGCGCTCTGATCCTCTTGTGTACTTGTGCAATCATGATGGTGCTGTGTGATGTTGACCTGACATGTATGTCACCATGTCCCTCCCATCACATTTTTGAAATGCACTAGCGTAGATGCCTCCTATGACACATATACTGTGCATGCTTGATTGTAGTAGAGTGCTACACATGAACATGCATGTTACATGTATCATGGTGTGTTCGGTTACATTTCTAGCTCTGTCTCTCTGTGTGGTTACACATGCTTATGTTAGGTGCCAAATCTTTGTTACCATCTCTCACATTTGGATTGCATGTATGCCCTCTAGACATTGTGTGTGATGCTGGTGATGTGCAACATGCAATACATGTGTAGTGTAGCATTCACATTTTGCACACATCCTTTACTGCTTTCAGAATGGCCCTGCTTTGCAATGCTACTGGATGCATGTTGTGGTTTGTTTTGCCTGTGACATGGCTGTTTCATTATTTGTCTGTCAGTGTTGTGAACTTTATGTGTGTGGTATGTGGTACTGATGTGCGTATTCTTGTTTTTCTATTTATGTTGCAGGTGATGACGCACTGGCGGCGGAGGATGAAGATGTCATACCAGACAAGGTGGTCAGTTCACATGACCAACCATGCACCAGTGGTGGTCGTGGGGTGGCTGCCCACGAGAACCCACAGGTGCTCCAGGCCATCGTGTCCAGAGCTGGCTCTGAGTCAGGCTCTGATGTATCCTCTGACCACTATGTTTAGCTGGATCTGCATCATGATGTGTCATTGCCGGTAGGTGATCCTGTGTCGGATGGTCTTCTATCTGCAACACCTGCAGTTGGGGGCCAGGAAGGGTTGGAATGTCCACCTGTGGTGGTTACGGGTGCACTGTCACACTCAACACCAGTTGGCCATGTTCCTGGGGCATCAGGTCGACAGAGGGATACAGTCCTGCAGCCGCAGGCGGCTCCAACCTGTCAAGGACCACGTCTCCTTGGGCCCAGCAGGTGTGGTGTCCGGCAACGTGGTGGCCGTGTGGCACCGGGGTCAACTGGGTGGGAGCATTCCATGATTGCCATAGCACAGCAACAGGGGGGAGCAGTTGAGATGATTGCTCAAGGTATGGAATGTGTGGCCCATTCCATCCTCTCTTCTGTTAGGCAAATGGTGGCACATCAGCGGGCTACGCAGTCCACGTGCCGCTCACTCAGGCTGGGCATGACAGGGCGCACCGGGCTGAAATGGCAGCGCTGCGTGAAGCACTTGATGCTCAAGCAGAGGTACACTGAGAGGCCCTGAGGGTGGAACAACAAGCCCTCCGGTCTACTCTAGCGGACCTCATGATGGATCAGAGTAGACAGACAGAAGACAGGTTTGAACAGCTTGAAAGAACCATCTCAGCTAAACTCTGTGCAAGCCGGGAGACCCTCCGTTTGTCATGTGAGGCCATGCAAGCTGAACTCCGTCTCACATGTCAGTCCCTGCAGGAGGAAGCATGTGTGACACGTGAGGTGATGCAAGCAGGCCTCAGCCTCATTGCCTGCCATGACCTGGCTTACCAGATCAGCATACTTGCTGCCGTTGAGGGGCAAGGCATGGGTAGGCGTGGTGAATCAACTGCACCACCTCCACCTTCTTAATCAGATCCAGAGGGTGGCGATGACAACCTATCTCCCACATAGGTCGGGCCGTACAGGCGCTGAGCCCAGTGAGTTTTTTTTTTTTTACCTCAACATCTACGCATCTGGGTGTAGAGGTGCACCCTGTGCCTCCCCCCTCCTGGGTGCCCACTCACCCCCAGGTCATATATGGCAATTTTTTTATTCCAGCAAATTTATTTTTTTTTCATCATTTTTATATCTGAATATATTTTTGATTTTGATCAAAATTGTATGGTTTCTGGTATGTATGTTATCTTATCATTTTGATTATTCATTTGAATTACTGTTTCGGTTATTTTTTTATTATTTTTGAATTATTTGACTTACTTTAATTTATGTTATTTTTTTTAATGTTTTCTTCTTTTTTGTTAATTTTGCCTTCCTTTAATTTGTTACTCTTTTCATTTTATTTCTTTCAATACATTATTTGAATTTATTTGTCTTTTCTTTCAAATTCTATTTTTTTTCTTTTTTCTTTTGTCTATTGTGCGTACATGTGACCATGTGGTGCTTTGTGGCATCGGAAGGCATCCACTGTAAGTTCCTGCTGGGCCCCTTCAGGCTTGTCTTGTGTATGTGTTTTGCTTTTACACATATGCTACTCCTGCTTCCCTTTTATATGGGCTTGCAAGGATGGCTCGGTGTAAGAGCATATCACACGTGGGCATTGGGCTTCTGTCATATCTGTGGCCAGCCTGCAGTTCTACTTGTGTGTACACCCCTAGTGAGTATTCCAGATGGGTTATACTATCCATGTCTGCAGTTCACTTTGGTGAGTATTAAGCTGACTGTACATTTCATCATGTTGCTTGAGATGTTTGTTATGTATTGAATGCGTATGTTGATGCACTTCCTGCTGTAGCTGGTACCATGCACCCTTTGTCTGCATACTACACACTGATGGTGGGAGGGGGTCCATGTGCTAAGAATGCTGAATTGGGAAAGTATTCCCACAGTGATTTTGATATGCCACATGAAGGCTCCACGCTGAGTTACCCCTGTCACCACTCATTTCCACAACCGTCCATTCCTTGCTACCACCACTTTGGCCACTTCATGGTGTTTGGATGTGACATCTGAGTTATGATTACGTTGTTTGTCATTTTATTAATCAGCTTGTGTCCTGGACATGATCCCCCGCCCCCTCCCACTGTTTGCACTTGGCCCTTGTGACAATCCGGCCAATCAGGGTGGTTGAGCCTGCCACCACTATCAAAAGGCCACTAAGGTGCCCCTGTCTAGACCTATCCACATGCCTTCTCAGTCACTTGAAGATGGTGTGCAGTCATAATGTCAAAAAAAAAAATATTTATATGTTTTTTTGGGGTTCCGGGGGTAAATAAAAGGGGTAAAACAAAAAAAAATTACAAAAAAGGGGGTTTGGGGGGAACCCCTCCATTTCGAACAAAAAGCAACCAAAAAAAGAAATTTGAAATTTTTTTTTTCCAACTTTATTTTTTAGATATTTTGACTTTCGACATTATTACATTCGACTTTATGACTATAAACCCTTGAAGATCGCCCTGTCTCCCCTGCCCCTGTCAGTGTCCCTCTGTCTCCCCCCATTCATCATCACATCCGCTACTCTCCTTACCAGCAGGTTTCCCTCTGCCCCCTATGAGTGCTTTCTTTCACCATCTCCCCCATTGGTCATTTTGAGCTTGGCCCCCTCCTCCCTTCTCTCCTCCCTCTCCCTCTCCACCCCCCTTTGGCCACCTCCTTGTAATCTGGCTGTTTTTCAACCACTAGCCACATTGCCATTGACCATGGTGATACATAGGCGCTTGTTCTTTGCAGACATTTGCCCTTCTGCCTCAGTCCTTCCACGCCCCACCTTCCAAATTTTCAGTATTATTTTGACAGTTTATTTGATCATTAGTCCCTCCACCACTGATTACAGATAATCTCTTCCCCCTTTCCCTTCTTTCTTTCTTCTCCGCCTCCCCAGCACTATGTTGAATCTTTCTAGACCTACCATCGTTTTTCACTTGTTTTGTTACTCTCCTCACCTCTTCCATCCTCTTCTGTCACTCACCTCCTCATGTGACTCCTGCACTGTGACTATTCCCATCAGGCATGGGAATGTTGATGCTAGTTATGTCATCCTGCAATCCGTCCCTAGGCTCTCCCTTATTGGTCGTGGCATTTATTATATGTACTTTGCTTTTCAAGTTCATTCTCACACTGTGGACTGTTTGGAGGACATGTAGGAATGTACTGTTCTTCTCCCCTATTCACACCCTCATTGATGCAAAATGATGAGGTTTGTGTGTTGTTCATTTCATCTATTTTAATGATTCAGTGATGGGTCACTGTCTGCCATTGCCGATGTGGTGTACTCTGTACATGATATTTTCTGCTGATCAATGGCTGATGCAATCTGTTGATTTGTTTTGACGTGTTAGGGGATTGGTGAGGTTTGAGACACAGGGGGTCCTTGGTGCTATGTTCATATGTGCTGTGTACGGGACGCTGGCATTCACTTCATTTTACAATCATGTATTGTAGACATGCCCATATGGACAAATACACTTAGGCAACACTGCACCCAGAGACATTGCACCCAGATTGCCTTCTCACGCATGCTGTGTCACGACAATCCATGTTCACTTCCGAGTCATTATTCGTGGACATGCATGGAAGGGTGATATTTGTTTCTATGCCTATTTTGAACTGATGCACAGGTGTTTTCACAAATGCAATGCACACTCACTGTGCTGTGCAGTGTGCAGTGTTTGATATGGCTATTTGCAATTGTCCAGTGTGCACTGCAAAAGGTATTCAGACTTTGGTGGCATGCATTTGTGGCACCATTTTTTGGGTGTGAGATTTTGGTCACTCCTTTCTTCCGATTCCAGGTGACGTATCATTGTCTTGTGACTACTTACATTTCTCACATGGCACTTCATGAATATTGTGTAATGTGTGGTGCATATGTTTGGATGTTTTTCACGTTGCATGCCATGGTATGGTGTGACAGTCAGTGTCGAGGAGTGTTGGGAGGGTTTGGGTGGCATGCCAGTCTTTTCATGCCTTGTTTAGCAAGGGGGGGGATGCCTTGAATGTGTTCCCTTTGGTCACATGGGATTGGTTGTGTTTAAATATCTAGGGATGCACACAATGTGGCACTTCCGTGGACACATTCTCAGGGTGGTAAGGTAGTGACAGTTAACTGTCCCTTTCTCATCACCGATTGTGACCTGGGATGTGCCAGGCCTGTGTGCGCTCCGCAGGGGTTGGAGTTTAGGTGAAAAATGTGGCCACAATCTGGGTACGGGCTGGCTCGCCACATGCCCTTTCCCCTCCCATGTGCAGCGGCCATGCGTGTGGTTGGGGATGTGGGGGCACCTCCATGTCCACCGGTACGCCATGCCGTGTTGCAACATTGTGCAGGACATATGCTGCCACAATGATCCTGCACACTACTGGGGGTGCATATAGTAGCTGGCCACCAGAGAGGTCAAGGGAGCGAAAGCGTGACTTGAGCACTCAAATGTGTGCTCCACTATGGCCCTAGTTGCAATATGGGCTGCGTTGTATCTTACCTGGGGTGGTGTGGTGGGGTTTGCATGGGCGTCATCATGTAGGTGCTCAGAAAGTAGGCACTGTCCCCTGGTAAGGTGATAATAGTTGTCATTAGTGGGGCTTTTGTATTTGTCTGTGTGTGACAAGTATGCATGTGGACAGGCATTTGTACTCACCTAGGAGCCATGTGTCGCCATGCTTCCCAGGTTCCAGAGTCCGGCTCAGGGCATACATTCTGAATATGAAACTGTCATGGGTGGACCCATGAAAGTTTGCATATACAGAGGTGATGATCCCCTTGGCATCACATACCACCTGCACATTGATGGAATGCCAGTGCTTGCGGTTTCGATAGATGTGCTCAGTGGCCCTAGGTGGACAAAGGGCCACATGGGTGCAATCTATGGCACCGAGCTCTTTGGGGAAGTGTGCCACCCTGTAAAAGTGCAGGACCACGGCCTGCCTTTCTGCAGGTGTTCTGGGCATGTTTATTTGCCTGCGGACTGAGGGGCGCACAGTCATGATTGCCAACACCTGGTGTAGGCAGCGTGACTGCGTGGCCTGTGAGACCCCCCCCACTATGGCAGTTGCCCGCTGAAATGACTCAGTGATCAAAAAATGCAGTACATTGAGAACCTTCTCCAAGGGGCTCAATGCTTGGGAGCACAGGGTGGGTGATGTGAGTTCATCCTCCCACTCCCTGACCAGCTCTAAGATGATATGAGGTGGAAACCTATACCTACCATAGACCTGTTCGTCTGGCATCCCAAAAAGGCAGGTCCTGGGCAAAAAAATGCGGGGCCTGGCTATTCTCCTCCTCCTGCGGTGTCCCACGATCACTGCTGCTTCCGCCTTCTTTCGTGTGGCCGACGTAATTGTGCGTGTGTTTTGACGTGCGCAGGTTTTCCCTATTTTATTCCATGAATACATGTAGGCCGTGTGCGTGTGGGCGTTCTGTGTAGTTCCCAGCGGTACTTCCCCTGTTATTTTCACGTGTTGTTCCCCATTCCGCATGTTCCGCCCCCTGCTCTGCCCCCTTTTTGATATGTGCGCTGACGTTGTGCACTTTCGCTATGCGTGTCATTCGGGATGTGGAAATGACACGTGCGCTGGTGTGCGCCACGTGCAGTTTTGGCACACATCCGAAAAATTATAAGCGTAGGTCCTTCCATGAATCGCACGCGTGCGATTCACACGCGTGCACTGGCTTTTTCACACTTGCGCCTGCTTGCGACATGGATTTCGGCGAACATTTATTCCAAGAATTACCCCCTAAATGTCATCCCAGTATTCAATAATACATATATAAACACAGTAATAATTCAGCCAAAAACACATTGTTCTGCTTTTAAAACAGATTTACGTACCTCCAGGGGTAAATACAATTGTTGTTATTCCCTCTAACTCTAGAAATAGTGATGGAATTATTTGGCCAAATAACAAATCATCCAAATATTTACCGTATTCGTGATAGTCCAAACCTCCTGATGTTTAATAGATTTGGGTAAATGAGTTTGGGAAGGCTTATTTGCCCAACTATATATACAAAAAGCCTGTTAGAGCACTTAATTAGTGGCTAGGATCTTTCAGAGCCGGGGGAGGGTGATGTGGACTTGTGTCTGTTGGTGCTTGTGGACTTGTGTCTGTTGGTGCTTGAGAGCTGGAACATTTAACTTTCTTTTGTAAGTCGGACGTTTTGGGCTTATTCATTTAATATAGTTACAATGAGAGATAGGACGAAGGAACATGTTAAAGAGCATCACATGTAGGTGTCCGTTGCTGTTTATGAGCTGGAATATTTTATTTCCATTTTTAGGCAGTGCTTTTTGGACTTTGAAACCAAACATCATAGAATATTGTGAATTGAATATACAAAAAAGAGGTAAGGGTAATTTTAGGGTAAAAAGAGGTAGGGTCATTTTAGGCAGTATTTAACTGAATAGTATTTTGTTTTATAGTTTTGCAAACACAATTTAAAAACAAACTGCATTTCAGAGAAAGGAAGGCTAGCCATTTGGATTTATTATGAGGGATTTGCCTTTCTCTGCTTGGCACAGCAATGTAATTTCCTGGGGCTTCTTGATTGCACAAGTGCACACAAACAAACACACACAAGGAGTTATATCAAAAATATTGCAAACACTTTGGGAAAAGGAAAATCGATATGGGGTGATGGGAAATCGTTGGAGGTCATGGCGGTGGTCATCAAAGGTGGTTGCCATTAGTAGCAGGTTAGTTGGTTGTTTCATGCAACACACCACGTACTTGAGTGCACCAAGCCATATACTGTGGTTTCATCGACACACATCACTAAGTGGTGATTAACTATGTGTCAATTTATTTTGTGGGGCAAAATAGATATTGGGATGGGAAAGGGTAGTGGTGGACAGTGGGGTAGTAGCAGGGTATTGAGCAACTCCTCTATTAAATGAAAAAACACAGAAATCTATCACAAAAACACATATTAATTTATTTTGCTTAAATCATATAAAGCTCCCTGAGAAGAAGGATGCAGTCGAAATCTGCGCTGGGCCAGCTTGGTATGACAGATGCTCTCACACACAAAACAAGAAGATGAATTGTTTTAAAGGAAAATATAAACATGTGGCTGTGCTATATAATTTGTTGCAGGTGGTACTCACAGGTGGTGGACAACTTTGACAGATTGATTGATGGTGGGATGCAACACACTACTCGCTTGAGGTGTAGGACAGTTGTGGGAATGTGCAATTGTTAAGCCTATTTGAAGGGGCACAACCAATCAGTTGAATTGTTTTGAGGGAAAAGAAGAATAATGGGGAGTGATGGATAGCATCTTGGAAGTGTGGTGGTGCTGATCAGAGGTGGTAGGCAGTAGTGGATTGTTGAATGGCTGCTTGATGCAACAAATCACCTACTTCTGCACACTGAAAAGAAGGCCCAAAGAGAAATTTCAGCTGGGACAGCCTGTTTGAATGGGCATACTAAAAACATTTTTAAATAAAAGTAAAATAAATTGTTAGGGGCTAAGTTAAAAAAGTTAAGGCACAACCACATAGAAATCCTGCGGTCATCAATGGACAACTTAAAGTCTCAGAAGAGGGTACACTGAGAGTTATTGAGGACTTCTATAAGGAACACACAGCCCTGTATCAGGGAGACTGGCAAACTACTCAAGAGTTCTTCTTACATAGCTCTCTCCTCAACCCAACTCATCCAATCTCAGCGGGAACCCCTGAAAGAACCATCACTGAACAAGAGGTATCACTTGCTATTCAGTCCCTCCCTTTGGAGAAAGCACCAGGGCCCGATGGCTTCACTAACAAATTCTATAAAACCTTTAGCTTGGAGTTGATCCCCCATCTGACCGAACTGTTTAACTCATTCTTCTACTCTGGGACTGTGACGCACAACATGGCGGAGTGCGCTCATATTAAAACCAGGCAAAGACCCAGTGGACTGTACATCCTACCATCCAATTGCTATGCTCAACTCCAACGCAAAGCTAATTAGTAAATTAATAGTGCAACGGCTTGGAGAAATCCCCCTAACCCTGATCAATAAAGATCAGACAGGCTTTATACAAAACCGTTCAGCCATTGATAATATTCACCGTAGCTCCTCAAATTGTGGCAAAACTATCACTCTCTAGATGCCCAGAGATCGTTCAATAGCATGTCCTGGGACTACCTGAAACTTCTATTGCTGAGGTTTGGGTTTGGCCTGTGCTTTACCAAGCTGATACTCTCAAATGTTCGGATACCAACCACCCGTGTTAGGGTTAATTTCCAGTGGTCCACCTTGATCGCCCTGGGGAAGGGGACTAAACAGGGATACCCCCTATTCCCCCTAGTATTTTTCTTCGCCATGAAACATCTGGCTCAGAGGATCCACCTTCACCCAGACATCCAGCGCTTCAAATACGGGGACGATTGCCACAAAGTGGCATTATATGCCAACAACATTCTCTGCTTCTTGAACAATTCACTTACCTCCCTCCCAGTCCTGCTAGACTTATTGGCTCAGTTCACAGCAGTTTTGGGGGGCTTCTCAATTAACCTAGAGACATCTATATGAATGAGCATGACAGAAATACCAGCAGCCGTGGCATCCCTAAGGGGGAAATGTCCCTTTCTATGGTCAAATTCAAATTTCTCCTATCTGGGAGTGCCCTTAACCCCACCTTCTCTGATCTGCTAAAGGCGAATATCCCTGGCCTCTGGAGGGAAGCCAAGGAATGGCTCCAAAGTTGGGACGCCCAAGAAATCTCATGGCTGGGATGCATTTGCGCCATCAAAGTGACTCTCCTCCCAAAGCTGTTATTTATATTCCACACCTTACCAGTGAAAATTCCTGAACGAGAATTGATGGACTTACAGAAGGAAATGGGGAGATTCATTTGGCACTGCAAACAGCCGCTAAACCCTCGCAAGCTCCTCACAAGAGGGAATGCTAGGCGGCTTAGGCCTACTCTCGATTCCACTGCATGATCTTGCGGCCCAAATAGCTATAATGCTGGGATGCGTCGGGGGCCATAAAGCGCCCAAGTGGTGGGACAATAAACAACTCACTTCCCCCTTCCTCCTGAGCCACCTGCTCTTCTTCCGCAGGGAAGCGCGTTGACAGCAAAGCAAAATGCTGCTCACTACCCTAAAGACACTCCAAAACTGGGATAAAGCCTGTGCCCAGAAGGGATTTAAATCAGGTCTAGGTGCACTCTCACTGATCACCCAAAACCCAGGTTTCAACCCAGGCCTACAAGCCAGAACTTTCCATTTATGGACATCAGAGAACTCATGAGATTGCGAGATATGTACGTAACGATGGTCCACTGACTTTTGTGAAGTATAAAGAGAAATTCAAACTTCCGATTCCGATATATTCAATTGTGCCACTGGTTGACCAACTCAGTCGTTTGCCAAGCAGCAGCAAGGCCACCATCAGGGATTGAACTCAAAATACTAGAAGAACAAAAGACCCATAGACAAGCCACATGCTATAGGTTGATTGAAAACGCCAAACTAGTGGAGAAGTTCCCCCATATGATGGGAAATGGGAAATGGAGCAAGGCGTAGAGATCCCGGAAGAGGCCTGGCAGAGAATTTGGACTAGAGCCAAAAAAAGCTCTTAGTGCATTATAGTGAAGGAGGGCACAATTAATGTATGCTTCCGATGGTACCTATCGCTGCAAATTCCATCTCAACAGCCAGGAACCGCAGTGTTGCTATTTGCAGTAGACACGAGGAGAGGTAACACTAAACAGCCACTGAAAATTAAGTTTGCCTGTTGCGAGGTTTGAATGCCCGAGTACATTGCAGAAGCCCCCCAACGTCCTCCCTTTTGTCCCCATGACTAAGGCCCAGGAACAGTGAGACCTGCAGAGCTGCACAGGAACAGGAGTCATCTGCTGTATCTTTTCTTCATCTTTAAAGGTACTCTACAAAGTCTAAGAGAACTTACTTCTTGCTGTAGAGTTGCTTGCATCTTCTACTACTCACGAGTCTAATCAGCTTGTGACCCAACAGTTGATTCTTCTCTTCTTCAAAAACTTGTAAAATATTGTGCAAAGTCTTTTCCATTTACCTACCAGAGGGGTTTCATCCCATATAAGACTTTGGCCCATTGACTTTGGCTTAGCCTGTTGTATTGTATGACTCTTTCTGGGGGGATCCAAAAGTATTTGCCTGCTTAATAATATTTGTGGTGTCCTGTATATTCTAAATAATCTTTTCCTTTGACATCTTACTCCATGATTCTAAATGCAACAGTGATATATTAATGTCCCCAGCACCCTAGCAACTGATGTCACCTGAGGGTGTAGGTAGTGTCTGTGGGCCATCCCAAAAGGGTATCTACTGAGTTAGAGATATTAAGAGTGTGTAGTTCATGAAGTGTATTTGAGTGCCACTGTTATATTGATGGCTTCTGAAGGAGACATATTCTAACTGACTGATAAATAAATTAAAAACTGTTTATTCAAGAAACCTTGAGTGTAAGAGCTCATTTGAATACGTTTAACTGTAAATCTCTGTGTAACTCCACTACAGCTCACATTGACCCCTCTTGAGATAAGCCTGGCAGCTCAACACACTACCAAAACTGTGTAGTACAAGCTTATACAAACATTGGTTTTCCTATATCTGTAGTTAGAGTTGTGTGTAGTGTTCCCAGAGGGTACTGCATACAAACTTTGCCTAACACTGGTGGCAGGTGGTGAAGATATATTTATTTATTTATTTTTTAATTTTATTTGTATTTGGTTTGGAAAAATGTAAACCTTTACAACATTTTTGTTCTTGGGTTCCTGTATATAAAAAAAAAACACTATTTATATTTCTACATGACAAAAATTAAATCATATCTGAACTTTATCTTTTTGTGTTCATGTCATTAGTCTTTTTTCCATTTTGTTTCTGCTTGTTCGACCATCCCTCTTCACTTCCCATGCCAAATTTTCCAGTTCTAATTAAGAAAATTCAGGGACCGCAGTACTTCCACCACTGTCGACGTAAGGAAGATTTTGTGTCCCGATATCAGTCTATTCCACAGATGCTCTGAGGTTATTCTATCCACCTCCCTGACAGATCTTTCAAATTCATCTTGCCTCAGGGTCAGAGTCCCTTCACATTCCATTAGGAGGAGGTAAAGAGTCTGTTGCGATGGGTTGGTGCAGTTTTGACAGATTGTGATAGCTTTGTCACTGTGGTGTCGTGTTTTTAGGATTTCGCCTGTAGGCAATAAATTCAGCCTGATCCTTAAAAAGCTGTTCCTTCCCTTATGGTCAGGGTATTTCTCCAGGTATCTTGGAAGGGAACCTAGATTCGTGTCTACTGCCAGGAAGGTGTTCCACGGAACTGAGGTCTGCACTTTTGATATTGTCTCGCTCCAGTCTAGTGATTCCAAGTCTCTCTTCATCTTCAAAGGATTGATGTCGAGAGTTTCTGGATCTAGTATCGTTCCGGCCAGAATGGTTTCCAATTTTCCTTTTAGTCTTTCCAGAAGTAATGATTTTGAGCTGGTGATTGTCTTTTTAATGTCTTCATATAAAGACTTAGGTCTGGGATTTACCATGTCTCTTTATAATGAAACTAACTTCCATTCCGCCAGACAGTTAAGTGATCTAAGGCCCAGTTCAAAGTGCAGATTCCACCCTGGGGTACTTAATGGAAGATTCAGTGCCTCATTCCACAATCTGCCTTCAATTTTGGACCAGTTTAGATTCCATAGATATGGTTTATTCTCCAAACCGTAGAGCAGGATGGGGACCACTTTCATTGTATAATACCTAATCATGGGTAAAATGGAAAATGTACAATATATGTTGTTGATTTTCTTTCATATGTGGAACCAGCTTCTGCATTTTGTTTTGAATGTCCAGTTCCATTTTAGATTCTGTGGGGTTTGCAAGGATCTTGTTCCCCAAGTATGTTAAATCCTCCACCTGAGGGATACTTGAATTTTATTTTCTTCAATGGGTGCTTGAATATCCACATTTTCGATTTCCCAGGATTTATTACCAGACCATTTAAGATTGCATACTCTCCTCGTTGTGTTAGGAGTCTTTGCAGCCCTATGGACATCTTGTCCAATAGGACAATATCGTCCGCATAGGCCAGCCAAAATATTTTTCTCCCATTTAATTCTGGACTGGCCAAGGTCGATGACTCTAGATAGTCTCTCAGGTCTGATAGGAATAAATTAAACACCAGGGGTGCTACTAGGCACCCCTGCCTTACTCCCTCTCGACCTGAACTGAGTCTGAAAGATGTCCTTGTTTATCTAAGTGGACCCTTACCTTGTAGCTCCATCAGCATTGCCAGCAAGGTGTCTGATATTCCTTTTGCCCTGAGTTTAGTCCAAAGTTTTGCTTCAGTGATCTGCTCAAACGCCTTGGTTAAATCTATCCATGTGCTGTATACTGGAGCTCTGCCTTTTCTTGAGGCTTCTTCACTAGCCAGACTCAAAGTCTGCCCATTTATCGATGTAGAGAGACCTCACCTGAATCCTGTTTGGAAACGAGACATGATCTCCTCTTGATCCACCCATGCATTCAGATCTTTCAGCAGCAGTTTCATGAAGATTTTACTCTCAATGTCCAGGGGGGTGATAAGAAGGTAATTCTCCAGCTTTGTCCTATCGCCCTTGAAGAATGGGATAATTAACTCTGTTTTCCATGAGGGAGGGACTTTCTTTGTTCTTAATATCTCCTTAGACCATTATTCTACCTCATTCTTGAGTATTTGATACGCAAGTGAGTTAGGGCCAGCGGCTTTCGATGTGGATGATTTGATGATTATTTCTGTGATTTATTCCTCAGCGATCGACATTTTCCACTACAGGCTCCACGGATTTTGCTCTTCTTCATCTTTTAATTTCTTAAAGGTTTCCGTCAGGTATTATACCCACGTCTCTTCTGGCACTGAATTGCATAAGTAACTGGTTGACTGTAAGTCTAGTTCACCCATTATTGACCAGAAGCTACTTGTGTTGGTATCGCCATGAGTTTTAACATTAGCTACCTGTCTTTTTGTAGTCATGACATTTCATGATTTTTTTTACCAGTGTTTGTAGTTTTTTTTTTATTTCTTTGGCGTCTTTTTTGTATGTTTCTTCATATAGGTTTGCTGCTTTTATCCTGTGATTGTCTTTCATAACTTTCCACTTCTTAGTCCATCTATTTTCGTCAAAATCATGTATATGTCTTTGCCCAATCTTCATTTTCACATTTCACATTAAAGTCTCTGGCTATTACAATGTTGGCTTCACCCATTTCTAATTTAATTCTTCTCAGGAGGGCTCCCAGCTCTGCCAATAATATGCGACGTTCTGAAGAGGCAGGGTTCCAGTAGATGTTTATTGTTACTAGTACAGGGTTACCTGTGTTCAAGCTTAAATCAGTTTTACATGCCAGAATTCCCAGCTTGTTTTTACAAATAAGGGAGGTTATTATGCTGTTTTTAAGGGCCAAGAGCAACCCTCCCATTGGTCTTCCTTTTGATTTTTTGACTAGCTGGTACGCAGTATGTTGTGAAGCCCTCCAGAAAAATGGTATTTACTAGCCATGTTTCCGGAAGTAAGAGGCTATCCATTTTCTCTAGCAGGTAGTCCCTTCTTTCCCTTAGTCTAAGTATACTCAAACCCCTCGTGTTACATCTTGTCATATTGCGGGCTTTCCAACTAAAGTTGTTGTAGCCCCTGTCCCATTTTTGTGAGAACCTGCGATAATATCTCTGGCAGGGCAGCTAACACATTTTCATGAGCTGTGCTTTCTCGTTCCTTCTCTTGATCCTCATTTCTTGGGCCAATTTTTTCTCTTCCATTTCTCTGAATGGAGTCCCTTGCGGATTCCAAGACCTGCCGGGGCTCTTCTCCAGTTGATTCAACTGGTACTCTTGCTACTTTCAGGCCTTGTTGTTCTATATCTTTTGCAGCTGTTATTATGGCTCGATAGGCTTTTTTTGAGCTTAGACCTATTTCCACCATAAAAAAGTCTTTCTGGCTTAGAACTTTTACATATTCTATATCTGCGGTGGAAAAAAGGAAAAGGCTTTTAACTTTTTTGAGTATAGATAGAATCACAAGTCTGCTCAGCGAAGTGTGGTTCTTAATTGTAGTTGTAATTTTTAGCCATAGTCTTGGTAGTTCAAAATCCGGTAATAGCCTCTTCTTTCAAATAATCTCTCTCTCCAGACTTGCCTTTGGGCTGAGGACTTTGAGCCTGATCATGCTCGGCCTCTTTCAGTTTCACTGCTCCATTCCCTGCTCCTGGGAGGGTTTTGTATTTCCCTTCCCCCAGTTTCATAGCGACCTTGTCATATATTGACATTTGCAACTCTTCTGATTATGTCTTTCAGATCTTTTCCTTTTCAGGAAGATCGGTGCCAGTTTTGTATATATTCTTTGCGTCTCTTTATCTGTTTCTTTGGCTGATGGGGTTTATTGTTTTTGTATTATCTTTGTCTGCCTGAATATTGGGGCTACCTGAAGGGTTTGACCATGATGTCTAATGTTGTTTGCTGGCATGGTGAGATTGGTGCACATGGGGACTATAGATACAGAATTTTTCTCTTCAGATTCTGCCATATATTTTTAGGCGTAAGTGTCTTTTGACACGTTATCTTGTGTTTCTGTCTGGAGACATATGCACACCCTCACAATCTCCAGATTTTCCAGGAATAATTTCCTTTATTTTTGTTTTACTTTGCCCTGTTCTCGTCTGGGGTTTAGTTGTTCAATCTCGTGACTGTTAGTGCCCACATTCTTCTCCATTTCCTCTGTTTGTTTGTCTGTGGAGGATGTTGTTCCAGGAACTAATGTAAACCAGTATTTCTTACTTTAACATCGTTCTGTTTTTTTGATTTTCTTCTAGTCTTTTGTTCCCTCCAGTTTTCTTGTTTTTGTTTTTCTCCTCCTTCTATAATTTTGATTATTCGCCTCCACCCAGCATGAATCCTTGTCTTCTATTATTGGCACTGATTCTTCTGAATGCGAGGCCAGATTCTCTCCTGGTGTTTCTGGATGGTATTCCATCACTTGAACTAGCCTCATGAACTCTTCCAGCACAGACTCTGACAGTGGAGTATCCTCAAATATTAGCTGGCTTTCACTTATCTCCTTCCCAGAAATCTCTTGAGGTAGTGGAAGAGATTGTAGAACAAAAACAAGAGGTAACAGGTGCCTGTGAATATTACTTGTCGGGCTGTTACACTGTCAAACTCATCTTGATGGAGAATGCCAATATAATATAATTTCCTGGGAACATAATCTTCATAGGGTCGATTAAAAATACCACGTGGTACCTATTCGGCATGATTTCATATGATAATTATTAGCCCAGAAAGGGGTAAACAAAGTGTGTGGACGTGAGATGCCAATGGCGGTAATCAACGGTACCGCTATCCCGTCAAGGATAGCCATTCTAAAAGTAACATCAATATCTGTCTATGTTAAAAGCAATATTCTTTCTTAGTTATAAACGCAAAAGAAGTGCTTTTTGCAAATAATGCAATATCACGCCTGTCATGTGTGGCATGCAGCAGTACTGACAAGAAACATTAAAAATAAACGAGGTATCGATCTGAAATTTGTGGCCTCAAGAGTAAATTACATCAGGGCTCCGGTATATGAGAGACTTACTTGTGTTATCTGGCTGCTCAGATTCGTATGGGTTGGAGGGGGCATCCGACATACAGAAGATGTTATCCAGAAGCATCTATGTCATTTTTCTAGTGACGTGTAAGTAATGCAAGCTTGATGACATCAGATGTAAACACCTGACGTCATTGCGCATGGCGTCATATAGTGAGATACATCCCATACGGGATCTTGTATCTATAAGGTATACAGCAACTTGTCTGCTGCTTAGGAGAAAGAGTAACCGATCTCAAAGCACTAATATGATAATTAGTAAATGAAGAAACAGAATAAGCAAGATTCGTGGGTGTTGGGAGAAATGGGTTCCCATAGGAGCTAAATACTTAATCAGTTTAAAGTGCCTCAATGATATTAGAGGAAATGTTCTAAGGGATTTCTGGTGGAATACTTAATCTGCCTGTGTGGCACCTATGCTTACAATCTCTTAAAGCGATATCACGCAGTAAAAACAAACTGATTAATCCATAATGCATTTGGTACATGTACCTGAGTAAGAGTTACAAAGACAGGTCTCTTGAATAAATCAGCATGACATTTGTATGTGTAGAAAAACATATCTTTACTGTAGTGTTATGACAACCTATATAGTTCATATAACACACATATTCATTAGTAAACCTATCGAGTAATGTTGGTGAAGTTTTGAAATCAAAAACACTCATATATGGTCTGAATACTAACTCATTCTTCGAAAAAATGGTCCATGGAGTACATTACTCACAATGTAATTGATCACTATCTAAAACATTAGTATTGGAGAAAATCCTCCAAGGCACTTCTGGTAGACTACTTAATCTGCCTTTGCACCACTTATCTTCACAATCTCTTAATAGGATGTCACGTAGTCTAGATCATTGGTATTGGAAAAAAAATAGTTCCCAGAAGAAACAATGGAAGAGATTGTACATAACCCAGTATTTCCTGCAGGCGGCTTCTTGATTTTTTTTTTCTCAGTTTTGTTTTCTGAAAGGTGGCCCGGAATCGCTGAGATGTCCAGGACCTGTTTTGCCACTTCAATTCTGGTTTCATTCACTGTTGGTATAATCATGGTGTTGATTATGTTGTTCAGGCCCAGTAATGATGAATCACTTTTGGCCACTTTGTTTGATAGCTCAAGGAGGATCTCTGCTTGCGATTGCACCTCTCCTTTTAGCAATTCAAATACCAAGACCAGAGAGTTCAAGACAAAATTAAAGGCCATCAGAGTAGTGTTATTCGGCTGCTGGTTATTTAGGTTCTCGTCCCCCAGCATCGATGTATTTCTCTCTTCTTGTGGTACTCGTCTTTCTTCCGATCCCCTGAGGGGGTTGTCTCGTCTAACATGTCTTTTACAGTTGTGTTTTTTTTTACGTTCGGGGGAGTGTCTTGCAAGGGCCCCTTCCTTGTAAGTAGGTGACCCCCTTCCTCAGTTGGCGTTCTTTGCCGGCTACATAGTTTTTTTGTCTCACATCTTGCATCATTCAGGCTTTTATTTCTCCTTTTACCAAAGTGCTATGTGATATTTTTTTAATATTCTTTGTAGTTACTCTATATTCTAGTCCATGCCTCCACTGATTTGTCAATTCATTTTGGATGTTATTTCCTTCTTTTTCTTTCTGCACCTGAGGACTGGTTCTATGAATTTGAACCTGGACTGTTATGGGTGTTTTATTTGCAGCAGTACCAGTTTCACCGACTATCGACGTCTCAGTTGTTGATGACAGCACCAGTGGTTCCAAGTAAGATCCATTACATTCAGGCGCGTTTACTGCATCAATTTGCGCTGTACTCCGTATCTTCATGTTCAATGAGGTATTCAGGTATTAAGGTGGAGGGGGGAGTACCACGGAAAGTATTGCTTTGTGGGCTAGTGTGTGTCCTCTTCCACCCGTTTTGTAGTCCAACTACGCTCGTGTTAAAATGACGGTTAGTGCACCTGCTTTTTTAATGCAGTGTACCTTCTTTCCACCTTGTGATTTGGGTTGCTGAATAAGCAGTGTAGTAACCCGCCCAAACTCCAGTGAATCTTAAACAGAGATTTATTGCTACACCTTTACCCTGGGTTTTCTTCACAGTTTACGTCTGTGGCCCCACCCGTGGATAGCTAAAGTTGCAGTTAACCCCTTCGCTGGGCTGTATACGATATGTATACTGAGTGAGCCATGCGCGCAGACGGGGTGATAGCTACAGTCAACCCCTTCACTGGGCTGTGTATGCTATGTACACTAAGGGAGCCACACACGCAGACGGGGTGATAAAACAAGTGCCTATGTGCCATACCTGCAAGCTGGCACAAAACACTGGCAACTCGCCGGGAGCCACACTCTGATGACCTCCAGCGACCTCCAAGTGCCCTCCAATGACCTCTGGCAACCTCAGTCCTCCAAAGCTCAGGGGCTCTAAGGTTCTCTCTCCACGCTCCATGCCAGATCGGTTTGCTTCTGGCAACTGTCATCTTCCTCTCAGGCAGTTAGAGGAAAGAATGCAGGAAACTCCAATGTAACGTGATTAGCGAGTCAAGCCGCACTGTGAATCTCTGTGAATCACGCTTTCCACACACAGCCACTTAGAGTTGTTATACTAAGAATGTGCTTTACTTTTGTTCAACTAAGAACCTTCACAAGGCTAAGCTCCACTAGAAAAGCAACTGTAACATGCCAGATATGGATAACTTCAGGCAGGAAGCCCTGATCATTTTGACAGAAGATCAACTCAAGGAAAAGTGCAAAGTCAGGAATCTCCCTGTTAAAGGAAAGAAACATTAACTATTGTAAGATTATTGAATAATCAAAGTCTGGGTATTAGGCCTGCCAAACCTACTATCCCAGAGTCTAACTCTAATATTATTGAAGAGTCAGAGGAGTCACAGGAGTCTCAAGAAGAGAGAACCTCTTTACCTCAACAGGCCATTTTGCCTCAACCTTTAGCCACAGGGACCCCAGCAGGTCTATCACTGAGTCTAGAATGTGTGTGTCTTGAGAAAATGAGAGTTGAGTTACAGTTCAAAAGATTACAGATCCAAGCTGAAAGCAAACATCAGGACATCACACTAAGGGAAACGGAAATGCAACATGCTCTTGAAATGAAAAAATTGTCTCTTGAAAATGTTTCTATCCCAGAGTCTTCTAGGTCTTCCAGTCCAAATAGATCTTGCATGCCTAAAGAAGCAGTGAGTATGTATGATGTGAAACTTGATATTTTGGATTGGTTGGGTGCTTTTGAATATAACTATGGGATTTAGGGTTTCACAGGAAATCAGTTGATTCCTTGGCTTTTGTCTAGGCTCCCCCAGGTTACAAATGATGCTGCAATTGAGGTGAGGGAACTTGAACGATTGGAGTATGAAAATGTGAAGCTAGCTTTGATAGCTAGATTTGGGAAAACTCCTTCTCAGTAGCTTAAGAGTTTTAGGACCCTCAAAAAGACTGATGGTACCCCTTGAACTACCTGGGTGTGTGAATGTTTAAAAAACTTAGATGGTTGGGTTAAGGGTTACAGGGTGAACTCTTTTGAAGTAATGAGAAATCTGTTTTTGTTGGAATCTATTTTTTATGCCTGCTCTCCTGAGCTGAGACAGCACTTGGCTGACTCAAAGGAGAGGAATTAGCAAATACTGCTGAATTATAGGCTGCCAACAGGGCTACTCACAAGGAGTCTGGAGCCACTCATAAAAAAGGATGAGGGGAAACAGCACAAGAAAGATGAAAAAGAGAATTCTAAAACCTCCCATCCAAAAGAGAGCCACAAACATAAGAAGATTAAGCCACATGGGAAATCAGGTCAGTCTAGTGAAACCTCTGGTGCCAAATCAGAGGGAGGTCAACAGAAGCCCTCATTTGTCAAAACATTTGGAAAGTGTTATGCTTGTGGGTCAACTGACCATGTGAAAGATGATCCCAGATGCAAGGATGCAACTTCTGGGCTCCACACTGCCTCCTTAGCCTTCATCCCTGAGGGAGAAGTACAAATGGAAAGTGGAAATGTTCAACTATTGGCTGAAGACCCGATTGCAGTCTCTGCAAGTGATTCTTTAGTGTCCCTGGGTTTGTGGGAACAGCAGAATGTAGATGTGTATAACTCTATACCAGATAACACAAAATAATACTACAAAGACAGTGTACTTGTAAATGGTCAGGAGTCTCCTGCCATTAGAGACACTGGGGCCAGCATCACTGTGGTGGATGAAACCTTTTTCAAACCTGAGGATGTTGCTAAGATATTTAAAGTCCCCACTAATCTTGCTGGAAGCCCTATCCAGATGGTTCCAATACTACCAGCTCTCATCCGGTGCAACAATATGACTGTAAGAATACCTGTCAGTGTACAAAGTGAGGTGCCTGGGAGAGTCCAGCTGAGGAATGACTTAAAAACTCTTGGAGTTGTATCAAGCACCACAGGCCTCCCAGTAAATGGAAGCAGGAACAGACTAGGAAGGCCAGAGAGCTCACTTTAAATGGCTCTCAGTGGGTTGTTACAGAAGAACCTATAACACCCAGTCCACAGGAAAAGCTAACTTCCATTTCCAAGAGGAAAGAGACAAAGGGGAACCCAGGGCTCAGGAAACAAGAAAGATAGCACTCCTGTGCATCAAACTAAGACATCCATGAGAGGACAGTCCAAAGTCACACCTGTGACTACTTCACCAGCTGAGGCTGAGTGTGAGGTCCAACCAGAAGAGGTTGAGTCAACTACTGATGACACAGAGCTGGAGGAATGCCTTCCCCTTGTTGGAGATCTGGATCCTAAAGACCATCCTGAGCTGCAGTCTTTACTGGCAGAAGATGGCCCCTGTACGGCAGACTTTAGCAGAGGTCAAAGAGAGTGTCTTACTCTTGAAGGAATTCACCAACAGGCAGCTTCCTTCCTGGAAGGGCAAGAGCCAGGGAATCACAGTTTGTACTGGGAGGATGGCCTCCTCTACAGTGAACCTATCGAGTCTATCCCCAGGAGACTACAGGAGACTTGTAGTGCCCCAGAAGGTGAAACCTCAGTGTTAGGGAGAATTCTCATTTTATGGCTAATTTCCCTCACCTATTGAGTCTCCCAACGGCTTTGCTGGATTTCGGGAGTTACTTTTTTTCACTTGGTAAGAGTGTGCCTCTTTTTCCCACTCTTACCTGTGTTTTTGCCATGTGTATTTCATCTGCTTTTGTGATTGTGGACTCTGGAGTACACCGCTTCAGGAGCCCCCTTCTTTTGTGTGTTACACAGCACCTTCAGTGCAGTGACACAGGGTTGTCTTTTAGACCTCCCACCGACTCCATTTCTGAGGCTGACTACTGTCCCCCAGAAAAGGGTAAAGTTGCCATTAAATTTACTTAGTCTTTTAATCACAGATCCAGTACACCCCATCTTACATGGAGTACTGGAAAGGGTTAATCCTTAGCCCTCTTTATCTGTACATCCTAGAGCATTGTTTCGCTCTTTTAACATTTTGACTTGTCTGGTGGCAGTGGTATCTACCCTAACCTTTCTACCGCGATTATACTATATAAACGTGGTATCATTTTATGCTATTATATTAGCCTCAAACTTAAACCCGCTTGACCAAATACTTTTTCTTTTGGCTCCAGTTGGGTTTATTCGCCATTTCTTTTTGTTAAAGTCCTTCTTGTGTTTTACTTTGTGTGGCAAACCAGTTTCGCCTCCTTTGTTCACTGTCTTTTGGCAGGCTTCTGCCAAGAAGTGCTCTTGCAGGCGCCTGGGTGTCTAGGTGGGCTGAATGTGAGGGAGGGGTGTAGTCACCCCCTGCACAGGGTATCCTAGGAAACCCAAGTCACACTTTGCCATGATTGGCTGAGGTGGTTGTCCGGGCTGGACAACCCCCCTGCTGCATGATTGACAGCCAGGCAGTGTGAATGGGGGATTGTCGCATAAAATGCAGATCTCTTGGGCTAGAAGTCGGAGTCCCCACTGAAACTACAAGGAACCGAAGAGAAGCGTTGAATAAGATGGCTGCTGCAGCTACCCCATCCCGGTGAAGCCCTGCTGCAGTCCTGAGCTATCTAACCTTCGACGACCAGAGAAGATCCAGTCCGGAGTCTTCTTCCCTTGAGCCTAGTGGGGATAACCAGCTCATCTTCCACAGCCAGAGGATCCTCTTCCTGGTCAAAATTACTGCACACAGCTGTAGTGGTCCGGATAACCATCTGAAGAGCCTCTACTGTTTTTAAGGAGCGCACATTTTATTCACCGTTGCTGCTGCCGGCCTCATCCCTGTGTGGTGCAGACCCCTCCAGACGTCCTCTTTCGTACCGAAGCTCCCGGAACCGTGGGTCTGCAGGAAACTACCAGGAACAACTGCCATGGCACGGCACCAGATTTTTCATTGAATAAGGTACTGTGTTCTGCTTGTAGAAATTAGGGTGAACCACTTTTCTTCACCTCCAAGCCTTCCCCTTGTTTTCCCTCCTTCTTATAACTTTTGCTTCCTCTGTTGACAATATCTAAGTACTCCTGGCAATGTTGAATCTTGAACTGTCCGACTGTGTGATCCTCGACAACAGGAACACGGTTCCACTTGACACTGGCTCCGGCCTATTGACTCTTGAATTCCTGTCAACTAGTGTTCTCTGATTTTGTCTGCCTTGACAAGAGTATTGCCTATGATTTTTGCCCCCAACTCTCTCTGGTTAACTCAGGTGTAAAGTGTGTTTTTGCCCCGGTAACATTTCTTGCCGCTGATACGCGTTTCTTAAGTAAGACCGAAATGTCATTACTGTCAAAAAGTGATCGCAAGTGTATTCCCGGTAACGTCTTTTGTTTCACAACACTGGTCCATTAAGACATAGGGTACTTACCTTGAGTTAGAGTGTACAGAAGAGAATTGGTTGGTTGTAGTGTATTTAAGTGTGATTTCGAATTAATAGAAGTGTTGTGTTTATAACAAATGGTTTAAAAATAAATGTACTTATATTTTTTACCTGAAACCTTGAGTCAGTGTTTGCTTGAGTCACAGTAATTGTGGTCCCTTTGTGTTATCTCTGCTACTGCTCATATACTCTTGAGATAAGCCTGGCTGCTCCGCTACTGCTACCACTTTAACATAGTAGTACATGCTTGTACCAAAGGTAAAACTTGTATTGCCACCTGTAGTCTTAATTGTATGTAGTGGTCCCTAAGGGCACTGCACAGGGCACTGCACAGGATTCTGCCTAACACTCAGTTTCTATAGTTAGCCCATGAGATTCCTTTAGCTGGTCACTTGAACTTTAAGAAGACCAAATAAACGATTTATCTTTATTTCTACTGGCCTAAAGTGTTGTCTGATGCTAAAAATTTCTGTAGGAGCTGTCTCACTGGTCAGATCTCTGGCAAGAGTGGAGCCAAGTATGTGGCACCACTGGTGTCTCTCCCAGTGGTGGGAGTCTCTTTTGAGAGGGTATGAATTGGCATTCTTGGTCCCTTAGACCTTCCACCCTCTTCAGGCAACTGATTTATATTGGCTGTGGTAGACCATGCTACCAGGTATCCTGAGGACTGTCACAAGCTAAGGCCCTACTTGGTATTTTTACCAGAGTAGGTTTTCCTGAGGAGGTTATCTTTTACAAGGAAACTAACTTTATGCCCCACTACATGCAAGCCATGTGGAAAAACTGTTGAGTGACCTACAAGTTCTCAACAGCATACCATCCCCAAACCAATGGATTTGTGGAGTGGTTTAACAGAACTATGAAGAGCATGATAGGTGCTTTAGAAGAACCCCTTAGAAGAAAGTGGGACCTTCTACTGCCATGTGTTCTCTTTGTTTATAGAGAAGTCCCTCAGGAAGGGGTTGGATTCAGTCCCTTTGATCTTCTGTATGTCATCCGGTTAGAGGTCCATTGGCCCAAATCAAGGAGGGGTCGGAGAGTGCTCCTTCCACAAGTGAGAGTCACTGACTATGTGTTAGTTCTATGAAATAGAATGACACACATGATGAGAGAATCTTCAGTAAAATTGAAAGCAGGTCAGGCCATGGTGAAGCATTGGCACGACCAGAAGGCCAGCATGGTTGAGTTTAAACAAGACCAGCCTGTCCTAGTTATGTTACCTACAAGGCAGAGGACCTTGCAGGATAAATGGATTGGACCCTTCAAGGTTGTGGGAAAACTTGGAGAGCTCAATGATTTCATGGTCTAAGGCAATCCTAAGGAGGCCCCAGGGTCTTTCACACCAACCGGCTAAAGGTCTATGTCTCTAGACCAGAACTGGGAGCTTTGCTTCTAGCTTCTGCTCAGGAGGAGGATGAGAGTGAGCCTCTACCTGACCTCCTCAGGGGACAACCTTTAGATGGGAAGATAGAAGGAGTTAAGCTCCCTTCTGATCTGGCACTGGAACAACAGGAGGAGTGCAAAGCTCTGTTAAATCAGCATGCCCCTCTGTTTTCACTCTCATCAGGCTTGACCCCTTGGGGCCAGCATGAGATTCTCACTCACAAAGTGGTCTACCCTGGAAATGTGCTTGGAGGAGGTGAAATAAGGTCATTACTTAACAAAGTGCAAGCTGTACAAGACTGAGCCAGCCCTACTACTCAAACCCAAGAGAGAGCCTTTTTAGGTCTCTCAGGTTACTATAGGAACTTCATTGGGAACTATGGGTCCATAGCTTCTCCCTTGAATGTGATCTCCTCACCCAATTTCCCCAGAAGGTCAGGTGGAATGAGGCGTGCACTAAGACATTTGAAGGACTTAAGAAAGCCCTTTGTCAAGCTCCAGTTTTAAGATCTCCTGACCACATCCAATCCTTTATTGTACAGACAGATGCTTCCAATACAGGTATAGTTGCAGATCTGAGTCAGCTGGATGAGAAATAAAGGGAACACCCAATCTGCTTCATCAATAGGAAACTGAAGGACCTGAGACAAGGTGGGCAACCATAGAATGTGAGTGTTTTGCCATAGTGTAGTCTTTGAAGAAGTTTAGACCATACTTGTATGGCTCTACCTTTGTTATTCAAACAGACCACCAACCCTTGAGATGGATAATGCAGAGGAAGGGGGAACATCCTAAATTGTTAAGATGGTCAATCAGCATACAGGGGTTTGATTTTACCATTGAACACAGGTCAGGGTGTAATCACCAAAATGCTGATGGTCTCTCCAGAAAGTATGACCGACTGGAGTAAGGAGATTCATCCAAGGGTGGATTAAACACTCCTGTCCCTTAGTCTGGGGCGGGACGAGTGTTAGGGAGAATTCTCAGAAATGTGCTAATTCCCTCCACCTTAGAGACCACAGCAACTTTGCTGGATTTTGAGGACTTGATTTTCTTAGCCTGGAGAGAGTGTGACCCTTTTTCCCACTCTCTCATGTATTTCAATGTGATTTTATACACTGTATTTCTTTTGGTTGTGGAGTCTCACAAATTCCATAGGCATCATCTTTTACACTGTGTCACACAGTACCTTCAGTGCAGTGACACAAGGAAGTTGTTCAGATTTGCCAAATGTTTAAATACCTTCTCTTGGTTAAACTACTGTTTCCAAGAGCAGTAAAGTAAAATTGACTTTACCTACATTTGTAACTTTCTAGACCCAGCACACACTATCTTACAATAGGGTGGTGGAGGGGTTACCTAGTATCCCTTTTGTCTAGCTTCTCATGTAAAAAATGTTATGTTACCCTTTTCTCACTGAATGGCTGGTAGCAGTGGTTTCGTTTTAACTACCAAGGTGTGCATTTACCGCGGGCTGCGTTCGCAACTGCAGTAAAGCACCCAAGGGTGTAATTTTTGTCAAAATAGCCCAGTCTGCTTTTTTTGCTATTTACTCTGCGTGCCATGCCAGGTTTGGTCCCATTGTTTGCTTTGCCTTTGGTGGGATTCATGAGTGAAGCCCGACTCTGACTCTAGGGAATCTGGGCTAGGCAGGAAGTGAGGAAGGTGCCAAAACTCCCTGTGCTTAATCTTCTAGGAGACCCAAATGCACTCTGTGATGATTGGCCAGCTGACTGTCCAGCAAGGATAGCCACCCTGCTGGGTGACGGACAGCTAGGCTGTGATGAATGGGAGAGAAATTAATAAAAGGCAAGTCTTTTGGCTTGGAAGGCAGAGTCAACAACTGGATGAATGAACCAAAGAAGAAATTGAAGAGGACGCCTGCTGCAACTCCTGGACTGTTAGTTTGCCTGGTGAAGCCCTGCTGCAGTGCTGAAATGCCTAGTTTGCATCGACAGAGAAGCCCCTGCAAGGAATACTTCTCCCCTTGAGTTGGTGGGACCAATCAACTCCAAAGTAAGCCACCTGGACATCCATCTCGGAGCTGGTTGAATTTCCATAGAGTTGCTGCTTGAAACCATATAGCCAGGGCGAGGAACACCAGAGTGTGTGCATTGCTTTTAAGCTGGCCAAGAGCTCCAGGAATATCCTCTGGACTCCCAGGAAGCAGGACTGACCAAGCCTGAGCCCCCTCAACAGTGTGCAGGACCCCAGAAGCAAGGAAAGTCCATCTCAACAGCCAGGAACTGCAAAGTTGCTATTTGCAGTAGACATGAGGAGGTGAAACACTAAATAGCCACTGAAAATTAAGTTTGCCTGTTGTGAGTTTTGACTGTCCCAGTGCATTGCAGGAGTCCCCCAACATCCTCCCACTTGTCCCCTCGACTGAGGCCCAAGAACAGTGAGACCTGCAGAGCTGCACAGGAACAGGAGCCATCTGCTGCATCTTTTCTTCATCTTGAAAGTTACTGTACAAAGTCTGAGAGTACCTACCTCTTGCTGTAGAGTTTCGTGTATCTTCTACTACTCACAAGTCTAATCAGCTTGTGGCCCAACATTTGATTCTTCTCTTCTTCAAAGACTTCTAAAACATTGTGCAAAGACGTTTCCAAATACCTACCAGAGGTGCTTCATCCCATAAAAGACTTTGGCCCATTGACTTTGGCTTAGCCTATTGTATTAAATTACTCTTTCTGGGGGGATCCAAAAGAATCTGCCTGCTTAGGAATATTTGTGGTCTCTTTTATGTCCTGAATAATCTCCTTCCTTTGACATCTTACTCCATAATTCTAAATGCAACAGTGGTATATTAATGCCCCCTGCACTGTAGCAATTGAAGTCACCTGAGGGTGTAGGTAGTGTCTGTGGACCATCCCAAAAGGGTATCTACTGATTTAGAGATATTAAGAGAGTGTATTTCATGGAGAGTATTTGAATGATACTGTTATATTGCTCACTTCTGAAGAAGACTTATTCTAACTGACTGATAAATAAATTAATACTTGTTCATTCAAGAAGCCTTGAGTGTAAGAGTTTATTTGAATACTTGAACTGTACATCTCTGTGTAACTCCACTACAGCTCACATTGATCCTTCTTGAGATAAGCCCGGCAGCTGAACACGTTACCAAAACTCTGTAGACAAGCTTATACCAGAAGTTGGTTTTCCTATACCTGTAATCAGCGTTGTTTGTAGTGTTCCCCGAGGGTACTGCATACAAACTTTCCCTAACAGGCATCTCTTGCGAAGGCTGCTGATACAGCTCAGCAGGGCACAGCCCTGAAGGTGAGGGTGTCCCTCCCTCCCAGGATGGAGGCTGCGTTCCGGACCATAGAGAACACCCCGGAGAAGTAGATGCCTGTCATCTCCCCGAGATATTCCACTCTAGAAGCAAAGAGCGGGGCAGGATTGCCGTGGCCCTCCAGGGTACGGATATCATGGGCCTGCAAACCATCCAGGATGAGGGAAATGTAAGGAACAATCCCTATGACAAGCTCGCCGACGAGGGCGATGACAAAGGCGACAACGGCGAGAATACCGTTGAGCAAGAGCAACAATTTGACAAAGACCTGGGCTCCATGCCGGTGCCCGAGCGTCCTATTCCACCTCCATGTCAGCTGCCCCCCCACCTCAACTACCTCCTAGAAACCTCTTGGTGGACATTCTTTCTGCACTGCATACTTTGGTCTCTGAGATACAGACCAGGAAGCCTATCGTGCCAAGCCCCTGGCATTGGGGGTACCTCCTGCCAAGAAGAGGAGGGTGCACCCTTTACCTCCTTGCCACCCTACGTCCCCTTCCCTTGCCCCTGTGGGATGAGACAAATCCTGACACAGCGACAATGGGCACTGGCACCGACGACTTGCACCCACGACAATGGTGGGATTGGGGACCTCCCGCCGCCACATCCCATATATTCCCGGCAGGACAAGACATGCTTGTTCCACTCGATGATCTCCAGAGCTTCGGAACTCTACCAGCTTGCTCCAGAGGAGAAGAAGAAGGAGGGCTTCTTATATCAGCGCCGCAAGGTGAAGAGAAAGACCATCCTCTCTGTCCCACTCCTGGATGACATTTGGGACGAAGGTTTGTCCCTCATGAAGAACCCTTCTATGGCCCAGGCGAAAAGGGATCGCTTTGAAAAGAAGTACAGCATTCTGGACTCCACGCCAAAGTGCTTGCAGGCCCAACTGTCTCCAGACTCAGTGGCGTCAGCGGCGGCCAAGAAGAATTCCTCGGGTGCTTCTTCCTCGGCAGCGTCCACCCCTCCAGACAGCGAGGGCAAGAAATCAGATGCCATGGGATGACGGGTGATCTATTCTGTGGCGACAATCATCAAGGCCACCAATGCCCTCACCATCATGGCACGCTACGACCGGGAGCTGTGGTTCAAGATCGCTCCCATCCTGGATTTTCTTCCCAACGACAAGAGGGCGGAAGGCGAAGTGACGTCAGACCAGGGCATCACGGTGGTCATGGACATTGCCGATGCAGGGTTCCACCAGATGGGCAACAGCGTTTGCCTTCATCATCGTGGCTGGCTCAGGGCCACCAATTTTCTTCAGGACATTCAGGTGAAGATGCTGGACATGTCTGTCGACGGGGACAATTTGTTCGGGAAGTTGTGGATGAGTCTCAACAAGCCATAAAGACGGACATGGAGACAGCGCATGCCTTGTGCACTATTCAACAATGGAGGCCGTCCTTTCGGCCCTCAGGCAGCAAGTCCCAAGGATCCTCCAAGGGGTTCAGTGGGGGCTCTGCTTCTTACCACCAACCCTTCAGCTCTTCGGCCCAGGAAACCAACAGGGGCCACTCCAAGGCCTTCGGAGGAGGACTTTGTTGTCACCAGGGTCCCCAGGGTGGCCCATTCGACATCCAGGTTTTGGGCCCCCACCCATGAACCCCAGTGGGAGGCCGGCTGATGAACTTTCTCAGTGTGTAGAAGACCATCTCCAGTGACCGCTGGGTGCTGGATGTTGTCACCCACAGACACAAGCTGGAAAGTCAACGGAAGTGTCCCCGAATACCACCGGTGGACCGGGAAAACCACATCACTCAGCTGCTGCTGGAGGTGCAGGACATGTTAAGGAAAGGCGCAATAGAGCTTGTCTCAAAGAGGCTCTGGGGCTCCGGAGTGTCCTCAAGGTACTTCCTTGTGAGTAAAAAGACCGGAGTCTGGAGGCCCATCCTTGACCTTTGTCGACTATACAAATATAACAAGTTCCAAAAATTCCAGATGGTCACTCTTCAACACATGCTCAGACAGCTAGAAGAGGACGACTTCCTGTCATCGTTGGACTTGGAGGATGCATACTTCCACATCTGCTTTCACAAGGGACACCACAATTTTCTGCGTTTTGTGGCTCAGGGGAAGTACTACCAATTCAAGGCCCTTCCCTTCTGACTGAAGTCAGCACCAAGGGTTTTTACCAAGTGCCTGGCGCCGGTGGCAGCACAGCTGAGACTGCGGGGGATACACGTCTACCCTTATTTGGACGACTGGCTCATCCGGGCCAGTTAGAAGGAAATCACTCTCGATCACACAGTGAGGACCGTTCGTCCACTGACGGAACTGGGGTTCTCTGTGAACTATGCAAAGTCCTGCTTTGCTCCATTGTAGGACGCACCGTTTCTGGGATCCCAACTTAACACAGTGTCATGCCTGGCATCTTTGTCGGAGGAGAGGATAGCAGCCATATTGGGCAAGGTGCACCGACTATTGGCACTGAAGGTCGCCACAGTGGGGACCATCAAGTCTCTTCTTGGCATGATGTCGTCATGCATCTATCTCATCCGACTATGCAGGCTACTGATGCGCCCGCTACAGGAGTTCCTTCACGACCATTGAACACAAGTGTCGGGGAGCATCCAGGACAAGATCACACTCGACGAGAACTTCGCTCAAGCTATAAGGTGGTGGGGAGTTTGCGCTCATCTGTCCGGAGGTGTGGATTTCCAGACCCACCGGCTCAGGTGACAGTCACGATGGATGCCTCCCTGTAAGGATTGGGAGCTCACACCAGAAATCTTCATGTAAGAGGCGTGTTGCTACTACAGGAGAAAACATTGCACATCAACGTATTGGAGCTGCGGGCAGTATTTGGGCCCTCAAGTCTTTCCTTCCGTCCCTCAAGAGCAAGGTGGTATGATTCGTCACAGACAATACCACCACAGTGTTCTACATCAGGAAGCGGGGGGCACCAGATCCCCAGTGCTCTCCAAAGAAGCGCAGGAGTTTTGGCACTGGGCCGTCAGCCAGGGGATGTTCCTCATCCAGTTTCATCTGGCAGGAGTGAAGGACACCCTCGCCGACTCTCTCAGCAAGGAGCTCCGCTCTTGCCATGAGTGGGGGCTTCAGCAGGACCGAGTGAATCACCTGTTCTGCAGATGGGGAAATCCCCAGATCGATCTATTTGCGACAGCGATGAACACCAAGTGCCAGAGATTCACCAGCAAGTTTTCCCAGCCGGGGAGCATTTGGGGCGCATTCTCATTGCCCTGGAACAGCCTGTTTCTGTATGTGTTCCCTCCACTTCCGTGGCTTCTTCGACTAGTAAATCAACTCAGACCATCCCGATGCAGGATGATCTTCGTTGCACCAGCATGGCTGAGGCAGATCTGGTACCCAGATCTTCTCGACATGTCAGCGTCCCCTCCAGTCAAGCTTCCGGTGGTCATAGATCTTCTCGCCAGGGAAGGAGGTGCAATTCTGCACCACGACCGAGGATCACTGAACCTGAAGGTCTTGCTCCTGCAGCATTAGAGTTCGGGGTTTACAATCTCCCAGAGGACTGCAAGGAGCTACTTGCCAAGGCCAGAGCATTGTCTACTCTTAAATGCTATGGGCATAAAAAGAAGAGGTCTGCTGTTTGGTGCCGTGCACAGAAGATTGACCTTCTATGAGTCACGGTTCTGCAGGTGCTGCCGTATTTGCTGTCGATAGACCAGGCAGGACTGGCCAATTCCTTCATCTAAGTTCATCTGGCAGCTATCTCGCGCTACACCAGATCTCCGGAATGGTTGTCATTATGGTCACACCGTTTGGTCAAGGAGTTTATCAAAGGACTGTTCCATTCATTCCCACTGGTGAAGGCTTCAGTCCCGGCATGGGAACTCAATGTGGTACTGACTAAGCTCATGGGGCCTCCATTAGAACCTATGCAGACAGTTCGTCGTGGAAGATGTTGTCCCTCGTGGACATCACCTCTGCACAACGGGTGGGTGAGATTCAGGCCCTGTACTGTAAGCCACCTTATTTGACTTTTCACAGCACAAGGGTGGTGCTGTGGACGCACCCATCCTTCATGCCCAAGGTGCGATCGGACTTTCATCTAAGTGAGCCCTTGGTGTTGCCTGTATTTTTTCCGAGGCGACTGTCACCGGCTGAAAGGACTGCACTAGCCGGATGTGGCTAGAGTGCTTAAGTTCTATGTGGACTGCGTGAAGAGTTTCCGAAGACGTTGCAACTTTTTGTGAACTTTGGTCCTGTGAACCAGGGGAAGGTACTCTACAAGGCTTCCATTTCCAGGAGGCTCTCCAATTTCATCACCCATTGTCACTGGTTGGCAAACCGACCGTTGCCTGGCTGTCCAAGAGCCCATTTGACCCGAGCAATCACTGCAACTACAGTGTTCCTGTCTGGTGTGCCCCTGTTGGACATCCGCAGGGCTGCTACGTGGAGGTCAATGCACACCTTCATGAGATTCTAGTGAGTCAACAGGGATTCCAGGGAGGAGTCCAGAGTCGGCCAAGCAGTGCTGCATAACCTGTTCGCTTGAAGGTGATCCTGGTGAGTAGGTAAGAGATGCTTATGTTGAGCCTCGCTACCTCCCACGGCTGTGCATGTTTGGACTGCTATATATTATTTATTCTTGAGCATGGGAATCCATGCCAGATCCCATGCTGAAGGAGGAACAAGTTACTCATATATAACTGCTGTTTTCCAGCATGGGTCTTGCATGGATTCACATGCAAACCCTTACGCCTACCCCTCTGTGGCTCTTCTCTTGGTCCTACTGCCACTTTACGTGCTACCAAATCTGAAGAAGGCTGCCAGAGGATGGGCTTAGGTAGAGGACAGTCATTGGCTGGGAGCAGTATGACCCAGAGATCAGTGATTGGTTGTTAGGATAACCCCTTAAGTGCCATTGTCAGTGGAAACATCTTCAGGTTGCCACCGACGAGCCAGCTCATCAGTTTTGGCACCTTGTTTTGAGCGATCCCTGCAAAGCAGGGATCGCTCAAAACTGAAATCCATCCCCCAGGCTATGTGAGGGGGAGGTCCCCCCTCACTGCCAGGGGGCTGGATTACCTTCAGTTTCACGTCAGCATGGCGTAAAGCACGTCGGCGTGAAAGTGAAAGTAATTTTCACTGCAGCAGCCATTTCGGGCTGCTGTGGTGAAAACAGAAGGCGAGTGTTCACCTTTCTCCACCTTGATCTCTGGCTTTATTTCAAGCCGGAAATTGAGGTGGGTATCGTTGGAAAGGGGAGATTCTCCCCTTTACGATACCCATTGTGTGGCATTGCTGCCTGCGGATCGGGTGCAGGGCGCGCAATCCGTGGGCAGCAATGTCACCGGATCAACACAGATCTTCCCCCCATTGCCCCAAAGCATGGGGCCACAACATCGGAGACCCCTGGGGGCAGATGATCACTGCCCCCAGGGGTGAAAATGAAAAAATAAAATAAAAAATAAAATAATCGATGGAAGGGGGAGGTGGGAGGGGGTTTGGGGCCCTGGGGCCCACTAGGCCACCAGGGATAGAGGAAAAAGTGGTGTCCCTGGAAAGGGGAGGTTCTCCCCTTTCCAAGGACACCACATATATTAGGCATGGCTGGTCACGGATCAGCGCAGAGAGCTTGATCCGTGACCAGCAACCCACTGGACCACCATGGATCTGTTTGTGACTTGGGGGGTAGGGGAGCTGCTTCAAGTAAGCAGCCCTCTCCCCCCCGGCCCCCAAAGCATGGGGGCACATATGTGCTCAACCCTGGGGGCATATGGCTGATCATCTGCCCCCAGGGAAGGGGACAAAAAAAGAATGATTTAAAACAAAAAACATGATGGGATGGTGGGAGGGGGTTTGGGGGCCCTAGCCACCAGGGATTTCTTTGGAAATGGTGTCCTTGGAAAGGGGAGATTCTCCTCTTTCCAACGACACCCTGTGTGTCAGCATTGCTGCCCATGGATCGGCACAGGGCGCTCGATGTACGGGCAGCAATGCACACTAGACACAGGGATGTCTTTGAATGGGGGGAGGTGGGGGCTGCTTACAGTAAGCAGCCCTTGCACCCCCTGACCCCAAAGCATGGGGGCACATATGTGTACAACCCTGGGGGCAGATGGCTGATCATCTGCCCCCAGGGAAGGGACAAAAAAATTATAATAAAAAATGGAAAAAAAAAACGTGATGGGAAGGGGGAGGGGGTTTGGGGGCCCTAGCCACCAGGGATTTTTTCGGAAATGGTGTCATTGGAAAGGGGAGATTCTCCCCTTTCCAAGGACACCCTGTGTGACAGCATTTCTGCCCGTGGATGGGGCGCAGGGCACTCGATGCGCGGGCAGCAATGCACACTAGACACCAGGGATGTCTTTGAATGCGCGGGGGAGGTGGGTCTAGCAGCCCTTGCCCCCAGCCCTCAAAGCATGGGGGCACATATGTGTACAACCCTGGGGGCAGATGGCTGATCATCTGCTCCCAGGGAGGGGGGAAAATAAAAAACAAAAAGCACAAAAATAAAAGGAATTTTGGGTGGGAGTGGGGGGCCACTAGCCACCAGAGATATATTTTACAGAAAAGGGGGGTGGCCCTCTCCTCCTCACCCCAAGGGGAAATGGAGGCACCCCTTGTAGCCCTCCTTGGGGGCAGATATCTGCTCCTAGGAAGGGGCATCTGACCCCAGGGAGGGCTGCATGAGATGGACCCCTCTTATCTGCCCCCAGGAAGGGCTGAATGAGATGCTCCCCTGTATTTGGTGTGGGGGGTAGAGGGTCACCCCCCATTACATTAGAAAATTACCTGGCGGTTTAGGGTACCCCTCAGCCCACCCTAAAGTGTAGTGTACCATTTTTCATTTTTTTCTTTGTCTATGAAACTTGCCTTGGCGCAGAGGGTCACATTGGTGTGCCAATCTGGTGCCGGGGTGCCCAAACCTTCCTGCCCTAACCACTGGGGGGCCTGTCCCACCATTTTTGGGGGCCCTCTCCCCCCCACCCCAAATGGAGGGGGGGTGGACCTCATGCAGCTGTTTGTAGGAGGCCCAGGGAGGCCTGCATGAGGTGCCCCCGCCACACATTTGACTTTGCCTGGTGTACCCTACGACCAAAACTTCTATACAGTTTTTCAAACACATGGCTTTGGCTAGTATACTCTCCTGCCAGGAATTGCATGCAATTACTTTTGAGTAGTTAATTTTGCCTTATAGACTCTCCTGCCAAAACTTGAATGCAGCTACTTTTCCTTTTATTGTTTAAATGTCAATGAAATTACATTTAAGCAATGTTGGCTGATCTAGCCTTGTTTGTTAAAGTTTGTTTCAATATTCACTTCTTCTCTCACACATTGGATCTCTCCCCCTATTGCAAGGCCATTTACATTTACTTGGCTTTCTCATCTGTGGTTTGGGTTCAGTGACCCATTTGTAGCAGTGTTTGCAAATGCATTGATTTCCTCACAGGCTTCACTTTGCGTCTCTGGTGTTACTTTCATGAAGTGCCACATACATTTGAGGCAAACCTGTAACTTCTCTGTCTTCCCTGGGGTTACTAAGTGTGTTAGTGTCTCTTCCGTTTTTTCTGTTTCAATTCCAATGGGTTTGCTGGCTCGGCGTATGCCCCATTAGCTCCTGCATCTTTGCAGTGTCCCTCTTGACTGTGTCTGGTTCCTGCAGTCTCACATTATCGAGCAGCAGGCTTTCTGCATTACGGCTTCTTTTTCTGCTGCCTGGATTCACCTTCACACCGTTACCCACAGCATGCTGCCTTCTCAGCGTTCTGACTGGTGTGATCACAGGTCATGGCACAACTCAACATCTGCCACTCTCCTAACAGTATGTCAGCTGTGGCAGATTTAAGTTTCCAGGCATGATTGAACAACTTCCAAAGACTAGACCCAGTCCCAGTCTTAGCCATCTTCATTGTTCTGTCTCTCTTCCTTGTTTCAGTTGTTACCGTGCTGTTCCTTGTGTGGAATTATGTTATGTTACAATATGCCATCAAGGCATGAGGAATGGAGGGAACGTCCCTAAAATGGAATGGAGTATATGACATTCTCCAATGAGGTCATGCCATCACCCTGAGGATCGATGACATGAGGTCTCCCCTCATTTAGTCGTCCCTCATATAGCCGCCCGCAGGGTCAGGATCTGGTAGAGGCTGCTGTCCACAGGACACGTGCAGGGAGACTATTCCAGGGAACGCAGTGATGACATCTTTAACCTCTTTATGTTTGAGAACAGATATTTCTTTCAGACCTCTGCTACTTCGATGATGGCAGCAATGGCTCCCAGTTGCACCAACAGATATACAGCATACTTAGATGAAACAAACATTATCAACACTGACAGGTGCTTCTACAGATACATTGATGACCTCTTTGGCATCTGGAGTGGTTCCAAAGATGAAGTAATTGAGTTCTTCACATTCATGGATTCCCTGGCACCCAGGATTATGTTTACAAGTACATTCAACTTGAAATCAAATACATTTCTGGATGTATTAGTTTAAACCAAACAAGGCAACCTTCATACTACCATGTATACACAAAACTTACAGACAGGAACTGTCTCGTTTATGCATCAAGCTTTCATCCCGAAAAGGACCATCAAAAGTATTCCTTTAAACCAGTTCTTACACTACAGAAGAATCATCTCCGATGAACAAGATTATTCTGACAGAGCCAAATCACTGACGGACAAATTCTTTAACAAACGGTACAATCCCGACTCTGTACAAAGCTGCACACAGAAGGCAAACACTATCTCAAGAGCAGATGCATTAAACATCAAATGTCACACACCCAGAGGTGACTTTGTGTATGTGACCATGTACTCCCAACAAAGCTTTACAATTAATAAAATCTTGATATGTAATTGAAGAACTTTACAACTTGACCCAACATTGTCCTGCCTTTTCCAAACACCCCAGTTTTTACAAACAGCAAAAGCAAATCTATATGTGATCACCTCATTAGAGCAGTCTTTGGGGTTCCAAGAACTCAGAGTTCCAACTACAGAGGCATGTTACTGTGCAATAACTGCAATAATTGTCACAATGTGATCAAAGGGAATACCATCAGACATTCCTACACTGGTCAAAGGATTTCTCTTTGGCATACAACCACTTGTTACTCAACGAACATAGTGTATGGTATCACGTGCCTGTGCAGCCTTTCCTATGTGGGCATGACCACCAGGAAAGCAAAGGCATGGTGGTCAAAATACATATCCAATGTCAGAACTTCATCAGACGGATCACCAGTAGCCGAGCAATTCAAAAACTCTCAACACACTATTTCTCAGATGAAATTCATTATCCTGGAACAGATATGTGTACCAGTGGGGGAGTTGGGTGCAGGGGTGTTGACATCGCCATGTTGCTCGTGCAAAGATAGACTTTTTGGATTGAATGCCTGACGCCAAGTTCCTACAGGTCAAAAATGCAGATTGGGATTTGAGCTGCTATCTTGGAAATGCTGTTTAAATAAACAAAATAAAATCCATTGACTGTCCATAATGTGCTTGTGCATCCTCAACCAACCATTGGTTGGGTAAATGTTACTGATATACAAAGGGCTATGTAAAGACAACCTTGGTGGGTAATTTTGGAAAAGTTTAAACCGGTATTAACATGCATTCTTTGAAACACTATTGTTTTAATAAATAATTTCTTTAGTGTCATGAAAATACTCTTTTGCAAATATTTTTGGCAAAATGGTTTGTAATTGTTGAAACGCGTCTTGGTGCAAACGTATGCACTGTTTGAACTCAACGACAAACTGTAACGTTGTCTCTCGAAACTGATCTCAAATCAAATACACTATAAACCTCCATGAGTTGGTGCACAAGATGTTTTAGTTATTATGATGACTCTAATGCTCATCATACCACACCATGAGAACATTGTCCCACACACTACATCAGCCACCATGCCTCGATTCCACCTGGTGGTAAACCAATATGGTCCGACAGTCTAAAGACTACCATGCAAACCAAAGTCATGTAAGAAACAAAGACGGCGGTTTCGACTTACATCTTGGTTTAGCCAAATGGCCATTACATTGTTTTATTTCCCTTGCACCTTCATAATGCTTCACTTGTATAAAGTACACAAACACGTTTCAGTGAGCATACATTTCCACCTAGTTGTGCCCAGCACCATAGTAATCATTTAGAATCCCCATATTTCCAGCTTGTGTGCATACACAACACAAATCGACTGCAAACGCCCCTTTTTGGGTAACCGTTAACATGTTTAATAATGGCAGAGTTGCACTGATACTGGCACACATGGGTGCACGCATGTGCACACGTTACCTCGGTAATGCCTATCACCATCACTAGTGGGGTACGCCAAGCAAACCTTTCACTCGAACGCGGCATCTCTTATCTGAGCAGAAGACCCGGTAAATGTATTTCAGGCACACAGTGGCCAGACATTCAATTTCTGACTCAATCCATACCAAGGCGGTCTGTTTATTATTAACCCACGGTAAATTTTCCTAGTATTAGCCTTAAGAATTTTACCCATTATTTAGTTGCAACATTTCTCGTGGCTAGAAGTGCTCTGAATGATAATTATCCCACCCAGATGTGGGACACAGCCCTATCCCTTAAAAACAGTCCCATGCCTGGCACTAAACGTAAAAGATACGCTGATCCAATAAGAGTCCTGAACATATATCAGTTACACCATTATCTCTTTTCTCTTGACAGCATTTCCAGGCTACTCTGCTTCCACAAAGCAAAGCAACAGCTCCCAGTAGTAGTCATCTTTTGCCCACGACAGGTGGGTGATTTATTTTCTGAGTGCAAACGTTTGTCATCCAGACGTGGGACACAGTATTATCCCCTACTGACTGTCGCATGTCTGGCTTTTAATATTATAGACACGCTTAAATCAAGAGTGTGCCCATAACGTATCAGTTATCTTCCGTTGTTTGTGTTTCAACAGTGTTTAGAGCCAGCCTCACTTCTATGAATCTCTCGCAATTGCCCGTATGCAGACACTGCACATAACACACAGATATCACCTGGCCACATTCCCTATCTCCACGCGAATAGAAGGCCAGTCACTTTTCCTCATAGGGATTACATGAATATTTATTGATAATAAGCTCACAAAATCGACACTCGATATTATTGACATTGCACAAAATAATTGAAATGAAATCGCACTCTGCGTGGTTGTAATATTACTTACAAAATTCACAATATTCCGGGCTGAACCTAAGCTCTTCCAATTGTTGTATCTGTTAAGGATACAGGGGAGAGAAAGCTGACTCTTGTATCGAAAGTCAGTAGCAAAACTGTGAAACAAACAAAGTGCCCATATTACATGGACACTCCCGTCCCTTGCACACCTATTATAATGAAAGTAATTTTTCAGTCAAAATTTAACATGTACTGTCACTTTGTTACACAATTTGTTTTTAGTAAGAGATCAAACAATTTTTGGAAGGCACCAAATTACCAATGTTGGTAATTTATTTAAAACTTAAATATGTTAAGTGCCATTAGATAGCAACAATTAATTAAATGAAACAAAGTATTAGTAACAGATATTCATCTTTCCAACAAACTAATAATTAAGCTCAACGCGTTTCGAGATTATTTTCTTTTCTTCACGAGCAATAATCTTAGATTTTTCTTCAAAAGAACATAACTTTTACATTTGTCAACATATTTGTGACAGTTATTTCATTGGGCCTCATTACCAGTTCGAACGGTAGCCGTGCCTGCATTACAGGCACGACTACCGCCGAACTCACATCCGTCACCGTCACCCGCTAATGGGCACTTACCGCCCCATTACGAGTTGAATGGGCCGGTAAGTGCCCATTCGCGGGTGGCGGTAATGCTGTGCTCCTCATCCCCATTCTGCCCTACAGGGCAGAATGGGGATGGGAGAGGGAGAAAACTACGGGACATTACGAGATGGCCTGTTTTTTGCTCCCTCTTCCCCTCGCGGGACCCGGTAAGACGCCTGGTTTTCCCAGGCGTGCTTATCGTGTCCCGCGAGGGGACCTCGTAATGTGGAGGAACGTGTTGACCAGCGCCGTCACCTTTTACGGCGCCGTTTAACCCGTTCCGCCAGGGTCGTAATGAGGCCAATTGTCTTTCTTGCTCTGTCTTCTACCGATGCCTAAGTGAGTTAATGGATTTATCTTCTCAATGTCTTTAGACAATCCAATCATTGATGCGAAGACTCGAGGTTGTGGTGTCCCAAAATCACCCTATAGGGTATATATGGATTATATATTAGTTAAGTCACAGATAGTAAGCTATTCACTGGTGAAGATCATATTAAGTGGCCATGTTACCTTTTATCGGGGTAATTCATAGATTTCAGCGCAGAGGCATCGCACGCGAGCAGCGCAGAGAGGGATCATGCGCCAGCCATGTGCGCTAAACAGCATTCTGGCGCACCATGTATTAATGGAATTTCCAAGCCATAATGAGTGCTGGCGCAGAGAACATCCCGCAGCGCCAGTTACGCACCTAAGAAAACCCCTTGTGCAAGGAAAAGCCATTGAAATCCCCAATGCAGCGCAAAGGCCCGCGCTAACCCTGGACCAGCTTACAGGTCCGCTACACTGCAATCACGCGAGCGGGGAACATGTATTTCTGGGGTGCTCTGGAATTATCACACGTGACAGGGCTCGTTCGAGCGGGGTACGTGTATTTCTGGGGGTGCGCATGGAGAATCACATGTGATAGGCCCTGTGCAAGCGGGGTACGTGTATTTCGGGGGTGCGCGTGGAAAACCACACGCGATAGGCCTTGTGCGAGCGGGGTACATGTATTCTGAGGGGTGTGCGGGGAGAATCACACGCGATAGGCCCTGTGCGAGCGGGGTACGTCTATTTCGGGGGTGCATGGGGAGAATCACACGCGAAAGGCCCTGTGCAAGCGGGGTATGTGTATTCTGAGGGGTGCGCGGGGAGTTTTACATCTGAATTGGCAGTGTGGGTCCTCCCAGGTGTGCCCTCTACCCCCTCCTCAGCCCCTGCAGGAAGCCCACAACACAGGGGACTACCCTGCACCCCTGGTCATGTCCCGTAGGCAGCCCATCCACCCTGGCCATGCTCCCAACCAGCCCACATGTCACCATGCACCAGTCAGCACCGACTCATGTCCATCTGCACCTCCACCCTTCCATCATTGACGGGCACCTGCCAGCAGGCCCCGACTCATGTCCCCCCACCCACTCACCCACCCAGCAGTGACAGGAACCTGCGAGCAGACCCTGAATCCTGTCCCCCCACCCACTCACCCACCCAGCAGTGACGGGCACCTGCCAGCAGGCCCCGACTCATGTCCCCCTGCACCCCCACCCACCCTTCATTGATGGGCACCTGCCAGCAGGCCCCGACTCATGTCCCTCCACCCACTCACCCACCCAGCAGTGACAGCACCTGCCAGCAGGCCCCGACTCATGTCCCCCCACCCACTCACCCACCCAGCAGTGACGGGCACCTGCCAGCAGGTCCCGATTCATGTCCCCCTGCACCCCTGACCCACCCATCATTGACGGCCACCTGCCAGCAGGCCCCGACTCATGTCCTTGCACTCCCACCCACCCATCATTGACAGGCACCTGCCAGCAGGCCCCGACTCATGTCCCCCCACCCACTCACCCACCCAGCAGTGACGGGCACCTGCCAGCAGGCCCCGACTCATGTCCCCCTGCACCCCCTCACCCACCCAACATTGACGGCCACCTGCCAGCAGGCCCCGACTCATGTCGCTGCACCCCCACCCACCCATCATTGACAGGCACCTGCCAGCAGGCCCCGACTCATGTCCCTGCAACCCCACCCACCCATCATTGACAGGCACCTGCCAGCAGGCTCCGACTCATGTCCCTGCACCCCCACCCACCAATCATTGACAGGCACCTGCCAGCAGGCCCCGACTCATATCCCCCCCACATGTCATGACGATCCACAAGCATGGCCCTTATGGCCACCCAAATCACACCCCATGCCACCCCAGTCCAAACACACAACCAGGTATTACATCCAGCCCACAATGAAATCCCCATTACATGACACATCCCAAATGGAAAGTATGGACATCAACACATTTCCGTCACACCCACACAATGGGTCCATGTGATTGAGAAAACACACATCGTGACGTGCATGAAACCAAAGAGAGAATACCAGACAATGAAGTAGGAAATAAAAATGTATTGAACACAAAAGCAAGGGAATTAAATGAAACACAAACAAATGGAAATAAATAATGAAAATCTGCATGTTCAAAATATAAACCAAAAAAGCATAATAGCAAAATCCAAATCAATCCAAAAGCACATGTCCAAAGTGTCAGTCCGGCAAAACAAATCCAAAGTGGAAAAACAAGAAAAAACCATTGATCCATGGAAAAAAATAAATAAGAAGCCAAATCCAATGTCGAACTATTTACAAAGTACAAATCCAGGGTCCATGTGCCCAATCTTTAAAATGAAACCTATAAAAAACACTACCTAATGAAGAACTATATACAAAAACGTGGGCATTGTCCAAGCGTCCCAAAAGAAATAAAAACAGAAAGGAAATCTAACACTAACTAACTAACTATATACAATGGCGGCGGGCAAGTCCTACGGCTCACTCTGTGATGGCCCCGAAGTCTCGCAGGGATGCAGTAATTTCCTGTTCCAACTCCCTACGAGTTGCCTCAAGGCACTGAGCCCGCCTCAACATCCGGCACAGAACTCCGCCCTGACCATGGTGAGTCGCGCCTCTTCCGCCCGCCGCCGCTCCGCACCTATCCGCTGGCCCAACCGCAGCCACACGGAAGACACTCCCATTCCAGGGTCCTCCTGCCCTCTGGCTGATGCCTCCCTCTCTGATGTTGATGGCCCGGAGCCATCATCGCTCCCACCTTGAGCCTGCTGCTGCTGCTGTCCATGTGCCCTGTCCGATGATGCCTGCACATCCTCCATGTGCTGGTCTCCAGTTGGTGGGGTGTCCACCCCTGCTGGACCGCCGACTCCCGACTGTGGAAGGGATGGGATCGCCACCAAGCTGGCTGTGTTGGTCAGGCCAGGTCCACAGGGGGCCCTGGTGGAATCTGGGCCGGCAGACGGCAGGGAGAACGATTGGCACATAGTCTCCACAGAGGAGGAGATGTCCGCCAGAGTGTGCGACACATGTAGGAACCCTCCGACCATGACCCTCCCAACTGTGCCACGTTGCCACGCAGCTCTTCGTGATGGCGTGCGTGGTCCCCCCAGGAAGCACGCACGTCATCATGAATGACACGCGTGCGCAACGCGACTCCAATCAGGAGAGAGCCCATACAGTCATGGGACTCCTCGTCCGAAGGTAGTGGAGAGCCAGATGACGTGGGCCTCCCCCCTACCTGTGGACGGGCCTGGGATGGGGCATCCCTGTTGGTGCATGATGGTGCAGTCACAGGTTCAAGGACAGCGACATGCACAGCGACATGCACAGGCCCCTCCGCAGCGATCTATGCTGCCTCCTGACCCTGGCCCTGGACTGCACCACTTGCACCAGTGGTACTACCCCCACCAGGCCTCATGTGCGGCTCAGTAGCGGGCTCCTCCTCCTCTGTGGAAACCACCAACCTGGATGTCTCTACACCGTCTTCTGCCATTGCAAGCCCCTGTGGGGGCTCACCTGGCCCTTCCGCTACAGCCGTAGAGGCAGACGCGGCACCAGTCCCCTCACTCCCGGATGATGGAAATTCCTGGGAGGGTGGCTGGGCCTTGTGTCACCGCCCGGTGAAGGCATCACCACCACTGTGCTCCACAGCACCATCTCCACCCTCTTCTTCACTCAACGCTGCGTAGAGAGAGACATAGAACACAAGCATCAGGGTACTGTACAATAGTCCCCTAGACAGGAAGCAATAACAAATGAGTGGCACTGTGAAACGTCACTTCCATCCTGTCCCTCCACAACACATGGGTCAATGCAGGCAACACACATGCAGAAAAAGGCACGGCGCATGAAATCAACATCAGCATCCATGTACAAGGGCCTCTATTGACATAAATGTTGCCTTAAAACTCACATGCATCATGGCTCATACTGATCCCATGCACACACATCACCGGAGGGTCTTGCATCATGGCTCGTACACCACAGACACAGTTGATACAAGGGTGACTAGACTGCATAAGTGAATCTACACATCGTCACGGACATGTGTCATGCATCCATGGCGTTTCAAAGTCAAACACACGCTTCTCAGACACACAGACATGTACACCATACATGTACATGAGAGCAGCACCCATCTGTCACCCCCATCCATGTCCAGGAACAGGGACAGGCATGCAGTCATGTGTGCATTCTGCATGCTGCTCCCCATGTTGCATTGGAACACATGCACCATCCATGTGGTTCACACATTACTGGTCTCACATGCATTACCATGATGTCCCTGCACACACACATCCATACATGGCCTATGTTACACATACGGCAAGTAGCTGACTACCAGCACACTGTAACATGCCCTGAATCACACAGCAATGCATGGCCACTTACCGCTCGACTCCAGATGGGTCTTCCTCCGTGGAGCGCTGGGCTTATGCATTCCAGGACCCTCATCTGGATGTTGGTCAGGCTGACCTGGCACCCCTCTGCATCCTCTGCCTTCATGAGGTGCCGGGCCTTGTTGAGGGTCCTGGACCTGAAGTCCTCCCAGCGCTTCCGGACGTGCTTGATGTCGCAGGTTGCCACCCCCTCCATGTTGATGGCAATCACTACGTCCTCCCAGATCCTCTCCCGTCCTTCTTTGTCGGCGCGCGATGGTGTGAAGAGGACATCATAATGCCCCATAACTTGCTCCACCAGGACACCAACTTCCTTCTTACTGAAGCTGGTGGCCCTCTGCTGCTCTGGCTGGGGGTCGCCAGTGGTCTCGGATGGTGTTTGCCCCGACATGGCGACCCCTGAGGCAGGTGTGGGTGGGCAACTGGTTCCTGGGGCTGGGCTGTGGAGCGATGGTATCCCAGTTGGGAGTCTTCTGTTCCATCAGGGGTGGACACAGCAACTGGACCCCTGCAGATGGCTGACGTGCAGGCACCAAATAGCAGGGCACATGGGCAGCAGGCAGGCAGCAGCAGATGGCAGGTCGGAGCATGCTCTGGGCTCTGGGGGGCAGAAAAATGGCCTTTTGGGCAGGAGCGTGGTCTTCCATGTGTTGTCGCATGGCCAGCTTGATACAGAGTGATTTGGCACGTGAAAAAAGTGCACGTCAGCATGTAATTCGAGAAAAGGCCCTTAGCACGTAAGCGCGTCTGTGACGTAACGCGCACAGGCGTTTCCCACAACACGGTTGCATGTTCATTGTACACGTGAAAAAACTGCACGTCCGGGTGGCACTGCATGTAATTGGAGGAAAGGCCCTTAGCGTGTATGTGCGGAAGTGACGTGGCACGTGGGGGCTGGCTTAAAAAGTATGCGTAGGATGCCATTTTCTTGTACGTGATTTTTGTGGCAAGCAAGCGGGTGATTCTTTTACTTCTTGTCGATTCACACGCAATTACTTCACAACGGTTCCAGTTCGTTTCCTCAGAGAGTGTTCATTTCTTCTTTTGGCGGGGATGTTGCGCATCTTTTTCACGTTCTTTTTCCAGGCAGACGGTGAGTCGCGCACGTATTTTCAAACTGTGGTTGCCCCCGTGTGTCACGTACCCCTTCAGAGGTCATTTTAGGCTGTGTGTATCACGCGTACGCTTATTTTTGTGTTTCTGGGTACCACAGCGTAGTGTGGGTTCATTTGTCCACACACGTGGTCTACCAGGGGTTGCTTGCACATTTAATTTTGTTTTTGGGGTGCCTGTGCATTGCGTGACCCGTCATCTTCCCCCAGGGGTCACAGACAGCCTTGCTAGAGCACTAGGGTACGAATTCCATCTAGTACCCTACCCCTTTCACCCCAATTGCCCAGGACAATTGTTTACTACAACTCCCATACGCACAACAACATCAGTGCCATGGTTGGGAGGCGATCAAGCAGTAAGGGTGGCAAAGGTGGCTGACCTCCAAAATGTGGGTGTGGTAGGGGACGTGGCCAGGATGTGCAGGGTTCCACAAGCAGCACTGTAAGAAGCGGTTGGCAAGTGTGAATGTATAAACCAAGCTTACACTAGCCATACATCTCCACACCCCACTAGGAATGATAATTGTTTCTTTCGTTCCTTGGTTTTCCTTGGAATGTACACAGGTGGACTCCCATAAATAAAACAGGGTGAAAACTGAATAACTTTATAATATTTTTCTGCCTATAAGGATATAATTCATGTCCTTTGATATTTAGAATTGTTTTGTTTAAATGTAAAGTCTTTTTTTCAGTGGTTTGTCCTTTTGAATTGTTTAATTTTTTGTATATTTTCTTTACTTTACCTGTTTCCAATTATTATTGTTTTTTTACGGTGCATGATTTATTCTGATGCCGTTAACATGATTATAATATGTTATGTATTCAAAATTGAACCTGCTTCCAGATAATATTTTGTTAAATGACATTGAGGCTCATGCACAAAAGATTGTTTTATGTTTTTCATTAAAATAACGAGAAATATTAATTTTTGTATGATCAAGATTCTGCATTGTGTCAAATGTATATCTTCAAAGCAATGATCTTCTGATAACATTAATGACATAATTATAGGCATAGAAGTGGTTTAACACACATAACTTAGTAGCAATAGATTTAGTCTGTGGTAATCCTTGCTTAAAACAGTTTTACACACAAACTGAGGTTAGAGAAAATAAGGTGAGCATCGGTAATGGATATACCGCATCACCATTACTTTATTCCCTGTCGGGACACAATTTTGTGATTTTTGTTGGGTTCCACAAGAGGCCAGTGTGTGGAGGACCAATCGGGGCCACCTATGCCCCCCCAATGGTTGTGGGAAATGTAGCTGACACCATCCCAGCTCAGCCCTTGTTAAACCGGCCCATATTGTCAACTGACTGGCACAGGATGACTCCCAGGCTGACTTCCGTGTCACCAACTCTAAGCCACGTGTGGCGGTGAAAGTTGCTGTCACCAGGCGACGTGGATCTGGGGCAGCAATGTCATCTGCTGCCCCAAGTAGCCAGGGTGAGGAGGCTGCAGGGGCAGCAGCAGCTCAATCCACCCGAGCTCCAAGTCTCCCAGCCGGGACAGTGTCGGTCCAAGTCCTTCACACCGAGGTTGGTCCTGCCAATATCACCCTGCAGCCAATGCCTGCATTGAGACCTTTGGTCATTGTGCCTTTGCAAACTTCAAGTACCCAGTCCACCTGCGCTTCTGCCCCTACCAACCAGAGTGGCGTAAGCCACTCAGGATCCGCACCACCTTCCAAGAAGAAGAAGGGTGCTCTTGCACTACAGGTTGGGACCTGAAACACGGCTACACACTCTGGCACGTCAAGGAAGCCTAGCTTCAATGACGCAGAACTAGATGCACTTGTGACCTATGTGTTGCCACGTAGCCACGAAAGGGTGGCGCCTGCTCAACGTAGGGCCCACTGGCAGACCATCGCGGACCACATTAGTGCCCTTGGATTTGTGAGGCGCACAGCTGATGATTGCTTTAAGCGGTGGAATGTCCTGAAACGCAGAGCAAAGAACAAGCTGGTTTCCAATCATGCTTCTACTCTGGTCACTGGCGGTGGGTCTCCACCAGAGGACGACCAACTGACTGAACATGAGTCTGTCGCTGGAGCCTTCATCACAGAGGAACAGATCCGAGGCGTGGGAGACCTACAAGATTTTTAAGCATTGTCCGGTGAGTGTCCATGCATCTGTGTGCAATCCATGTGTATGTTGCTTGGGTGATGTGTTCTGATTGAGTGCCAGGTGAGGCTGTGTAGTCATGACTGGTATGGGCCACCCATGTGGTCCCTCAAAACCATTCCCCAACCTAGGGTTTGGGTATGACAGTGTCCCTTCTGACCACAGCTGCCAATTTCCACCAGATTACTGCAGTTGCCCTTCAAATGTCATCTTGCAACTACATTGTTCAAAATGTTTTCCTGTTCATTCAGCCTGATTGTTTCAATTCTTGCCATTTTTAGGGCAAATGTTTTTGACGTACTGCCACATATGTGACATACTTCTGTCATAGATTACACCCCACAATGGGCCACATTTATTACCTTGTTATGGGAATGATTTAATCATTCATGCTGATTGAGTAATGGGCTGCACACAATCATTATTGGAGCCTGTTTGAATGTTGAACATGACTGTTGTGTTCTGTCATGTTGAAGTGACCAACCATTGATGTATTCATCTGCTTGACATCACTGTATCAGTGAACACTGGATGTGTTGCAGCGTGTGGCACATGCGTATTTTGTCACACTCTTTTGCATGTTTCATCTCATCATGTCCATCTGACATGAATGGGTGACAGTACTCATTTCCTACAATATGGCTGTAGTTGTCAAATGTACCATGGCTATACTTCGTGACATCTGTGTGATGCCATGTGTCATGTATGTGTATTGGACATGCCACTCACAGGCTACTGTGTGCTGCCAGTGCAATCCAGAATGCTGCACATGTGTTGCTTTTCCATCTTGGATTCCTCAATGTGTGCTTTTTACCTACCCTTCCAACTCATTGACAGTGCATGCATGCCAGAGTTATATTCATGTGGGATATGTGCAACTTATGTACTGGATCTCTGTATCGTCAGGCCTATGTGTGTGCTATGGTGCTCATGCCTGTTTCCATTTGTTGTCTTTCATGTTTTTGCAGGTGATGAGGCACTTGATGCTGTTGAGGAGGAGGAGGTGGTGCAGACCCAGGAGGAATCTCAGCCAACCGGGCACCAGTGGAGGACGTGGGGTGGTGGTGGGTGAAAACCAAATCCTCCTGCAGACCATACTGTCCACGGGTGTCTCTGGGTACACCTCTGCAGACCTCTATGAATCAGGTGCTGAATCGGACAGTGAGACATATGTGCCATCGCAGGTGAGTGTTTCTGGCAGGGATGCTGTTCTGTCCAACCCACCTGCACCGGGGGTAGACCCCTCTATGGGGGTGTCCGTGTTGGAAAGTCCGCCTGTGGCAGTTACGGATGCAGGGTCACACTCCACAATATTTGCTCCAGCAGATGAAAGGAGGAATGTAGTCCTGCAGCCTCAGGCAGTGCCAGCACAGCGAGGTGCAGATTGCCTTGCCCCAAACAGGTGTGGTGCCCGTCAACATGGTGGCCGGGCAAAACCAGGCAATACAGTGTGGGAGAACTCCATGTACAGTATTGCAGCACAACAGGGAACATTGTGTGAAATGATGGCTCAGGCAATCGATAGGGTGGCCACTTCCATTCTCCCCCCTGAAAGGCAGATGGAGCTCCAGCAGCAGGCAACATACTCCATTTGCCACTCACACAGGGAGGACCTGTTGGCATCCACCAGGGACCGGCGGACTGGACTGGAGGCTCTGCGCGAAGCCATATCTGTAGAGACACAGGCCCACAGATAAGCCCTGAGGTTAGAACACGGTCAGAACAGCAGCTGGAGCAGCTCACACATTCACTCTCAGCTGAGCTCCAGGCAAACCATGGGGAGATCCGGGCATCACGCGAGGCCATGAATGCAGAAATGCGGGCAACCCGTGAGGTGCTGCATGGGATCTCCGTACCATCATCCTGCCATGGAGGACCATACCAGGGCTTTGCATGGGCTGCGTCCCATATCATGGCAACTGCCTGATCTAGCAGCAGAGGGTGAAGAGAGCAACGGCAGTTCTCCCACTGTAGCCCACTTTAGCGCAGCCGTGCAGACCATGAGCCCATGGAGATTTATTTTCTCAACATCCACGCATGTGGGTGTTGGGGTGCACCCGAACCTCCGGGGTGACCTGCCCTCCACCCCCCTGGTCCACACATGGCCATTTTTGATTTTTTTTATATACATTTTTTTTATAGTGCGTTGCTTTGTGTGGCTCCCGTGGGCATCCACTGTGTATTCCAGCTGAGCACATGCAGGCTTGTCCTGTCTTTGGGTTAGATGTTTGGTTTCCTGACACACACGCCCCTCCTGCTTCCCCTTTCCATGGGCTTGCAATGGGTGTGACCACGTGACAGTAAATTACACAGTGACTATGGGCTCCCATGAGTTGTGTGGGCAGTCTGTAGTCAAAACTATATGTACATCCCTAGTGGGGCTTGTTGTTGGATTCTACACTGCATGGTGTATTGATATGTGCTTGTGCATCCATGTCTTTCTCCTTATATACATGTACGTTCTTCATGTCTTCACAAGGCCATCTCCTTTGCAGATGCAGTTCATGTTGTATGCAGTACACTAACACATTTGCCTCACAGCAACACTCTGCAATTGGAAACCAAGCTTACACTAGCCATACATCTCCACACCCCACTAGGAATTATAATTGTTTCTTTCGTTCCTTGGTTTTCCTTGGAATGTACACAGGTGGACTCCCATAAATAAAACAGGGTGAAAACTGAATAACTTTATAATATTTTTCTGCCTATAAGGATATAATTCATGTCCTGTGATATTTAGAATTGTTTTGTTTAAATGTAAAGTCTTTTTTTCAGTGGTTTGTCCTTTTGAATTGTTTAATTTTTTGTATATTTTCTTTACTTTACCTGTTTCCAATTATTATTGTTTTTTTACGGTGCATGATTTATTCTGATGCCGTTAACATGATTATAATATGTTATGTATTCAAAATTGAACCTGCTTCCAGATAATATTTTGTTAAATGACATTGAGGCTCATGCACAAAAGATTGTTTTATGTTTTTCATTAAAATAACGAGAAATATTAATTTTTGTATGATCAAGATTCTGCATTGTGTCAAATGTATATCTTCAAAGCAATGATCTTCTGATAACATTAATGACATAATTATAGGCATAGAAGTGGTTTAACACACATAACTTAGTAGCAATAGATTTAGTCTGTGGTAATCCTTGCTTAAAACAGTTTTACACACAAACTGAGGTTAGAGAAAATAAGGTGAGCATCGGTAATGGATATACCGCATCACCATTACTTTATTCCCTGTCGGGACACAATTTTGTGATTTCTGTTGGGTTCCACAAGAGGCCAGTGTGTGGAGGACCAATCGGGGCCACCTATGCCCCCCCAATGGTTGTGGGAAATGTAGCTGACACCATCCCAGCTCAGCCCTTGTTAAACCGGCCCATATTGTCAACTGACTGGCACAAGATGACTCCCAGGCTGACTTCCGTGTCACCAACTCTAAGCCACGTGTGGCAGTGAAAGTTGCTGTCACCAGGCGACGTGGATCTGGGGCAGCAATGTCATCTGCTGCCCCAAGTAGCCAGGGTGAGGAGGCTGCAGGGGCAGCAGCAGCTCAATCCACCCGAGCTCCAAGTCTCCCAGCCGGGACAGTGTCGGTCCAAGTCCTTCACACCGAGGTTGGTCCTGCCAATATCACCCTGCAGCCAATGCCTGCATTGAGACCTTTGGTCATTGTGCCTTTGCAAACTTCAAGTACCCAGTCCACCTGCGCTTCTGCCCCTACCAACCAGAGTGGCATAAGCCACTCAGGATCCGCACCACCTTCCAAGAAGAAGAAGGGTGCTCTTGCACTACAGGTTGGGACCTGAAACACGGCTACACACTCTGGCACGTCAAGGAAGCCTAGCTTCAATGACGCAGAACTAGATGCACTTGTGACCTATGTGTTGCCACGTAGCCACGAAAGGGTGGCGCCTGCTCAACGTAGGGCCCACTGGCAGACCATCGCGGACCACATTAGTGCCCTTGGATTTGTGAGGCGCACAGCTGATGATTGCTTTCAGCGGTGGAATGTCCTGAAACGCAGAGCAAAGAACAAGCTGGTTTCCAATCATGCTTCTACTCTGGTCACTGGCGGTGGGTCTCCACCAGAGGACGACCAACTGACTGAACATGAGTCTGTCGCTGGAGCCTTCATCACAGAGGAACAGATCCGAGGCGTGGGAGACCTACAAGATTTTTAAGCATTGTCCGGTGAGTGTCCATGCATCTGTGTGCAATCCATGTGTATGTTGCTTGGGTGATGTGTTCTGATTGAGTGCCAGGTGAGGCTGTGTAGTCATGACTGGTATGGGCCACCCATGTGGTCCCTCAAAACCATTCCCCAACCTAGGGTTTGGGTATGACAGTGTCCCTTCTGACCACAGCTGCCAATTTCCACCAGATTACTGCAGTTGCCCTTCAAATGTCATCTTGCAACTACATTGTTCAAAATGTTTTCCTGTTCATTCAGCCTGATTGTTTCAATTCTTGCCATTTTTAGGGCAAATGTTTTTGACGTACTGCCACATATGTGACATACTTCTGTCATAGATTACACCCCACAATGGGCCACATTTATTACCTTGTTATGGGAATGATTTAATCATTCATGCTGATTGAGTAATGGGCTGCACACAATCATTATTGGAGCCTGTTTGAATGTTGAACATGACTGTTGTGTTCTGTCATGTTGAAGTGACCAACCATTGATGTATTCATCTGCTTGACATCACTGTATCAGTGAACACTGGATGTGTTGCAGCGTGTGGCACATGCGTATTTTGTCACACTCTTTTGCATGTTTCATCTCATCATGTCCATCTGACATGAATGGGTGACAGTACTCATTTCCTACAATATGGCTGTAGTTGTCAAATGTACCATGGCTATACTTCGTGACATCTGTGTGATGCCATGTGTCATGTATGTGTATTGGACATGCCACTCACAGGCTACTGTGTGCTGCCAGTGCAATCCAGAATGCTGCACATGTGTTGCTTTTCCATCTTGGATTCCTCAATGTGTGCTTTTTACCTACCCTTCCAACTCATTGACAGTGCATGCATGCCAGAGTTATATTCATGTGGGATATGTGCAACTTATGTACTGGATCTCTGTATCGTCAGGCCTATGTGTGTGCTATGGTGCTCATGCCTGTTTCCATTTGTTGTCTTTCATGTTTTTGCAGGTGATGAGGCACTTGATGCTGTTGAGGAGGAGGAGGTGGTGCAGACCCAGGAGGAATCTCAGCCAACCGGGCACCAGTGGAGGACGTGGGGTGGTGGTGGGTGAAAACCAAATCCTCCTGCAGACCATACTGTCCACGGGTGTCTCTGGGTACACCTCTGCAGACCTCTATGAATCAGGTGCTGAATCGGACAGTGAGACATATGTGCCATCGAAGGTGAGTGTTTCTGGCAGGGATGCTGTTCTGTCCAACCCACCTGCACCGGGGGTAGACCCCTCTATGGGGGTGTCCGTGTTGGAAAGTCCGCCTGTGGCAGTTACGGATGCAGGGTCACACTCCACAATATTTGCTCCAGCAGATGAAAGGAGGAATGTAGTCCTGCAGCCTCAGGCAGTGCCAGCACAGCGAGGTGCAGATTGCCTTGCCCCAAACAGGTGTGGTGCCCGTCAACATGGTGGCCGGGCAAAACCAGGCAATACAGTGTGGGAGAACTCCATGTACAGTATTGCAGCACAACAGGGAACATTGTGTGAAATGATGGCTCAGGCAATCGATAGGGTGGCCACTTCCATTCTCCCCCCTGAAAGGCAGATGGAGCTCCAGCAGCAGGCAACATACTCCATTTGCCACTCACACAGGGAGGACCTGTTGGCATCCACCAGGGACCGGCGGACTGGACTGGAGGCTCTGCGCGAAGCCATATCTGTAGAGACACAGGCCCACAGATAAGCCCTGAGGTTAGAACACGGTCAGAACAGCAGCTGGAGCAGCTCACACATTCACTCTCAGCTGAGCTCCAGGCAAACCATGGGGAGATCCGGGCATCACGCGAGGCCATGAATGCAGAAATGCGGGCAACCCGTGAGGTGCTGCATGGGGATCTCCGTACCATCATCCTGCCATGGAGGACCATACCAGGGCTTTGCATGGGCTGCGTCCCATATCATGGCAACTGCCTGATCTAGCAGCAGAGGGTGAAGAGAGCAACGGCAGTTCTCCCACTGTAGCCCACTTTAGCGCAGCCGTGCAGACCATGAGCCCATGGAGATTTATTTTCTCAACATCCACGCATGTGGGTGTTGGGGTGCACCCGAACCTCCGGGGTGACCTGCCCTCCACCCCCCTGGTCCACACATGGCCATTTTTGATTTTTTTTATATACATTTTTTTTTATAGTGCGTTGCTTTGTGTGGCTCCCGTGGGCATCCACTGTGTATTCCAGCTGAGCACATTCAGGCTTGTCCTGTCTTTGGGTTAGATGTTTGGTTTCCTGACACACACGCCCCTCCTGCTTCCCCTTTCCATGGGCTTGCAATGGGTGTGACCACGTGACAGTAAATTACACAGTGACTATGGGCTCCCATGAGTTGTGTGGGCAGTCTGTAGTCAAAACTATATGTACATCCCTAGTGGGGCTTGTTGTTGGATTCTACACTGCATGGTGTATTGATATGTGCTTGTGCATCCATGTCTTTCTCCTTATATACATGTACGTTCTTCATGTCTTCACAAGGCCATCTCCTTTGCAGATGCAGTTCATGTTGTATGCAGTACACTAACACATTTGCCTCACAGCAACACTCTGCAATTGGAAGGGGTCAATGTGCTGCCTTAGTCAGTTTGTGAGACTTGCACTACTTCTATTTTTTAATGTCATATGTTGACACGGTTTCATCCTGAACTGATGTTTTGTGTTGCTGGTAATTATTTGTTCATGTGTGCTGTTTCTTATTGATTGCTGAGCGCATATTGTCTGTGGCCTGTTTACATTAGGGACACTGCACTTTGTGACACTTGTGTCATGTGTTGTGCATTAATTTGGTTGATTTCACATTGCATGCCATGCCATGGTGTGTTGGGTAGCTGAGATGGGGAGGGGTTGGGTGATATGGTACTATTTTGATGTGGTATTTTGTAAGGGGGTAGTCATTCCTGCTGCATGAATGTGTGTCTTTTGTGACACAGCATTGGGTGTTTTTAAGTAGGTAGGGATGCACACAATGTAACACTTCCAGGTGAACAATCTCAGGCTGGTATGGTTGTGGCAGTTGACTGTCCCTTTTGTCATCATCATTGAATGTCAGCTGGTATGTGCCAGGCCTGTGTGCACTCCGCAGGGGTGGGATTTTAGGTGAAGTAATTTGCCACAAGGTGGGTACGGGCTGCCTCACCATGTACCCTTTCACCTCCCATGCACAGCGGTCGTGCATGTGGTTGGGGATGTGGGGGCACCACCATGTCCAACGGCACGCCCCGGCGGGTTGCAACGTTGTGCAGGACACATGCTGCCACTATGATCCTGCACACTACTGGGGGCGCATATAGCAGCTGCCCACCAGAGTGGTAAAGGGAGCGAAAACGTGACTTCAGCACTCCGAATGTGCGCTCCACTATGCCCCGGGTTGCAATATGGGCTCAGTTGTATCTTACCTCGGGTGGTGTGGTGGGGTTCCGGATTGGCGTCATCATGTAGGTGCTCAGAGGGTAGGCACTGTCCCCTGGAGAGGTGATAATGTTTGTCATTAGTGGGGTTTTCCCATTTCTCAGTTTCTGACATGCATGCATGTGCAGAGACATTTATACTCACCAATTAGCCATGTGTCGCCATGCGGGCCAGCTTCCAGGTCCCGGTTTAGGGGTGACATTCTGAATATGAAACTTTCATGGCTGGACCCTGGATAGTTGGCATATACACAGGTGATGATTCCCTTGGCATCACATACAACCTGCACATTGATGGAATGCCAGTGCTTGCGGTTCTGATAGATGTGCTCAGTGGCCGTGGGTGGACGTAGAGCCACATGGGGGCAATCAATGGCACCTAGGACTTTGGGGAAGTGTGCCACCCCGTAAAATTGCTGGACAACAGCCTACCTTTCTGCAGGTGTTCTGGGCATGTATATGTGCCTGCAGACTGAGGGGCGTGCAGTCATGATGGCCAACACCTGGTGTAGGCAGCGTCACTGCATGGCCTGTGACACCCCCCCCCACTATGGCACTTGTCCGCTGAAATGAACCAGTAGCCAAGAAGCGCAATACATTGAGCACCTTTTCAAGGGGCTCAGTGCTTGCGAGCACAGGATGGGTGATGTGAGGTCATCCTCCCACTCCCTCACCAGGTCTAGGATTATGTGTGGTGGAAACCTGTACCTCCCATACACCTGGTCATCAGGCATCTCAAAAAGGCTGGTCCTGGATAAGAAAATGTGGGGCCTGGCTATCCTCCTCCTCCTGCAGTGTCCCACAACCACTGCTGCGAGGAATGGTATATTCATCGTAGCGTCTGAGCTTGTTTGTTGTTTGCGCTTACTTTTATTCTGCGCGGGGCCGCTTACGCATGCTTCCTGCTGGCGTACGTGTTTCTGGATTAGCGCGTCTTTTTTGGCGCACGCCTTTCCATTGTTCGATTCCATGAATACGTGTTGTTGGCGCATGTGTGGGCGTTGCGAGCATTTACCTCCTGTACTTCCCCCATAACGCCCACATTTTCACGCATTGCTCCCCATTCCTCGTGTTACGTCCCGTGTTACGCCCACTTTTGTTGTCTGTGCTGCGCTATGTGTGCTTTCCCTGTGCGCGTAGCGCACGCCGTTTAATGACGTGTGCGCCAGCATGCGTCCTTCATGATTTTAGCGCACATCCCAGGATTTACACGTGCACTGAATTCCATGAATCGATGTGCGCGGCTTTGGCACGCATGCGGTGCGATTTTCACGCTTGCGCTCCCCTTTTCGGCGCACATTTATTCCATAAATTGGCCCGCAAGTTGTGTGGAGGCATTAGGCTTTAGATAATTCTTCGTGATGGTCCAGGAATATTTCAATAGCCTCTCGGTTCAAATTAGGGTACAGATTTTCACCTGAAATACAGGTTCCTGTGTTAGGTACTATGGTTAGCTCGTTTTAGCCTCAGTGGTATCCATTTAACATTTTACAGTGACATATTACTCACCCGTGTTTTAAATGTTCTGGGTCACGGGTGTATACACTTGTAATTCTATCATTGATGGTAACCAGTACTAATGGCTTTCAATTACCACCTATAAATAGAGTAAACACTATATCAGTGTCAGAATGGTTCATCATCATCCCATTTTAGGGCATCAATGTTTCCAAATGATAATGTTGCCTAGGGTGTAATTATTCAACATTTTATGGTGAGTGGTTTGTCTCTTGGATGTAATCCCGTTAATGTGGAAATAGTCTCCCCTTGAAACCACTCTATCTCCGTCTCGACCGGCTGTCAGAATAAAATGCCCAGATTAGTTTGTGTATGACTGGTTGTAATTTGTCTGTGTGGGCATTAACTTGTTTTATTTCACTTACCGCTCTGTATTTCATAAAGCCTTTTCAGGAGCCGTTCTGCGTTACCAGCGAGCCCACCACAGTATGGAGTTGTGTGAATGCGTTACTAAGCAATGTATTAGGGATTAAGTACGATGTGCCATACATGTGACCGCATCGTGTTTCAGGCCATATGGATTCTGGGGTCTTGAGTGTATAGAAACAGCCATTTCAATTTTTTGAACAATATGTATTGTTGCATGTGTACTTTCATGATCATTCTAATCTCTGGTTTTATGGTTCCATACTGATCTTATAGATATATCCATTGGACAATTAATCCAATATCGTTTGACCGATTAACCCAATATCTCACAACAACATTTATTTCACAGTCTTATAATATCTCTACTGTTATTTTACATTAGCGCAGATAGCTATGTGACAAAGACACTTCATCAACTGGTAATTGTATTTACACAATTCTCATCATCCAACATATGTTGTACTTCTTAACTGTTATACATTCTGTGACAATTAGCTGTGTGACAAAGGAGGACATCTACAGGTAATTATATTTCAACAATTCTCACCATCACAGAAATGCCTTTTGGATAGATTCATGATTTAGAAATAGTTTACCTAACTTTGCGCACATAACAATAGTTTGTATTTCGCACAATTTCATCAACATTGTCAACTCAGTGATAGTTCTCAACTCGTAATGTATTGTATATGTGGTTATTTTTAGTCATTGCACAATCATATGGCTACTGTGGATGCATTAATATCCCTGTCACTTCGCCATATCATTCCCTTTTTGATGTTTATGAAGGTTCGATTCGCCCTATCATCAGTAACTTAATGTTATGATTTTAATTAAAAAAAGGTATGAATGAGAACTCTTCATTCATACCTTGAGATTCCTGTGATTCTAATTTGTGGATCCAAATCATTTCGCTTTGTGTCATTATGTTCTGCAAGTTCCCGCCTCTCGTGGGTCTTGTGATGGTTTCCAATACTACAAATTTCAATTGTTATATATATTGAATGTTGTTTGTTCCCAAAAGGTCTTGCCACAGGGGACTTAACATCTTTGGTTTGTATGTTGGATTTGTGTTCGGAAAGTCTTTCCTTTATATCCTTGATGTTTGTCCTACATAATATCCACTACATGGGCAAATTAAGGCATATATTACACAATTTCTGTCACATGTTGTGTAATGGTGTACATCTATTTTCTCCCCGTGTATGGATGTCTAATGTTTTGACCTTTTTGTACATTGTTGCAGTGGCAACAGTTCAGGCAGGGGCATGAAACCTTTTTTGTTTTTGTGAGGAACAGTTGTTTATTTTTTTCTAACCTTTCCGCTTTGACTTACGAATCTCCTAGATTTTTACCCCTTGTGTACGCCATTAGGGGTGGTTTTGGAAACAATTTATTCAATTGTGGGTCCAGTCTCAATATTTTCCTGTTTTTCTTTAAGATTCGATAAATCTGAGGGTTCTGCTGGGAGTATTCTGTCAAATATACCAGGGGTGGATCTTCTTTGGTAGTCCTTAGTGGATTTAGTAGTCTGGCTCTACTTTTTAATTGGCTCTTACTAATTGCCTCAGACAAAATGTTTTCCGGGAAACCTCTCTCCTTAAATTGATGAATTTGATCCTTTTCAGCTTAGTATGCGTCCTCTTCTGATACAATCCGGCTTATTCTTAATAATTGACTTAATGGAAGGTTATTTTTCAGATGTTGTGGATGGTGGCTGGTGTAATGTAAGATGTTATTTACATCAGTAGGTTTTCTGAAGATGGTTGTCTGCAATTTGTTGTTCTTCGGAATCACCTTTACATCAAGAAAGTTGACATCAGGGTTTCCAATTTTTAATGTGAATTTAATTCTTGCATTGCACATATTGAGATAGTTAAGGAAACTGTGTAGTTCTGTAGCTGGTTCTTTTCAATTTCCAAAGACATTGTCTATGTATTGCCTCCACATGGCTAGCTTACATGACCATGTGGGGTGTTCCAGGATGTGTAAAGATTCAAAGTGGAACGTGAAAGTATTTGCGTATGCTGGGGCCATTGACAAGCCCATTGAAGTGCTTGCAACTTGGAGGTACAATTGACCTTGAAATCTGAAAAAGTTATTATACAGAATCATTTTCGCCAATTCAAATGAAAATATTTTGTTAGAGGGAAAGTATTCTTCTTTCAGGAGTTACCATTCTTGGGCTTCAAGGCCTTCTACATGCGGTATTGATGTATATAATGATTGGCCATCTAGGGTAAATAGTGTCCGATGTTCTTCCATGTCTTTAATGTCATTCAGTATGTTTAGGAAATGTGTTGTGTCTTGTAGGTATGTAGATGATGTCTGCATGATTGGTTGTAGTTATCTGTACCTTGATATAGGATCAAAACGGCTTTTTGTCGCCGCAACAGTTGGTCTAAAGGGTGGATTTTTCAAGTTTGTGTGAACCTTTGGGAGTCCATCAAAGACCGGGCTTATTGACATTGCAGCCAAGAAGACGGATATCACTTACCTGATGATGGGCTCCCCTGCCCAAAATGAAATCGGATATACTCATTTGTTCCTATGAAGCAATCCTCTTGTTGCCTATATCTTTTGATTAAAAAAAAAATCACTTATTTCTATTCATTGTGTATCATGAAAAAATCTTTACTTTTTCTATTGTTAATAATTACACTTTTTGTGTACTTCTCTGTACATTATTCAAAGCACTGTTTGTGGAAAAGCAATTTGGGTTATACTTATAAGAAAGCACTTTATCTTTCTTTTTTAAAGAAACCAACAGGCGCTAATAGAAGCATATCAACAGGGTTAAATAGAAACACATCAACAGACACTGTTAGGAACACATCAACAGACACTATTAGAAACACATTACTTTCAGAAATTGGGAAATAATGAAGGCAGATAGCAGATGTATGGAAAGAAGAAGAGGAAGAGCTTGGTAGAGCAGCACAGGACCATGAGGTTGGGCAGTGTGTGGCAGTAGCACCAGACCTGTGGACGATGGGATAGATTATGTTTAAACTTGACAGTAAACCTGTTAGCGACCTGCCTACCATAGAACTAGTTAAAGTTGATAGTGACTCAGAGTGTGGTGATGGACTGACAGAAAACAATGATTGTGGGTTGGTAACAGAAGAGGAGGCAGACAGGGTCTTGCGAGAGGACAGAGATAGGATGTCATGGTCAGAGCGAACTAGGAGACTGCCCACCAGAATAGCTGAATCAAATAGCAAGATGGGAGAGGAGACATCACCGGCATCAAAAGTAGGGGTCAAAGATCTCCCTATTACAGAAATGTTGCGGTAATTCTCAGTACCTTCCATTACCGAATATGGAAACTGAAAACCTAAAGAGCACCTTGACGTCCATCACTGCAGGTGCAGGTAAGTGGATTTAGGCCCTTGAGAAACAGACAGCAGGTATTGTCCTGGCTATAGGAGATATGAAGAGCTTGTTTGCCTCTTTATTGGATGAACAGTTGGATATGAAGGGGTAATGCTGAGCAGCATTGCCCATGATGGCACACCATTGAATAAATATTAAGCACATGTATGGAAGGCACTGAGGGAAATTTATCCAGGCACATCAGACATGCAGTCTATTCAAGCATGTACTATGGGACAAGATGAGGACCCCACACAGTACATTCAGCATATACAGGAAATATGGCAGTTTGACAAAGGACAACCATGGCAAAGGAAAACACCTGTTTTTTATCATATATTGATGAGGGGTCTCTCCGCAAACATAAAGACAGAATTGGAGTAGGTGGTAGGCATTGAGACGAAAGAATGGCCCGAGATACAAGCACACGTAGTACACCATTGCAGAGTGAAACAGGTTAAGGAGAGAAGCAAAGTAGAGCAAGCCTAGAAGGGAGAAGCAAAGTTGGTACAGAAAGAATTTGCTAAATTCAGTCAGGAATTGCGAGACAACTGGCCAGCGCAACCGGAGATAGGTCACCGGGAGCCACCTTAAAAAACGATAATGCCCGTGGTCGGCGAGTTGTCCACACAGGCCAAAAGGGCGAGACGAGCGGTTGATGGGGAGCCAGCAGCCGAGCATCGTCAACGAACGAAGAACGTAAGTAGTGGTCCACACAATTGGCAATGAGGGTTGGGGGTGTAACATGTGTGCAATGAAGGACGTGTTAACTGTGAGATATCATGGTGAATAGTGTTCAGTCAATAACGGTGGCACGCGTGTGGTGTCAGGGACCTGAGCAGAGGTAGAAGTCCCTTTTCTATGTCTAGGGAGCGTTTGGTCTTCAAGGTAAAAGGTTCTTGTGAACAACCAGGACTATTGACTTGATAGGATTGGACTATAAAAATATGTACATTAGGTATTCCTATGAATTGGGCATTTTAGCTTGAAGCACAGATGTTGGTATCCCCATAAGGGTTAGCTGGAGCTATCCTAGAAAGCGGAAGGTGCACTATCTTGTTAAGTCTCCTGGAGCGAGGTGTTTCACACGTTAGGTGATGCAACAGGTGCAGTTAATCACGAGAAATACAAGTGTACTCTGCCCTGGAGAGGCGGGAAGACAGCTGTAAGGGTTTGTGGAAATACAGTGGGGTTGTAGAAACAGGTTGTTGTTGTGTGTGTACACAAATTATTTCTCTACCTGTACAAACTCTTAGCTTGGTGACAACACCCATAGGTCGGTGCATAGGAAAGTGTGCTGTGTTTATGAGGAGCTAGCAATGCGGAATTGGGATTGGCAGAGAGGTGAACCAGTGGCGGTGCGCAGAATGTACATGTGCATGATTGAGGTGGTGTGCCGGAGAATGACGGCACTGGTGAAGGAGGGGCTGTATGTGGAGTTTGCAGTATAAGGTGCAGGGCCACTGAGGCCCGTAGTGAGGGAAAGTGTTAATTGTTGAATTATAACACTTTTCCCTTGACAGCGGATTACCCGTGATTGAGAAAAAGGTATCACTCAAACCGAGGTGCTCCTGGGGATGTTACATGGCAAAAGGTAATGCCAAATGAGCGAGATGTAATGTGCAAGACACAGTAAACCAAAGTAAATGGGTTTTGATGATTACTTAAAAGTGAGAAAATAGGAAATGGAAACTATTGAATATTGAATACCAAACTGAATGAAAGCTTTTGATTAGCATATGAAAGTTTTTGATAAACCAATGTGCAAACAACATGTTGGTGTAAAGCATGAATAACATACATTGCAAATTAAAAGAACATCAGATTAAATGCAATGTAAAGCAAGCATGGAACAATACTGAGCAGTGTGAGAGCAATGTGGTGAAGGGAAAAAAAGTTAATTGTTTAACAAAACTCATATGGCAAAGTCCAGAGAATATCAAAGAGTGAAACACATTGCGGCAAAGCCAAAAGGCTGGTAAAGCGCGAGCCAAGTGAGTGTGAACCAGAATACAGGTGTAGCTACAGAAGAACCTGTGTGGGCAACCAAGCCTAGGGTGACCGGTTGCATGGTCTGTAATGGGTGGACCATGTGGTCTGACAACTGTGCTAAGACTGGGTATACCCTATCTGTGAAAGCCAAATAAATATACAGACAGCAATTACAAGTATCTGAAAGAGATTGCTGAAGTGGAGCAAAGATTGCAATCTGTGTGAACTATCAATAACTAGAATGAGTTTGATGTTGACCTGGAAGTGGTTTTGAATATTGGAAGACTGACCTCAAACACAAGTTGGCAAGCTGAGCAAGCTAGTGTCTTCAGGAAAGGGAATTGTTAGACCAATTTTGAACTGTGTTGTTTTCTTGGAGAAGGAAACCCTGAGTCTTTGTGGAACTGTCTTGAACTTGGGGAAGGGAACCCTGAGACATTCTGGAACTGCCTTGAACTTGGGGAAGGTCAGCTGAAATGTAAGCCCAGAACTGGAAGAAGCTTAGAACTTCATTTGGAACACTCTTTATTTTGATGCTGGCATCCCTACACATTGTTTAGCTTTAGTTGTGAGGGCAAGTATAGAAGTTGGACACAGACAGCCTTTTATGTTGAACTTACTGACTTAGTAGGGAAATCCCACCTTAACAAAGGGCACATTAGGCCTTTAACCACCCTGACATTTAAGTTAATAAACCATTTTTTGTTTGAACGTTGAATCTGTTGTCTGTGTCTTCCTTCATGATGCTGTCACAAGTGATGCATTATGTAGATGACCTCCTGGTGTAAAGCACCACAGAAGAGCAATGTAGAAATGATTCAGTGACACGCTTGACACTATTGGCAGAAAAGGGGCACAAGTTTGACAAAAGGAAGCGTTTGCTGTAAAAAGGCAGTGTATTTAGGGCAGATAGTATCATCAGTAGGGAGAAGGGTTACCCCAGTACATGCAGCAGCAATGCAAGGCACACCACAGCCAAACACTGTGAAGGAGATGCAACAGATATTGGACCCGTGCAGTTACTACCAGACCTGGATATTTGATTATTCTACTTACACCAAACCCCTCCGATAGTGAAAGGCCCTGTAATTTGTCAAGTGAAATGATTGAATAATTCAAGGAACTAAAGAATGCGATCAGTAATGCACCTGTTTTAGTGACCCCACATTATAATAAACCGTTTTTTTCTGCATTCACATTTTAATGGTGAGGAGATGACAGCTGTCCTCACCCAGAAAACTTTGCAAGGACACAAGATGCTGGCTTATTACAGTGGTCTTCTAGACCCAGTAATACAGGGGCATTTTCCATGTGAGCAAGCAATTGCATCAGCAGCAGCACTTGCCATAAAAAAATCATCCACCATTACCCTGGGCTGCTTAGAAAAATCAAAATCTGCCTTTACCACCCAACGAGTTTCTGAGAGGGAAGTAATTTTATCAAATCACTAAATTATCATAGTAAGATGTAACATAGTTAACCCAGCAAAATGGCATGCAGACACACTGTAGCCAGGTGACAATATATATGATTGTACTACATATCATGAGATATTAGATGACCTAACATGTGCTAACTATTGCTCTATCTTTACCACCCTCTTCATGGGCAAACTCTTGGAGAAGTTGGTCTTCCCCCAACTGATCCATCATACTGAACTTTCTGGTTTTCTCCAAGACCATCAGTCTGGATTTCTATCATCCAGAGGCACTGAAACTGCTCTCCTGTGTACCTGTGAAGATTTTCTCCATATTCTTGAATACAACTCTCCTGCTCTTCTCAATCTCCTTGATCTCTTCTCGGCCTTTGACACAGAGAACAATTGTATTCTCATAAAATGGCTGTGCAATACCTTTGACATCATGGACCAGGCACTGGATTGGCTGTTAGCTAGGAAGGTCTAACTAACCATCCCAGTGTTATGCCTGTCAGGGCTGGGACAATTGGCAGTGTTTTGGGGGTTTTGGGGGTTTTGGGAGGAGGTAAAAGGGCCCTGGGGAGTCCCATCACCTTGTCCAGGCGTGTTCTCCTTCCGTTTTGCAGGACAAAGGCCTTTTCGGGAAGGAGAACCGCCCAGGGACTACATTACCCAGCAGGCCGAGCACATCACGAGCCTGCTGGGAGGAAAAGGATCACACGAGCGCTAATGCGCATGCGCGAGCCGCGCCCAGGTAGCAGCGCTCGCAATCCTGGCCATCGGCGAGAGAGGACGTGTTTCCCTCGAGCTCCTGCAGGCACGCCTACGCGGGGCACAGCCCGCCAGCTCTACCCCCGGCCCCGCGTACATGAAAGAGCTAAGTACAAGTCTTTTACTTAGACAGCTGATTTCTCCCGTGGGGAGTGAACGTGTTGCACGCTGAGGAATTATACTGTTGACGTTTTCGGAAGCACGACTTTATTGCATGCAAAGCAAGATACTAACCCAGAGTTGGAGTTAGCTTGGCGGTGAAGCAACCGCACCGTTAACAGATCTTTAACCCTTTAGGGAACGTTCCGTTGGAACGGCAATTTCGCACGCACGTGCACTGACTTTGTTTTGCTATTTTCAGCTCATTTGTTTGATCGGATCGGTGAGACATATCACGCCTATCAACCCGAAAAGGCCGAAGGACCTAGAACTCCACAGAACATTGAGCTAAGTGCTTTAGCACCTCGTGTGCATGTTATTTGTTTGTTGCTACTTTTGCACAGGGTGTGGTGGGGAACACGTAATCTGCATATTGGTGGGGAGGTAACCACGATATGATGTGAGGTTGGTAGGGTTTGCCTTCATGAAGTAATGAGGGCATAGTTCATGTTTGAGAAGGCAGTGTGAAAATCAGTCAACACTAGAGAACACTGTTCTAGGTGCAAGCTGGTCAGAGGCTCCAGTACAAAGGCCTCCAAGGAGAATTTCTGTGAGAGTGATGTGAGAGTGATGTGTGTGCGAAGTCAACTCCTACAACCATCCGCAAGAGGAGCCTTGGAGCCGAGGAGCATGTTTCCCTGAAACCCCCTTTCCCATCCATTGTGATACCCTAAACCTCTCTCCGGTTATCCTGAACTTCCTCTACCCATCCATTCAACGAACCCTAACCCTCTTTCCCCAGAGGGTTGCGGTGGTCTGCGGTTTTCATTTCCCAGGTGCCAAGACCCAATGGGGAGGGAGGAATTTGTGCTGCCTCTGCGCCTGTCAAGAGGAGTGAGGATCTGACAGAATTGCGAGCCCACGTATTCTTTCGGCGCCTAGGCAGCACAATCATGGCAGATGTAGTAGCCCTTCTCCAGGACCTCAAGGCTGAATTGGCAGCAACCAGGCAGGACTATCAGAACTTAGCAGGTCAAGTCCATACCCTGACTATCCAGACTCAGGCCAAAGCAACGCCCTTGCCCAGACAACCCCCACCAGTGCCAGTACAAGTGCAGGTAGCCACGGAACCATCCCTGCCTCTTGCTGCACCCGAAAGATACCATGGGGACCCACAGAAATTTAGCCAGTTCATCATGCAGTGTCAGTTGCATTTTTTGACCAAGCCAGGATTTTTTAGAACCGCACAAGCCCGCACAGCATTCGTAATATCCTATCTCACGGGGGATGCAGCTTCTTGGGCAACACCACTGGTTCGCAAAGACAATGCCTTATTGTACAACTGGGATACCTTTGTAGATGAATTCGGTAAAATATTCAACCGTAGGGCTGCAACATTGATTAAAGATCGAGAATTGCTGACACTGAGGCAAGGAAGCAGAGACCTGGTTTCGTATGTCACGGCTTTCAATCGATTGGCTGTGGAAACTGATTGGCCCCAGGAAAAGAGAATGGCCCTGTTCTATCAGGGTCTAAGGGAGGACCTGAAGGATTTAATCGCACAAGTAGACCCCCAACCAGAAGACTGTTCCACCATGATTGATCTGGCATTACGATTAGATCAGAGACAAAGTGAACGTCGCCAAGACCGTCGTAAATGGGACAGTAAGCCTATGGTTCGGCTAGACCAACAGAAAAACTCCAAGTTATCCGAGAAGGGAACCGAGGAACCGATGCAGATTGGAACCATACGAGGCCCCTTAACCAAGGAGGAGAAAGAGAGAAGAAGGAGAGAAAAATTATGTCTATACTGCGGAAAGTCGGGCCACTTCGTCCGAGAATGCACTAATAAACCATCCACCAAAGGAACCCAGTTGGGAAACGCCCCAGCTCGTCCGTGAGGGGGGTGAGGGCGAGCGAATCTGAAGCTACCCCAAAGATGCTAGCAAATGTTCATCACACTTCGTCTGCTAACATTATGCTGGCTGGCCATCTGGAAGTACAAGGAAGGAGCATACCAGTGTCACTGATGGTCGACTCAGGGGCCACTGGTAATTTTGTAGACGATCAAGTAGCTAAAAAACTAGGACTTTCATTGGTAACTAAAGAACAGCCTGAGCAAGTGAAATCAGTGGATGGATCACCGTTGGTTTCAGGCCCAATCACTCAGCATACACAGCCCATGCAATGAAAGTGTGGGAAGGGACATCAAGAAAGTATTGAGTTTGATGTGATTTCTGCACCACAATTTGGATTCATTTTGGGCCTAACTTGGCTAAGACTCCACAATCCAGCCGTGGATTGGGCCGCAGGAACTCTGCAGTTCTCGTCAATGCATTGCCAGGCTAATTGCAGTGTGGGGAAGTGTCGTCCCCACTACGTAGGAGGCAGCACAGAAGAGGTTTTACCAGAGGAGTATGTGGAGTATCGGGATGTCTTCAGTAAGGTGGCCGCCGAGACTTTACCACAACACAGGCCATTTGACTGTCGCATAGACCTAGAAGCGGGCGCTGTGCTACCTTGTAGCAGAATATACGCGCTCACAGAAGCCGAGAATGAACATCTGAAGGAATACATCGAAACCAATTTAGCAAACGGCTTCATACGACATTCTACGTCCCCGGTATCCTCCACTTTGTTTTTCATACCAAAAAAGACGGGAGACCTGAGGACGTGCATCGATTATAGAGCGATAAATCGCATTACCATCAAAAACCGTTACCCGTTGCCCTTAATCCCAGTGTTGTTGGACCAAGTACGAGGATCCACCGTATACACGAAGTTAGATCTGCGAGGCGCGTATCATCTGGTGCGCGTCAGAGAGGGCGACAAATGGAAAACGGCCTTTCGGACCAAGTTTGGTCTGTACGAATATCAGGTCATGCCCTTCGGGCTGTGTAACGCCCCAGCAGCATTCCAGCACTTTTTAGACGAGGTGTTACGTGGTTACTTAGATGTCTTTGCCATTGTGTACATCGATGATATCTTAATCTATTCTCGCAACGCTGCTGAACATCAGGGCCATGTGAAGGCTGTCTTACAGAGGCTACGGGATCATAAATTGTATGCCAAGCTTGAGAAGTGCCAATTTCATCAAACCACAGTTGAATTCCTAGGATTTATCCCGTCACCTCAAGGCATCACAATGGATCAAAAGAAAGTGCAGGCCATTGCCAACTGGCCCTCTCCGAGTTCAGTGAAGGACATTCAAACGGTGTTAGGATTTGCTAATTTCTACCGCCGGTTTATTGACGGTTTTGCCAAGAAGGTCCATTCCATTACACAACTACTACGAAAAGGAGTTCCGTTTCAATGGAACAAAAAGGCGGAAGCAAGTTTTCGCACTTTGAAAGAAGCGTTCGTGACAGCACCAGTGTTGCAGCATCCGGACCCTGCTAAGCCTTACGTCATAGAGACCGATGCATCTAGTTATGCGGTGGGTGCTATTTTGTCGCAGCGTGACAACAATGGGCAATTACACCCAGTCGCTTACTATTCGCGAACATTGTTACCGGCAGAATAAAATTATGTTATTGCAGACAAGGAATTGTTGGCTATTAAGGTGGCCTTCGATGAGTGGCGTCATCACCTCATGGGAGCCCATCATCCCATTACCATCTATACCGACCATCGTAATTTGCAATTCTTGAAATCCGCCAGGGCGCTTAGTCCAAGACAACTCAGGTGGGCCATGCAATTCTCAGAATACGACTTCGTCGTCACATATCGACCTGGAGTAGAACATCGAAAAGCAGATATACTCTCTAGGTATCCGGAGGCAAATTCGGCTCTATCAAAGACCAAAGAAGAACCCAAACCAATTGTGGACCCGGCATGAATAATTGGAAGTGTGGTGGTAGACGCCATGTTTGAAAAAATCCGAAAAGCCATGTCAGCGCAAGATCTGGTGCAATGGGCTAGCAGGAATCAAGAGCAAACTATCAAGGAAGGGTTACCATTTCACAAATCAGCGCTATACTTACCTACTATACCGCTTCGACAACAAGCCATCAGGTGGTGCCACGACTCCCCTTTCGTGGGTCATCCTGGAACACTGAAGACCAAGGAGCTAATCATGCGTCATTTTTGGTGGCCTAGTGTACAAAAAGATGTGAAGCAATATATCTCAAACTGTGAAACCTGTTTAAGGAACAGAACTGAGCACAGAAAACCTGCAGGTCTGTTGCAGCCCCTTCCAACTCCTCCGGCACCATGGCACACGGTATCATTGGACTTAATTGTCGAACTACCACCAAGTCAGGGGTTTTCAGCTATACTGGTAGTTGTGGACTACTTAACTAAAATGGCTCATTTTGTACCGTTAGTTTCAGATCGAGGGCCTCAATTTACTTCGCGATTCTGGCAGGCTTTTTGCAAAACAGCAGGGATTGAGATTCGGTTGTCCACCAGTTACCATCCTTCAACAGATGGTCAAACCGAGAGACTTAATCAGAGCTTGGAACAATATTTGCGTTGTCTGACTCAAGGAAAAGAACACGAATGGGCAGAAGTGATTTGGCTGGCCGAACTGGCTTACAACAACGCCGTACATGCATCAACTAAGGTCACCCCATTTTATTGTGCTTATGGCTATCACCCACGATTCCAGCCTGTGGCACATGAACCAGTGCCCGAAGTCCCGGCAGTCAGGGAGAGACAGAAACATTTGGAGAGCATCTGGCGAGCTGCGCAATACAGTCTAAACCTCGCTAAAGCAGCTTACAAACACCATGCTGACAAGAAGAGGAGACCAAGTCCTCCATACCAGGTGGGGGATCAAGTGTGGCTTTCGACACGAAATCTTCAGCTACAGGGCTCCCGCAAATTTAGCCCTCGATACATTGGCCCATTTCCAATTAAAGCTCTGGTGGGTCCTGTAGCAGCAAAGTTACTCTTACCCCCATCCATGAAAATACACCCGGTGTTTCACATCTCATTACTCAAACCAGCCCCAGTTTCCATAACATCCAAGAAACCCCCACCGGTCTTAAAAGATGGCATCCTTGAATATGAAGTCCACAAAATCCTAGACTCACGCCGTAAACAGGGATCACTCTGGTATTTGGTGGACTGGAAGGGGTATGGCCCAGAAGACCGCTCATGGTAGCCAGCATGTAATATCCATGCTCCTCGGCTCCTCCGCCAATACCATGTGTTACATCCCACTAAACCAGGACCTGCTGGAGGGAGGGGGAGTACTGTCAGGGCTGGGACAATTGGCAGTGTTTTGGGGGTTTTGGGAGGAGGTAAAAGGGCCCTGGGGAGTCCCATCGCCTTGTCCAGGCGAGTTCTCCTTCCGTTTTGCAGGACAAAGGCCTTTTCGGGAAGGAGAACCGCCCAGGGACTACCTTACCCAGCAGGCCGAGCACATCACGAGCCTGCTGGGAGGAAAAGGATCACACGCGCGCTAATGCGCATGCGCGAGCCGCGCCCAGGGAGCAGCGCTCGCAATCCTGGCCATCGGCGAGAGAGGACGTGTTTCCCTCGAGCTCCTGCAGGCACGCCTACGCGGGGCACCGCCCACCAGCTCTACCCCCGGCCCCGCGTACATGAAAGAGCTAAGTACAAGTCTTTTACTTAGACAGCTGATTTCTCCCGTGGGGAGTGAACGTGTTGCACGCTGAGGAATTATACTGTTGACGTTTTCGGAAGCACGACTTTATTGCATGCAAAGCATGATACTAACCCAGAGTTGGAGTTAGCTTGGCGGTGAAGCAACCGCACCGTTAACAGATCTTTAACCCTTTAGGGAACGTTCCGTTGGAACGGCAATTTCGCACGCACGTGCACTGACTTTGTTTTGCTATTTTCAGCTCATTTGTTTGATCGGATCGGTGAGACATATCACGCCTATCAACCCGAAAAGGCCGAAGGACCTAGAACTCCACAGAACATTGAGCTAAGTGCTTTAGCACCTCGTATGCATGTTATTTGTTTGTTGCTACTTTTGCACAGGGTGTGGTGGGGAACACGTAATCTGCATATTGGTGGGGAGGTAACCACGATATGATGTGAGGTTGGTAGGGTTTGCCTTCATGAAGTAATGAGGGCATAGTTCATGTTTGAGAAGGCAGTGTGAAAATCAGTCAACACTAGAGAACACTGTCCTAGGTGCAAGCTGGTCAGAGGCTCCAGTACAAAGGCCTCCAAGGAGAATTTCTGTGAGAGTGATGTGAGAGTGATGTGTGTGCGAAGTCAACTCCTACAACCATCCACAAGAGGAGCCTTGGAGCCGAGGAGCATGTTTCCCTGAAACCCCCTTTCCCATCCATTGTGATACCCTAAACCTCTCTCCGGTTATCCTGAACTTTCTCTACCCATCCATTCAACGAACCCTAACCCTCTTTCCCCAGAGGGTTGCGGTGGCCTGCGGTTTTCACTTCCCAGGTGCCAAGACCCAATGGGGAGGGAGGAGTTTGTGCTGCCTCTGCGCCTGTAAAGAAGAGTGAGGATCTGACAATGCCAATGACACATAACTTTCCTTCAAACTTCCCTCTACCTCCCCTTCTTCCTCCTCTCGCATCCCCAACTGTCTTTCCACCATTCAGGCATGATGTGCAGCAAACAATCTCTTTCTCATTTTCAGTAAGATGGAGATCATCCTCAAAGGGACATGTGTGTTCTCTTTTCCTCCTATTCTCTGGCCCCCTAAAATAGGGCTGCAAGACTTTTACTTGGCCTCAATTCCAGGGACTGTATCTCTCCAGCCCTAAACACTGACTCCCAGTGGCTGCAGGGATCATGGATCAAAGTCAAGGCCCTCTGCATCACCCACAAGGCCTTCTGGGGCCTGGTGTCATGCTATCTCCAACGTTCTCTCCCTAAATACTGCCCTGTTAGAGCCCTATGCTGCTTTAATTCCAACTCTCTGTCAAACGCCTCTCCAAGCAGAGAGTGGGTGGTAGGTCTCTCTCCTCCATTGGTGTCACACTTTGGTACAACCGCCCTACCTCTCTTAAATTTGCGCCAGACCTCCTCCAGCTTCAGAAACTGCTCAAAACTCTGTTCTTCACTACCTCTTTCCCTCTTTCCTTCTTTCCCTAACCTGCAAATCACCCCACTGACTCTGTGACCGGTGGCCTGATCCTCATGAACCTCCCAGGATCTCAGGCCCTTCCGCCCAGTCAATACCAGCATCCCCCCACTGCACTGAACTAGGGCCCCTGCCTTGCAGCTCCACATACCACTCTTGAGAGTCTCCTGTAATAGCATGACTTAGGCTCTCCTCCTGGCTCCCCTTAGCACTTTCCTCCCAGGCCCTCCTCCAGCACATTCCTCTGCTCCCCCTTCCATCCCCTTCCCCTGCTCTTCTCTTCAATGCACTTCCACAGCCGATTGTCCCAAGGCCTAGTTGGCCCATGACTATTTATATATTACTGTTGTTTTTATGGCACTGTTATTATTTCCACTGTTCCCTTCCCATTTAGCCTTGTGCCACTTTGAAACACAACTCTGTTGTATAAAGTGCCTTATAAATGGCTCAATAAAATAAAATAAATACAATTTCTATAGAAAATTGGCAATCGGCTGCTAAAACCCTAGTCAAATCCTATATTGAATAGGGAAATGCCTTATATGCGGGCTTAGCAAAATATCAAATACTAAGGCTGACAAATATTTAAAATGCTGCAGTATGCCTAGTTTTCCAGCCAACTAAAGCCAAATCTATCACCCTCTTTTCAGCTGGAACTTCATTGGTTCACAGGCCAGCAGAGGATACATTTTTAAATCCTCTGTTGAGTGTTCAAGTGCTGGAGCAAATTGGCTCCCACTGCGCTACTGGAAAGGTACAAGCCCGAAAGGTGCTCAGGATCAATGCATAGCAACCTTTTGGAAACTCCCCACTCACATTAATTATCAAGGGTTGATAGACACGTTTTAATGGTTGGCCCCACCAAGGCTGGACTGGCCTATAGGGAACTCTGGAGATTACCCGGTGGGAATTTCCACATTTTCCCATAGGAAAAGGGCTGGGCTGGTGAAAATATGCAATATGGGGACACCTATTTCGAGGGCCTCATTTGGTTCCCAGTTCACCCCTGGGCACCACATTGTGGAATAAGCTCCCTGATGAAGCTACAGAAGGTGGCACCCTTAAGGTTATTTCGAAAATACTCAAAACCTTTCTCTTCTGCTGAACGTTCTAAGGGTATGTAGTCAAGTACATGCATCCAAAATCTGTGCTCAGATAAAGGAGTCCTTGTGTAGTCCTTCGGAATCAGCATGTTATACATGTAATACAATACATCGTTCATAAGAGTAGATCTATCACATTACACCATACAGTTACGTTTACACCCAGAAGCTAACACACACTCATTCAATAGAATTCTGGCTCTTCCCCACACAGAAAATCCATAACTGTGAGGCAGCAAAGTAGTGTGTCTGCCAGTGCCATCAGCAGCATCCAAAACCAAAGTAGCTGTAAATGAATGTTTATGGGTCAGCCAAGCCTCATCTGACTAGAATCCGGAATTTTATCATAACCATTGTTGAGAATAGATTTTCAATGCCAAATTGGTGATCATGGTGGCAGTAGACCTTCTGACATATGCCGTTGATGAAAACAAATGTTTCAGAGAGATAATGGCAAGTGCTGATACAAGTTTGCACATTCCCAGCCAAATTAACTTATTACCCAAGGATGTACCTTTGTCTTACGCTGCAGTGGGTTTTGCAGTGAGACATGCCTTGGACATGTCAGAAGGTGGGAATGTGAGAAAGTCGTATTAAAAGTCTTATTAACTCTGGATATGAGTATAACAGGTCAAAGCACTGATTGCTTGGCTGTAAAATTGCATTGATTCAATTTACCCTGCAGCGGTGGACCAGGTAAATCAACAGACACTCGGCATACTGTATACAAACAATCCACTTCATGCACGTATGTTTTAATGGTGTAAACCAGATTCGATCAGACATCTGGGATAACATGAAGCAGGTGGGAGCAGAGTGGATAACTCCCCAAAATCGTTCAGTGGACTTTGTTGCAGCAGACAATGTTGTATTAAGGGTGCAAAGCAAAATGCATGCACTTTATTTTACTCATGTTGTCCACATTGTGGTGACATGTTTTGTCAGTGATTGCTCCCCCAACTGTGATAAACTTGCTGTGGTACACAAGATCTGATATCATTGCAGGAAGTGATACAGCACCGGAAATGTTTTGTACAAAAACCCTCACACCACCAGCTAAACATTTATGGTTCAGACCCCTGGATGTCAACATTGCTTAGGGTTGCCTGGTTGTGTGAGCAAAGCAATGCCATAAGTAACTAACTACAGCTGCAGTCACAGTCGATCATTGCAGGGGTCCATCATCACCCTGACTCAGCAGCAGCTCATGTTCACTGTATGTTGCTTGCTATCACACTTCGAGTAAGCCATGCAGAGTGTCAGCAATAGCTCTGTCTCACTGACTAAGGTAGTATCATTCTTCTGCTTGCTCAAAATTAACCTGTCCATAAGAACAATGGAACATGATCAAATTGGCAAGTCAGACATTGTGCTGCTGGTGAAAGAATAACTGGTGATCTTTCAGAATGGCCTGTGTTAAAAAAATAAATAAAGAACAAATCAGGTATCTTTTGGTATCATTAGCTAACCCATGTTCTATGGTGAAAGTGTTCTGACTATGGGCAGTAGGACAACACATCCAGAAGATGTATTTAAAATGTGCAAGCCTGCATTGAAAACGTCTTTGCAAGATCACTTGTTTGAAGAGCAGAGCCTTGAATGCAAGTGAATGGCAATCACGCATCACAAAATGTCAATGAGAAGTCTGTCTTCATCTGGTACAAATGTCTCCACTTCAACTGTTCCGAGTGCCAGTGCACCCCATGCACAGTACACACATCTCACACACCCCTGTGGGACTTGGTTGCAGATTCTGCATTCACCAATTTCTATGTGTCTGGGAGAGCAACATGTAGTGGCAGCTACATAGATAGTAGATGACTTGTTGAGCGTCACATGCCATCTTAGAAAGTACGATAATAAACAGCGCTTGTTTGTGCGGCCTTTGACATCATAAGATACCCCACCATTTACGTACAGTTTGTTTATTTAGTGCTGCTCGACCTATCCTCTCTGCTCAAATATCTTGCATTTAGTTACTCTGGAGCCATAGCCACATTCTTGTGTGTGATCTATTAACAAGGGGCAACCTAAATGGAATAACTGACCAAAGATGAAGGCCGAGTTCCTTTATATGCGCATGGAATTCCCCAGTGACTTTTAAAATCCTTTTTACGTATGCTAAGGGACATTATATTCCTCATTATTCATGGCTTTACAACGCAATCCCCGTTCTTACCGGTTTTCTTGCTTAATATATTTATTTTCAAGTTGCTGATAGGTATAATCAATGTAGAAGCTGATTGTACTAAAACGAAATAGGCAGCTTCTAATATGTTTCATAAAATGCATCTAAAAAGTTTCGTTTTTTGCTTTAAAGTAAGCAATTAGCATGCACATTCTGGCTCTCAAGTTAAACTCTAAAGGTGCACAAAATAAACATACAACCATAAAAGGTCAGTTAGCAGTTAATGGGCCTCATTACGACCCAGGCGGTAAGTTACCGCCTGGGCCGTGACTTTACCACCATGGCGTAAAATATGTTTACGCCATGGTGGTTGGCGGATTTACCGCCCCATTCCAACCTTGGCGGGGCGGTAAATCCCCATTTTCCCATTTACCCTTCCCCATTCCCATTTGCCCCATAGGGCATAATGGGAGTGGGGAAGGCGTTAATTACGCCACCGTAAATTACGGTGGCGTAATTAACTCCATGGTCCCTTAGCACCATGGATTTTAACACCTGCTAAAAGCAGGTGTTAAAACCTCCATGGCGCTAAGGGACCTCGTACTCAGGCGGTAAGTGTCGGCGCTGTTTACCGCCTGAGTTGTAATGAGGCCCAATGACTGTACAGTGTCACAGAAAAATATTTTGCAAGAACAAAAAAATTGAAAGCGTGTCACTGCTTTAATTGCTGCAGTGGCTGCTGAAATTCCATTTTGCGCTTGCTCAAGCAGCATGAATTGTGACATCACAACAGAAGCATAGTAACTGATTACAGAGCAGTTGTGATGACATTTGCTTTTACAGGTCCATAGTGATGTCACAACTATCCTGTAATAAGAACATTATTTACAGGTATTTATAGTGCTAAGATAATAATAATAATACTAATAATAATAATAATAATAATAATAATAATGTGTTTTAGGGCTTCAACGAGCTATCCTAGTTTGATGTCCTTCCATGGTCTGATAGCCTTCATGTCAATATGTAGAACTGCACCGAAGGTTATAAGGTCAAGGAGGATGGGAAATGGTCATCCTGTTAAACCGTTATCATATAATGCCTCCTTAATATGAACATTGGCCTAAGCCCATTTGCGTTACGCAGAAAACCGTGTTCGCAAAGTTCCGATTTTGGGTTAACTTCGCCGCCATTTTAAGACTCATCCGCCATTTTGATTTCGACTCATGTTCCATGTTCTAAAATGGTGGACTGTGTTTTCGACTTGCAGTTGAGTTGAACAACCTTTGACTTTCGTTAATGTTTAGGTGGACCGAGAGCCGACTGTTTAATTCATGCAAAGAAACCTTGCTCTTCATATGAACTGTCATTTAAGTGTTGTCTGCGCTCACAAGCCTCATCCTCGTATAAACACCAAAACAATGAAGAGTAAACTTCGATTGTATGCTTTTGCTGAACTGCATTTTAGCAACTCTTGGAATAAGGCTTACTATGGACCCGAGAACCTACAGCATCATTGTATTTTCATGGACATGTAAACTTGTTTAATCCTTTGTATAATATTATAACATCTGTCATGTGAACCAGACACAAACTCTAGCCCGCAAATTATTAACTTGGAGAGAGGTTGGACAATATTGCTAAAATGGTAGAAATATGTCTGTGTTTAGATGTCCAGCACTCTCACTCCCCACTGTGTCTGCTGGTACACAGTGTGAGGTGTTGGGAGCCAGATAGCTATCTATTTTGCTTTGTAAACTGTACAGTAATAAAAGATACTTGTATCTTTTCAGCCCGTGATTGGTGTATTTCATTTGTGGTACTAAGCCTCGATATTTCTTTGGTCTTTCAGGTGGTGCCCGAATAAGAGAAGACACAGCCATTGGACCGGGATAGGACGGTGAGAAAAAAAAGGGGGCCCCTTTGTATGAGATGTGACACCTCGACAGTACTGCACGTTCCGATCCCTGGACATTGAGCACACGGTTCGAGGAGGCATCATGACGAGGGTCCACATATCGAGGCGGGCAGTTTTGCCAAAATCACCCACCACGAGGGTCCTTTGTCCTTTGTAATCCGATCGGACCTCCTCAATCCTTTGTAATCAGATGAGTCATGCCCCGATTCCTAAGTATCCTGATATTTGGTTGCAGTTTTGTCCTCATGAGCACAAACAATGCCAAGTAACACCAGTGATCTGACATGCCTGGGAAATTGTCTGCCTGTTTCAGGGTTTTATTCCACAGAGACAGACAATCTTTGGAATTTGACCGACCGGCACCACAGGAGGGGTCGCCGGCATGTACTATGTACTGTAAGTACGGCATTGGTAGTATAGTATTCAACAATATTTGGCACAGAAAAACTAGACATGTTTCTGAATTTCAGTGGCCAGTTCATGGTAGTTTTGAGATTGCCCATATAGAGTATTTAGAGTCTATATTGTTAAAGAAAAAAACTAAGCCTGCAGCATTTGTTGTTGTTCAGAATTGGAAAAAAGAAGCTATGCAGAAACTTAAGAGTAAAGCGAAGCATGCATGTCGTCATATGTCTAATTCAGAAAGGGCATTATTGTATGATCAACAGAAACATTCAGAGTCTGTTAGAAACAAGGATAGGGCTTTCCAACTTGGTGTACAGAAAATATATCTGTTTAAAGATTTTCATGTCTCAGATTAACTAATTGATAAACTTTTAAATGAACGTAGGCAAGGTGCCACTGCACCACCTCCTATGTACCACTTCCTGCTGTTTTCCCTCTTCCCACTTTTGCACCTCCTCCCATAGCTCTCCTTGTTCTTCTTGTTGTTCCACCGCCACCAGCTTTCGCTCTTCTTCCTATTGTTGCTTCTCCTTCTGTATCTCCACCTTTACTGACTATTACTGTTCCAGTGATTCCGTCTTTGTTGCCAGCGGTAGTGTCTCTACTACCTGTTGTACAGGATTTGTCTGCTCTCTCTTTCCCAAGTGCTTCTGCTCCTCTTGTACCAAATAAAGGGGCGAGTGCTGAATTAAAAGTAGTGACTTGTAGTAAAGTTTCCAAAGATAAGAAGAGAGAATTGTATGCATGGGCTAAGACATATAGAGAAAGGTGAAAAATCGGCTGTCTTAGCTACACTTCTTGATCTAGAATGTATTCCTGAACAGAATGTTTTTATTGAGGGGATGGGAATACACTTGGCCGTAATGTGGAATGATTTGACGGACATGGATGTCCCACAAGGGTTAAGGGATTTGAATGTCTTAGCTTATTCAAGAGACACTGTGGAGAATGTAAATGAGCATGTCAAGAGAGTTTTTGAGTTTAGGAGGGAGTTAGAACGGTTACAGAATGTTGAAGTAGATGGTGATAGAGTGGACGCTTTGTATGTGCAGAACCGGTTCCTTACTCCTTATAAACCAACGAGTGAAAAGATGTGAATTTGCACAAGGGATGCACTTAGATGGATTTCGGATGTGTCGATATCTCCCATACAAGTATGTGATACGTTTAGTCTGTATACTCCAGAAATGCAGAAGTGTTACAGGTATTGGTAGAAAACCTGCAGGATGAGTGTATGAAGAAAAAGATTTGTTGTCCTGCAGATTTGATGATATTTATAAGAGAGCATTTGCACCCGATACTGCTTCGACTACAATCTGGCCCTATTGCTTAACAAATGTTTGGAGGTGCCTACTTCTCAGTTGCCTATTAGAGAGGTTCCTCCGATATTTGTTCCTAACGTTGAGATTCAGGCTGATGTTGCAACAGGCACAGCAGCAACTACTATTGAAGCTCACTATGTATCACAATTTGTTCATGTCCCGTTCTCCAGACAAGAAGTGAACACTATTAGACAGTTGATTCCAGACATTAGGTAAAATCCAACAGAGTTTTATAAAGAAATAAAATCTGTCTTACATTAGTCAGTTTTTACCCTGGGTGATCTAGACTTGTTGTTCTCTGTGATCCTACATGCTGATTTATGGAAACAGATTAGGACTGTAGATGATCAAGCAGGACTGGGTGACACGTGGGTTAACTTGGTGTGGTTAGACGAAGAAAGGAAAGCTGGCGAGAGACCTCCGCAGGTGATACTGACATTGATAGACAAAATAGTAACAGAATTAAAGACTGTGGTTCCTGAGAGAAGGATTGTTTGGGACAAACTCACTGCTTGTACCCAAGGGAAATCTGAAGGTGCTACCAAATTCTTCAATCGGTTCGAACAAGTTTTTTCAGTTTTTAGCAGACAGGATTTAAGCACTGAGTCAGGGAAAAGGTGGTTTGTGGATACATTTGTGCGTGGATTTTTACCTGATATCCAATCACAAATCATGACTTCCGAAAGGGCTTGGGAAGCTAAATTACAGTACGAAGTATTGCATATGGGCGTGTTCAGGTGAGCGTGGGTGAGAGCCCGAACCTCTTGGGCCTTGTGATCTGGGCCTTGTTTTCGTGCTTGAGCCCCCCGGGCCCTACCTGCAGCGTTGTCCGCCCCGTGTCCCTGCTTCCCCCTTCCTCCCTCCTCCCGCCCCCAGCCATCCCCCGTGGTGTGATTGGCTGCTCTAAGGCAGCCGGCGAACCTAGTCGCCGTCCCAGCTCCCGACCGCCTTTCCATCCGGGCGTGTTCAGGTGAGCGTGGGTGAGAGCCCGACCCTCTTGGGCCTTGTGATCTGGGCCTTGTTTTCGTGCTTGAGCCCCCCGGGCCCTGCCTGCAGCGTTGTCCGCCCGTGTCCCTGCTTCCCCTCTCCTCCCTCCTCCCGCCCCCAGCCGTCCCCCGTGGTGTGATTGGCTGCTCTAAGGCAGCCGGCGAACCTAGTCGCCGTCCCAGCTCCCGACCGCCTTTCCATCTGGGCGTGTTCAGGTGAGCGTGGGTGAGAGCCCGACCCTCTTGGGCCTTGTGATCTGGGCCTTGTTTTCGTGCTTGAGCCCCCCGGGCCCTGCCTGCAGCGTTGTCCGCCACGTGTCCCTGCTTCCCCTCTCCTCCCTCCTCCCGCCCCCAGCCGTCCCCCGTGGTGTGATTGGCTGCTCTAAGGCAGCCGGCGAACCTAGTCGCCGTCCCATCTCCCGACCGCCTTTCCATCCGGGCGTGTTCAGGTGAGCGTGGGTGAGAGCCCGACCCTCTTGGGCCTTGTGATCTGGGCCTTGTTTTCGTGCTTGAGCCCCCCGGGCCCTGCCTGCAGCGTTGTCCGCCCCGTGTCCCTGCTTCCCCTCTCCTCCCTCCTCCCGCCCCCAGCCGTCCCCCGTGGTGTGATTGGCTGCTCTAAGGCAGCCGGCGAACCTAGTCGCCGTCCCAGCTCCCGACCGCCTTTCCATCCGGGCGTGTTCAGGTGAGCGTGGGTGAGAGCCCGACCCTCTTGGGCCTTGTGATCTGGGCCTTGTTTTCGTGCTTGAGCCCCCCGGGCCCTGCCTGCAGCGTTGTCCGCCCCGTGTCTCTGCTTCCCCTCTCCTCCCTCCTCCCGCCCCCAGCCGTCCCCCGTGGTGTGATTGGCTGCTCTAAGGAAGCCGGCGAACCTAGTCGCCGTCCCAGCTCCCGACCGCCTTTCCATCCGGGCGTGCTCAGGTGAGCGTGGGTGAGAGCCCGACCCTCTTGGGCCTTGTGATCTGGGCCTTGTTTTCGTGCTTGAGCCCCCCGGGCCCTGCCTGCAGCGTTGTTCGCCCCGTGTCTCTGCTTCCCCTCTCCTCCCTCCTCCCGCCCCCAGCCGTCCCCCGTGGTGTGATTGGCTGCTCTAAGGCAGCCGGCGAACCTAGTCGCCGTCCCAGCTCCCGACCGCCTTTCCATCCGGGCGTGTTCAGGTGAGCGTGGGTGAGAGCCCGATCCTCTTGGGCCTTGTGATCTGGGCCTTGTTTTCGTGCTTGAGCCCCCCAGGCCCTGCCTGCAGCGTTGTCCGCCCTGTGTCCCTGCTTCCCCTCTCCTCCCTCCTCCCGCCCCCAGCCGTCCCCCGTGGTGTGATTGGCTGCTCTAAGGCAGCCGGCGAACCTAGTCGCCGTCCCAGCTCCCGACCGCCTTTCCATCCGGGCGTGTTCAGGTGAGCGTGGGTGAGAGCCCGACCCTCTTGGGCCTTGTGATCTGAGCCTTGTTTTCGTGCTTGAGCCCCCCGGGCCCTGCCTGCAGCGTTGTCCGCCCCGTGTCCCTGCTTCCCCTCTCCTCCCTCCTCCCGCCCCCAGCCGTCCCCCGTGGTGTGATTGGCTGCTCTAAGGCAGCTGGCGAACCTAGTCGCCGTCCCAGCTCCCGACCGCCTTTCCATCCGGGCGTGTTCAGGTGAGCGTGGGTGAGAGCCCGATCCTCTTGGGCCTTGTGATCTGGGCCTTGTTTTCGTGCTTGAGCCCCCCGGGCCCTGCCTGCAGCGTTGTCCACCCCGTGTCCCTGCTTCCCCTCTCCTCCCTCCTCCCGCCCCCAGCCGTCCCCCGTGGTGTGATTGGCTGCTCTAAGGCACCCGGCGAACCTAGTCGCCGTCCCAGCTCCCGACCGCCTTTCCATCCGGGCGTGTTCAGGTGAGCGTGGGTGAGAGCCCGACCCTCTTGGGCCTTGTGATCTGGGCCTTGTTTTCGTGCTTGAGCCCCCCGGGCCCTGCCTGCAGCGTTGTCCGCCCCGTGTCCCTGCTTCCCCTCTCCTCCCCCCTCCCGCCCCCAGCCGTCCCCCGTGGTCTGATTGGCTTGCTGGCCCCTTTTGACTGACCCTTCCAGGGCAGCCCCCTGCCCGGCAGCCCTTGCGGCTAAGGGCCCGGGGCAAAGGGCGGCTCCTACATTGGCGGCTCCAGGACGTGTCTGCAGGTGTCCGCAGGGGAAGCAAAGGAAGCCAGACACCAACAAAACTGTGAGTATGGCATGGGTGGGGTGCAGAGCAATCACTCTACTCCAGAAAGCCCCTGTCACTCTACCTTACCTTCCATAGCATAGACTGCCATAGACTTAAATCAAGACATACCTAGGAAGACTTGCGACCACTGTAAATGGATTGTAAATACTGCCTTACGATGCACATGAACTTACTTGCCAACTTTAGCTAGTGCCACACGTGTAGGGAACTGAGCTTTAGCTTGCACCGCATCTAGATAAAAATTGGTATTCTTAACATGCACCACACCTACAAGAACCCTAGCCTGCGTCGCATCTAGATAGAAATGTGATTGTTAGCATGTGCCTCACTCAAGATTCTTAACTCTAGCTTGCGTCGCATCTAGATAGAAATGGGATCGTTAGCATGTTAGAAGTGTCCTCAATAGCCTCTGTGAAAAGTCGATTTTAGAAGTGTGCCCAATAGCCTCTCTGCTAAAGTTGAACCTAGAAGTGTCCCCAATAGCCTTCTGTGAAAACTGAATTTAGAAGTGTCCTCTATAGCCTCTTTGTTAAAGTTGAATTTAGAAGTGTCCCCAATAGCCTCTCTGAGAAAGTAGAATTTAGAAATGTCCCCAATAGCCTCTCTGAGAAAGTAGAATTTAGAAGTGTCCCCAATAGCCTCTCTGAGAAAGTAGAATTTAGAAGTGTCCCCAATAGCCTCTCTGAGAAAGTAGAATTTAGAAGTGTCCCCAATAGCCTTTTGTGAAAACTGAATTTAGAAGTGTCCTCAATAGCCTCTTTGTTAAAGTTGAATTTAGAAGTGTCCTCAATAGCCTCTTTGTTAAAGTTGAATTTAGAAGTGTCCCCAATAGCCTCTCTGAGAAAGTAGAATTTAGAAGTGTCCCCAATAGCCTTTTGTGAAAACTGAATTTAGAAGTGTCCTCAATAGCCTCTTTGTTAAAGTTGAATTTAGAAGTGTCCCCAATAGCCTCTTTGTTAAAGTTGAATTTAGAAGTGTCCCCAATAGCCTCTTTGTTAAAGTTGAATTTAGAAGTGTGCCCAATAGCCTTTGTGAAAAGTTGAATTTAGAAGTGTGCCCAATAGCGTCTGTGAAAAGTAGAATTTAGAAGTGCGCCCAATAGCCTCTCTGAGAAAGTTGAATTTAGATGTGTGCCCAATACCCCCTGTGAAAGTAGAATTTAGAAGTGTGCCCAATAGCCTTTGTGAAAGTTGAATTTGGAAGTGTGCCCAATAGCGTCTGTGAAAAGTAGAATTTAGAAGTGTCCCCAATAGCCTCTGTGAAAAGTTGAATTTAGAAGTGTGCCCAATAGCCTCTGTGAAAGTTGAATTTAGAAGTGTCCTCAATAGCCTCTGTGAAAAGTCGATTTTAGAAGTGTGCCCAATAGCCTCTCTGTTAAAGTTAAATTTAGAAATGTGCCCAATAGCCTCTGTGAAAAATTGAACCTAGAAGTGTTCCCAATAGCCTCTCTGTGAAAAGTAGAATTTAGAAGTGTCCCCAATAGCCTCTCTGTGAAAGTAGAATTTAGAAATGTGCCCTATAGCCTCTGTGAAAAGTTGAACCTAGAAGTGTTCCCAATAGCCTCTCTGTGAAAAGTAGAATTTAGAAGTGTCCCCAATAGCCTCTCTGTGAAAGTAGAATTTAGAAATGTGCCCAATAGCCTCTGTGAAAAGTTGAACCTAGAAGTGTCCCCAATAGCCTTTTGTGAAAACTGACTATAGAAGTGTGCCCAATAGCCTCTCTGTGAAAGTTGAATTTAGAAGTGTCCCCAATAGCCTCTCTGAGAAAGTAGAATTTAGAAGTGTTCCCAATAGCCTCTTTAGAACATTTTAGAAAACACTTGAATTGACCATATAACCCACCATATGCTTACTCTCTCCTTTACACCACCACTCAACTAGAACACAGAGATACTATGACACCATTCGGTATAACTGTTCTCATACCAACATCTGTCTCATACTCCACATCACTCTATGTAAACACTGCTGGTTACACACCCCCAGCCAGGCGTTCTCCTCAGGCCTAACGCAGCCACATCCGGTCTGGATTAATCCTGCCAGAACGAACACATACTCCTGACCCCTCAACCACCACACCTACCGCTAAGAAGCAGCTATTTCACGAATACCGCACAAGCTGCACACATACATGGTGCCCACACGCACCTTTGACTCTCTCTACTCCCTCTACTGATCTGAACTTCGGTTCCCAAGGGCGTTCAACTTACCAGCGCCTTCAGACCATACCAATGGTATATAAGGCGCTATATAAATGCAAAATAACAATAACAATAACAATATGGCTTAGTATTATGAAAATAGAGTCAATAATGAAAAACAGAGGATTGAAAAGAAAAGGGAGACCTGAAAACTAAAGTATTGTTGCAGCAGATAGTTAGAGGAACCAGAGGTGGGAGTACACAGTTTACAGGCCAGTTTGCACCACAAAGTAATACACAGTTGGGTCCTGTACACATGAACTAATGTGCTTATTTCAGACAAGAGCGTCATTGGCGAGCCCAATACCCGATTCCTCAGCAGAGATCGAATAACACATATGGTATCATGGGTAGATGATCCAGAGGCCGACCTGGGCTAGGGGGTCCTAGTAGGAGCTAGTTTGCTGAAAATCCACAGTCATTCTCGCAAGATAATCAGCAACCTAGTATAGATAGTAGAAATATTTTTGATAATCCTTCAACTGCCTATCTTTCTGAGGATCTTGTCATTGATGATATATTGTTTCCTTGGGACAGCCGAAGCAGGGTCTGGAACAGGTACCTATTCCCGTCGATCAGAAAGGGCCCTACGTTGAGAAGAAATTGGGGAATAGGAAGCATCTATTTTTGATAGATACAGGAGCACAAAAGTGTTCCATTGATCATTCACGGGTTCTAGATATTCCACTGTCAGGACAGAATAACATTTCTGTAGGGTTTTCTGGCAAGCCAGTGGTTAGTCCGGTTTCTCAGCCGGTACCAATTTCACTGGGGCCGTTCAAGGATCACTGTCCATTTCTTCTAACGACAAATTGTGGTGAGAATTTGTTGGGGTTGAATCTGTTGAAGGAATTAAATGTGATAATTCATTGTTCTTCGGATGGAGTATGTTTGACTATTTCACCCCAGTAATCTTCTGCCTCACAATTTTTGACTAGACCTTTACCGTCTGAATTTAAAAAAGTTCTGGCATGTGTATGGGCAGTTGACAACAATGATGTCGGCATTTTGCAAATTGAACCTGTTAAAATTATTTTGAAGCCAGGAGCTAAGTTTCCAAGTATTCCACAATATAAGATTTCAGTTGATGGTGAGCAAGCTCTAAAAAGCATAGTTTCTGATTTTGTTCATCGTGGAGTGATTGAGGAATTTGCAGGAAGTTTGTGCAATAGCCTGATTTTACTGGTGTATAAGAAAGGGGATAATGCGTTTCCTTTCTATTTTATTATTTATTTGCATGCTATCAATAAGATTGTTGCTCCACAATTCCCAATTGTGCCTGATGTAACCACAATATTAACAATGATTCCAGCTTCTGCTACTCATTTCAGTGTGGTGGATCTTAAGAATGCCTTCTTTAGTATTCCCGTACACGTGGAATGTAGATATTTGTTCGCGTTCACCTTAGGGGGACGCTCATTTACATTCACTTGTGTGCCATAAGGGTACATGCAGAGTCCGAGCATTTACAGAAGAGCTTTGAAAGAGCAGCTTGATACACTTGGGTTGCCTCCCATTTGTACAGTGTTGCAGTACGTTGACGATCTTCTTTTAGCTGCAGACTCAGAAGTTGCTTGCATACAGGGTACCGCGTTGTTGCTTATTCATCTAGCAGAGGATGGGCATAAGGCTTCATTGAAAACGTTTCAGTATTGTTGACAGGAGATTGCCTATCTAGGCTATCTCCTGTCAAAAGAGGGAAGAGACTGACACCTGAACAGATAAAAAAGCATCTCGGGCACGTCTGTCCCTAATACACAGCAGAGGTCAGAGCCTTGATAGGAATGGCTTCTTACTGTAGACCGTGGATCCCTAATGTTTCACTAGTGATAAAACCAATGTTGGCATTGACAAAGAAGGGCATTTCTTTGCCATTATCGTGGAACTTGGAACACCAGAAAGCTTTTGATCTGCTCATGGCTGCGCTGTGTTCATCCCCAGTTTTGGGCACACCAGATTATGACAAGGTCTTTGTGTTATATGTGCATGAATGTGATGGATGTGCTTTGGCTGTATTAACGCAGGAACATGGGGGGAAGAATAGACCGTGCAGTTATTTTTCCTCCACACTTGATCCTGTTGCATGCGTTTTGCCGAGATGTTTGAGAGCTGTCGCTGCTGCTGCTGCGTTCATAAAACAATGTGAGGGTATGGTTTTAGGTCACTCTTTAACCGTTATGGTACCCCACTCCGTAGACGTTCTATTAAACAGAACACAAAAGCAAAACCTTACTTCTGTACGATTAACAAGACACAAACTGATTTTATTTGCTCCGCATATCCAAATTAAGAGGTGTTGCATATTGAATCCGGCTGAATTATTGCCTCTTCCTCAAGACATTGCTTGCAGTGATGAAATGTCACATGACTGCCTCTATACTACAGGGCAAGAAACCAAAGGATGAATTGACTTAAATGATACACAATTGAAAGAACCACAAGGGGAGCTGTTTTGCGATGGCTCCTGCTTCAAACTTCCGGATGGTGCATCCACTGCTGCTTATGCCATCATTACATTAAGCACGATTGTGGAAACCATGAGAATTTCGTATAACTCCACGCAGGCACCAGAGATTATCGCATTGACTCGAGCTCGTGAACTTTCTGAAGGGCTTAGAGTAAATATATTTACAGATAGCCAGTATGCCTTTGGGATGGTTCACAACTTTGGTAGATGATGGGCAGAACGGGGTTTCTTGACCTCACACGAAACTAAAATCAAACATGGTACCTTGATAGTTCTGCTACTCTCAGCACTTGTGCTTCCTACTCAACTAGCAATCATGAAGTGCACCGCACATCAGAAAGTAACAGACAATGTAGGGAGAGCAAACACTTTTGCTGACAGGGTAGCTGAACAGACTGCCACTGATTTATATTCAGAAATGTATATAACAAATTAAGCTACGAATACCTCTATGATAGATGAAGGAATTGATTTGATACAAAATATTCAAGCTTATGCCAATCCAGAAAAACTTAAGCACTGAGCTGAGGGTTTAGCAAGTTTGGATGAGGAAGGTTGTTGGGTAGACAATGTAAGGAAAAGACGGATGCTACCCGATGCTTATGTCACTGCTATGGTTACGATGGCTCATGGTCCTAACCATATATGTGCTAGACAAATCTGTAAATTACTAGAACCTGTTTGGGTAAATGTACATATCTCAAAGACAGCTGAGCGATTGGTCCAAAACTGTATGGTATGCTGACAGCAAAATGTGGGGAAGGGTACATCGACACCGAGGGGTAGTTATGGGCCCCCCTCTGTGCCCTTCGAGGTAATACATTTCGACTTCATCGAAATGGAGCGCTGCTACAACTACAAGTACGTGTTGGTAGTCATTTGTGCCTTTAGCAAGTGGGTTGAAGCCTTCCCTGTGAAAGAAGCCACAGCAATGACAACGGTGAAAACCATGCTTAAGGAATATTTTCCTAGGTTTGGTTTGCCGAGAGTCATCTGGTCGGACAATGGTCCCCATTTTATTGCTTCTGTTATCCTGCAAATATGCGTGGGATTGCACATCGATAAACGGTTCCATTCGGCCAGGCACGCTCAGAGTGCTGGACTTGTAGTTCGACATAATGGTATCCTAAAGAACAAGCTAGCTAAAGTCTGTGCTAGCAGTAACTTGAAATGGCCATATGCCTTACCGGTAGTTTTATTATCCATGCAGATGACCCCACAGACTAGAACTGGATTCTCCCCCTACGAGATCATGATGGGGAGGCCAGCTAATATTTGGAATCTACCTAAACCTAAAAGACTGAAAGATGTGGAGCATTTACTCCTTTCTGAATACTGTTACCAGTTAACTCAAAACTTGTATTTGATGTATCAACAGGTGCAAGAAGCCCTCCCAGTTAAATATGAGGGGCCAGGTTATCGACTTCGACCTGGGGACTGGATGCTCACAAAAGCTTTTGAAAGAGCATCCTGTCTCGCACCGCGTTGGAGAGGACCGTTTCAGGTCCTGTTGGCCACACAGACTGCTGCACGAGTAGCAGGAAAGTGACACTGGATACACGCGACTCACGTCAAGAAAATACCTTTTCCTCTGCCACTCGACAAAGAAGAAGGGAACAAAACTGTTTGTTCTGCTCTGCATGATAAGCCTGTTTTGAACAACACCACAGGTGTCTCGGAGATTCTTCCTGAGCCTGTGGGGCCTGGGGAGACTGCTGTTTTGTTTTTGAATTCTTCCTCAGATCTTTCTGCACCCTTGAGCAATCTTGGTTCTGTTTCACCACTTCCATCAGGAAGCAACGACACTCTGTTCACAGATCACACCGGACCTGGAGTCTTGAGGTACGATCTGCGTCCACGGCACTAGACTTACAGCACAGCAATGCTGTGTCCACGAGAAACCACTGTTGAGCTAGTCCCTTGCCACTCTCTCATTGACACATAAGTAAGTGGCTGGGACCGGCAAAGTTACCTTCAAGAAAGATAAGCCATGTGGTCAGGAGATCACCAACGAACGAACTGAAAGAGTCTGACGGAGAAACTTTTTGAACGGATTTTGAGGAACAATGCCCTTCTCTAATTCTACTCGTACGGTGCAAGCTATCGGTCTTGTGGCTAACAAAGACATTGAGCATCAAAAATCAAGGACCTTGAGGACTTACTGTTTTCTTGTGATAATGTTAACTGGTCTACCAGTTCTACTTGTGCTTGGGTTTTGGTATATTGAGGGGGTGCGTCCACTTGAGACTTTGTTACCAACCAACATTGTTCCTACTATGTCTTCATCTTTTGTGTATCTGCACACTCTACCTTCTAGGAATTCCCAACACAGACAGAGTTACCACAATAATACTCTTCTATTAATTATGAATGAGACCCATGCGATTCTAAACAGAATGAATTGCTGGATATATTTGCCACAGCACGGGGAAAAGGGTTGGGCTGGTATATTCATCCTCTTCCTTTGACTACTGCATGCTACGCCTCTCTAAGGGCACTATTCTTTGGTCATTGGAATGATAGCATCTATGGGAACTTTGATGGTACTAATTTGAATGAATTCAAAAGACGAGTCCTGACGCCTCTGGGATGTTCCCTTTTTGCGAATAGGAGCAAACTCAATGTTGTTTCTATTAGGCCTTCCGATAGACTTTCTAGACCTTTCCAATCATTGATTTCTTTCAAGATGGCTCCCGTAGGCAACCGGGATGCCATGCCTCCTTCTTACACTATCAATCATAGCCCCAACTCTGTTTCCTTCTGCATACAAAGAATTGGTTCTCGGTCAATGGGTACTTTTGAGGGTTGTGCCAACATTGCAAATCGAAACTAGTGAGGACAGACTTTTGTATGTAGGTGATCGCATTTATTTTGTCTGTGGTGATGAAGCGTATCCTTGGCTACCTAGAGATTGGCAGGGTACTTGTTATTTGGGTATCTTGCTACCATGGGTATTTGTATCCAGCACCTCTAAGGTCTCTAGAGCTCGTCCAAGGCAGGACGAGAATGGTGATACTCCTTCGCAGGTCATGGGTGATGTAGCGAAATCCTTTGTGCCATTTTGGGGACAGATCATGAACTTCGAGGATATTAGGAGACTGGCAAGAGTATTGGAGAGAACCATCAACAGAACCACCGGTATAATATACACTATGACGTTGGAACAGAAAGCAATTAGATTAGTGGCTCTACAGAACAGGATGGTGTTAGACGTCATCCTAGCTGAGCGTGGTGGAGTATGTAAATTGGTGAGATCTGCTTGTTGTGTCTTTGTGCCTGACTCCTCCCCTACCACATTCAAGGCAATACAAAATCTGCACATACTAAGTACAGAAGTACATGTTCCCAAGGGAAATTGGCATCTTAGTGCTTGGTTCTGGGACTTTCTACGGTCTTGGGGATGGAAGCTCTTTTGAGTCTTAGTGAAAATCCTTGGTATTCTATTGTTCTGTTGTTGTTGCATACAATGTCTTCCTTCCATATGTTCGATTTTAGGGGGATGTTGTGTCCAAACTGTAGGTACATTAGGATCAAAAATACGTGCACCTGAGATAATGACTGATGTTTTTGTAACAAAAGATATCACTATCAAGGATCTAATGGCGATTGATATTATTGAAGAATGTGATTCAGGATGTACAGACATTGGAACATGGGGTTTTGAGTAAAGTGGATGGTTGAGCAAAGCTCTTGGCTTAGGCCAAAAGGAGAGTTTGTTAAACCGTAATCATATAGTGCCTCCTTATTATGAACATTGGCCTAAGCCCATTCGCGTTACGCAGAAAACCGTGTTCGCAAAGTTCCAATTTTGGGTTAAATTCACCGCCATTTTAAGACTCATCCGCCATTTTGATTTCGACTCATGTTCCATGTTCTAAAATGGTGCACTGTGTTTTCGACTTGCAGTCGAGCCGAACAACCTTTGACTTTCGTTAATGTTTAGGTGGACCGAGAGCCGACTGTTTAACTCATGCAAAGAAACCTTGCTCTTCATACAAACTGTCATTTAAGTGTTGTCTGCGCTCACAAGACTCATCCTCGTATAAACACCGAAAAATGAAGAGTAAACTTCGATCGTATGCTTTAGCTGAACTGCATTTTAGCAACTCTTGGAATAAGGCGTACTATGGATCCGAGAACCTACAGCATCATTGTATTTTCATGGACATGTAAACTTGTTTAATGCTTTGTATAATAGTATAACATCTGTCATGTGAACCAGACACAAACTCTAGCCCGCAAATTATTAACTTGGAGAGAGGCTGGACAATATTGCTAAAATGGTATAAATATGTCTGTGTTTAGATGTCCAGCACTCTCACTCCTCACTGTTTCTTCTGGTACACAGTGCGAGGTGTTGGGAGCCAGATAGCTATCTGTTTTGCTTTGTAAACTGTACAGTAATAAAAGATACTTTGGTCTTTCAATCCTGGTGTAGAGGAAGAGGGGTGCAATGGTTCCGAGAGCCCTATTGCAAAATATCCCATCCAATGTGTGTCCTACTGCATATGTGATCCCATTGATTATTTGCTTGTGGTGGAGTGCATCAGGTTTTGCTGTGTTGTACTTTTCCCAAAGCCAGAGTTATTGGTGTTCACCCAGTATGCTGCTATCATGTCCACACGTTTGTCTGCAAGTGAAAGGTGGTGTGAAGGTTGTCAGTCGATTAAAGGAAAATATTCCATAGCTGTGTGAAACTGATTGCAATGTAATAGGAGGGATTTTAAGTTTGTGATGCTTTAACCTATGATTCCTTCTCCTCTCTTGCCATTGTTTTGCCACACAGTGGAATAGTGTCACGTTGTAGCCGGATGGGGAAGTCTTGTGTAATACTGTAGGCTAATAGTTCCCTGTTGCTCTTGACAAGCGTTGTGGGGGAATCACTGGAGTATGTACTTTGAAAGACTCAACAAGGGAAAGAGGGATATTCAATTCCTGTTCAGACTCAAATGTTGAATCTCATATCCCAAGTCGAAACCTTCTGAAGTCCTAAAGGAATCTCCATTAGAAGTAAACATTAGCTAGTTTTGTAAACAGGGGCGGTTTGGTCTATGGAACCTTTTTTGAAACATGAAAAGGGTACCATGGTGAAAGGTATGAGCAACACCCAAAACTCAGTCAAGTCCAAGTGATGCCAGCCCCAGTTCAAAGCCCAACATCACTCGGCCATATGACAAGGGGTCTTGACTCCATTAGGAATCTTTTATTAACACCACATTGGGACATGAGCCACATTTAACCCTGCGCTCGAGGCCAACTTATATAGAAGGATGTGGAGTGGGGTCATCAACGGAGGATGTAACGGGAATGGCTCAATGTTGCAAATGGCATCACTCCAGTCAGGGGATTCAAGTTGCATTATTTGATGATACATATGGCAGCTGTGTGGATGGACGAAAGTATGCTAGACTACCTTCACTGCAGTGTGCTCTTTTGAACAATTGTGTACAAAGAATTGCAGTGTTTTCATATGGAACAACTCTCGGTTTAAGGGATAGTATATTATGTGGTTGGTTTGTGTCTGCTGGTGGATCCAGGGCAGTTATGCCACGTTGGTGGCTATTGGATACATGTTCAGTCTTTGTTGGATTTACCTTAGAAGAGAATTAGTAGAATCCTTTTAGGATTGAGCTTGACTTGCTGGATGCAATACAAGTTGGTATAAAACAATTGATTTTGTAATGAAAACCTGACCCAACGTGAGTCATAGTAAGGAGAACGCTTTGATAACAGTATTTTTGGCTCATGGTGCCTGGACTCCTAGGGTTTGGTGGCGATGTTGGAGGGTACAACTGAAGATCTGCATACAGTGAGATCCCAAGTTTGGAATAGCTTCTCTCTCTTACCCAGTGTCTACCACTTCTTCTCGTCTTTCTATTTTTAGTTACAAGAAGAAGGCACATCATTTGAACTGTCAGTTGCAGCCACTTTTATTCTGAAAAACATTGGGATCACCATTTAGTCCACAGTATTCACTCCTACCTACTTGTCGCAGCAAAATGACCCACTCAGCTGCAGCCACTGACTGAAATGTGATAGCCTGCCTCAAACCAACTCTTCGTGTTTCATCTCTCAAGTATTGCTTCATGACAAATGTCCATGTGTGTATGTCATGCAAGGGGGTCACTAACACATTGTACTTGTTATAAAAGGATGGGACATTATTTACACTGTCAGTCACAACCATGGTCAACTTTACTACATCCTGAGTTTTCTTTTTTTATCGAAGTAGTCCGTAACTAATTAAAGGTTTGTTACTTTGGCAGCCGTATGGTAAAATATCAATACCGCCGGAGGCAAACGCAAACACTATCACCACCAATGGGCTTTGGTTGAACTTATTATTGCTACTGACATCATTTCAGAAAATGCTTTAATCATTGCCACAAGGATAGGGTCTGCCTTGGGAACCATTTTTGGAAGCACCTTATATTTTTATCACTGACTTACTCACGCCATCAAGAAAATATGTTTCAGCAGAGCTCCTGTTTCGTGAATTGGAGCGCACCATTCTGATAGAGGAGAAAATGAATTAGGACCGCTGCCTTTTCGGAGCCCTCTCCATAAAGAAAAAAGTGGTAGTCTTCTCATAACCCACGACCACAGAAGACATCTTCAAGTGTTGAAATTACCTGCTTGGGCATGTCTAGTCACTTGTTTGACAACAACAGAGGTGAACAATGGCTACTGGAGCAATAACTATTTTGTCACCCGCATTTCACTCCCTGGTGGATAAGGTGGATGGTAAACTGGGGCCTCTGGCCAGCAAGGCATCAGGTTCCATGACAGTGGTGCTTGATCTCCCAATTCTATGGACGAGTAGGCACACCTCATCCATGAATGTGCCAACATCTCCCATACCATTTGGAAGAAGTTTCTTTGTCAATGTTCTCGGACTTGTACACTGGAATCCCCTGTTTAATATGCAGGACTACAAATGTCACAATGGGAGGAGAATACTGAATCTACACAATTAATGTGGGCTTTTTGGAATTCATGCATAACTTAGCCAGAGAAAGAACATATCAAACTCCATAGTGCTAAACCATGTCTGTGGCCACATCAGTGGCAAGCCATCTGCTGTCATGTCCAATACAGTCATATATGTACACCACTCACAACACCCAATTGCCTCATACACGTAGACAATATGCATAATGGTGCTGGCAATTCGTGCAGTTATTGATGAACGTGGGAGCGAGCATCTTGCAATGATACATGATGTGATATAAAGTGGTCTTGAATGGAATGCCTCAGCCTTACAACAACACCATCATTTTCATGGCTCTGCAAATAACCGAACTCGCATGCTCATATCAATGGAGAGGCAAAGCAGGTTCCACCCACTGGTGGATATATGTCCAGTCTGCAGGAGAAGGAAAACAAGATCAAGCGCGAGACACTGCCACAACACAGGAGAGACCTATGCAGAGGGGAGGTGTAGGGCAACACATGCAGCAGGCATATCAAGGGGCATCGAGCAACACTGCCAATGAAAATGATTTGTGGGTGCTGGTATCTGGCATACAGGTATGGGTCCCTATATGTTTATGTATTTATATGTATTTATTTATTGGTTACACGCTCAGACCCTTGGGTATCATGGCGAGGTTACAGACGGTTTTGGAAATATGTGTAGTGTAGCTGTAGGTTGAAGAGTGGATCAAACTGTCGTAGAAGATAGAGTGGTTGAATACACTCAAAAAGGCCAGGATACCTTTATCAGAAGTGATCTGTGACCACCTAGAGTAGCTCCAAGTGAGATTCAGCTAGCTTTACATGTCCCCATATATTTCTTCCAGGCTGTATCTCCATGAATCTTTTTTAAGAACCATAAATAAGTCTTCAGGGATGTTCGTGAGCAATTGACATGAAACACACCATTCTGACTTACATACATGCAGTGGTCAAAGTGGGCGGGAGCAGTTGGGAGTGGTGAGTCTCTGCTTTTTTTCAATTAATTTTGACTGTTCTGGTTCCGTTTTAAAATAAAAGTGTAGGAAGAAGTTGACACCTGCACTTCAGTGCACTGCATGTTCCCTTAAACAGCAAACACCCTTGTTAGGGGTTTTTATGGCAGTAGGAGGGGGCATGGCAATTGGGTTTGTGGGGAGTGGGGACAGGACAGCAGGGAACTCAGTTCCACTACTTCTTTTCGTACACCTCGACCACTGCATACTTGAATTGCGTCTGCTGTTCTGGCCCACAGATCCAGTGCGCCCGTTGTTGGTAAATGGGAATGCCACATGAGGAACCCATTTGCTTCTCCTCTGGATTTGAAACAGGGCGGTACCAAGTCTGCTCCAGATGCCGCGAGATGACTGCCAGCGCTGTGAGGGGTTGGTGCAAGCTCTGACCAGGGAAGTCGGAGGCTGGTACTCGTCTCGTCACAAAGGCAGACAGGCGGGCATGAAGTAGGCAGGCAAACTGGCAGGCAGATGTGGAGGCAAACAGGGAAGTAAGCTGGCGGGAAGGGGGGGTATTCTTCCGAGCGTGTATTTCTTTTTCAGTGGCATGTGTCACTAGGGGACGAAGGGTAAATGTTGCAAGATTCTATAGGAAAACTCCAAACGTACTGCTCACAGTAAAACGCGTTTTGAATTATACCAGTGTCCCCTCTTATCAATACATCTTCTAATAGCAATTGGCAAACCGGACATGATATTGAATAAATGTTCTGAGACCATAAAAGGCACATTGACCACACACTATTGTTTTCTACACAGTTATCTTAAATGTAGGGTGAGGAATTAAGTTTGTTATAGCAGGGACATTAACAATGCACACTCCGAACCTCCAAGTTAATCCAGTAAATCGTATTGTCATTACGAAAAATCAACAGGTATGAAAAGGTAACAATTGTTTCCCCCATAATTAGTAGGAAACGTGGGTGCAGGTACGTCATTTGGGGGTCGCCAGGGGTTGCTCCTGAAATCTTTATGGTCTTCCTTGCTACCCCTAAAAACCCTAAAAAAATAATAAAATAAATGGAAGATCCTGGGTTGTGGCCACCATTATGGGGCTCTTTAATTCTGGAGTGGCTGGCTTTCTTGTTCAAGCCTCTTACAAAAACAGGGAGTTTCACAAGTGTTAGCAGTGACTGTAAATAAGAAAGAATGCGAATAACAAATAATTGTTCTTTCTGGAAGTCTATACAATAATTGCTAGACTCATTAAAGGTTTATTCAGGCACACCTCACGGGGTGAGTCACTGATTTAGTCTGTTCTTAAACACCTCAAATTCTCAATGCAGACAAAAACTTCCAAAAACATTTAGAGTAGAATAAGCATTCATTTCGGACTATGTATTTTGCTTTTCACAAGTTGCAGTTATTGCATGTTTTTTTTCTGCCTTTGTCTCTGTTACGATCATCAAAAGACAGTCCATCTTGGTGTCCTCAGTCACTTGACAACATCCTTGTGCCTAAAAGCTTGTGTGCAGTGTAGAAATGTTGGACCATAGCACATAAAGCGGCCCTTGATTTCATTGTGCCACAATTAATGCTTTGTAGCAATGTGTCTATCTTTCCTATCTCCATGGCATGCTGTTCAGGATGTTTGTTTGTATGTATGAGGTAACGTGTGTCCAGAGTACGGGATGACTTGCGAGTGTGCGCTGCTTTCCCTGCACTACTCTAAATTATTTAATGCACAGTTATGAAGCCTCCCAGTGGTATGTATTTTGTCATCCTCTGAATCCTGAAAAGTAGATCCACGCATGCTTGACATGTGGCCAACTTTGCACCAGACCTGCAGATTAACTGGCCTACGGTTAAAGCTCAGTTACCAGTTTAATGGTATCCACTACAGCGTGTAATTTGCTTTCTGACTTCGAGAACATTCAGACATGTAATGGCTCATTTTACTATAGCTGCTGGTAAGATGGCTATAGCTGGTAAGATAGCTCAGTGGATTGAGCGCTCGCTGCTGTGATGTGTGTATGATCTGCCGGTATGGATCTCTGCAAGGCCAACTCAGCCTTTCCTACTACTGAGGTTGATAAATGAGTACCAACACAGGTTGGGTGATATTACATATATATCTGTTCTATATAAAGTGATTAAGCGTAACTGCTATATAATAATACATCATTATCATTTTTTCTTGGACGTCTGCATTCACAGTATTTCATAATATGGGTCAAAATAGACTGATATTAACAATACATATGGTGAGCCATTATGTATGAAATGTATTTCACGTTAAAGTGATATTGTAACTATGTTTTTTATAGTGTACTTAGGGACAATGCTATGTGATGCCACTTCGTCAAGGGGTGAATGGCCGAGTTCCTTCGCTTCCCGTGATGTCACTTCGGGGTGGGGTCAAATTGCATCACTTCATGTAATGTCATCAGAGGACAAGGGTCGTGGGATGTCACTTCCACTAGCCCTGGCATTTTGGTGAAATGACGTCCCTGCGTGGGTGTTTTTTTCTTTCGCTGCTCTGTGGATTTCATGTACAAAACACGTGCATTTGCATTATCAATGATTGCTTTGTTAGATGCAAGTCTGGTAAGTCTTCCCCCAATGTTTATGAAACTTTTTACAAATGAAATTAAAAATCTGATGACTCCTCCCGGCTCATTAGTACAGATGAATACTTCACTTCAAAGGAATCCTTTTCAATGTCAGTTCCAGTTCAAGCTTTTGAATTTTCTTTAGCACCCTTCACCCATTGATAACATTGGGTCATGTAATAGCAGTGAGGAGAAGGGCGAAGGGAAAACGGTGCAATTTAGCAGCAACATAATCCGGCGCGATGCGCAATTACCTTGGCATTCAGGAGTTTGAAAGCAGCTTTGATAAAAACTCTCTTAGGAGAGTACAGTGAAAGGCATTTAATTTCTGCTTTAATTACAATGACTTACTTGCTAAATGAAAAGAATCCTTCAGCAGGCATTTGGTCCCTAATGCAAATTATTTTTCTTTCAGAAATCATTTTATAGCCAATCCAATTTTACGTCGCATAAACCCACTTTATTAGTACATTTCCTCGCAGCTCATCCAGTCACTCAGATCTGCTCCTTTTCAGAGACGGAAATGACATAATGTCTGCCGATGTAGATGCAAGATCGCTTCCAATTCATCTGCAGATAAAACGGAGCGGAACAAAAAAAAAATGCGCGTGTATTATTTCTTCTTTGACTAAATTAATGTCATGAGTCTGGGATTCTTCAGATCCTTCGCTGGATTTGCCTAACAAACGCCACATGTGCACTGCATTAAGCATAACGCACACAACAACGTTGGCAAGCAACGCAAGAGGAATGATATGGATGCGAATGCTTTAGCAAGCCTACAGTATTCAATTGCACATCAGGTATTCTACTTTGTTTTTCTTAAATGAAACATACACAATAAAGGCATGCCTCTCAACGATTACACTGCTGCCGTCCATACAGTTCATGCACGGGCTTCATTCCAGACACAGTTTGGTAGAATACTGCGGCATTATGGCATTGTGTTACAGGCAAGCATCATCAAGCATGTTCTGTGTAACTTGGTGGGTATGCACTCACATGCAATATCTTGATATTTGATTTACATACTGTGCTCTCGGTTTAAAGTGAGTAAACATGTGAAATATAGTTGTAAGCTCACATAATGAACCATTGCTAGTTTACAATAACGTAGGGGGCTGTTCACAGCCCCCCTTGGTGACGACACTGAACAGGATAACAATGACTCGTTAATACTCCACGGCAGTTTAGGAAACACACGGGAGATTTACTCTGCAGTCATGTTAAACGGAATTCAGTACTTTTTTTTCCCGATATGCCCAACATGATTAAATACATCCGAATATATAAAGGCGTTGTTAGGTGTGTGGGTGTCCGAGTCACGTATTTGCATTATTTTGTAATCATTCATTTGTTAGGGTTACAACGATGTGCGTATGCGCAGACATGCTGTTCCTAAAATGTGTTGTGGAAAGTGGAAAAGTACATATTTTTATTTTTATTTTTATTTATTTGTATATAATCTTAAAGATTTTTACAAAAGAAAAGAAGAACTGAAAGGTTGTGCAAAAGTTCAGAGTTCTAGCTGAATGCTCATTTCATCGTCAGTTCTGAGGGGTGAGCACAGGTTTTCCAGCTAACAATTTGCCTGGTAAGTCGATGTGGTGCAGAATTTTGTAAGTGGCTAACTTCGTTTTGTCACCACTAATCAATTTAGCCCAGCATGTTGGTTCGTCCATCCATGAAAAGTTAGATAAAATCGGCCACAAATATCGTGCTCTGATCAGCTGGTTTCCCGGACAGTGGAGCAAAAGATGACAAATAGTTTCTTTTTCATTAGGTGTGTTGCAAAATCGACAGCTGTTGGTATTTGAAAGGCCTCTAACTGCCAAGATTTCATTGGTCGGAAGCAGGTTTAAGCAGGCTCTTAATAAGAAGTCTCTTCCTTGTCTACTCAGGAATTTTTTGATATATGGCTGCAGTTCATTTAATTTTCTTGTATTCGTTGGAAGGTGGATGGTCAATGCCTGCTGCAGCCTCGAATGTCTCTATCCAGTCTAACTCTTTCAATTTGTTTTGAATTCGTACTGGATTATTTAGCAGCATATCTTCATCGCATTCAATAGACTTGAGCGTCTTGATGTTGTTTGTTTTCCATAAGGACAGTGACTTGCTGTTGGAATTCTCCAATTCTTGATTTATTAGGTTATAGACAGAAGGAACTTCTGCCATCAAACACTTTCTGTAAAGCATGAGGGTCACGTACTGTGCCTTGGAGTGAAAATAGGCTAAATTTGAAACGGATAGAAGCAACCACCATTGAGTTTGGCAACGACAAGACCTTCCTCCAGAATAGAGCTTCAAGCTTTGGACAAACATTTGATGGAATGTTGGGGATGCTTCAGCCCCATAGGTTCATGATGGTATCACTTTTCTGTTGTAGAAATCAAGTACAAGGACTGCCGAATACCGTCCGTACTTTTGATCTATAGCCTTGCCTTGCATAACTAGCTGTTTTGCTTTTGCCATGAGTGCTTCTTGCATAGCTGTGCCTGTTCTTGAGCTGTCTAGCGTAACACCCAAGTATTTAAAGTCTTGAACTTTTTCAATTGACTTTCCATACAAGGTTAGGTGAATTTCCTCTTTTTTCCTCTCAGAATTTTCCAGAATCATGAACTTTATCTTTTTTTAATTGATTTCGAGGTTATTTTTCTTAGCATATTGAAGTGGGCTATTCAGCTGACGTTGAAGGCCGACTGGGGTGTAGTCAAGTAGTATCAAGTCGTCAGCGTACAGCAAATGTGTAATCGCAGTTTTATTCATCTTTGGCAGAAATGTTCATACTTCTATGTCAGATTCTTGTAGATCACCAATGTAGTCAAGGAACAAAGCCGGAGCCAAAGGACACCCCTGTTTCACTCCTCTGCATGTTGAAATCACCGAAGATAAGACACCATTCTGATCTAAGCGGACTCTTATGCTGGTGTCTCTATATAGCGCCTTGATCAGTACAAGATGAGTAGGTGGACAATTCATTCAAAGCTGCTAGTTTGGACCATAAATTGGATCTATCCACTCTATCAAAAGCTTGGGTCAGGTCTTTAAAGGCCAGAAAAATGCGAGGACTTCCTTCCAGTACTTTACTTTTTAGCACATTTGTCAAGAAGATAGAGTCTGTTGTTCCTTTCCTGGTTCATTTTAAAATCTGTCTGTAGAAAGTCATCGCAAGGTGCCTGTTTTGCCCACTTTTTGAATTTTTCTAGTAAAAGAATGCAGAAGACTTTTCCTATAGCATCCATCAGCGCTATAGGGCGGTAGTTAGCGGGGTCACATCTGTTTCCTTTTTTGAAAATCGAGACAACTATAGAACTTTTCCATGATGGCGGGATGAATTTTAGGTCTGCACATCTCTGAAAGATTTTACTTAGTATTCTTGACCATTCAATAGGACAGGCTTTTAGGTCCTCATTGGTGACTCCATCTGGACCCGGGGTTCTTGAGTGCTTAAGTTTTTTGATGCAATCAATGATGTCCGCTTGATTGTCGAGCATTGCTTATGGCTGTAATTCCTCCTTTATGGCCAAAACCTGGAGTTCTTGCAGACTCTTAAAGAGGTTGGTAAAGTGCAGTGTCCACATTCTTTCTCCAAGACTGTTTGTCATGATGTTTTCTGACAACAAAGTTGCTCTTTTAATGAGTGACAATAATTCTCTGGACTTGTTGCTGCTTATGTGTTTTAAGATGTTTTCCGCTTCTTGTTGGTAAAGGTTAAGTCGATGCGTTCTTACCCATGCCTTGTGTTGTTTCGTTGCCTTAATTGTCTCATGGACACTTTCCACTTCACCTAACTGCTTTACTCTCCGTTTGAATTTCCTCAATTTGCGTTTCTTACAAGCAAGGAGTTTGTCATACACGTGTCTTGGTGGTGCAGTCAAATGTTGTTTACAAGGCTTCATTTTCTTGTAGACTATTAGGAGTGGTAAATAGTTGATTTGATTTACGTAATTGCCGTGAGGCATTGCAATATATCGTGTCTCTAGATCTTTTATTGAATTTGCATTTAGTCTTAATCGAGTTCCTTGTGTGTTTATTTCCAACTGAGATCGTGATTTAAAGACCGGAGAAGCAGTAATAGCCCAGGATGTTGACAATGGATTATGGTCACTTGCCATGAATCTTTTAACCTAAAATGATTGTGTGATTTGTAGTAAGGATGTCGTCATGAAAATGTGGTCAATTGTCCCTTTAGATTCTTCAACCTCCTAGGTTGGGGCTCTTTTGTTGTCTGGAAATGTCTCATTTATGTTGTTGAAATCTCTTGATTTCATTAAGTGTGCCAGTGCAGCACCTCTGTTCTCAGCCGCTGATGGTTTGAAAGAGGCGTGGAAGTTGTTTTTTTCCACGGATCATATCGCGTTTAAATCTCTGCATAAAAGAAAATAAGGAATCAGATGGACTGCCAGAGCTTCTTCGATTGCTTTCTCTAATATATCCAAATAGCATGGAATATCCATACAGGCCGGGTTCCAATAGGTATTTGCAATTATTATTGATGATTGTTTAGTGATGTTCTTCGAGGGATCCAAACTTGTCCAATCTGCCTTAGCTTGGGTGCTAAGTAATGTTTGTCCCAGTTTAATTCTGCATCCATTTCTGCACGCTATCAGTAATCCCGATGAGGGCCTACCTAAGGATCCCTTTTTGGCCGGTGCTAGAACAGTATCATATCCCTCAAGAGTTGGACATTCTGTCAACCAAGTCTCCGGGAAACATAGTAGATAGTAGTCACATAGTTTTATATCCCCTGGTGCTTGGAGGTGGGTATGACCACGAGGGTTCCATGAGCACAATTTTGTTGTGCTAGTGGTCTTCGTTAGTTGATGGATCTCATTTCCTGTCTCTCCCATACCAGCACATTGCTATTTGGTTCGTTGTGTCTTCAAAGCATTCATAAGCCAGGAACACAGTCTTTGCAGGAGCGTTCCTCTGTCTAGACAGGCGGAGCCGACCTTTGGATCTGCTGACTAATGTCCTTCGGCTTCTTTGCGCTTTTATTTAATGTTGTTCTAGAATGAGAGCGGGCTAAGCGCGTAGTTATTTCCTTCATTTGATTGGCTCTGGAGGAAACCATTAGATCAAATCCCATTCTTCAGAAGTCATGTTTCCTGTCACTTAAAGTGATCTTTACTCTTGATGATGCGACGTACTGGTAGGCGCTCGCTTTCTGGTGCTTGTGACTAGGCTCCACAATTAGTAGGTCCTCTGATTTCAAATGTCAAAGTTGTGGAATGTACTTAAATAGTCTCAGAGAGCTGCAATTTAGAATAATGTCATCTTCGTTTTCTTCAATTTGTTCCAAATGTAGACTCCATTTTGCGGATTCCCACTTTGTTTGAGTTTTAGATCGATAGTGGATCAACGAGGGCTTCATTTCTTTTGACTGGTGTCTTTTATGTTGAGTTGTAGTCTGAGGGGTCGTTTGTCTTCTTGCCCTTTCTTCATAACGTCTTTGTCTACTCATGTGCAAGTTTCTTCTCTTTATACTTCTTTCGGAATCCTTAAAGGATTGTTTAAGTGCAGACACTTCAGTTTTTCTTCTAGAGGGGGAAGCAGTATGGATGTTCGGCATATCCTTATGGGTTGGTTTATTAGCTGAACTAGTGCTAGCCATCTTATGTCGTCTTGAATCCTTGTTGATTGGCTTATTCACGGAACTTATGGTAGCCGTGTTGTCACTAAGTTTGTGATGTTTCCCCTTTCCCTCATAAAGTGGGTTATTCTGTGGTAGGTTTGATTATTTTTCTTCTCTCATCTCATGGGAAGTTTGCTCTGTCAAATGGAGACTGAGGTTCATTAGAGCATCAGTGATCAAGAATTCATCAACTGTCCTAGGGGAGTTTCGATTGGTGGTAGTTTTCTTGGTTGCTGGTTTAGGTAAGTCTGGATTTGATTTCTCTTGTGTATTCTCTATTTATTTTGTTATGCGACCTTGGCCTCGCTGTGTTTTGCCTACCACTTTTGTATTGCTCTCTTGTGCTTGGAAAATGGATTCCATCATTGGCTCTTATTAGTACTAGACAAAGAAGCCAGATGTTTGTTTATATTCTTACAAGGTTCGGCAATTATCTCTGAGTTGGGAGGTTTAGGGCTTTCTGCAGTAGTCGATGATACAGGGTTTTCTCTACCACCCTCTGTACTTTGTGTGTAAATCAGATGTTCAGTGGTGCTTTTTGGCAAGTTCGGATGCAAAGTTATTGCTGAGGTAAGAACCTCCCATTGAAAGTTTTGGTCAGTAACTGTTAAGTCGATCCATGTCGTCGTTTGCGTTCCAAAATCAGTGTGAGATTGAATTGTTTGTGTTGATGCAAAACGATGATCTATCAAAGTTGTTCAATGCTTAGTTTGATTTCTAAAGCAGTGACATAAGCTTCTAAGAAGATTAGCTTACTGTGGATCATCGCTTGTATAGTTGTGTGATCTTTTAAAGTTTCGTGCTACTGCTTCATAAAGTTTAGTGAAGGGTGCTAAGGCTAGTGGAAAAGTAAATATATTGGTGGATGCATAATTGTTATGCACATCCTCACATTGGTCCTCATTACAAGTTTGGGGTGCAGGAAAAAGGATGGTAATTCCCTTATTGTGAATTGTTTTGGGCGGCAACAGAATTAAGGCTGTCTTTCCCACACCAGTCAATTATAACAATGGAGATAACAGAGAGAATTTACCGCCAGCAACAATCCGTAGGTTAATCTGCCACTTTACCAGCAAAAAGCTGTGGCTTTGAAGGGCAGTAATCACACAAACGATACATGCACCAAAAATGCCTATGGAGTCCTATGTACTCCCAAAAATGGGGAATTCCCACCTCTTGTAGTCCAGTGATAAGTCCACAGGACCAAGTGGCGGGAACAGTAATCAAGTTTGGCAATAAATGATCAAATTTACCACAAATTACCACCAAACTCATAATGTGGCACAATCTCAAACTGGCACTCTCTTCTTTTTACTTTCTTTCCCAGATGTATTCTCCACCACCCACTCATTATATGGTTTCGTAGACACAATGCAGTTCAATGAAAGGTTGACAGTTCATGCACCAAGTTTTGCTAATTCTTACTGTGGACAGCTTTTTATCCAGCAAGAGCTACCTCGTCTCTACACAGATACCTAAAAGATTGAGGAGTTTTCAACCTCCAACTTACACTCAAGTAGGTCAACTACTCACACTGCGCAGATACATTATGATGTGAGAGCAAACCTTTTAAATAAGGGTATAGATGAGTAGGCCAACACTAATTAAAAGGGTGCTTGAATGGAGAAACTCTGGAAAATCAAAATCAAATGCTATAAATGGTGTTTAAAGTGGGAAGTCTATACCATTCAAGACGCCCTCAATGCACAGGGGATTTTGAAAATATTACAAAGTTATGTTTGTAAGTCTAGACAAAGTATAAAATGATTGTTTCCGATGAAGACCTTTTATTATAACATGAATCCAAAAGAAAGTATGCAACTCTAGGCCTTATGCATATTGTTGGAAGTATTGCAGTAGGTTTTCTGTCCAGAGCACTGTCAAATATTGCACGCTCTTGTATTGACCCAGCCACAAATCTGGCTTTACAGTGAGCATACTCAATAAAAAAAATATATGTATGATGCAGGATTATTATTTATTTAGTTTTTGTGTCATTTATGTTTTTAGAGCAGACCTTATCAACACATGATATATGGAATTCTCCAGACGCTTATATCTGATGCTTACAGCTATTCAAGTACGCCAGTGTATTTATATTTTGTGAATTATAGTGCTGCCTTTGACAGTGTGATCAGTTCCCGCTTATGGGATAAACTGGCAGCTTGGGGAATTTACAGCACATTGTTGCACTTTATAAAACTCCTGCATTGCGACACCAGGGTTAGAGTCAGACTCTCGCAGGAGGGTGCATTGTCAGTGTTCTATCACGCTAATATGGGACTGGAGCAGGGGTGTGCCTTGGCACCACTCCTTTATAACCTATATGTCTCTTACATGCAGCATCTTTAAAATCAGCACATAACTTCTGTCCCCGATTGGCTAAATGGAAACAGTGTGCCTTATGTACATCGACAAAACAGTGGTCAAGGAAAGGGCCGCAATGGGATTGCAGCAATCTCTCAATGTGCTGCAAGCATATTCTAAACTCAATTGTTTGAAAATGAACATCTCTAAGACCAAGGTAATGATTTGTGGTAGGAGGAATAAGGGCAAGGAGGCATGTCCGTCTTAGGCTCATCTGGAAGATGGGATAGTTATGAAAACCTGGGCCAAGTGGTTGGCTATTAGGAGGGTTATTCTTGATAACAGGGGCAGATCTATAGAAGCACTCATTATTGCATACTGAGTGCACATTATACCAACTATCCTATATGCACTCAAAGTTTTCCCTTTGAAGGCAGTGTTGTGGCTGCCAAAACTTGAGGCCAAAATCCTAAGCTCCATAATGAATCTACCCAACTCTGTTCCAGTTGAGGCCTTGCGACTGGAACTGGGCCTCCAGTCACTTTGTCCTCCTGGAAAGTGGTGGCATGGAAGCTCTGGGTGGAGATCAAATGCAACTGGAGCCCGATGCCTTCCTTGATATACTGTACACTAGCCAAAGGCAATTTTCGATCTAAAAGAACCTGTTACAGGGGTCTGTAGAACATGGTGGGAATACGCTGTCGAGACATCAATCGACCTTGTTCTAACATGTGTGATGTCCCTATATTTCTGAGTAGGTTGAGTGGCAAATCCCGGCAAATATGATCGTATTGCTTCCCGCAGTAAACTGGATGGTGATGAGCAGGTATACTGTGTATTAAGAGCAGGGTTATTTGGGGATTCTCCTCACAAATATTGTGTCACTCTTTACCTGCCCACCCTTACAAGATTCATACTTTATCTATGATTTGACATACTTCTGGTTCTGGCCAATACAATGACTTGGAGGGGGATAAAAAGAGACAAGCGCCTCTGTCGGCTATGTACCGGCCATGTTGAAACGGTGTGACATGTCCTCACGGACTGTAAGGTTTTGAATGCTTTCTACTTTAGGGCACACGTAAAATGTGTTCATTTTGGCTCTGATCAGTTTTGGAGTATGTTATATTGTGGTGAATCATATGTTATCTCTGCTTCAGTCTTTCATGTCTGGTTCAAAATACACTCAGAGTACACATTAATTAATTGAGCACATAACGAGAGAGAATTAGGGAATTTATGATCAATTCGAAAAATGTGTAAAATGAAATGCTCACCTATGACTGTTTCATCGGTTTCTGATGATGTATTTCCATATTTCCTCATGTTATTCTATTTTATTGATTTTAAATGTGAAAGGACCTAATGGCTCCTAAATGCACAAATATATATATATATATATATATATATATATATATATATATATATATATATATATATATATATATATATATATTCAGTGAACAAACTTTGTAAAAGGGACGTTATGGTTAAGTTGCGCTACTAAAAACCTATGAAATTCAGTGAAAACACTTTGTTAAAGGGATGTTATGGTTCCAAGTAAAACCGAAAAAACCCTGAAATTCGCCAGTTATGGTAAGCTAAGCAACCATAACTCACGCCACCACCATGCACTGCTAAGACTAACACCCACGACATCAAAGATGACATCACAAATGTCATTGATGACATCACTGATGATATCACATGTCTGTCTCCATCTTTTTTCCTTTACTGACACATGTAGGGCACATGGTTTTCTTCAGTAGCAGTCAGGAACTACAAATTGTAAACATATTATATTTGTAGACTTATCCTTCAAGTATGTTCTTACAGTAATTCTCTTAGGGTCCACTCATATCATATGAAACATATCATATGAAACATATACATATGTACATAGGGGAAGACACAAGCTTAAAAGATAGCAATCCTTCCTGTGCATGAAAATATTCAGTAGAGTTATCAGCACTTTCTGATAGTTCTGTTGTTTTTTTATTACTATACTACAATTTCCCTGTATATGTTCATATTTGTACATCATACTCACACTACTTTCCTTAGGGTCCAGTCATATCATGTGATACATATACATAGGATAAATAGCAGCTTTGCAACATAGCAATCATTTATTAGCATAAAGATAATCAGTTAGGTTATGAATTGTTTCTGCTACTACTTCTGCTTTTTTGCTTACTTCACTTTCCCTGTATATACACATATTTGTATGCCTTATTGTGTCTTTGTGTTTTGTCTGTAATAATGCAATTATGTAATACGTGGGTTTTATTAGCTACTTATTACATATTTCACAGTACATAACACTCTAATAAGAAAACAGTTATCATTTCATTATTCAACATATCGACATTATGAATATTATACCTTCCTCATGTATGCTGCACACACTGCCTAGGTTTCTGCATGAGTAGCTTAGTATACTGGATAGAACTTCATAATAGAATGCTATTTATATCAATGCATTGCTTAATGCACTAATTACCTCATGATATTTATTCCAATGTCCTTGACACTTTTTTCTCAACATTATAATAAGAATCCCTTATACAGACATTTCATGAAAAGTAAATTCATATGTGATGTCATCAGTGATGTCATCAATGACATTTGTGATGTCATCTTTGATGTCGTGGGTGTTAGTCTTAGCAGTGCACGGTGATGGCGCGAGTTATGGTTGCTTAGCTTACCATAACTGGCGAATTTCAGGAGTTTTTCAGTTTTACTTGGAACCATAACATCCCTTCAACAAAGTTTTTTCACTGAATTTCATAGGTCTTTAGTAGCGCAACTTAACCATAACGTCCCTTTAACGAAGTTTTTTCACTGAATTTCATAAGTTTTTAATAGCGCAACTTAACCATAACGTCCCTTTAACAAAGTTTTTTTACTGAATTTCATAGGTTTTTAGTAGCGCAACTTAACAATAATAACTCTGAGTTTATGTACAAGTAACATAGAACATACTGAACCCCCTCTACTGAATTTGATGTCCGCAAACTCTTTTAATGTCCGCGGACATGTGCGGACAACAGCACCACTACCCAAAAAGTCTGGGGGGTATGTTTAATTGTTATATGATAACATATGAACATTTTACAAATTCACAAACCAGCACACATACACATTATATGTAGTAATAAATAAGAATTGTAACCCATATATCTAACACACTAACCATTCATTTAAATACAATATGTTCTAAAATGGAATAAACCAAAAGAAGAAAGATAGGCTTCCAACATGATTACCTCACAGAAACTCCACAACTAAGAGCAACAGTAGATCTACAGACCACTCAGAACACACCTTCCCTGAAATAGTAAGTGTACTGCATTTTACTCATATATTTGTAAACTTTCTGTATTAGATACAAAAAAAATGATATTATGTTTTTTTTTCTCACAGAAATGTCTAGTACTCTGGAGTGGCTAGAGGAGCATTTCCCACGTGAGGAAATGTCAGAAGATAGTGAACCTAATGGTAGACACTTTACTATATAAACCAATTAATAAATATTATTTTATATACATTTAACATATATATATATATTTTGTACAGACCATACAAAAATTGAAAATACTAAAGAAAAAGCAGTATTGGATAAGACTCTTCAGCACATAGGAGAAAAAATGTACCTACTCTTGGCAAATTTTAATAATTTAAAAAACTTTGTGGAGGATCGCTTCAAACAAACAACTATATTCCATTGTCCCACATGTACCTGTCCCCCCTCACCATATCCCACTCAATTATCCCTAAACCCTCTCCATGAACCAAAACGTTTTGATGAGACTTCCATCCCTTCTTCACCTCATATAAATCCTATTGAAACCCCCAATTCTCCTGTTTTTGTGTCAGTTTCTGCCTCACCTTCTCTGTCATAAATTTAACATACATGTAAAATAAAGTAAAATTATTATATTGTTTCCTAATTCATTTCTTGTTTTTTTTTTAAAGCAGTTGAGGTGTCCGCGGACAGCTCGGGTGTCCGGAATGTCCATGAAGAAACGAAAATAGAGGTGTCCTAAGAACACTATATCTGTCCATACTGTTCGCCAGCAAGTTGAAACTGTTCTAAGAACACACGCAGTGTCCTGAAATGTTCGTAAAGAAACAAAATGGGGGTGTCCTGAGGACGCTATGCCTGTCCGTTCTGTTCGCAGTCAAGTTGAAACTGTTCTAAGAACACAGGCTGTATCCTGAAATGTTCGTAAATAAACGAAATACGGGTGTCCTGAGGACACTATTCCTGCCCTTACTGTTCATAGACAGGTTGAAACTATTCTAAGAACACATCAAGTGTCCTGGGATGTTCTTAAATAAACAAAATGAGGGTGTCCTGAGGACGCTATACCTGTCCGTATTGTTCGCAGGCAAGTTGAAACTGTTCTAAGAACACAGGCTGTGTCCTAAAATGTTCGTAAATAAATGAAATGCGGGTGTCCTGAGGCCGCTATGCCTGTCCGTACTGTTCGTAGGCAGGTTGAAACTGTTCTAAGAACACATCAAGTGTCCCAGGATGTTCGTAAATAAACAAAATGGGGGTGTCCTGAGGACGCTATGCCTGTTCGTATTGTTCACAGGCAAGTTGAAACACAGGCTGTGTCCTAAAATGTTCATAACTAAACTAAATGGGGTGTCCTGAGGACGCTATACCTGTCCCTACTGTTCATAGGCAGATTGAAACTGTGCTAAGAACACATCAAGTGTCCCGGGATGTTCGTAAATAAACAAAATGGGGGTGTCCTGAGGATGCTATGCCTGTCCGTATTGTTCGCAGGCAAGTTGAAACTGTTCTAAGAACATACGCCTGTCCGTAACTGTTCGTTTCACTTGTGACGCACTTTTAATCACTTCAGGACCCGAACAGTGTCCGTAGAACACCAACGCGCATGCGCAAACCAGTTTCAGTGCATTTGGTGTCCTGCGGACACCCGCTCCCTTCGCGAACATGTTCACGAACCTATCATGTGACCGCACCCACGATCAGTGTATGTTCTGATTGCGAACACTGTTTGTGTCCCCGAACAATTTTAAACTACATTTTCAAGCAATCTACAATATTTCCCAATAAAATCTCACCATAGAACAAGTCCCACATAGTAATCCTGAGTTTCTACATACTTTTTGTGACTTTTTGGACCCTTTTTTCTGTTCGATCTATCCACGGACAGCACGCATGTCCGCGAACAGCGTACAAGCACCCCTATAAAAACCATGCCCTAGTGCTCATTCTCATTGTGTTCCTGGCTATACTGCAGAGCACAGAGAATTTTGCTGCCAATTTGCAGATATTCAACGCCAAGATTATGGCTTCCATGGCTCCACTCATGCCACCTGGTGCTGCATCTGCCTCAGCACCACCTCCACCCCCTCCACCACCTCCCCAAGGGCCTGAAGAGGGGAACAGGAGTGAGGATGCACAGGAGGATGAAGAGGATGATGAGAATGAGGTAGTGGAAGTCCCTACTACCAGCACTCGGTGTGAGTCTTGGGTGTGGCGGTTATTTACCATTCGTGGTAATGTTCCTAAGGCGCGTGCAAACCAAGTCACCTGCAACGTGTGAAAAATGGTACTCAGTCACGGGAGGCATGGTTCATACAGCTTAGGTACAAATACCATGAAGCGACACCTAAAGTCATTCCACTCTGGGGCCATTCGCAAGGTTGTACATTGCGTGGAGCGTAGCAGGTTGACTTCCTCTACTTCATCCTCCGTTTCCGATCCTGTCACCACAAGGAACACTGCTGTGGGACAGCGTATTCCTCAAGCTGCCTCACAGGCCATACGCAATACTGATGACCCTTACCTTTCGAGGGTCACAGTTGTGTGTATGTACTGCGATGCAGTACTGTGCAGGGGGGAGAGAATTCATAGTGCTTTTGAGGCTATCGTCTCATAGCACGAGAAGGTCTGCTCACTACCCAAGTAAAACCCACTCTACATCTTCCTCTCTCAGCTCGTCCTTTCTTATCCCCGTGGTTGGTGTCCTCCCTTACCCTCCTTTCCCCTCCTCTCCTAGGGTGTCATGTATAAAAAACCACAAAAAATATAAAACAACTAAAATAAAAAAAGACTCTTTTCAGAGCCGCCTTTCACAGTTAAAAAAGAGAAGTGAAAATAAATGAAGCAGGTCCCTGTGTATTTTTTAGAAGTCCGCGGATATCTAAAATTGTGGGGTGCTACCCTATCATAACCATTGCAGTTTTATCTGGGAGGAAGTGGTGGCTCTGAAAATAGCCTTTTGGTGGTGTTTGTTTGTGTTTGAAAAATTTGAAATGCTCAACACCTACTACAAAATGGATGCTGTAATTCCAAAAAAGGTTGCAAAGCATTTTGTAAATTTCTCAAAAAAATCTGATTGCCAGCATAAGTAAGATGGACTCCATCTCTGCAAAAAATGTATGTACTACGAAACATAATATTTTCATTGTGAAAAGAGGACATGCCAAAATCTCTTAGAAAGGCACAAACAGCCTTATTGACATTGTGCCTTGCTTTCTCCATTTGTGGACCAAATGAAGAAGAACGAAGCCAGTTTTGTCTATGCGCAATCCGTGAAAAAATGACTTGAGAATTTGGAAACATGTCCATGACCTTCCCAAGTCCTTCTTTCATTGCAAATTGCAAAGAAATTCCAGACACATGTCCTAAACTGTTCCCTCCACAATTAATTATAATTATGTCTGGATGTTGCTCTGTCTCCAAAGTAGCACAGAGAGGTAGCAAGTCCAACCACTTAATTCCACGTACTCCATGCCAGTGCACTTCCACATGTGGGAACACAAGATCTGCAGTTACTCCACAGCTTTCTGCATGCACCTTCAACCAATGTATCCACAAGTCTCCCAAAATCCAAACAATCTGTTTTCTGAAACACACAGCCATAGCTATCTGTTCTTCTCTCAGCAAAAAGAGTATCGGAGAAACTCTCTCCTGGCACAACACACCAACTAAACCTTCCTGACCAATCCCTTTCTCCACTCCTTCTCATTTGCATGGCTCCCCAACCCAAAATCCCCAGATGTAACAACCGATGTCCACGGACTACCGCAATGTCCGCGGACATATCGTAACATGGACAGTCCTTCTACCATTTCCTTTTCACTTTCTGTGCCATTCCCTCATTGGATATAGCTAAGAAGTCACATGAACACCCACCGATCACATCCAAGACCTCTACATCTAACTGCATCATCATAGATCAGCACTTTAAATGTACTATTAATCTTAAGTACAAGTGTCATATCATTGGAAAGCACCTTCTGTCAGATATACTGTACAAGTCTCCAAGATTTCTACTTGCAGCTGCATGCATATCCATATGCATGAACACAAACTACAGGTATGCATATTTTCTATATAGTACATGTACATTTTTTATAAATTCATATAAACAGATTAACTGACTTTTAACTTGTATAATCTATAAAATGAATTTACTGTCATTTTTTCCATCTCCTAAAATCACTTCCAAACCGATCTGCTATTTAATTTCTTTTTACACACACATTTTCAAAGCATGTTGAATTAACATATTTAAAGTACAATATGAAGTGTTAACATACTCAAACAAAATTGCATGCACACATTATGTTAAAAAATCAAACAACAATTCTTGTACAAAAACATAAACATTTATTTACTTATATTAGTATACTGCGCAAGCAGCCCATGGCATTGACGCGCTGTTACTTACAAGAGCTTAGTTACAGAAATAGTGGTATTCAGTGGTACATTATGAATTCCACAAGGCATACAAATGATATTTTGGTTGCTACAGTTAGTCATTACAATACAGTTTATGCATTAAGAACATATGATATGTATTCAACTGGTGCAACACATCTTATGTGAATAGGATAGTTTTCATGATTTTGAGAAAGGCGCTGAGGGTCAATGTCAATTAAAAAAATCAATGTCAAAATTAAAAACAGTGCTATATACAAACAAAATTACTTATTTGTTTCCTTTACAATTGCAGTGAATACCATTCTTCTGAAAAGAAGCAGCCGAATTTGAAGTACAAAGAACAACTAAGAAGAAATCTGCTCATTTCAGAAAAAAAGTAAGTTGAATACCACCATATTATTTGTACTATTATTCAAACACACTGTAAGGTTAATTCATCCTATTTCTGTGCCTAAAAATAGAGATTGTGCACCATTCTGTCTACAAATCCCCATTTCTTAATCAGAGATTTACAGCAGAATGACACACAATTTCTTATTTTTCGACACACAAATGACCTAACTCAAACCCTAGAATTTTGATATTATAGAACTAACAACTGTTTTAATTGTATACCATTAGATTTACTATTTCTACTTCTCTACACCACCAGCTAACTTTCTACTATCATCTGAACCCCTGTTTAGTAGCACATAAATTCAAGAATACCCATCCCAACTAGTTGTAGTTGCCCAATGCACAATCACACACCATTACATACATCTTTATCATCTTACTCAGACACTCATGCACACAGCACACATACATTAAGAACACCCCAACCCATACCTTCTTTATTTTTTTCAACAGACCCTAAAGAATGCCTACCAAAAATAAAGTCCGTAGAAAGCAACGGAGAAGCAGAGCAAATGAAAGTAGAAGTGTCCAAAACAAGCATCCATCTCTAGCAGAATTTGTAAAAAAAGTTAAAACAAAACAGCTAATACAGTAATTTAGTGAAACAAAGCAAGCTTCAAGTACAGAAACGTTGCCTCATCTATAAAAAAGTAAAACGAACCACAAAATAATTAACAAAAAATCAGCTACCATAACAGATAAAAATGCCCCTATAAATCTTGATATAGTGCAAACTAAGCATACCAAAAAAAGTATTTTAGCAAAAATGTTCTGTCACAGAGTCCTTCAAAATCTTATAAAAACAGGAGAGAAATCATGCTCAACTCTTAAAACCTATCGTAGGAAATTAATCTTAGAAGCGTTGATAGACAGTGCAATTCTTCTCAAAAGAAAGTTATTTATTTTAGTGTTAAACAAAATGAAACCACTAACAAAACTAATGACTAAATTACAAAAAAGACTTCTAAATAAACGAAATGTCAACAGAAATAACTTCTTAAGTATCTGTGGATGTGAATGGAGTCACTATGAGCACAGAACCATACTTTAATGAAGAAGCATACAAACAAAAGCAAAGAAATACAATTGCCATACATAGCAGTGGACGAGGTTATGAAAAAGTTAATAATACCATAATGGAATAAGAGATACTGCTTACAAAAATATCCCAAGAAAACTTAGAATTACGTCTCCATTCAACTGAATCAGAACGTCTAGTATACAAATGGCCATGCACGTCAATGTGTAACATTCCCAAAGAATCTTTCAAGTCTTTACGCCAATTCCTCAATCAATATGTGAAAGGCAAAGACAAAATCAAAATTAAACTACTGCAAAATATGGATACCTGTCCAGTGCGCAAGTACACAGGACTACAAGGACATTCATTGGCCTGCATTTCAGGACCTACTTGCAAAACCACCTTCCATTATATCAAAATGATATCAACACATCATTCAACTATAAGAAATCTAGTCTATAAACTGTACTATGCTAAAAGTCCTGCTTTAGCACTAGCCAATTTAAATAACATTCTTCTACATGGTACAGCTAAAGACCTACTTGAAGAAATCGACTATATCCAGGAAAAATATTTTGGAAGTGAAAGCCACTTACAGAATGAAATAGCTTTAAAGCAAATTAGCAACAATTCTATGCATGGAAACCTTCTACTACACACATACAAAAAAGAAATACTGAAATTTAAAAGTGCATCTGCTGAAGTACCAAACCATGGGCCTCATTATGACCCAGGCGTTAAGGGTTAACACCGTCGTTAACCCTTAACGACTATTCTGATTTTAACGGCTGCTTTTAGCAGCCGTTAAAATCCATGGCGCTAACCTGCCATGATGCTAATTATGCCACCGTAATTTACGGTGGAGTAATTAGCGCCTTCCCCGCTCCCATTATGCCCTATGGGGAAAAAATGGGAATGGGAAGGGAAAATGGGAAATGGGGATTTACCGCCCCACTCACCTTGGAATGGGGCGGTAAATCCGCCATCCACCATGGTGTAAACGTAGTTTACACCATGGTGGTAAAGTTGGCGCAATTAGCGCCTGGGTTGTAATGACCCCCCATGTGTGTGTATGTTGCTGCAGAACTTTTTATAAAAGTAACACAAGAACTGTATTCCTAACATACAAAATAGAAGACAATGAAAATTCTAAATGGTTTGAATTAGCTCTCTACCTTATCGCAGAAAACAAATATGAAATAACTGACCCATTAATACTTTGCAGTTACTGCACTAAAAAACTTGACAACAACCAAACTCCTTCATGTGCTATCACAAATAATTTGAAATTATTTCCACTACCAAAACCCCTACAACAACTGAATGTATATGAGAGTATCATAATTCAAACAGTGCACCCATTTCAAGCAATAATATGCCTTCAACCAAAAACAGCAAAATTACCTCCCTCTGAATTAGTGAAAGGTATTCAGGGAAAAGTAGTGTATTTACCATTAGATCTAAAAGAAAATGTGCACATTCTAGGAGTGCAAGGTCCAATGGAGCAATCCTTAATTATCTTAGTAAATAGTGTACCTACAAAAGACAAAAATATTGGCAACAACTGGTAGATTTCAATCAAGTTAGACAAGCCTTGCAATATCTAAAAGACAATAATGAATACTACAAAGAAATTAATATTGAAGAAAACTTGAAGGATACCACTGAAATAATTCAAGAGACACAATAAGCTGGTCAATTTGAGCTCCTAGATCCTGCTACAATATCCAATACTTTAGACCTTTATACAATTCACCCATTGCACTCTAATGACACCATAGAAGATGCACTAGAAACGTACCAAATGCGTCAAACAAAAGGATCACCAATCAGCATATGGGAAAAAGTATAGAAGCACGTGTTTTTCCTCTTCTTTTTCCTACTGTCAAAGGAGGAAGGTACGATGATAGACCTATTCAAATAATAGCATCAGAATACCGCTCATTACGGATGTATTCTGAAGATCCCAAATTTAGACAAAATGTGGAATACATATTCCACCTACTCTTTGAATGTGAACTAGCAACTTTATGTTACAGAGTTGCACACACATTAAAATCAGGATCCCACTTTCAAAATATGTCAGCTACACAATTATTACAAAAAGTGCAACAAAAAGATGAGGTTTTACAAACAAATTTTCCAAATCTATTAGCACATATGCGTGGTACTAAAGAGTACTGGTTTCGAAGTCATGGAGATGTACGTTGTATGATAAGAAACCTTGGCCCACCCACTTACATTAAGTTGTGCAGAATATGCATGGGAAGATTTACATGATTTCCTACGCATATCAAATAAAAAACAAAACAAACATAGATGTAATAACACCCGGAGAGCACAAGCAATATTGAACACCCGGCACATTCATGCACTTTATGGCGATAATGCATGTGCTACGGATGTTATGGAACAATTAGCCCACAAAAATGTCAATTGTATGGCCTTAATGCCAACTCTTCCAACTCTTGCAAGCTGTTTCAAATGAAACAATGTTAAAAAAAGAAATCCAACCAATAATTGAAATTAGCGCCATAGACAAACTAGACATACATGGTATGACACTACCCATGTGTGAAAAAGCCACAACGAGACCAAATAGTTTAGAAAATTCTATCTCCAACACATCTAGATTGGAAAAAATATTAAAATTATCCTTAAATTGCAGAGTAATGCTTAAACATAACCTTGACGATGCATCAAGGACTAGTTAATGGAGCACTGGGCACAGTTGTTGGCTTTCAAACATACCCACGTGACAACAACATTCAGTTTGTCAATATTCTTTTGACAAACTTTCAGAAGTGAAAAGGATAGGACGCTCAACAGCTCGATTCCTTCTCTTTAAAGACATGTATGTACGCAGAGAACAATTTTCTCTAACTCTTGCATACGCAGTCACGATTCATAAATCACAAGGTCTTACCCTAGACAAAGCAGTGATAGACATTGGTGACAGTCTTTAAAGAAGGCATGAGCTACGTAGCACTATCACGCTTACGTACACTTGACGGTCTATTTCTAATCAACTTTGATGCAAGTAAAGTAAACGCTGATATCCCTTGCATTTCAGAATACAATAGACTTCGTTCATTATACACCCCCATCTAAAAACATATACTATTCCACAAAAAGGTAAATGTTCTAAAAGAAAACTAAATCAAACAGAAATGCAACAGGATGTCCTCCAAAGAGATTAAAAGAAACTAATACTTCATCAAGTACCACAATCAAAAAAGAACCTATTAGGGAAAGTAAACCAGGTACTTCTTCAAAGAAGGAAGACACACTCCAAAAAAAACACTCAGATACAGAACTACCTGGTCCATTTAAACTTTCAAATGTAATTGGTGTAAGTTGCTATGCAAATGTAGCAATGAATATTCTATTTCAATTACCACCAATAAATGATAACATTTACTTACACAGTACAGACCAAATGTGTTCGCAAATGTTAGTACTTCATAGAAATGCAACAAACAATCATGACAACACGTATAGTGTTTGTGGAATAAGACAACAATTGGACTACTGTGCTGGAATGGTGAAATTCACTATAAACCCACAGGAAGATCCACAAGAATTTCTAATGTACTTACTACAAGTACTGGAAAACAAAAACATACCTATAAATGAAATATTCCAGATTTGATACATGTGGAAACATACATTCACTCTGTGCAACATTGTGACACAAGAACAAATCCCCAATGAGCGCTTTGTGTATGTATCAATACCTAATTGTGAATCTGTTCCATTTCAGCAGCTTGTACAAAAGGCAAACCATGGTAGATTATGTACTATCTGCAATTCGGATAATAGCTCCACCTTACTAATACAAACACATAGTAAATACTATGATGTCATCTTTGATGTCCTGGGTGTTAGTGTTAGCAGTGCACTGTGGCGCGAGTTATGGTTGCTTATCTTACCATAACTGCTGAATTTCAGGCGTTTTTCGGTTTTACTTTGAACCATAATGTCCTGTTAACAAAGTTTTTTTACTGAATTTCATAGGTTTTTATTAGCGCAACTTAACCATAACGTCCCCTTAACAAAGTTTTTTTACTGAATTTCATAGGTTTTTAGTAGCGCAAGTTAACCATAAACTCCCTTTAACAAACTTTTTTCATTAGCACGTTCACAGTGAAGGTCAGCTGCTTCCATTTTTTGCTCACGGGCCGGAGTGGCCCACGACTCGCACTATAAGGTTCTATTGTTTTTTTACCTTGACAGACAGGGATCGTGCCAAAAGACTTCTTTTGAAGGAGGGGTGTAAAAACGTAAGAGACGATAAGGATGAAATTTCTGAAACGAAACCGCTTTTATATATTATATCACTATGAGAAAGATCTTTGGCACAGACGGAGTCGTATGTAGGGACTGCATTACGCGTAGACAATGGAAAATGCCTATATAATGTAAGTAACCTTTTAAATTATTTTATCCCGGAATATAATAACAATAGCGTGGCGTTAAAGCCCGGTTAAGTTGTACTTGTTCGTTCAATGTGGCATTTTGTTTTGTACAGAGCACTATCACCGCCAAAGTGGTCCGCTGGCGCTCAGACGGCTCTGAAAAAGGCAGTGGAGAGAGGGTGGGTTAGTGGGAATAAGTTAACATACTCCGTTGCACTATCCTCGCTAGCAAATAGTTTCACGCCCTAATAAATAAAATGAATATTTTTAATGAAGATCGGCTCGTGAGACTAATTTATGTTTTTAAAACAGGTACATCCTTTCCTACTGTCAATGCCACGATTTTCAGACCCCGGCCGATGCTTTTTTTAACTGCCAGGTGCAGCTCCTAGTAAACAACTTCATGACCCTCACCATTTTATGTCATCTTTGATGTCCTGTGTGTTAGTCTTAGAAGTGCACAGTGGTGGCGCGAGTTATGGTTGTTTAACTTACCATAACTGATGAATTTCAGGGGTTTTTCGGTTTTACTTGGAACCCTAACATCCCTTTAGCAAAGTTTTTTTATTGAATTTCATAGGTTTTTAGTACTGCAACTTAACCATAACTTCCCTTTAACAAAGTTGTTTTACTGAATTTCATAGGTTTTTAGTAGCGCAGCTTAACAATAATATCCCTGACTTTATGTACATGTAACATGGAACATACTGAACCCCCTCTACTGAATTTGATGTCCGCAAACTCTTCCAATGTCAGCAGGCAGGCGCAGACAACAGCAGCACTACCCAAAAAGTCTGGGGGGTATCTTTAATTGTTATATCATAACATATGAACACTGCACAAATTCACAAACCAGCACACATACACATTATATGTAGTAATAAATAAGAAGTGTAACCCATATATATAACACATCAACCATTCATTTAAATACAATATGTTCTAAAATGGAATATACCAAAAGAAGAAAGATAGGCTTCCAACATGATTACCTCACAGAAACTCCACAACTAAGAGCAACAGCAGCTCTACAGACCAGTAAGAACACACCTTACCAGAAGAAGCTAGTAAGTGTACTTCATTTTACCCATATATTTCTAAAATGTCTGTATTAGATACAAAAAAAGTGATATCATTTTTTTTTCTCACAGAAATGTCTAGTACTCTGGAGTGGCTAGAGGAGCATTTCCCACGTGAGGAAATGTCTGAAGATAGCAAACCTAACGGTAGATACTTTTCTATATAAACCAATTAATAAATATTATTTAATATACATTTAACATATACATTTTTTTTGTGCAGACCATACAAACATTGAAAATAGTAAACAAAAAGAAATATTGGATAAGACTCTCCAGCGCATGGAAGGAAAAATGGACATACTTATGGAAAATTTCAACAATTTGAAAAACTTTGTGGAGGGTCACTTGAAAGAAAAAAATAGATACCATTGCCCACATGTACCTGTCCCCCCTCACCATATCCCAGTCAATTATCCCCAAACCCTCTCCATGAACAGTAACGTTTTGATGAGACTTCTGTCCCTTCTTCACCTCATATGAATCCTCTTGAAACCCCCAATTCTTCTGTGTTTGTCTCAGTTTCTGCTTCACCTTTTCTCTCATAAATTTAACATCCATATATAATAAAGTAAAATTATTATATTGTGTCCTAATTCATTTTTTTAATTTTTTTAAAACAGTTGTGGTGTCCGCAGACAGCGCGGGTGTCCGGAATGTCCGTAAAGAAATGAAAATGGGGGCGTCCTAAGGACACTATATCTGTCGTACTGTTCGCATGCAAGTTGAAACTGTTCTAAGAACACACCTGGTGTTCGGATGTCCACCATTAATCAAAATGAAGGTGTTCTAAGGACACTTTACCTGTCAGTACTGTTGGCAGGCAAGTTGAAACTGTTCAAAGAACACAAGAGGTTGTCCGTGATGTCCGTATTTAATTAAAATGGATGTGTCTTAAGGGCCCTATACCTGTCCTTACTGTTCGCTAGCAAGTTGAAAGTGTTCTAAGACCACACGAGATGTCCAGGATATCCGCAATTATCCAAAATGGAGATGTTCTAAGAACATTATGCCTGTCCGTAATGTTTGCAAGCAAGTCCAAACTGTTCTAAGAACACATTAGGTGTCCGCGATGTCCGCAATCAAACTAACACACGCGGTGTCCTGAAAAGTTTGTAAATAAACAAAATGGGGGTGTCCTGAGGACGCTAGACCTGTCTGTGCTGTTTGTAGGCAGGTTGAAACTGTTCTAAGAACACATCATGTTCGTAAATAAACAAAATGGGGGTGTCCTCAGGACGCTATGCCTGTCCGTATTGTCCTCAGGTGAGTTGAAACTGTTCTAAGAACACAGGCAGTATCCTGAAATGTTCGTAAATAAACAAAATGGGGGTGTCCTGAGGACACTATACCTGTCCGTACTGTTCGTAGGCAGGTTGAAACTGTTCTAACAACACATCAAGTGTCCCGGGATGTTCGCAAATAAACAAAATGGGGGTGTCCTGAGGATGCTATGCCTGTCCGTATTGTTCGCAAGCGAGTTGAAACTATTCTAAGAACACACGTGGTGTCCTTAAATGTTCGTAAATAAAGAAAATGGGGGTGTCCTGAGGATGCTATGCCTGTCTGTATTGTTCGCAAGCGGATTGAAACTGTTCTAAGAACATACGCCTGTCCGTAACTGTTCGTTTCGCTTGTGTCACACTTTTAATTAGTTTCAGGACCCGAACAGTGTCCGTAGAACACCAACGCGGATGCGCAAAACAGTTTCAGTGCATTTGGTGTCCTGCGGACACCCGTTCCCTTCGTGGACATGTTCGCGAAGCCATCATGTGACCTCGCCCACGCTGAGCGTGTGTTCTGACTGCGGACACTGTAGGGCCGATTCATGGAACAAACGTGTGCCGAAAATCCATGCGCAAGCAGGCGCAAGGGAGCGCAAGCGTGAGAAACGCAGCGCACGTGCATGCGTGCGATTCAAGGAAGACGCTGCGCGTGTTTCCCGCTGTCCGTGCGCCCAATCCAGCCATGGCGCACGCAGGCATACACGGCGTGCGCTATGCGCACAGCAAAAGCGCACATAGCGCGGCGCACACAACCAAAGTGGGCGGAACAGTGGGCGTAACACGCGGAATGGGGAACAACGCGTGAAAAAGAAGGCGTAACTGGGGAAGTACTGCAGGGAACTACACGGAACGCCTACACGCACGCGAACAACCCGTATTCATGGATCCGAATACGGGAAACCCACGCACGGCAAAAGACGCACACAGGCGTCAATGCGTCCGCCACACGAAGGCAGGCGGAAGCGTCCCCGCGCACAGCATAAAAGTGCGCGCAAACAACAAACGCGTATATACAGCTACGATGAATGCCCCATTTGTCGCAGCACTGATCGTGGGACACCGCAGGAGGAGGAGAATAGCCAGGGCACGCATTTTCGCACCACGGACAAGCCTTTTTGGGATGCCTGACGACCAGGTCTATGGCAGGTATAGGTTTCCACCCCATATCATCCTAGACCTGGTCAGGGAGTGGGAAGATGACCTTACATCCCCCACCCTTTGCTCCCAAGCATTGAGCTCCTTGGAGAAGCTGCTCAATGTCCTGCATTTTTTTGCCACTGGGTCATTTCAGCGGACCACTGCCATAGTGGAGGGGGTCTCACAGGTCACGCAGTCACGCTGCCTACACCAGGTACTGGCAATCATGACAGCGCGCCCCTCAGTCCGCAGGCACATATACATGCCCAGAACACCTGCAGAAAGGCAGGCCGTTGTCCTGGATTTTTTCAGGGTGGCACACTACCCCAAAGTGCTTGGTGCCATAGATTGCACCCATGTGGCCCTACGTCCACCTAGGGCCACTGAGCACATCTACCGAAACCGCAAGCACTGGCATTCCATCAATGTACAGGTGGTATGCGATGCAAAGGGAATCATCACCTCTGTCTATGCAAACTACCCTGGCTCCACCCTTGACAGTTTCATATACAGAATGTCCGCCCTGAGCTGGGCCCTGGAAGCCGGGCAGCATGGGGACACATGGCTCCTAGGTCAGTACAAATGCCCTTGCACATGCATGCAAGTCACACACAGACAAATATCCAAACCCTAATAATCTCAACTACTATCACCTCCCCAGGGGACAGTGCCTACCCTCTGAGCAACCACATGATGACGCCAATCCGGAGCCCCACCACACCACCCCAGGTAAGATACAAGGCCGCCCATATTGCAACCAGGGCCATAGTGGAGCGCACATTCGGAGTGCTCAAGTCACATTTCCGCTCCCTTGACCGCTCTGGTGGGCAACTACTCTATGCACCACCAGTAGTGTGCAGGATCTTTGTGGCAGCATGTGTCCTGCACAGTGTTGCAACACGGCAGGGTGTCCCGGTGGACATGGTGGTGCCCCCACATCCCCAACCACAGACACAGGCGCTGCCCATGGGAGGGGACAGGGCACGTGGCGAGGAAGCCCGGACACAACTTGTGGCCACATTTTTCACCTAAACTCCCACCCCTGTGGAGTGCACACAGGCCCGGCACATAACAGGTGACAATCGATGATGACAAAGAGACAGTCAACTGTCACAAACCTACCACCCTGAGATAGTTGCCATGGAAGTGCCACATCGTCTGCATCCCTAGCTACTTAAACACAAGCTATCCCGTGTGACCAAAAGGCACACATATGACATGATATGGCCTATACACAAGTATTTCAAGGTGCGATGAGGCAGGGAGGGGGGAACAAGGGAAGACAGACAACGGTACTACTAGGCCAGGTGTCATTGAGATTGTGCAAGTGCAGGGGTAGGGGGAAGGGAAAAGTGCAAGGGGAAGGGGGGGGAGTGCAGTACAGGGGAAGTAGCCCAAAAAAAAATACATAGGTCGGCTGGTGGCAACTGCAAAGGTAAGTGCAGACAAGTGCTGGGAAGGGTGGGCTGTAGGGATAGAGAGACAGTACCGCAGTGCAGGGGTTGCCAGGGAGGCAGTGCAAGTGGAGAGTGGCTGGGCCAGGGACCGAGGTTGGAGAGAGTGGCCCAGTTGCAGCTCCAGTGCAGTTCCAGTGAAGAATTCTGCAAGGGAGAGGCAGCGAGAAAGCAGAAGCAAAGAGGAAGGTCTTGAGGTGCTTCCAGAACTGGAGATGGTTCCCCTCAAGTTCAAGTGAGGCAGGAAGGCTGTTCCAGAGGGAGGACCCTGCCGCGGAGAGAGATCTACCCCCAGCTAGTTGCTCTGAGAAGCGGATGACCCTGACATGCAAGGTGTGCATCACACACACCTGCAAAACAGGCCATGGCCATCACTGTCATGTCACTCAAACCCTCCCAAACCACAACATGACATGGCAAGCAATACCCATACACCAACACAGTAACGATTAGGTACACATTGCCATGTCCTAAATGTACAGTGGCATCAGACAATGATGCCTGACCCGGAATCAGATGAAATGACAGACCAACAAAATCTCCCACCCAAAATAAGTCATTTCCAAATGCATTACAAGAGTCGTAGACGTAACATAACAATGAATGCATGTCTACATGCACATTGTGCATTGCAAAATCAACACTGCAGCTCATGTGTGCAGTGTCCTACTCCTGCAACACACTGCTCAGCGCACAGCACAGTGAACAGCCATTGTGTTTGATGCACACCCTGAGCATCACATCTAAGTGACAGACCACATCAAACAGCAAATTAGGCATGTACAGGATCCATAATCGGTCACAGAACATGTGCTGCAGGGACACAGTGGGCACCAGAAGGCAAACAGTGTACACGTGGATATGCAAGGGTGGGAGTACATGTAGTGCATCAGAGTGCAAGTGTGTGGTTCTGCAAGGACATGCACTCCACATATGCATGTGCACTCAAGTGACCATTAGTGTTATCTACACATCACATGCAAACATTCACCATGTGTACACCCCAGCATGTCAAACCACAACTATCCCCTCGCACCTGAAAGGTAAACACAACACATGAACAGGCATTGATCAGCAGAACACAACATGTACATAGGATACCACCAATACAATGTCAGAGTTCCTATCACACTGTAGGGCAAGGCAACTATCAACAACAAACCCCCCCCCTCCCTCACAAATGACCATGACCCACTGAACAACTGCACCTGGGTCATGGAGCCTTCAAACCCCAATTCCACCTGGCCACAGGATTACCTTTACCCTTCGTCACCATCTCCCACCTTGTGTGTAAAAAGGTGCCTGCACCCTCATAATCAATGTGCAAAATCACAAAATCCAAGCCAGAAAAACGAACCAGAACACCCTCCAGTAGATGACTTGACGTAGCAGTACCTCACAAAGGCCAAGTACTACCACAATGATGCAACAACCAAGGTAGCACAGTAAAACAATGTCACAACAGGATGTGAAACATGTGTGGTACATGACATCGGATGAAGCACCATGAACGGATGTGTACTGTCACAGGTCCCCTGTACAGGTGCGGGAGTGTCACGAAACAACCACCCCCACCATGTCCCGGGTGCCTGCAAGGTCAAACTCACACAGGCCCCTGAGACCCTGGTGGGGAAGGGGGTTCAGGGATATGCAGTCGGGACAGGTGTTGACACACTGGATGACTGGAATGAGTGGCAGGAGAGGGGAAGAGGAATGACACATGAAACTAGGGAATGCACGAAAATGTACTACCTGCATGAACACATACACAATCCAAACAAACTTGGACATCATTGTCATGGCCTTCTGTAGTCCAGGCTCAGGAGTGGTACGAACCAATCACCCCCTCTAGGGTTTTGGCGCCTGCAAGTTCGGGGCTTACACAGGCATCCGCAACCCCAGCGCGTTCAATGGTCAGGGAACGTTGCTTGGATAGGTACGGGAAGCAGGAACACCGAGTAGAGGGTACAGGGTTCGAAATTGCATAGGATCACGGGTGATTAGGGAGAAAAAACATACCAAATTGAACCACACAAACATCCATGCATTAGTAGACTCCCCAGCAAGCCCATGCAGAGCAGTTCGAAAGAAAAACAACAAGACACTTAGCTCTGGTTTTGAGTGCTGGCCTCCTGCCTGCGCACTCTCAGGTCCGGTTACAGGAGCACTGCAATGCTGCAAAGAGAGCCACAGTCAACAACCTGTACGTGCCAATTACACAAAAACACAACACCAAACATGCCCTATAGCAACAAACTACTCTACAAACAGACAATCTGGTGTAGATGCTCCGTACCCATATATAACATCACCCCTGTGACGGGTCATACACAGTCAATGCAGTAAGTCAGCCGCTGGTGGGTGCGTGGCAAATGGAACACCAATGTGTCACAATTCACACAACATGCAATGTTCCCTGGGTAAGCAGACAGACCCATATAGCAAGCCATGACTTCAGAGCAAGTTGCGTACCACCATGACCGAAACAAAGTTGGCAGTGCATTTATCATAAAGTACATGGAAAAGACATGCACTGCACCCAAGTATGTCCCTTGCTGTATGTCCCTGTGAGCTGTCCCTTTCCATGTCTCGGAAGGCTACATGGTTGATACAAGTGCCTCAATGGACCTTGGTGTACCGGAGGGTATGTGCCACTGCCCCTGCATGTGTCCCAGACAACCCTACTATCAACAGCCATCAGTCCACCAACACATCTGAGCTGCATTGTGTGCTTCAACACCAATATTCGTCTAAGCTCACCCTCAGTGCTGTGACTAAGCCTGCATGTGCATCTCGCCTGGTGCAAGCTTTGCTGTGTCGTGGCCCCCCTGTGCTGCTCACCTTGCCTGGAGTTCCTTGGAACATGTCAGCAGTTCTAGGATGTGGATCTGCAATCCCTGTGCCTCTGCTTGTGCACACATGTGCATGTGGGCACCAACAAACGGGTCCAGAATTCCGTCGTCCAATGAGCCATGTCTGCTGGCAAAGGTGCTCTGGAGGCTCATCCCCCTGCAGAAAGGGCATGAAACACATGATTAATGCTTCAAAGTCATCTGTGTGTGTCTCATCCGGCATCTCATTACTTGACCATGTCAGAGAGTCACATCACAAATCACACCATCAGTCCGTCTTTCACATCCAAAGTGTGGAACAATATCTACAGCATGAATTGCAACAAGCACGTGTACAGGAAAGATATGTAACATACTACACAATGCATAGCAATCAATGTACACATTAATCATGACATACCCCATCTAGCAAAAGCTGAACAGTGGACAATAACACCAAAATCATCCCCACTAGGGGTGTCAACACAAGTCACACAGCACCAGACATGCCACAGATATGACAGTCCAAAGCCCTTGTGTAATATTCTGTAACACCGAACCATCCTTGGGAGCCCATGGATGAGGGAGGCATATGTGAGTCAAGGACCCCAAGCAGCAAATACATACACAAGACAAGCCTGAAGGGCCCAGCTGGAACAGACAGTGGATGCCTTCAAAAGCCACAAAGCACCGCACCGTCACATGAAAGCACAATAGACTAGCAATTTTAAACTAAATCAACTATTAACTAATTACACTAACAATGGAAAACCTACATTACCTAATTAAACTAACTATCAAACAGAAACTTAACTAACTAAACTAAAAGAAAAATCAAAAATGGCCACATACAACCCGGGGGGGAGGGGAGGCACCCAGGAGGGGGGAGGTACAGGGTGCTGCTCAACATCCACATGCGATGATACTGAGCCAAATAAAAAACCTCCATGGGCTCAACACCTGCACAGCCCGACCTATGTGGGAGATAGATGGTCGTCTGAGTCTGGCTCATCCTGTAAAGGAGGACGTGGCACAGTAGCCTGGCCATGCCTAGCCGCAGCTTGCCCCTCGTCGGCAGCAAGTCTGCCGGACAGGTGAGCCTGGTTCTGTGTGGCGATGTGACATAGGTCTGCATGCAGAACCTCACGTGATACATGTGCTTCCTCTTGCAAGGTAGCACATGTAACACGGAGTTCCTCCTGCAAGGCCTGGCTGGACAACCGCTGCACCTCCCGGCAAGCCTGTAGCTCAGCCGAGATGGTACGCTCAAGCTGTGCAAACCTCTACTCTGCCTGCTGCCTCTGGGACATCATAAGGACACCCAGAGTGGATCTGAGGGAAGCATACTCCTCCCTCAGGGCATCCATGTGCGCCTCTGCATGAGCAGCAATTGCTTGACGCAGAGACGACATTTCAGTCTGGCATTCCCTGTCTGAGGCCGCCATGCCCAGCCTAAGCGAGTGGGCCGTGGACCGTGCCGCCTGCTGCTGGAGAAGCACCTGCCTAGCAAGGGGGAGCACAGATCGGGCCACACGCTCCATGCTCTCAGCGATGTTCTCCATTGCTGCCCCCTGCAGTTCGGAATTGGCAGTCATGTCTTGCTCCCACTCAGTATACAGCGGTTGCGCGCGGCGACCGCGTTGCCGGGCTTGACCCCTGTTGGACCCAAGGACCGGGGGTCCTCGCTGTGTTTGCACCGCCCACGGCTGCACGACTACATGCCCCCGTCGACGTGATGTCCCAGGCACATCAGTGACTGGTGTGGAGGGTGACCCTGCGTCCCGATCCACCACGGGCGGAGGAACCAAAACTGTCTGATCCCTCAGTGCAGGGATCGCAGACAGAGGAGTGTCCACATCAGAATCACTCACCCCTGACACATGGACTTGATGGTCATCCAACTCAACATGGACGTCAGAGTCGTCATCAAGGCTGGACTCATAGGCAGCCAGAGACAAGATGGACTGCAGCACTTGGGGTTTTCGTGGCCTACCACCCCACGACCCCCACTAGTGCCAGGTTGATGTGGTGTTAACAACCCTGTGTCTGGCATGACAACACCATCCTCCGCCTCCATTGCGTCATCACCTGAAAAATAGAGAGAAAAAAGGTCACTACACATGTCAGAAGCACACGACACACACACACACCGAGAGCAAACGCATCCGGCAGACATGTGACACACAACATATAACCTGGCATGCATGCTGGGTCAACTTTGAATAGCTTCTGTGATCAGACCTGTTGAAAGGTGGCAGTTTCCATGGAAGTGGGTCTATGCAGTGCAGAAAATGTGTATGCCACTCACTACCTACATGTACAAGCACTCCATGGTGTGTGCCAGGAAATGTGAAGGCAGTGCAATGTCAAATTCAGACATCACGTGCATTGTGCATTCAATGTGTACCATATCTAGAAGCCAAGCACCCCTCCACCCCAGTACCAAAGCAGGGATGCCTAGCATGGTATCAAAAGGCTGACCATACACCTGTGTATTGACAGGCAGTGTTCACTGGCATCAACAGCTTAATGTGATTTAAATGACAACACTGCAAATGATGCAGGGACAGTAGGCAGGACACATGATGAAAACTCTGGAGGCCGCCCACGTGTGAAGAAGACACAACAAGAGTTGGACAGAGTCATTGGCCATTGAACAGGCTGAGGCCTGTGAGCCACACAGATTGTCAGAGCCTAAACATGTGTGCAATGCAGGACTGAGCCACAGTTGACATGGGAAGGCTGATGAGATGGCAGGCAATGTATGTAACCAAGGACTTATATTACAGTGATCATCCAGTCAAGGACACATAGGGGCATGCGTGCAATGCACATGGAGCATGAATGGGCACTCATGTCCCTGAGGGACATCTGACCCATGCACAGTACAGGTGAGATACCCTGCATCAAGTACTAAGGCTGTACCACATGGCATATGTCTGGCAGATTCTACACTGGAAGTTAGCATCTACACAGGACACATGAACAAGAAACTACACATTGGCAAGATTGAAGCAGACCAGTGCATAGGTGGAACTGGGGTGCAGAGTGGCGGAGGAGGGGCAAGGGAGCATTCCTACATGGAGTCCCGCATGCAGGCAGAGGAGACATGCATGACGGAAGCATTGCATTACTTACACATCAGAACCATGTACACGTCACATGTAGCAGCAATCATGCACAACACATCCCACAAGTGAAACACACACGTCCTCAACAAACACGCATCAACACTCACTGGACTGCGCATCAAAGTCCAGCATCTCTCCCATGCCTTCGACCAATTCAGGTGGTATGAACTCCGCAACGAGAGCCTCATGCGGAGTGAGCTCTTCCTCCTCTGGTGCAGGCCCACCGCCAGTCACCAGAGTCAAGTTGTAATTAGAGGCATGCTTAGCCTTAGTGCTGCACTTGATGTCAATTCCAAAGCTTTTTGCACTATTGCGCCGTGCGCACCTCATGGCCGAATGAACTGACATGTTCCGCAACATGCTTCCAGTGGGTGACACGTTGGGCAGCCGTAGTCTGACTATTGGCACCCACTAGCATGTCACGGCTGTGGCCCCGCACGTAGTCCACAAGGAAGTCCAGTTCCTGCTTACAGAAAGGCTTCTTCCTCGACGTGCAGGAGGTCGTGGCTGTGTGTGGGGTCTCAGCCTGTGCTGCAGGTGCAACCTTCCTCCTCTTGGACTGTGGCGCAGACCCTGGCTGGCTAATGCCGCCCTGACCAGTATGGCCAGTGGGTTCGGTGGATTGAGCCAAGGGAGTGGCAGGTGGAGGGATGACCAAAGGCCTGACTCGTGTCAGTGGCAGCTGGGTGCACACTAATGGACCCTGCGCAGCAACATCAGCTGTGGCAGGGTCATTGACCGCAACGGTCCTGGTTGGCAGACTCACAACCGGGGTGCTGTTGGGTGCATCTGCCCCTGCACTTGCCAACACCCGGCTGTTCGGGCAGCAGATGACATGACTGCCCCAGGGACACATGTCTTGGTCTGAGCAGCCCGGCCTGCCCCTATGGTTTCCCCCCTGGCCTGTTGTAGATCTACCAAGGGCTCTTTAAGTGCCAACGCAGCCTGCGCTGGCAGACCCTGAGCCTGGGTGGCGGTGTCCACAGCTGCACCTGCAGCTACCACTAACCTTGGGCCCGTGGCAGTCGATGGAACGGACTGCCGGGTCGAACGGGTGCCAGTGCCAGATTCAGGAGCTGCATCCCCCGGAACCACAGGGGGTGGTGGCATGACTGCACCGACACATGGCACAACATTGTGCTCAAGTGGCGCACCCCTGCCTCTTCCCCTTCTGTGGCCGCCCTGGACACCCTGGAGTCCCCCTACTCCCTGGTCACCACGGCCACGTCCCCGACCACACCCACCACGAGGAGGACGCCCAGCTGAGGCGGCCCTCACCTTTGGTGGCCTCCCACCCATGGCACTGATGTAGTAGTGCTGGCACAGATGGAGTGGTGCCAATGGGAGGTGTACACCACAATTGACCTGGGCAATTGGGGTGAAGGGGGTGGGAACCAAGATGTTAACAGCCCCCCTGCACCTGCAAGGCTGTATGTGACCCCGGTGATGTGGTGACAGGTCACACAACGCTCAGGCACCCCAAAACTGCAGTAAAACCGTGCACGCAACCCTGCAGCCTACGTGCGTGGATTCAACCTCCCTCAGTACGCGGTGGCACCCAGTAACACGAATAACGCGTAAGCGTGGGACACGCAGGCTACTATGACATCGAAAATGGGTGCGATACACAGGGGCACCCGCAGTGGGGAAAAGAGCGTGTGCAACTCACCGTCTGACTAGCGCGATGCAGAAAAACATGCGTAGCCAATACCCCCGCCAAAAGAAGAGATACGTCCTTGATAGCTGTGAAGTTGTGATGGCGCGCGAAACAACAGGAAGCAGCAACACACGTCGGTCTCCACGACAGGCACGTACAGCGAACTGCTGGGCCCGCTCACCTTTAACCCGTGCTGAGGGAAACGCACGCGCGCGTCACGTCACTTACGCGCATGGGCCCTTTCCTCGTATTACACGCGGACGTGCAGTTTTTCACGCGCGCTGAAATGCCCATGCACCCCTGTACGCGTCACGTCACAGGGGCGCTTGCGCTTGATGGGCCTTCTGTCCAATGAAAATGCGTATGCGTGCAGACGCGCTTACGCACTAAGGGCCTTTCCTCGAATTACATGCTGACGTGCAGAATTTTCACGTGCCAAATCACTCCGTATCAAGCTGGCCACGTGTAAGCACACAGTAGACCCCGCTCCTGCCCAGAAGGCCGAACTACTGCCCCCCAGATCCCCGAGCACGCTCCCACCTGCCATCTGCTGCTGCCTGACTGCCTGCTGCCCACGTGCCCTGCCATTTGCTGCCTGCACATCAGCCAGGGATGCTGTTGCTGTGACCACGACTGCTGGAACCGAAGACTCCCGACTGGGATTCCATCGCTCCACAGCCCAGCCCCAGGACCCAGTTGCCCACCCACTCCTGCCTCTGGGGTTGTCATGTCGGGGCAAACACCATCTGAGACCACTGACAATCCCCAGCCAGAGAGGCAGAGGGGCACCAGCTTCAGTGCCACCGAAGTTGGTGTCCTGGTGGAGCAAGTCCTGGGGCAGTATGATGCCCTCTTCGGAAGTTCCCGCGCCGACAAGGAAGGACGGACTCGGATCTGGACTGAGATCGTGACTGCCATCAACGCGGACGGGGTGGCAGTCCGCGACTTACAACATGTCAAGAAGCGCTGGGAGGACTTCAGGTCAAGGACCCTGAACAAGGCCCGGCGCCTCTTGAAGGCAGCGGATGCCAAGGGGCGTCGGGGCCACTTGTCGGAAGAACAGATGAGGGTCCTGGAACGCATATCCCCAGCGCTCCACGTCCAGGTCCTTGAGAGGCAGAACCGTCTGGAGTCGAGCGGTAAGTGTACATGCATCCTGATTGTGAGATGTGCGTGTGGTGATTTTTCAGTAGTGTGCAGGTTGCACATCTGTTTGTATGGGGTCGAGTATGGGTGGGGGTGTACAGGGCCGTGGGGCTAACACATGCGAGGGCTGGAATGTGTGAGACATGGATGGTGCTTGTGTGTGTAGGCTTGCATGCCAAATGCAGTTGTGTGGGCACACATGTTTGGATGAATGTGTATGTAAGTAGACATGTCCGTGATGTCACGCATGTATGTTGTTTACAGCTGCATGTATCAGCACTGTGTACATGTGCATCTGTGTGTATTTGACAAGGGTGCAACAGTGATGCAACATGGATGCATGTGACAGCGGTATGTGGAAGCCTGATCGGCAGATGTGACATGGATGCTCATCTGAACACTGCGACACTTGGCAGAGGTGTACACATGCATGCAAGTGTGGTGGTGTGTGTACATGTGTGGTGCACTTCCTGTGTTGCATGTGATGTCTGGCACACCTTTGCCTGCTCATGCTGTTGTATGTGAATGGATGGTGCTGGCAGTTGCGATATGGCTGTGGTATGGCTCATGTGTGCGAGTTGAAATGACATGTGTGTTGGGGATTGTGATGACATTTCTGAGGTTTGCCAATGCCACTTATGTACAACTGTCATGTGTGTATGTGCCCATTGTACAGTGCCCTGATGCCTGTGTTTTATTTCTCCCTGTCTGCAGCGTCAACTGATGAAGAGGGCGGAGAAGGTGCTGTGCAGCACAGCGGCGGGGATCCCACCGCGATCCGGAGACGCAAGGCCCGGCTCCCCTCCCATGTTGTCATCTCGTCGGGGAGTGAGGAGTCCGGTGCCGCATCCCAGGCCGCAGCTGCCGGGGGGAGGTCCAAGAGGCGGAGGTTGGAGTTGGACTCCTCGGCAGCAGAAGGGGCAGCTGGGACCCCACAGGACCCAACAGGGGAAGATGGCACAGAGTCATCCAGGTTGGTGGGGGGTTTGGTGGAGGAGGAGGCCATGCAAGCAACAGAGACGGGGTCTGGAGGTGGGGATCCCACTGGTGCTAGTGGTGCAGTGCAGGACCAGGGACAGGAGGCAGCACAGGCCGCCGCGCAGGTGCCTGTGTGCAATCCTGTCCCTGATCCTGTCCCTGCATCATCTTGCACCAGCAGGGATGCCTACGTCCAGACCCGTTTTCAGGCAGGGGATGAGCTCACGACAACTGGCCTTCCTCTGCCTGCGGACGTGGCTATCCGGGTCCGGGTTGAGCCTGTTCTGACTGGTGTGGCGTTGCGTCAACGGGCCATGCGAGGTGACCTGCAGTCTTTTCATGAGGAGACTGCATGTCATCTCGAATGGCTCGTTGACCACGTCAGCCTGCTGGGACAGGTCACCCAGGCCGGATTCCTCCGTTTGATGGGGCTTGCTACGACCCCCTCCTCAACTGAATCCCCTATGCGCCAGTCGTCCTCCGTGCCATCTTCCCACCCATCAGTCACCTGGGTGCCCTGTGGAGCTGCCTCTGACGGTGCGGCCAGGCTGGTGGAGGAGGCATCCCTGCCACAGTCGGGAGTCGGACGTCCAGCAGGGGTGGCCATATCAATGACTGCACCCCAGCCGGCGGAGGACGTGCAAGCAGCAGGAGGCAGTGCACGGGCAGAGGCACAGCAGCAGCAGCAACGTGGTGGGAGCCATGAAGGCTCGGGGCCTTCAATATCGGAGGGGCAGGCATCGGCCGGAGGGCAGGAGGACCCAGGACAGAGAGTGTCTTCCGTGTGGCAGTGGTTGGGCCACGCCATAGATGCGGAGCGGCAGCGGGCGGAAGAGGCACGGCTCACAATGGTCAGGGCGGAGAACTCCATGCGGAGGGCCCTGAGGCGGGCCGAGTGCCTCGAGGCAATCCGCAGGGGTTTGTAGGTGGACACGTCGACGGCCCTGCAGAACCTCGGGGCCATGGAGGATGACCGCCTCCGGGACATTGAGCAGGAGTTCGATGATGCCCTGGCCCGGGACATCCAAAAGTGAGCCGTCAAACTAGCCCGCTGCCCTTGTACATAGTTATGTAGGTAGTGTTAGGTTCCATTTTTTTTTTGATTTATTTTGGACCTTTTGGACATTGGCCACATTTTTGTATATAGTTTATTTTATTAGTTAGTGTAGTTAGATAGGTTTCCTTTCTTTTGTTGGGATAATGGACCCTGGCTTGTTCGTATGTACATAGTTCACTGTTGGATTGTATTTTTCTTTCACATTTTAACCATGGAGCAATGGCTTTCATTTTTATTTCCCATTGGATTTTGTTTTGTGGACAGTGACTTTGGACAGCATTACTTTGGATTTTGATTTTTGGTTTTGCTTTTTTTCACGGACATGCTTCTTTTCATTTTTGTACATTCACATTTATGTTTCTTTATTTTTGATTCTATTTATGTTTCCTTTAAGACATATTTTTTTATCAAACTTCAATGTGTAGTATCATCTCATTGGTTTCATGCATATCATGATATGGGTTTTGAGATTCACTGACACCCATTGGGTGTATGTGAGGGAAATGTGTTTGTTTCGGAACTTGCAATTGGTGTTCTGTCATGTAATTGCCAATTATGAGTGGGTGGATGCAATACTCGGGTGGGTGTTTTGCATTTGGAGGCTGACCATAGGGACCAGGGATCTAGATTGTGATGACATTTTGGCTGGCGAACATGAGTTGGACATGGGTGGGGACCTGGTGGAGGGTGCCTCTGCACTGCTGGGGGGTGGGGGTGGTGGGAGACATGGGTGGGGGCCTGCTGGCAGGTGCCCCACAGTGCTGGGGGGTGGCGGGGGGTGGGAGACATGGGTGGGGGACTGGTGGAGGGTGCCCCTGCACTGCTGGGGGGTGGGGGTGGTGGGAGACATGGGTGGGGGCCTGGTGGAGGGTGCCCCTGTACTGCTGGGGGGTGGGGGTGGCGGGGAACATGAGTTGGACATGGGTGGGGGCCTGGTGGCAGGTGCCCCACAGTGCTGGGCTGTGGGGGTGGTGGGGAACATGAGTTGGACATGGGTGTGGGCCTGCTGGCAGGTGCCCCATAGTGCTGGGGGGTCGGGGTGGTGGGGAACATGAGTTGGACATGGGTGGGGGCCTGGTGGAGGGTGCCCCTACACTGCTGGGGGGTGGGGGTGGTGGGAGACATGGGTGGGGGCCTGGTGGAGGGTGCCCCTGCACTGCTGGGGGGTGGGGTGGTGGGAGACATGGGTGGGGGCCTGGTGGAGGGTGCCCCTGCACTGCTGGGGGGTGGGGGTGGCGGGGAACATGAGTTGGACATGGGTGGGGGCCTGGTGGCAGGTGCCCCACAGTGCTGGGCTGTGGGGGTGGTGGGGAACATGAGTTGGACATGGGTGGGGGCCTGCTGGCAGGTGCCCCATAGTGCTGGGGGGTGGGGGTGGTGGGGAACATGAGTTGGACATGGGTGGGGGCCTGGTGGAGGGTGCCCCTACACTGCTGGGGGGTGGGGGTGGTGGGAGACATGGGTGGGGGCCTGGTGGAGGGTGCCCCTGCACTGCTGGGGGGTGGGGGTGGTGGGGAACATGAGTTGGACATGGGTGGGGGCCTGCTGGCAGGAGCCCCACAGTGCTGGGGGGTGGGTGGGGTGGGAGACATGGGTGGGGGCCTGGTGGAGGGTGCCCCTGCACTGCTGGGGGGTGGGGGTGGTGGGAGACATGGGTGGGGGCCTGGTGGAGGGTGCCCCTGCACTGCTGGGGGGTGGGGGTGGTGGGGAACATGAGTTGGACATGGGTGGGGGCCTGGTGGCAGGTGCCCCAAAGTGCTGGGGGGTTGGGGGGTGGGAAACATGAGTTGGACATGGGTGGGGGCCTGGTGGTGGGTGCCCCTGCTGTGCTGGGGGGTGGGGGGTGTGTGAAATGGGTGGGGGCCTGGTGGAGGGTGCCCCTGCACTGCTGGGGGGTGGGGGTGGTGGGAGACATGGGTGGGGGCCTGGTGGAGGGTGCCCCTGCACTGCTGGGGGGTGGGGGTGTTGGGATACATGGGTGGGGGCCTGGTGGAGGGTGCCCCTGCACTGCTGGGGGGTGGGGGTGGTGGGGAACATGAGTTGGACATGGGTGGGTGCCTGCTGGCAGGTGCCCCACAGTGCTGGGGGGTGGGGGTGGTGGGGAACATGAGTTGGATATGGGTGGGGGCCTGGTGGCAGGTGCCCCACAGTGCTGGGGGGTGGGGGGGTGGGGAACATGAGTTGGACATGGGTGGGGGCCTGGTGGCAGGTGCCCCACAGTGCTGGGGGGTAGGGGGGTGGGGAACATGAGTTGGACATGGGTGGGGGCCTGCTGGCAGGTGCCCCACAGTGCTGGGGGGTGGGGGTGCTGGGGAACATGAGTTGGACATGGGTGGGGGCCTGCTGGCAGGTGCCCCACAGTGCTGGGGGGTGGGGGTGGTGGGGAACATGAGTTGGACATGGGTGGGGCCCTGGTGGAGGGTGCCCCTGCACTGCTGGTGGGTGGGGGCAGTGGGAGACATGGGTGGGGGCCTGTGGAGGGTGCCCCTGCACTGCTGGGGGGTGGGGGTGGCAGGGAACATAAGTTGGACATGGGTGGGGGCCTGGTGGCAGGTGCCCCAAAGTGCTGGGGGGTGGGGGGTGGGGAACATGAGTTGGACATGGGTGGGGGCCTGCTGGCAGGTGCCCCACATTGCTGGGGGGTGGGGGTGGTGGGGAACATGAGTTGGACATGGGTGGGTGCCTGCTGGCAGGTGCCCCACAGTGCTGGGGGGAGAGGGTGGTGGGGAACATGAGTTGGACATGGGTGGGGGCCTGATGGAGGGTGCCCCTGCACTGCTGGGGGGTGGGGGTGGTGGGAGACATGGGTGGGGGCCTGGTGGAGGGTGCCCCTGCACTGCTGGGGGGTGGGGTGGTGGGAGACATGGGTGGGGGCCTGGTGGAGGGTGCTCCTGCACTGCTGGGGGGTGGGGGTGGTGGGGAACATGAGTTAGACATGGGTGGGGGCCTGCTGGCAGGTGCCCCACAGTGATGGGAGGTGGGGGGGGTGGGAGACATGGGTGGGGGCCTGGTGGAGGCTACCCCTGCACTGCTGGGGGGTGGGGGTGGTGGGGAACATGAGTTGGACATGGGTGGGGGCCTGCTGGCAGGTGCCCCACAGTGCTGGGGGGTGGGGGTGAAGGGGGAACATGAGTTGGACATGGGTGGGGGCCTGCTGGCAGGTGCCCCACAGTGCTGGGGGGTGGGGGTGGTGGGGAACATGAGTTGGACATGGGTGGGGGCCTGATGGAGGGTGCCCCTGCACTGCTGGGGGGTGGGGGTGGTGGGAGACATGGGTGGGGGCCTGGTGGAGGGTGCCCATGCACTGCTGGGGGATGGGGGTGGTGGGAAACATGGGTGGGGGCCTGGTGGAGGGTGCCCCTGCACTGCTGGGGGGTGGGGGTGGTGGGGAACATGAGTTAGACATGGGTGGGGGCCTGCTGGCAGGTGCCCCACAGTGATGGGAGGTGGGGCGGGTGGGAGACATGGGTTGGGGCCTGGTGGAGGCTACCCCTGCACTGCTGGGGGGTGGGGGTGGTGGGGAACATGAGTTGGACATGGGTGGGGGCCTGCTGGCAGGTGCCCCACAGTGCTGGGGGGTGGGGGTGGTGGGGAACATGAGTTGGACATGGGTGGGGGCCTGGTGGCAGGGTGCCCCACAGTGCTGGGGGGAGGGGGAGGTCGGGAACATGAGTTGGACATGGGTGGGGTCTGGTGGTGGGTGCCCCTGCACTGCTGGGGGGTGGGGGTGTGGGAGACATGGGTGGGGGCCTGCTGGCAAATGCCCCACAGTGCTGGGGGGTGGGGGGTGGGAGACATGGGTGGGGGCCTGCTGGCAGGTGCCCCACAGTGCTGGGGGGTGGGGGGTGGGGAACATGAGTTGGACATGGGTGGGGGCCTGGTGGTGGGTGCCCCTGCACTGCTGGGGGGTGGGGGTGTGGGAGACATGGGTGGGGGCCTGCTGGCAGGTGCCCCACAGTGCTAAGTGGTGGGGTGGTGGGAGACATGAGTGGGGGCCTGGTGGAGGTTGCCCCTGCACTGCTGGAGGGTGGGGGTGGTGGGAGACATGGGTGGGGGCCTGGTGGAGGGTGCCCCAAAGTGCTGGGGGGATGGGGGTGGCGGGGAACATGAGTTGGACATGGGTGGGGGCCTGGTGGCATGTGCCCCACAGTGCTGGGGGGTGGGGGGGTGGGGAACATGAGTTGGACATGGGTGGGGGCCTGGTGGTGGGTGCCCCTGCACTGCTGGGGGGTGGGGGGGGTGGGAGACATGGGTGGGGGCCTGGTGGAGGGTGCCCCTGCACTGCTGGGGGGTGGCGGTGGTGGGGGACATGGGTGGGGGCCTGGTGGAGGGTGCCCCTGCACTGCTGGGGGGTGGGGGTGGTGGGAGACATGTGTGGGGGCCTGGTGGAGGGTGCCCCTGCACTGCTGGGGGGTGGGGGGTTGGGGAACATGAGTTGGACATGGGTGGGGGCCTGGTGGCAGGTGCCCCACAGTGCTGAGGGGTGGGGGTGGTGGGGAACATAAGTTGGACATGGGTGGGGGCCTGGTGGCAGGTGCCCCACAGTGCTGGGGGGTGGGGGGGTGGGAACATGAGTTGGACATGGGTGGGGGCCTGGTGGCAGGTGCCCCACAGTGCTGGGGGGTGGGGGGGTGGACAACATGAGTTGGACATGGGTGGGGGCCTGCTGGCAGGTGCCCCACAGTGCTGGGGGGTGGGGGTTCTGGGGAACATGAGTTTGACATGGGTGGGGGCCTGCTGGCAGGTGCCCCACAGTGCTGGGGGGTGGGGGTGGTGGGGAACATGAGTTGGACATGGGTGGGGCCCTGGTGGAGGGTGCCCCTGCACTGCTGGTGGGTGGGGGCGGTGGGAGACATGGGTGGGGGCCTGTGGAGGGTGCCCCTGCACTGCTGGGGGGTGGGGGTGGCAGGGAACATAAGTTGGACATGGGTGGGGGCCTGGTGGCAGGTGCCCCACAGTGCTGGGGGGTGGGGGGTGGGGAACATGAGTTGGACATGGGTGGGGGCCTGCTGGCAGGTGCCCCACATTGCTGGGGGGTGGGGGTGGTGGGGAACATGAGTTGGACATGGGTGGGTGCCTGCTGGCAGGTGCCCCACAGTGCTGGGGGGAGAGGGTGGTGGGGAACATGAGTTGGACATGGGTGGGGGCCTGATGGAGGGTGCCCCTGCACTGCTGGGGGGTGGGGGTGGTGGGAGACATGGGTGGGGGCCTGGTGGAGGGTGCCCCTGCACTGCTGGGGGGTGGGGGTGGTGGGAGACATGGGTGGGGGCCTGGTGGAGGGTGCTCCTGCACTGCTGGGGGGTGGGGGTGGTGGGGAACATGAGTTAGACATGGGTGGGGGCCTGCTGGCAGATGCCCCACAGTGATGGGAGGTGGGGGGGGTGGGAGACATGGGTGGGGGCCTGGTGGAGGCTACCCCTGCACTGCTGGGGGGTGGGGGTGGTGGGGAACATGAGTTGGACATGGGTGGGGGCCTGCTGGCAGGTGCCCCACAGTGCTGGGGGGTGGGGGTGAAGGGGGAACATGAGTTGGACATGGGTGGGGGCCTGCTGGCAGGTGCCCCACAGTGCTGGGGGGTGGGGGTGGTGGGGAACATGAGTTGGACATGGGTGGGGGCCTGATGGAGGGTGCCCCTGCACTGCTGGGGGGTGGGGGTGGTGGGAGACATGGGTGGGGGCCTGGTGGAGGGTGCCCATGCACTGCTGGGGGATGGGGGTGGTGGGAAACATGGGTGGGGGCCTGGTGGAGGGTGCCCCTGCACTGCTGGGGGGTGGGGGTGGTGGGGAACATGAGTTAGACATGGGTGGGGGCCTGCTGGCAGGTGCCCCACAGTGCTGGGGGGTGGGAGTGGTGGGGAACATGAGTTGGACATGGGTGGGGGCCTGGTGGCAGGGTGCCCCACAGTGCTGGGGGGAGGGGGAGGTTGGGAACATGAGTTGGACATGGGTGGGGTCTGGTGGTGGGTGCCCCTGCACTGCTGGGGGGTGGGGGTGTGGGAGACATGGGTGGGGGCCTGCTGGCAGATGCCCGACAGTGCTGGGGGGTGGGGGGGTGGGAGACATGGGTGGGGGCCTGCTGGCAGGTGCCCCACAGTGATGGGAAGTGGGGCGGGTGGGAGACATGGGTGGGGGCCTGGTGGAGGCTACCCCTGCACTGCTGGGGGGTGGGGGTGGTGGGGAACATGAGTTGGACATGGGTGGGGGCCTGCTGGCAGGTGCCCCACAGTGCTGGGGGGTGGGGGTGGTGGGGAACATGAGTTGGACATGGGTGGGGGCCTGGTGGCAGGGTGCCCCACAGTGCTGGGGGGAGGGGGAGGTCGGGAACATGAGTTGGACATGGGTGGGGTCTGGTGGTGGGTGCCCCTGCACTGCTGGGGGGTGGGGGTGTGGGAGACATGGGTGGGGGCCTGCTGGCAGATGCCCCACAGTGCTGGGGGGTGGGGGGGTGGGAGACATGGGTGGGGGCCTGCTGGCAGGTGCCCCACAGTGCTGGGGGGTGGGGGGTGGGGAACATGAGTTGGACATGGTTGGGGGCCTGGTGGTGGGTGCCCCTGCACTGCTGGGGGGTGGGGGTGTGGGAGACATGGGTGGGGGCCTGCTGGCAGGTGCCCCACAGTGCTAAGTGGTGGGGTGGTGGGAGACATGGGTGGGGGCCTGGTGGAGGTTGCCCCTGCACTGCTGGAGGGTCGGGGTGGTGGGAGACATGGGTGGGGGCCTGGTGGAGGGTGCCCCAAAGTGCTGGGGGGATGGGGGTGGCGGGGAACATGAGTTGGACATGGGTGGGGGCCTGGTGGCATGTGCCCCACAGTGCTGGGGGGTGGGGGGGTGGGGAACATGAGTTGGACATGGGTGGGGGCCTGGTGGTGGGTGCCCCTGCACTGCTGGGGGGTGGGGGGGGGGGGTGGGAGACATGGGTGGGGGCCTGGTGGAGGGTGCCCCTGCACTGCTGGGGGGTGGCGGTGGTGGGGGACATGGGTGGGGGCCTGGTGGAGGGTGCCCCTGCACTGCTGGGGGGTGGGGGTGGTGGGAGACATGTGTGGGGGCCTGGTGGAGGGTGCCCCTGCACTGCTGGGGGGTGGGGGGTTGGGGAACATGAGTTGGACATGGGTGGGGGCCTGGTGGCAGGTGCCCCACAGTGCTGGGGGGTGGGGGTGGTGGGGAACATAAGTTGGACATGGGTGGGGGCCTGGTGGCAGGTGCCCCACAGTGCTGGGGGGTGGGGGGTGGGAACATGAGTTGGACATGGGTGGGGGCCTGGTGGCAGGTGCCCCACAGTGCTGGGGGGTGGGGGGGTGGACAACATGAGTTGGACATGGGTGGGGGCCTCCTGGCAGGTGCCCCACAGTGCTGGGGGGTGGGGGTGGTGGGGAACATGAGTTGGACATGGGTGGGGGCCTGCTGGCAGGTGCCCCACAGTGCTGGGGGGTGGGGGGGAACATGAGTTGGACATGGGTGGGGGCCTGCTGGCAGGTGCCCCACAGTGCTGGGGGGTGGGGGTGGTGGGGAACATGAGTTGGACATGGGTGGGGGCCTGGTGGAGGGTGTCCCTGCACTGCTGGGGGGTGGGGATGGTGGGAGACATGGGTGGGGGCCTGGTGGAGGGTGTCCCTAGACTGCTGGGGGGTGGGGGTGGTGGGAGACATGGGTAGGGGCCTGGTGGAGGGTGCCCCTACACTGCTGGGGGGTGGGGGTGGTGGGGAACATGAGTTGGACATGGGTGGGGGCCTGCTGGCTGGTGCCGCACAGTGCTGGGGGGTGGGGGTGGTGGGGAACATGAGTTGGACATGGGTGGGGGCCTGGTGGAGGGTTCCCCTGCACTGCTGGGGGGTGGGGGTGGCGGGGAACATGATTTGGACATGGGTGGGGGCCTGGTGGCAGGTGCCCCACAGTGCTGGGGGGTGGGGAGGGTGGGGAACATGAGTTGGACATGGGTGGGTGTCTGGTTTTGGGTTCCCCTGCACTGCTGGGGGGTGGGTGGGTGGGAGACATGGGTCTGGGCCTGCTGGCAGGTGCCCCACAGTGCTGGGAGGTGGGGGGGGTGGGAGACATGGGTGGGGGCCTGCTGGCAGGTGCCCCACAGTGCTGGGGGGTGGGGAGTGGGGAACATGAGTTGGACATGGGTGGGGGCCTGCTGGCAGGTTCCCCACAGTGCTGGGGGGTGGAGGGGTGGGAGACATGGGTGGGGGCCTGGTGGAGGGTGCCCCTGCACTGCTGGGGGGTGGGGGTGGTGGGGAACATGAGTTGGACATGGGTGGGGGCCTGCTGGCAGGTGCCCCACAGTGCTGGGGGGTGGAGGGGTGGGAGACATGGGTGGGGGCCTGGTGGAGGGTGCCCCTGCACTGCTGGGGGGTGGGGTGGTGGGAGACCTGGGTGGGGGCCTGGTGGAGGGTGCCCCTGCACTGCTGGGGGGTGGGGGTGGTGGGAGACATGGGTGGGGGCCTGGTGGAGGGTGCCCCTGCACTGCTGGGGGGTGGGGGTGGTGGGGAACATGAGTTGGACATGGGTGGGGGCCTGGTGGCAGGAGCCCCACAGTGCTGGGGAGTGGGGGGGGTGGGGAACATGAGTTGGACATGGGTGGGGGCATGTTGGTGGGTGCCCCTGCACTGCTGGGGGGTTAGGGGTGGGAGACATGGGTGGGGGCCTGGTGGAGGGTGCCGCTGCACTGCTGGGGGGTGGGGGTGGTGGGAGACATGGGTGGGGCCTGGTGGAGGGCGCCCCTGCACTGCTGGGGGGTGGGGGTGGTGAGAGACATGGGTGGGGGCCTGGTGAAGGGTGACCCTGCATTGCTGGGGGTGGGGGTGGTGGGGAACTTGAGTTGGACATGGGTGGGGGCCTGCTGGCAGGTGCCCCACAGTGCTGGGGGGTGGGGGTTGTGGGGAACATGAGTTGGACATGGGTGGGGGCCTGGTGGCAGGTGCCCCACAGTGCTGGGGGGTGGGGGGGTGGGGAACATGAGTTGGACATGGGTGGGGGCCTGGTGGAGGGTACCCCTGCACTGCTGGGGGGTGGGGGGGTGGGGAACATGAGTTGGACATGGGTAGGGGCCTGCTAGCTGGTGCCCCACAGTGCTGGGGGGTGGGGGTGGTGGGGAACATGAGTTGGACATGGGTGGGGGCCTGCTGGCAGGTGCCCCACAGTGCTGGGGGGTCGGGTGTGGGGAACATGAGTTGGACATGGGTGGGGGCCTGGTGGCAGGTGCCCCACAGTGCTGGGGGGTGGGGAACATGAGTTGGACATGGGTTGGGGCCTGCTGGCAGGTGCCCCACAGTGCTGGGGGGGGGTGGTGGGGAACATGAGTTGGACATTGGTGGGGGCCTGGTGGAGGGTGCCCCTGCACTGCTGGGGGGTGGGGGTGGTGGGAGACATGGGTGGGGGCCTGGTGGAGGGTGTCCCTGCACTGCTGGGGGTGTGGGTGGCGGGGAACATGAGTTGGACATGGGTGGGGGCCTGGTGGAGGGTGTCCCTGCACTGCTGGGGGTGTGGGTGGCGGGGAACATGAGTTGGACATGGGTGGGGGCCTGGTGGCAGGTGCCCCACAGTGCTGGGGGGTGGGGAGGGTGGGGAACATGAGTTGGACATGGGTGGGGGCCTGCTGGCAGGTGCCCCACAGTGCTGGGGGGTGGGGGTGGTGGGGAACATGAGTTGGACATGGGTGGGGGCCTGCTGGCAGGTGCCCCACAGTGCCTGGGGGGTGGGGGTGGTGGGGAACATGAGTTGGACATGGGTGGGGGCCTGGTGAGGGTGCCCCTGCATTGCTGGGGGGTGGGGGTGGTGAGAGACATGGGTGGGGGCCTGGTGGAGGGTGCCCCTGCACTGCTGGGGGGTGGGGGTGGTGGGAGACATGGGTGGGGGCCTGGTGGAGGGTGCCCCTGCACTGCTGGGGGGTGGGGGTGGTGGGGAACATGAGTTGGACATGGGTGGGGGCCTGCTGGCAGGTGCTCCACAGTGCTGGGGGGTGGGGGGGTGCGAGACATGGGTGGGGGCCTGGTGGAGGGTGCCCCTGCACTGCTGGTGGGTGGGGGTGGTGGGGAACATGAGTTGGACATGGGTGGGGGCCTGCTGGCAGGTGCCCCACAGTTCTGGGGGGTGGGGGTGGTGGGGAACATGTGTTGGACATGGGTGGGGGCCTGGTGGTAGGTGCGCCACAGTGCTGGGGGGCGGGGGCGGGTGGGGAACATGAGTTGGACATGGGTGGGGGCCTGGTGGTGGATGCCCCTGCACTGCTGGGGGGTGGGGGGGTGGGAGGCATGGGTGGGGGCATGCTGGCAGGTGCCCCACAGTGCTGGGGGGTGGGGGGTGGGAGACATGGGTGGGGGCCTGCTGGCAGGTGCCCCACAGTGCTGGGGGGTGGGGGGGGTGGGGAACATGAGTTGGACATGGGTGGGGGCCTGCTGGCAGGTGCCCCACAGTGCTGGGGGGTAGGGGGGGGACATGGGTGGGGGCCTGTTGGAGGGTGCCCCTGCACTGCTGGGGGGTGGGGGTGGTGGGAGACATGGGTGGGGGCCTGGTGGAGGGTGCCCCATGCACTGCTGGGGGGTGGGGGTGGCGGGGAACATGAGTTGGAAATGGGTGGGGGCCTGCTGGCAGGTGCCCCACAGTGCTTGGGGGTGGGGGGGTGGGGAACATGAGTTGGACATGGGTGGGGGCCTGGTGGTGGGTGCCCCTGCACTGCTGGGGGGTGGGGGGGCGTGGGAGACATGGGTGGGGGCCTGGTGGAGGGTGCCCCTGCACTGATGGGGGGTGGGGGTGGTGGGAGACATGGGTGGGGGCTTGGTGGAGGGTGCCCCTGCACTGCTGGGGGGTGGGGGTGGTGGGAGACATGGGTGGGGGCCTGGTGGCAGGTGCCCCACAGTGCTGGGGGGTGGGAGGGTGGGGAACATGAGTTGGACATGGGTGGGGGCCTGCTGGCAGGTGCCCCACAGTGCTGGGGGGTGGGGGGGTGGGGAACATGAGTTGGACATGGGTGGGGGCCTGCTGGCAGGTGTCCCACAGTGCTGGGGGGTGGGGGTGGTGGGGAACATGAGTTGGACATGGGTGGGGGCCTGCTGGCAGGTGCCCCACAGTGCTGGGGGGTGGGGGTGGTGGGGAACATGAGTTGGACATGGGTGGGGCCTTGCTGGCAGGTGCCTCACAGTGCTGGGGGTGGGGGGTGTGGGGAACATGGGTGGGGGCCTGGTGGAGCGTGCCCCTGCACTGCTGGGGGGTGGGGTGGTAGGAGACATGGGTGGGGGCCTGGTGGAGGGTGCCCCTGCACTGCTGGGGGGTGGGGGTGGTGTGGAACATGAGTTGGACATGGGTGGGGGCCTGCTGGCACGTGCCCCACAGTGCTGGGGGGTGGGGGTGGTGGGGAACATGAGTTGGATATGGGTGGGGGCCTGGTGGAGGGTGCCCCTGCACTGCTGGGGGGTGGGGGTGGTGGGAGGCATGGGTGGGGGCCTGGTGGAGGGTGTCCCTGTACTGCTGGGGGGTGGGGGTGGTGGGAGACATGGGTGGGGGCCTGGTGGAGGGTGCCCCTGCACTGCTGGGGGGTGGGGGTGGTGGGGAACATGAGTTGGACATAGGTGGGGGCCTGGTGGCAGGTGCCCCACAGTGCTGGGGGGTGGGAACATGAGTTGGACATGGGTGGGGGCCTGGTGGCAGGTGCCCCACAGTGCTGGAGGGTGGGGGGGGTGGGGAACATGAGTTGGACATGGGTGGGGGCCTGCTGGCAGGTGCCCCACAGTGCTGGGGGGTGGGGGTGGTGGGGAACATGAGTTGGACATGGGTGGGGGCCTGCTGGCATGTGCCCCACAGTGCTGGGGGGTGGGGGTGGTGGGGAACATGAGTTGGACATGGGTGGGGGCCTGGTGGAGGGTGCCCCTGCACTGCTGGGGGGTGGGGGTGGTGGGAGACATGGGTGGGGGCCTGGTGGAGGGTGCCCCTGCATTGCTGGGGGGTGGGGGTGACGGGGAACATGAGTTGGACATGGGTGGGGGCCTGGTGGCAGGTGCCCCACAGTGCTGGGGGGTGGGGGGGTGGGGAACATGAGTTGGACATGGGTGGGGGCCTGCTGGGAGGTGCCCCACAGTGCTGGGGGGTGAGAGTGGTGGGGAACATGAGTTGGACATGGGTGGGGGCCTGCTGGCAAGTGCCCCACAGTGCTGGGGGTGGGGGGGTGGGGAACATGAGTTGGACATGGGTGGATGCCTGGTGGAGGGTGCCCCTGCACTGCTGGGGGGTGGGGGTGGTGGGAGACATGGGTGGGGGCCTGGTGGAGGGTGCCCCTGCACTGCTGGGGGGTGGGGGTGGTGGGAGACATGGGTGGGGGCCTGGTGGAGGGTGCCCCTGCACTGCTGGGGGGTGGGGGTGGTGGGGAACATGAGTTGGACATGGGTGGGGGCCTGCTGGCAGGTGCCCCACAGTGCTGGGGGGTGGGGGTGGTGGGGAACATGAGTTGGACATGGGTGGGGGCCTGGTGGAGGGTGCCCCTGCACTGCTGGGGGGTGGGGGGGTGGGAGACATGGGTGGGGGCCTGGTGGAGGGTGCCCCTGCACTGCTGGGGGGTGGGGTGGTGGGGAACATGAGTTGGACATGGGTGGGGGCCTGGTGGCAGGTGCTCCACAGTGCTGGGGGGTGGGGGGGGTGGGGAACATGAGTTGGACATGGGTGGGGGCCTGGTGGTGGGTGCCCCTGCACTGCTGGGGGGTGGGTGGGTGGGAGACATGGGTGGGGGCCTGCTGGTAGGTGCCCCACAGTGCTGGGGGGTGGGGGGTTTGGAGACATGGGTGGGGGCCTGCTGGCAGGTGCCCCACAGTGCTGGGGGGTGGGGGGGGTGGGGAACATGAGTTGGACATGGGTGGGGGCCTGCTGGCAGGTGCCCCACAGTGCTGGGGGGTAGGGGGGGGACATGGGTGGGGGCCTGTTGGAGGGTGCCCCTGCACTGCTGGGGGGTGGGGGTGGTGGGAGACATGGGTGGGGGCCTGGTGGAGGGTGCCCCATGCACTGCTGGGGGGTGGGGGTGGCGGGGAACATGAGTTGGAAATGGGTGGGGGCCTGCTGGCAGGTGCCCCACAGTGCTTGGGGGTGGGGGGGTGGGGAACATGAGTTGGACATGGGTGGGGGCCTGGTGGTGGGTGCCCCTGCACTGCTGGGGGGTGGGGGGGCGTGGGAGACATGGGTGGGGGCCTGGTGGAGGGTGCCCCTGCACTGATGGGGGGTGGGGGTGGTGGGAGACATGGGTGGGGGCTTGGTGGAGGGTGCCCCTGCACTGCTGGGGGGTGGGGGTGGTGGGAGACATGGGTGGGGGCCTGGTGGCAGGTGCCCCACAGTGCTGGGGGGTGGGAGGGTGGGGAACATGAGTTGGACATGGGTGGGGGCCTGCTGGCAGGTGCCCCACAGTGCTGGGGGGTGGGGGGGTGGGGAACATGAGTTGGACATGGGTGGGGGCCTGCTGGCAGGTGTCCCACAGTGCTGGGGGGTGGGGGTGGTGGGGAACATGAGTTGGACATGGGTGGGGGCCTGCTGGCAGGTGCCCCACAGTGCTGGGGGGTGGGGGTGGTGGGGAACATGAGTTGGACATGGGTGGGGCCTTGCTGGCAGGTGCCCCACAGTGCTGGGGGTGGGGGGTGTGGGGAACATGGGTGGGGGCCTGGTGGAGCGTGCCCCTGCACTGCTGGGGGGTGGGGTGGTAGGAGACATGGGTGGGGGCCTGGTGGAGGGTGCCCCTGCACTGCTGGGGGGTGGGGGTGGTGTGGAACATGAGTTGGACATGGGTGGGGGCCTGCTGGCACGTGCCCCACAGTGCTGGGGGGTGGGGGTGGTGGGGAACATGAGTTGGATATGGGTGGGGGCCTGGTGGAGGGTGCCCCTGCACTGCTGGGGGGTGGGGGTGGTGGGAGGCATGGGTGGGGGCCTGGTGGAGGGTGTCCCTGTACTGCTGGGGGGTGGGGGTGGTGGGAGACATGGGTGGGGGCCTGGTGGAGGGTGCCCCTGCACTGCTGGGGGGTGGGGGTGGTGGGGAACATGAGTTGGACATAGGTGGGGGCCTGGTGGCAGGTGCCCCACAGTGCTGGGGGGTGGGAACATGAGTTGGACATGGGTGGGGGCCTGGTGGCAGGTGCCCCACAGTGCTGGAGGGTGGGGGGGTGGGGAACATGAGTTGGACATGGGTGGGGGCCTGCTGGCAGGTGCCCCACAGTGCTGGGGGGTGGGGGTGGTGGGGAACATGAGTTGGACATGGGTGGGGGCCTGCTGGCATGTGCCCCACAGTGCTGGGGGGTGGGGGTGGTGGGGAACATGAGTTGGACATGGGTGGGGGCCTGGTGGAGGGTGCCCCTGCACTGCTGGGGGGGTGGGGGTGGTGGGAGACATGGGTGGGGGCCTGGTGGAGGGTGCCCCTGCATTGCTGGGGGGTGGGGGTGACGGGGAACATGAGTTGGACATGGGTGGGGGCCTGGTGGCAGGTGCCCCACAGTGCTGGGGGGTGGGGGGGGTGGGGAACATGAGTTGGACATGGGTGGGGGCCTGCTGGGAGGTGCCCCACAGTGCTGGGGGGTGAGAGTGGTGGGGAACATGAGTTGGACATGGGTGGGGGCCTGCTGGCAAGTGCCCCACAGTGCTGGGGGTGGGGGGTGGGGAACATGAGTTGGACATGGGTGGATGCCTGGTGGAGGGTGCCCCTGCACTGCTGGGGGGTGGGGGTGGTGGGAGACATGGGTGGGGGCCTGGTGGAGGGTGCCCCTGCACTGCTGGGGGGTGGGGGTGGTGGGAGACATGGGTGGGGGCCTGGTGGAGGGTGCCCCTGCACTGCTGGGGGGTGGGGGTGGTGGGGAACATGAGTTGGACATGGGTGGGGGCCTGCTGGCAGGTGCCCCACAGTGCTGGGGGGTGGGGGTGGTGGGGAACATGAGTTGGACATGGGTGGGGGCCTGGTGGAGGGTGCCCCTGCACTGCTGGGGGGTGGGGGGGTGGGAGACATGGGTGGGGGCCTGGTGGAGGGTGCCCCTGCACTGCTGGGGGGTGGGGTGGTGGGGAACATGAGTTGGACATGGGTGGGGGCCTGGTGGCAGGTGCTCCACAGTGCTGGGGGGTGGGGGGGGTGGGGAACATGAGTTGGACATGGGTGGGGGCCTGGTGGTGGGTGCCCCTGCACTGCTGGGGGGTGGGTGGGTGGGAGACATGGGTGGGGGCCTGCTGGTAGGTGCCCCACAGTGCTGGGGGGTGGGGGGTGGGAGACATGGGTGGGGGCCTGCTGGCAGGTGCCCCACAGTGCTGGGGGGTGGAGGGGGTGGGGAACATGAGTTGGACAAGGATGGGGGCCTGCTGGCAGGTTCCCCACAGTGCTGGGGGGTGGGGGGGTGGGAGACATGGGTGGGGGCCTGGTGGAGGGTGCCCCTGCTCTGCTGGGGGGTGGGGGTGGTGGGAGACATGGGTGGGGGCCTGGTGGAGGGTGCCCCTGCACTGCTGGGGGGTGGGGGGGTGGGGAACATGAGTTGGACATGGGTGGGGGCCTGGTGGTGGGTGCCCCTGCACTGCTGGGGTGTGAGGGGGTGGGAGACATGGGTGGGGGCCTGGTGGAGGGTGCCCCTGCACTGCTGGGGGGTGGGGGTGGTGGGAGACGTGTGGGGGCCTGGTGGAGGGTGCCCCTGCACTGCTGGGGGGTGGAGGTGGTGGGAGACATGGGTGGGGGCCTGGTGAAGGGTGCCCCTGCACTGCTGGGGGGTGGGGGTGGTGGGGAACATGAGTTGGACATGGGTGGGGGCCTGCTGGCAGGTGCCCCACAGTGCTGGGGGGTGGGGGGGGGTGGGGAACATGAGTTGGACATGGGTGGCGGCCTGGTGGAGGGTGCCCCTGCACTGTTGGGGGGTAGGGGGGTGGGGAACATGAGTTGGACATGGGTGGGGGCCTGCTGGCAGGTACCCCACATTGCTGGGGGGTGGGGGTGGTGGGGAACATGAGTTGGACATGGGTGGGGGCCTGCTGGCAGGTGCCCCACAGTGCTGGGGGGTGGGGGGGTGGGGAACATGAGTTGGACATGGGTGGGGGCCTGCTGGCGGGTGCCCCACAGTGCTGGTGGTTGGGGGTGGTGGGGAACATGAGTTGGACATGGGTGGGGGCCTGCTGGCAGGTGCCCCACAGTGCTGGGGGGTGGGGGTGGTGGGGAACATGAGTTGGACATGGGTGGGGGCCTGGTGGAGGGTGCCCCTGCACTGCTGGGGGTGGGGGTGGTGGGAGACATGGGTGGGGGCCTGGTGGAGGGTGCCCCTGCACTGCTGGGGGATGTGGGTGGCAGGGAACATGAGTTGGACATGGGTGTGGGCCTGGTGGCAGGTGCCCCACAGTGCTGGGGGGTGGGGAGGGGTGGGGAACATGAGTTGGACATCGGTGGGGGCCTGCTGGCAGGTGCCCCACAGTGCTGGGGGTGGGGGTGGTGGGGAACATGAGTTGGACATGGGTGGGGGCCTGCTGGCAGGTGCCCCACAGTGCTGGGGGGTGGGGGTGGTGGGGAACATGAGTTGGACATGGGTGTTTGCCTGGTGGAGGGTGCCCCTGCACTGCTGGGGGGTGGGGGTGGTGGGAGACATGGGTGGGGGCCTGGTGGAGGGTGCCCCTGCACTGCTGGGGGGTGGGGTGGTGGGGAACATGAGTTGGACATGGGTGGGGGCCTGGTGGCAGGTGCCCCACAGTGCTGGGGAGTGGGGGGGTGGGGAACATGAGTTGGACATGGGTGTTGGCATGTTGGTGGTTGCCCCTGCACTGCTGGGGGGTGGGGGGTGGGAGACATGGGTGGGGGCCTGGTGGAGGGTGCCCCTGCACTGCTGGGGGATGGGGGTGGTGGGAGACATGGGTGGGGGCCTGGTGGAGGGCGCCCCTGCACTGCTGGGGGGTGGGGGTAGTGGGAGACATGGGTGGGGGCCTGGTGAAGGGTGACCCTGCACTGCTGGGGGTGGGGGTGGTGGGGAACATGAGTTGGACATGGGTGGGGGCCTGCTGGCAGGTGCCCCACAGTGCTGGGGGGTGGGGGTGGTGGGGAACATGAGTTGGACATGAGTGGGGGTCTGGTGGCAGGTGCCCCACAGTGCTGGGGGTGGGGGGGTGGGGAACATGAGTTGGACATGGGTGGGGGCCTGGTGGAGGGTGCCCCTGCACTGCTGGGGGGTTGGGGGGTGGGGAACATGAGTTGGACATGGGTAGGGCCTGCTAGCTGGTGCCCCACAGTGCTGGGGGGTGGGGGTGGTGGGGAACATGAGTTGGACATGGGTGGGGGCCTGCTGGCAGGTGCCCCACAGTATTGGGGGGTGGGGGGTGGGGAACATGAGTTGGACATGGGTGGGGGCCTGCTGGCAGGTGCCCACAGTGCTGGGGGGTGGGGGTGGTGGGGAACATGAGTTGGACATGGGTGTTGGCCTGGTGGAGGGTGCCCCTGCACTGCTGGGGGGTGGGGGTGGTGGGAGACATGGGTGGGGGTCTGGTGGAGGGTGCCCCACAGTACTGGGGGTGGGGGGGTGGGATACATGGGTGGGGGCCTGGTGGAGTGTGCCCCTGCACTGCTGGGGGTGGGGGTGGTGGTAGACATGGGTGGGGGCCTGGTGGAGGTCGCCCCTGCACTGCTGGGGGGTTGGAGTGGCGGGGAACATGAGTTGGACATGGGTGGGGGCCTGGTGGCAGGTGCCCCACAGTGCTGGGGGGGTGGAGGTGGGGAACATGAGTTGGACATGGGTGGGGGCCTGGTGGAGGGTTCCCCTGCACTGCTGGGGGGTGGTGGTGGTGGGAGACATGGGTGGGGGCCTGGTGGAGGGTGCCCCTGCACTGCTGGGGGGGTGGGGGTGGCGGGGAACATGAGTTGGACATGGGTGGGGGCCTGGTGGCAGGTGCCCCACATTGCTGGGGGGTGGGGAGGGTGGGGAACATGAGTTGGACATGGGTGGGGGCTTGGTGGTGGGTGCCCGTGCACTGCTGGGGGGGGGTGGGTGGGAGACATGGGTAGGGGCCTGCTGGCAGGTGCCCCACCGTGCTGGGGGGTGGGGGGGTGGGAGACATGGGTGGGGGCCTGCTGGCACGTGCCCCACAGTGCTGGGGGGTGGGGAACATGAGTTGGACATGGGTGGGGGCCTGCTGGCAGGTTCCCCACAGTGCTGGGGGGTGGAGGGGTGGGAGACATGGGTGGGGACCTGGTGGAGGGTGCCCCTGCACTGCTGGGGGTGGGGTGGTGGGAGACATGGGTGGGGGCCTGGTGGAGGGTGCCCCTGCACTGCTGGGGGGTGGGGGTGGTGGGAGACATGAGTGGGGGCCTGGTGGAGGGTGCCGCTGCACTGCTGGGGGGTGGGGGTGGTGGGGAACATGAGTTGGACATGGGTGGGGGCCTGGTGGCAGGTGCCCCACAGTACTGGGGAGTGGGGGGGTGGGGAACATGAGTTGGACATGGGTGTTGGCATGTTGGTGGGTGCCCCTGCACTGCTGGTGGGTGGGGGGTGGCAGACATGGGTGGGGGCCTGGTGGAGGGTGCCCCTGCACTGCTGGGGGTGGGGGTGGTGGGAGACATGGGTGGGGGCCTGGTGGAGGGCGCCCCTGCACTGCTGGGGGGTGGGGGTGGTGGGAGACATGGGTGGGGGCCTGGTGAAGGGTGACCCTGCACTGCTGGGGGTGGGGGTGGTGGGGAACATGAGTTGGACATGGGTGGGGGCCTGCTGGCAGGTGCCCCACAGTGCTGCGGGGTGGGGGTGGTAGGGAACATGAGTTGGACATGGGTGGGGGCCTGGTGGCAGGTGCCCCACAGTGCTGGGGGGTGGGGGGGGTGGGGAACATGAGTTGGACATGGGTGGGGGCCTGGTGGAGGGTGCCCCTGCACTGCTGGGGGGTGGGGGGGGTGGGGAACATGAGTTGGACATGGGTAGGGGCCTGCTAGCTGGTGCCCCACAGTGCTGGGGGGTGGGGGTGGTGGGGAACATGAGTTGGACATGGGTGGGGGCCTGCTGGCAGGTGCACCACAGTGCTGGGGGGTCGGGCATGGGAAACATGAGTTGGACATGGGTGGGGGCCTGGTGGCAGGTGCCCCACAGTGCTGGGGGGTGGGGGGGGTGGGGAACATGAGTTGGACATGGGTGGGGGCCTGCTGGCAGGTGCCCCACACTGCTGGGGGGTGGGGGTGGGGGTGGTGGGGAACATGAGTTGGACATGGGTGGGGGCCTGCTGGCAGGTGCCCCACAGTGCTGGGGGGTGGGGGGTGGTGGGGAACATGAGTTGGACATGGGTGGGGGCCTGCTGGCAGGTGCCCCACAGTGCTGGGGGGTGGGGGTGGTGGGGAACATGAGTTGGACATGGGTGGGGGCCTGCTGGCATGTGCCCCACAGTGCTGGAGGGTGGGGGTGGTGGGGAACATGAGCTGGACATGGGTGGGGGCCTGGTGGAGGGTGCCCCTGCATTGCTGGGCGGTGGGGGTGGTGGGAGACATGGGTGGGGGCCTGGTGGAGGGTGCCCCTGCACTGCTGGGGGGTGGGGGTGATGGGAAGACATGGGTGCGGGCCTGGTGGAGGGTGCCCCTGCACTGCTGGGGGGTGGGGGTGGTGGGGAACATGAGTTGGACATGAGTGGGGGCCTGCTGGCAGGTGCCCCACAGTGCTGGGGGGTGGGGGTGGTGGGAGACATGGGTGGGGGCCTGGTGGAGGGTGCCCCTGCACTGCTGGGTGGTGGGGGTGGCGGGGGAACATGAGTTGGACATGGGTGGGGGCCTGCTGGCAGGTGCCCCACAGTGCTGGGGGGTGGGGGGGTGGGGAACATGAGTTGGACATGGGTGGGAGCCTGGTGGTGGGTGCCCCTGCACTGCTGGGGGGTGGGGGGGTGGTCGACATGGGTGGGGGCCTGGTGGAGGGTGCCCCACAGTGCTGGGGGTGGGGGGTGAGAGACATGGGTGGGGGCTTGCTGGCAGGTGCCCCACAGTGCTGGGGGGTGGGGGGGGTGGGGAACATGAGTTGGACATGGGTGGGGGCCTGCTGGCAGGTGCCCCACAGTGCTGGGGGGGTGGGGGGGTGGGGAACATGAGTTGGACATGGGTGGGGGCCTGCTGGCAGGTGTCCCACAGTGCTGGGGGTGGTGGGGAACATGAGTTGGACATGGGTGGGGGCCTGCTGGCAGGTGCCCCACAGTGCTGGGGGTGGGGGTGGTGGGGAACATGAGTTGGACATGGGTGGGGCCCTGCTGGCAGGTGCCCCACAGTGCTGGGGGGTGGGGGGGGTGGGGAACATGGGTGGGGGCCTGGTGGAGCGTGCCCCTGCACTGCTGGGGGGTGGGGTGGTAGGAGACATGGGTGGGTGCCTGGTGGAGGGTGCCCCTGCACTGCTGGGGGGTGGGGGTGGTGTGGAACATGAGTTGGACATGGGTGGGGGCCTGCTGGCACGTGCCCCACAGTGCTGGGGGGTGGGGGTGGTGGGGAACATGAGTTGGACATGGGTGGGGGCCTGGTGGAGGGTGCCCCTGCACTGCTGGGGGGTGGGGGTGGTGGGAGGCATGGGTGGGGGCCTGGTGGAGGGTGTCCCTGTACTGCTGGGGGGTGGGGGTGGTGGGAGACATGGGTGGGGGCCTGGTGGAGGGTGCCCCTGTACTGCTGGGGGGTGGGGGTGGTGGGGAACATGAGTTGGACATGGGTGGGGGCCTGGTGGCAGGTGCCCCACAGTGCTGGGGGGGGTGGGAACATGAGTTGGACATGGGTGGGGACCTGGTTGCAGGTGCCCCACAGTGCTGGGGGGTGGGGGGGTGGGGAACATGAGTTGGACATGGGTGGGGGCCTGCTGGCAGGTGCCCCACAGTGCTGGGGGGGTGGGGGTGGTGGGGAACATGAGTTGGACATGGGTGGGGGCCTGCTGGCAGTGGCCCCACAGTGCTGGGGGGTGGGGGTGGTGGGGAACATGAGTTGGACATGGGTGGGGGCCTGGTGGAGGGTGCCCCTGCACTGCTGGGTGGTGGGGGTGGTGGGAGACATGGGTGGCGGCCTGGTGGAGGGTGCCCCTACACTGCTGGGGGGTGGGGGTGGCGGGGAACATGAGTTGGACATGGGTGGGGGCCTGGTGGCAGGTGCCCCACAGTGCTGGGGGGTGGGGGGGTGGGGAACATGAGTTGGACATGGGTGGGGGCCTGCTGGCAGGTGCCCCACAGTGCTGGGGGGTGAGAGTGGTGGGGAACATGAGTTGGACATGGGTGGGGGCCTGCTGGCAGGTGCCCCACAGTGCTGGGGGGTGGGGGGGGTGGGGAACATGAGTTGGACATGGGTGGATGCCTGGTGGAGGGTGCCCCTGCACTGCTGGGGGGTGGGGGTGGTGGGAGACATGGGTGGGGGCCTGGTGGAGGGTGCCCCTGCACTGCTGGGGGGTGGGGGGTGGTGGGAGACATGGGTGGGGGCCTGGTGGACGGTGCCCCTGCACTGCTGGGGGGTGGGGGTGGTGGGGAACATGAGTTGGACATGGGTGGGGGCCTGCTGGCAGGTGCCCCACAGTGCTGGGGGGTGGGGGTGGTGGGGAACATGAGTTGGACATGGGTGGGGGCCTGGTGGAGGGTGCCCCTGCACTGCTGGGGGGTGGGGGTGGTGGGAGACATGGGTGGGGGCCTGGTGGAGGGTGCCCCTGCACTGCTGGGGGGTGGGGTTGCAGGGAACATGAGTTGGACATGGGTGGGGGCCTGGTGGCAGGTGCTCCACAGTGCTGGGGGGTGGGGGGGTGGGGAACATGAGTTGGACATGGGTGGAGGCCTGGTGGTGGGTGCCCCTGCACTGCTGGGGGGTGGGTGGGTGGGAGACATGGGTGGGGGCCTGCTGGCAGGTGCCCCACAGTGCTGGGGGGTGGGGGGGTGGGAGACATGGGTGGGGGCCTGCTGGCAGGTGCCCCACAGTGCTGGGGGGTGGAGGGGGTGGGGAACATGAGTTGGACATGGGTGGGGGCCTGCTGGCAGGTTCCCCACAGTGCTGGGGGGTGGGGGGGTGGGAGACATGGGTGGGGGCCTGGTGGAGGGTGCCCCTGCTCTGCTGGAGGGTGGGGGTGGTGGGAGACACGGGTGGGGGCCTGGTGGAGGGTGCCCCTGCACTGCTGGGGGGTGGGGGTGGCGGGGAACATGAGTTGGACATGGGTGGGGGCCTGGTGGCAGGTGCCCCACAGTGCTGGGGGGTGGGGGGGTGGGGACATGAGTTGGACATGGGTGGGGGCCTGGTGGTGGGTGCCCCTGCACTGCTGGGGTGTGGGGGGGTGGGAGACATGGGTGGGGGCCTGGTGGAGGGTGCCCCTGCACTGCTGGGGGGTGGGGGTGGTGGGAGACATGGGTGGGGGCCTGGTGGAGGGTGCCCCTGCACTGCTGGGGGGTGGAGGTGGTGGGAGACATGGGTGGGGGCCTGGTGAAGGGTGCCCCTGCACTGCTGGGGGGTGGGGGTGGTGGGGAACATGAGTTGGACATGGGTGGGGGCCTGCTGGCAGGTGCCCCACAGGGCTGGGGGGTGGGGTTTGGTGGGGAACATGAGTTGGACATGGGTGGGGGCCTGGTGGAGGGTGCCCCTGCACTGCTGGGGGGTAGGGGGGTGGGGAACATGAGTTGGACATGGGTGGGGGCCTGCTGGCAGGTACCCCACATTGCTGGGGGGTGGGGGTGGTGGGGAACATGAGTTGGACATGGGTGGGAGCCTGCTGGCAGGTGCCCCACAGTGCTGGGGGTTTGGGGGCATGGGGAACATGAGTTGGACATGGGTGGGGGCCTGGTGGCAGGTGCCCCACAGTGCTGGGGGGTGGGGGGGTGGGGAACATGAGTTTGACATGGGTGGGGGCCTGCTGGCAGGTGCCCCACAGTGCTGGGGGGTGGGGGTGGTGGGGAACATGAGTTGGACATGGGTGGGGGCCTGGTGGAGGGTGCCCCTGCACTGCTGGGGGTGGGGGTGGTGGGAGACATGGGTGGGGGCCTGTTGGAGGGTGCCCCTGCACTGCTAGGGGGTGGGGGTGGTGGGAGACATGGGTGGGGGCCTGGTGGAGGTTGCCCCATGCACTGCTGGGGGGTGGGGGTGGCGGGGAACATGAGTTGGAAATGGGTGGGGGCCTGCTGGCAGGTGCCCCACAGTGCTTGGGGGTGGGGGGGTGGGGAACATGAGTTGGACATGGGTGGGGGCCTGGTGGTGGGTGCCCCTGCACTGCTGGGGGGTGGGGGGGGCGTGGGAGACATGGGTGGGGGCCTGGTGGAGGGTGCCCCTGCACTGATGGGGGGTGGGGGTGGTGGGAGACATGGGTGGGGGCTTGGTGGAGGGTGCCCCTGCACTGCTGGGGGGTGGGGGTGGTGGGAGACATGGGTGGGGGCCTGGTGGCAGGTGCCCCACAGTGCTGGGGGGTGGGAGGGTGGGGAACATGAGTTGGACATGGGTGGGGGCCTGCTGGCAGGTGCCCCACAGTGCTGGGGGGTGGGGGGGTGGGGAACATGAGTTGGACATGGGTGGGGGCCTGCTGGCAGGTGTCCCACAGTGCTGGAGGGTGGGGGTGGTGGGGAACATGAGTTGGACATGGGTGGGGGCCTGCTGGCAGGTGCCCCACAGTGCTGGGGGTGGGGGTGGTGGGGAACATGAGTTGGACATGGGTGGGGCCTTGCTGGCAGGTGCCCCACAGTGCTGGGGGGTGGGGGGTGTGGGGAACATGGGTGGGGGCCTGGTGGAGCGTGCCCCTGCACTGCTGGGGGGTGGGGTGGTAGGAGACATGGGTGGGGGCCTGGTGGAGGGTGCCCCTGCACTGCTGGGGGGTGGGGGTGGTGTGGAACATGAGTTGAACATGGGTGGGGGCCTGCTGGCACGTGCCCCACAGTGCTGGGGGGTGGGGGTGGTAGGGAACATGAGTTGGATATGGGTGGGGGCCTGGTGGAGGGTGCCCCTGCACTGCTGGGGGGTGGGGGTGGTGGGAGGCATGGGTGGGGGCCTGGTGGAGGGTGTCCCTGTACTGCTGGGGGGTGGGGGTGGTGGGAGACATGGGTGGGGGCCTGGTGGAGGGTGCCCCTGCACTGCTGGGGGGTGGGGGTGGTGGGGAACATGAGTTGGACATAGGTGGGGGCCTGGTGGCAGGTGCCCCACAATGCTGGGGGGGTGGGAACATGAGTTGGACATGGGTGGGGGCCTGGTGGCAGGTGCCCCACAGTGCTGGAGGGTGGGGGGGTGGGGAACATGAGTTGGACATGGGTGGGGGCCTGCTGGCAGGTGCCCCACAGTCCTGGGGGGTGGGGGTGGTGGGGAACATGAGTTGGACATGGGTGGGGGCCTGCTGGCATGTGCCCCACAGTGCTGGGGGGTGGGGGTGGTGGGGAACATGAGTTGGACATGGGTGGGGGCCTGGTGGAGGGTGCCCCTGCACTGCTGGGGGGTGGGGGTGGTGGGAGACATGGGTGGGGGCCTGGTGGAGGGTGCCCCTGCATTGCTGGGGGGTGGGGGTGACGGGGAACATGAGTTGGACATGGGTGGGGGCCTGGTGGCAGGTGCCCCACAGTGCTGGGGGGTGGGGGGGTGGGGAACATGAGTTGGACATGGGTGGGGGCCTGCTGGGAGGTGCCCCACAGTGCTGGGGGGTGAGAGTGGTGGGGAACATGAGTTGGACATGGGTGGGGGCCTGCTGGCAGGTGCCCCACAGTGCTGGGGGGTGGGGGGTGGGGAACATGAGTTGGACATGGGTGGATGCCTGGTGGAGGGTGCCCCTGCACTGCTGGGGGGTGGGGGTGGTGGGAGACATGGGTGGGGGCCTGGTGGAGGGTGCCCCTGCACTGCTGGGGGGTGGGGGTGGTGGGAGACATGGGTGGGGGCCTGGTGGAGGGTGCCCCTGCACTGCTGGGGGGTGGGGGTGGTGGGGAACATGAGTTGGACATGGGTGGGGGCCTGCTGGCAGGTGCCCCACAGTGCTGGGGGGTGGGGGTGGTGGGGAACATGAGTTGGACATGGGTGGGGGCCTGTTGGAGGGTGCCCCTGCACTGCTGGGGGGTGGGGGGGGGGGGAGACATGGGTGGGGGCCTGGTGGAGGGTGCCCCTGCACTGCTGGGGGGTGGGGTGGTGGGGAACATGAGTTGGACATGGGTGGGGCCTGGTGGCAGGTGCTCCACAGTGCTGGGGGGTGGGGGGGGTGGGGAACATGAGTTGGACATGGGTGGGGGCCTGGTGGTGGGTGCCCCTGCACTGCTGGGGGGTGGGTGGGTGGGAGACATGGGTGGGGGCCTGCTGGCAGGTGCCCCACAGTGCTGGGGGGTGGGGGGTGGGAGACATGGGTGGGGGCCTGCTGGCAGGTGCCCCACAGTGCTGGGGGGTGGAGGGGGTGGGGAACATGAGTTGGACAAGGATGGGGGCCTGCTGGCAGGTTCCCCACAGTGCTGGGGGTGGGGGGGTGGGAGACATGGGTGGGGGCCTGGTGGAGGGTGCCCCTGCTCTTCTGGGGGGTGGGGGTGGTGGGAGACATGGGTGGGGGCCTGGTGGAGGGTGCCCCTGCACTGCTGGGGGGTGGGGGGGTGGGGAACATGAGTTGGACATGGGTGGGGGCCTGGTGGTGGGTGCCCCTGCACTGCTGGGGTGTGAGGGGGTGGGAGACATGGGTGGGGGCCTGGTGGAGGGTGCCGCTGCACTGCTGGGGGGTGGGGGTGGTGGGAGACATGTGTGGGGGCCTGGTGGAGGGTGCCCCTGCACTGCTGGGGGGTGGAGGTGGTGGGAGACATGGGTGGGGGCCTGGTGAAGGGTGCCCCTGCACTGCTGGGGGGTGGGGGTGGTGGGGGAACATGAGTTGGACATGGGTGGGGGCCTGCTGGCAGGTGCCCCACAGTGCTGGGGGGTGGGGGGGTGGGGAACATGAGTTGGACATGGGTGGCGGCCTGGTGGAGTGTGCCCCTGCACTGCTGGGGGGTAGGGGGGTGGGGAACATGAGTTGGACATGGGTGGGGGCCTGCTGGCAGGTACCCCACATTGCTGGGGGGTGGGGGTGGTGGGGAACATGAGTTGGACATGGGTGGGGGCCTGCTGGCAGGTGCCCCACAGTGCTGGGGGGTGGGGGGGTGGGGAACATGAGTTGGACATGGGTGGGGGCCTGCTGGCGGGTGCCCCACAGTGCTGGTGGTTGGGGGTGGTGGGGAACATGAGTTGGACATGGGTGGGGGGCCTGCTGGCAGGTGCCCCACAGTGCTGGGGGGTGGGGGTGGTGGGGAACATGAGTTGGACATGGGTGGGGGCCTGGTGGAGGGTGCCCCTGCACTGCTGGGGGTGGGGGTGGTGGGAGACATGGGTGGGGGCCTGGTGGAGGGTGCCCCTGCACTGCTGGGGGATGGGGGTGGCAGGGAACATGAGTTGGACATGGGTGTGGGCCTGGTGGCAGGTGCCCCACAGTGCTGGGGGGTGGGGAGGGTGGGGAACATGAGTTGGACATTGGTGGGGGCCTGCTGGCAGGTGCCCCACAGTGCTGGGGGGTGGGGGGTGGTGGGGAACATGAGTTGGACATGGGTGGGGGCCTGCTGGCAGGTGCCCCACAGCGCTGGGGGGTGGGGGTGGTGGGGAACATGAGTTGGACATGGGTGTTTGCCTGGTGGAGGGTGCGCCTGCACTGCTGGGGGGTGGGGGTGGTGGGAGACATGGGTGGGGGCCTGGTGGAGGGTGCCCCTGCACTGCTGGGGGGTGGGGTGGTGGGGAACATGAGTTGGACATGGGTGGGGGCCTGGTGGCAGGTGCCCCACAGTGCTGGGGAGTGGGGGGGTGGGGAACATGAGTTGGACATGGGTGTTGGCATGTTGGTGGGTGCCCCTGCACTGCTGGGGGGTGGGGGGTGGGAGACATGGGTGGGGGCCTGGTGGAGGGTGCCCCTGCACTGCTGGGGGATGGGGTGGTGGGAGACATGGGTGGGGGCCTGGTGGAGGGCGCCCCTGCACTGCTGGGGGGTGGGGGTGGTGGGAGACATGGGTGGGGGCCTGGTGAAGGGTGACCCTGCACTGCTGGGGGTGGGGGTGGTGGGGAACATGAGTTGGACATGGGTGGGGGCCTGCTGGCAGGTGCCCCACAGTGCTGGGGGGTGGGGGTGGTGGGGAACATGAGTTGGACATGAGTGGGTGTCTGGTGGCAGGTGCCCCACAGTGCTGGGGGGTGGGGGGGTGGGGAACATGAGTTGGACATGGGTGGGGGCCTGGTGGAGGGTGCCCCTGCACTGCTGGGGGGTTGGGGGGTGGGGAACATGAGTTGGACATGGGTAGGGGCCTGCTAGCTGGTGCCCCACAGTGCTGGGGGGTGGGGGTGGTGGGGGAACATGAGTTGGACATGGGTGGGGGCCTGCTGGCAGGTGCCCCACAGTGCTGGGGGGTGGGGGGTGGGGAACATGAGTTGGACATGGGTGGGGGCCTGCTGGCAGGTGCCCCACAGTGCTGGGGGGTGGGGGTGGTGGGGAACATGAGTTGGACATGGGTGTTGGCCTGGTGGAGGGTGCCCCTGCACTGCTGGGGGGTGGGGTGGTGGGAGACATGGGTGGGGGTCTGGTGGAGGGCGCCCCACAGTACTGGGGGTGGGGGGGTGGGATACATGGGTGGGGGCCTGGTGGAGTGTGCCCCTGCACTGCTGGGGGGTGGTGGGGGTGGTGGTAGACATGGGTGGGGGCCTGGTGGAGGGTGCCCCTGCACTGCTGGGGGGTGGGAGTGGCGGGGAACATGAGTTGGACATGGGTGGGGGCCTGGTGGCAGGTGCCCCACAGTGCTGGGGGGTGGAGGTGGGGAACATGAGTTGGACATGGGTGGGGGCCTGGTGGAGGGTTCCCCTGCACTGCTGGGGGGTGGTGGTGGTGGGAGACATGGGTGGGGGCCTGGTGGAGGGTGCCCCTGCACTGCTGGGGGGTGGGGGTGGCGGGGAACATGAGTTGGACATGGGTGGGGGCCTGGTGGCAGGTGCCCCACATTGCTGGGGGTGGGGAGGGTGGGGAACATGAGTTGGACATGGGTGGGGGCTTGGTGGTGGGTGCCCGTGCACTGCTGGGGGGTGGGTGGGTGGGAGACATGGGTGGGGGCCTGCTGGCAGGTGCCCCACAGTGCTGGGGGGTGGGGGGGTGGGAGACATGGGTGGGGGCCTGCTGGCAGGTGCCCCACAGTGCTGGGGGTGGGGGGTGGGGAACATGAGTTGGACATGGGTGGGGGGCCTGCTGGCAGGTTCCCCACAGTGCTGGGGGGTGGGGGGGTGGGAGACATGGGTGGGGGCCTGGTGGAGGGTGCCCCTGCACTGCTGGGGGTGGGGTGGTGGGAGACATGGGTGGGGGCCTGGTGGAGGGTGCCCCTGCACTGCTGGGGTGTGGGGGTGGTGGGAGACATGAGTGGGGGCCTGGTGGAGGGTGCCCCTGCACTGCTGGGGGGTCGGGGTGGTGGGGAACATGAGTTGGACATGGGTGGGGGCCTGGTGGCAGGTGCCCCACAGTACTGGGGAGTGGGGGGGTGGGGAACATGAGTTGGACATGGGTGTTGGCATGTTGGTGGGTGCCCCTGCACTGCTGGTGGGTGGGGGGTGGGAGACATGGGTGGGGGCCTGGTGGAGGGTGCCCCTGCACTGCTGGGGGGTGGGGGTGGTGGGAGACATGGGTGGGGGCCTGGTGGAGGGCGCCCCTGCACTGCTGGGGGGTGGGGGTGGTGGGAGACATGGGTGGGGGCCTGGTGAAGGGTGACCCTGCACTGCTGGGGGTGGGGGTGGTGGGGAACATGAGCTGGACATGGGTGGGGGCCTGCGGGCAGGTGCCCCACAGTGCTGGGGGGTGGGGGTGGTAGGGAACATGAGTTGGACATGGGTGGGGGCCTGGTGGCAGGTGCCCCACAGTGCTGGGGGGTGGGGGGTTGGGGAACATGAGTTGGACATGGGTGGGGGCCTGGTGGAGGGTGCCCCTGCACTGCTGGGGGGTGGGGGGGTGGGGAACATGAGTTGGACATGGGTAGGGGCCTGCTAGCTGGTGCCCCACAGTGCTGGGGGGTGGGGGTGGTGGGAGACATGGGTGGGGGCCTGGTGGAGGGCGCCCCTGCACTGCTGGGGGGTGGGGGTGGTGGGAGACATGGGTGGGGGCCTGGTGAAGGGTGACCCTGCACTGCTGGGGGGTGGGGGGGTGGGGAACATGAGTTGGACATGGGTAGGGGCCTGCTAGCTGGTGCCCCACAGTGCTGGGGGGTGGGGGTGGTGGGAGACATGGGTGGGGGCCTGGTGGAGGGCGCCCCTGCACTGCTGGGGGGTGGGGGTGGTGGGAGACATGGGTGGGGGCCTGGTGGAGGGTGCCCCTGCACTGCTGGGGGGTGGGGGTGGTGGGAGACATGGGTGGGGGCCTGGTGGAGGGCGCCCCTGCACTGCTGGGGGGTGGGGGTGGTGGGAGACATGGGTGGGGGCCTGGTGAAGGGTGACCCTGCACTGCTGGGGGTCGGGCATGGGAAACATGAGTTGGACATGGGTGGGGGCCTGGTGGCAGGTGCCCCACAGTGCTGGGGGGTGGGGGGGGTGGGGAACATGAGTTGGACATGGGTGGGGGCCTGCTGGCAGGTGCCCCACAGTGCTGGGGGTGGGGAACATGAGTTGGACATGGGTGGGGGCCTGCTGGCAGGTGCCCCACAGTGCTGGGGGGTGGGGGTGGTGGGGAACATGAGTTGGACATGGGTGGGGGCCTGCTGGCAGGTGCCCCACAGTGCTGGGGGGTGGGGGTGGTGGGGAACATGAGTTGGACATGGGTGGGGGCCTGCTGGCAGGTGCCCCACAGTGCTGGAGTGTGGGGTGGTGGGGAACATGAGCTGGACATGGGTGGGGGCCTGGTGGAGGGTGCCCCTGCATTGCTGGGCGGTGGGGGTGTGGGAGACATGGGTGGGGGCCTGGTGGAGGGTGCCCCTGCACTGCTGGGGGGTGGGGGTGATGGGAGACATGGGTGCGGGCCTGGTGGAGGGTGCCCCTGCACTGCTGGGGGGTGGGGGTGGTGGGGAACATGAGTTGGACATGAGTGGGGGCCTGCTGGCAGGTGCCCCACAGTGCTGGGGGGTGGGGGTGGTGGGAGACATGGGTGGGGGCCTGGTGGAGGGTGCCCCTGCACTGCTGGGTGGTGGGGGTGGTGGGGAACATGAGTTGGACATGGGTGGGGGCCTGCTGGCAGGTGCCCCACAGTGCTGGGGGGTGGGGAACATGAGTTGGACATGGGTGGGGGCCTGGTGGTGGGTGCCCCTGCACTGCTGGGGGGTGGGGGGGTGGTCGACATGGGTGGGGGCCTGGTGGAGGGTGCCCCACAGTGCTGGGGGATGGGGGGTGGGAGACATGGGTGGGGGCCTGCTGGCAGGTGCCCCACAGTGCTGGGGGGTGGGGGGGGTGGGGAACATGAGTTGGACATGGGTGGGGGCCTGCTGGCAGGTGCCCCACAGTGCTGGGGGGGTGGGGGGTGGGGAACATGAGTTGGACATGGGTGGGGGCCTGCTGGCAGGTGTCCCACAGTGCTGGGGGGTGGGGGTGGTGGGGAACATGAGTTGGACATGGGTGGGGGCCTGCTGGCAGGTGCCCCACAGTGCTGGGGGTGGGGGTGGTGGGGAACATGAGTTGGACATGGGTGGGGCCCTGCTGGCAGGTGCCCCACAGTGCTGGGGGGTGGGGGGGGGTGGGAACATGGGTGGGGGCCTGGTGGAGCGTGCCCCTGCACTGCTGGGGGGTGGGTGGTAGGAGACATGGGTGGGGGCCTGGTGGAGGGTGCCCCTGCACTGCTGGGGGGTGGGGGTGATGGGAGACATGGGTGCGGGCCTGGTGGAGGGTGCCCCTGCACTGCTGGGGGGTGGGGGTGGTGGGGAACATGAGTTGGACATGAGTGGGGGCCTGCTGGCAGGTGCCCCACAGTGCTGGGGGGTGGGGGTGGTGGGAGACATGGGTGGGGGCCTGGTGGAGGGTGCCCCTGCACTGCTGGGTGGTGGGGGTGGCGGGGAACATGAGTTGGACATGGGTGGGGGCCTGCTGGCAGGTGCCCCACAGTGCTGGGGGGTGGGGGGGTGGGGAACATGAGTTGGACATGGGTGGGGGCCTGGTGGTGGGTGCCCCTGCACTGCTGGGGGGTGGGGGGGTGGTCGACATGGGTGGGGGCCTGGTGGAGGGTGCCCCACAGTGCTGGGGGGTGGGGGGTGGGAGACATGGGTGGGGGCCTGCTGGCAGGTGCCCCACAGTGCTGGGGGTGGGGGGGGTGGGGAACATGAGTTGGACATGGGTGGGGGCCTGCTGGCAGGTGTCCCACAGTGCTGGGGGGTGGGGGTGGTGGGGAACATGAGTTGGACATGGGTGGGGGCCTGCTGGCAGGTGCCCCACAGTGCTGGGGTGGGGGTGGTGGGGAACATGAGTTGGACATGGGTGGGGCCCTGCTGGCAGGTGCCCCACAGTGCTGGGGGGTGGGGGGGGGTGGGGAACATGGGTGGGGGGCCTGGTGGAGCGTGCCCCTGCACTGCTGGGGGGTGGGGTGGTAGGAGACATGGGTGGGGGCCTGGTGGAGGGTGCCCCTGCACTGCTGGGGGTGGGGGTGGTGTGGAACATGAGTTGGACATGGGTGGGGGCCTGCTGGCACGTGCCCCACAGTGCTGGGGGGTGGGGGTGGTGGGGAACATGAGTTGGACATGGGTGGGGCCTGGTGGAGGGTGCCCCTGCACTGCTGGGGGGTGGGGGTGGTGGGAGGCATGGGTGGGGGCCTGGTGGAGGGTGTCCCTGTACTGCTGGGGGGTGGGGGTGGTGGGGAGACATGGGTGGGGGCCTGGTGGAGGGTGCCCCTGCACTGCTGGGGGGTGGGGTGGTGGGGAACATGAGTTGGACATGGGTGGGGGCCTGGTGGCAGGTGCCCCACAGTGCTGGGGGGGGTGGGAACATGAAATGGACATGGGTGGGGACCTGGTGGCAGGTGCCCCACAGTGCTGGGGGGTGGGGGGGTGGGGAACATGAGTTGGACATGGGTGGGGGCCTGCTGGCAGGTGCCCCACAGTGCTGGGGGGGTGGGGGTGGTGGGGAACATGAGTTGGTGACATGGGGTGGGGGCCTGGCAGGGGCCCACAGTGCTGGGGGTGGGGGTGGTGGGAACATGAGTTGGACATGGGTGGGGGCCTGGTGGAGGGTGCCCCTGCACTGCTGGGGGGTGGGGGTGGTGGGAGACATGGGTGGGGGCCTGGTGGAGGGTGCCCCTGCACTGCTGGGGGGTGGGGGTGGCGGGGAACATGAGTTGGACATGGGTGGGGGCCTGGTGGCAGGTGCCCCACAGTGCTGGGGGGTGGGGGGGTGGGGAACATGAGTTGGACATGGGTGGGGGCCTGCTGGCAGGTGCCCCACAGTGCTGGGGGTGGGGGGGTGTGGGGAACATGAGTTGGACATGGGTGGATGCCTGGTGGAGGGTGCCCCTGCACTGCTGGGGGGTGGGGGTGGTGGGAGACATGGGTGGGGGCCTGGTGGAGGGTGCCCCTGCACTGCTGGGGGGTGGGGGTGGTGGGAGACATGGGTGGGGGCCTGGTGGACGGTGCCCCTGCACTGCTGGGGGGTGGGGGTGGTGGGGAACATGAGTTGGACATGGGTGGTGGCCTGCTGGCAGGTGCCCCACAGTGCTGGGGGGTGGGGGTGGTGGGGAACATGAGTTGGACATGGGTGGGGGCCTGGTGGAGGGTGCCCCTGCACTGCTGGGGGGTGGGGGTGGTGGGAGACATGGGTGGGGGCCTGGTGGAGGGTGCCCCTGCACTGCTGGGGGGTGGGGTTGCAGGGAACATGAGTTGGACATGGGTGGGGGCCTGGTGGCAGGTGCCCCACAGTACTGGGGGGTGGGGGGGTGGGGAACATGAGTTGGACATTGGTGGGGGCCTGGTGGTGGGTGCCCCTGCACTGCTGGGGGGTGGGTGGGTGGGAGACATGGGTGGAGGCCTGCTGGCAGGTGCCCCACAGTGCTGGGGGGTGGGGGGGTGGGAGACATGGGTGGGGCCTGCTGGCAGGTGCCCCACAGTGCTGGGGGGTGGAGGGGGTGGGGAACATGAGTTGGACATGGGTGGGGGCCTGCTGGCAGGTTCCCCACAGTGCTGGGGGGTGGGGGGTGGGAGACATGGGTGGGGGCCTGGTGGAGGGTGCCCCTGCTCTGCTGGGGGTGGGGGTGGTGGGAGACACGGGTGGGGGCCTGGTGGAGGGTGCCCCTGCACTGCTGGGGGGTGGGGGTGGCGGGGAACATGAGTTGGACATGGGTGGGGGCCTGGTGGCAGGTGCCCCACAGTGCTGGGGGGTGGGGGGGTGGGGAACATGAGTTGGACATGGGTGGGGGCCTGGTGGTGGGTGCCCCTGCACTGCTGGGGTGTGGGGGGGTGGGAGACATGGGTGGGGGCCTGGTGGAGGGTGCCCCTGCACTGCTGGGGGGTGGGGGTGGTGGGAGACATGGGTGGGGGCCTGGTGGAGGGTGCCCCTGCACTGCTGGGGGGTGGAGGTGGTGGGAGACATGGGTGGGGGCCTGGTGAAGGGTGCCCCTGCACTGCTGGGGGGTGGGGGTGGTGGGGAACATGAGTTGGACATGGGTGGGGGCCTGCTGGCAGGTGCCCCACAGTGCTGGGGGTGGGGTTTGGTGGGGAACATGAGTTGGACATGGGTGGGGGCCTGGTGGAGGGTGCCCCTGCACTGCTGGGGGGTAGGGGGGTGGGGAACATGAGTTGGACATGGGTGGGGGCCTGCTGGCAGGTACCCCACATTGCTGGGGGGTGGGGGTGGTGGGGAACATGAGTTGGACATGGGTGGGGGCCTGCTGGCAGGTGCCCCACAATGCTGGAGGTTTGGGGGCATGGGGAACATGAGTTGGACATGGGTGGGGGCCTGGTGGCAGGTGCCCCACAGTGCTGGGGGGTGGGGGGTGGGGAACATGAGTTTGACATGGGTGGGGGCCTGCTGGCAGGTGCCCCACAGTGCTGGGGGGTGGGGGTGGTGGGGAACTTGAGTTGGACATGGGTGGGGGCCTGCTGGCAGGTGCCCCACAGTGCTGGGGGGTGGGGGTGGTGGGGAACATGAGTTGGACATGGGTGGGGGCCTGGTGGAGGGTGCCCCTGCACTGCTGGGGGTGGGGGTGGTGGGAGACATGGGTGGCGGCCTGGTGGAGGGTGCCCCTGCACTGCTGGGGGATGGGGGTGGCAGGGAACATGAGTTGGACATGGGTGGGGGCCTGGTGGCAGGTGCCCCACAGTGCTGGGGGGTGGGGAGTGTGGAGAACATGAGTTGGACATGTGTGGGGGCGTGCTGGCAGGTGCCCCACAGTGCTGGGGGGTGGGGATGGTGGGGAACATGAGTTGGACATGGGTGGGGGCCTGCTGGCAGGTGCCCCACAGTGCTGGGGGGTGGGGGTGGTGGGGAACATGAGTTGGACATGGGTGTTGGCCAGGTGGAGGGTGCCCCTGCACTGCTGGGGGGTGGGGGTGGTGGGAGACATGGGTGGGGGCCTGGTGGAGGGTGCCCCTGCACTGCTGGGGGGTGGGAGTGGCGGGGAACATGAGTTGGACATGGGTGGGGGCCTGGTGGCAGGTGCCCCACAGTGCTGGGGGGTGGGGGGGTGGGGAACATGAGTTGGACATGGATGGGGGCCTGGTGGCAGGTGCCCCTGCACTGCTGGGGGGTGGGGGTGGCGGGGAACATGAGTTGGACATGGGTGGGGGCCTGGTGGTGGGTGCCCCTGCATTGCTGGCGGGTGGGTGGGTGGGAGACATGGGTGGGGGCCTGCTGGCAGGTGCCCCACAGTGCTGGGGGTGGGGGGTGGGAGACATGGGTGGGGGCCTGCTGGCAGGTGCCCCACAGTGCTGGGGGGTGGGGGGTGGGGAACATGAGTTGGACATGGGTGGGGGCCTGCTGGCAGGTTCCCCACAGTGCTGGGGGGTGGAGGGGTGGGAGACATGGGTGGGGGCCTGGTGGAGGGTGCCCCTGCACTGCTGGGGGGTGGGGGTGGTGGGAGACATGGGTGGGGGCCTGGTGGAGGGTGCCCCTGCACTGCTGGGGGGTGGGGGTGGTGGGGAACATGAGTTGGACATGGGTGGGGGCCTGGTGGCAGGTGCCCCACAGTGCTGGGGGGTGGGGGGGTGGGGAACATGAGTTGGACATGGATGGGGGCCTGGTGGCAGGTGCCCCTGCACTGCTGGGGGGTGGGGGTGGCGGGGAACATGAGTTGGACATGGGTGGGGGCCTGGTGGTGGGTGCCCCTGCACTGCTGGCGGGTGGGTGGGTGGGAGACATGGGTGGGGGCCTGCTGGCAGGTGCCCCACAGTGCTGGGGGTGTGGGGTGGGAGACATGGGTGGGGGCCTGCTGGCAGGTGCCCCACAGTGCTGGGGGGTGGGGGGTGGGGAACATGAGTTGTGGGGGCCTGCTGGCAGGTTCCCCACAGTGCTGGGGGGTGGAGGGGTGGGAGACATGGGTGGGGGCCTGGTGGAGGGTGCCCCTGCACTGCTGGGGGGTGGGGGTGGTGGGAGACATGGGTGGGGGCCTGGTGGAGGGTGCCCCTGCACTGCTGGGGGGTGGGGGTGGTGGGGAACATGAGTTGGACATGGGTGGGGGCCTGGTGGCAGGTGCCCCACAGTGCTGGGGAGTGGGGGGGGTGGGGAACATGAGTTGGACATGGGTGGGGGCATGTTGGTGGGTGCCCCTGCACTGCTGGGGGGTGGGGGGTGGGAGGCATGGGTGGGGGCCTGGTGGAGGGTGCCCCTGCACTGCTGGGGGGTGGGGGTGGTGGGAGACATGGGTGGGGGCCTGGTGGAGGGTGCCCCTGCACTGCTGGGAATTGGGGGTGGTGGGGAACATGGGTGGGTGCCTGGTGGAGGGTGCCCCTGCACTGCAGGGGGGGTGTGGAACATGATTTGGACATGGGTGGGGGCCTGCTGGCAGGTGCCCCACAGTGCTGGGGGGTGGGGGGAGGTGGGAGACATGGGTGGGGGCCTGGTGGAGGGTGCCCCTGCACTGCTGGGGGTGGGGGTGGTGGGAGACATGGGTGTGGGACTGGTGGAGGGTGCCCCTGCACTGCTGGGGGGTGGGGGTGGTGGGAGACATGGGTGGGGGCCTGGTGGCAGGTGCCCCACAGTGCTGGGGGTGGGGGGGTGGGGAACATGAGTCGGACATGGGTGGAGGCCTGCTGGCAGGTGCCTCACAGTGCTGGGGGGTGGGGGGGTGGGGAACATGAGTTGGACATGGGTGGGGGCCTGCTGGCAGGTGTCCCACAGTGCTGAGGGGTGGGGGTGGTGGGGAACATGAGTTGGACATGGGTGGGGGCCTGCTGGCATGTGCCCCACAGTGCTGGGGGGTGGGGGTGGTGGGGAACATGAGTTGGACATGGGTGGGGGCCTGCTGGTAGGTGCCCACAGTGCTGGGGGGTGGAGGGTGGGAAACATGGGTGGGGGCCTGGTGGAGGGTGCCCCTGCACTGCTGGGGGGTGGGAGTGGCGGGGAACATGAGTTGGACATGGGTGGGGGCCTGGTGGCAGGTGCCCCTGCACTGCTGGGGGGTGGGGGGGTGGGGAACATGAGTTGGACATGGGTGGGGGCCTGGTGGTGGGTGCCCCTGCACTGCTGGGGGGTGGGGGTGGGAGACATGGGTGGGGGCCTGGTGGAGGGTGCCCCTGCACTGCTGGGGGGTGGGGGTGGTGGGAGACATGGGTGGGGGCCTGGTGGAGGGTGCCCCTGCACTGCTGGGGGGTGGGGGTGGTGGGGAACATGAGTTGGACATGGGTGGGGGCCTGGTGGCAGGTGCCCCACAGTGCTGGGGAGTGGGGGGGGGTGGGGAACATGAGTTGGACATGGGTGGGGGCATGTTGGTGGGTGCCCCTGCACTGCTGGGGGGTGGGGGGTGGGAGGCATGGGTGGGGGCCTGGTGGAGGGTGCCCCTGCACTGCTGGGGGGTGGGGGTGGTGGGAGACATGGGTGGGGGCCTGGTGGAGGGTGCCCCTGCACTGCTGGGGATTGGGGGTGGTGGGGAACATGGGTGGGTGCCTGGTGGAGGGTGCCCCTGCACTGCTGGGGGGGGGGTGTGGAACATGATTTGGACATGGGTGGGGGCCTGCTGGCAGGTGCCCCACAGTGCTGGGGGGTGGGGGGAGGTGGGAGACATGGGTGGGGGCCTGGTGGAGGGTGCCCCTGCACTGCTGGGGGGTGGGGGTGGTGGGAGACATGGGTGTGGGACTGGTGGAGGGTGCCCCTGCACTGCTGGGGGGTGGGGGTGGTGGGAGACATGGGTGGGGGCCTGGTGGCAGGTGCCCCACAGTGCTGGGGGTGGGGGGTGGGGAACATGAGTTGGACATGGGTGGGGGCCTGTTGGCAGGTGCCCCACAGTGCTGGGGGTGGGGGGGTGGGGAACATGAGTTGGACATGGGTGGGGGCCTGCTGGCAGGTGTCCCACAGTGCTGAGGGGTGGGGGTGGTGGGGAACATGAGTTGGACATGGGTGGGGGCCTGCTGGCATGTGCCCCACAGTGCTGGGGGATGGGGGTGGTGGGGAACATGAGTTGGACATGGGTGGGGGCCTGCTGGCAGATGCCCACAGTGCTGGGGGGTGGAGGGTGGGAAACATGGGTGGGGGCCTGGTGGAGGGTGCCCCTGCACTGCTGGGGGGTGGGAGTGGCGGGGAACATGAGTTGGACATGGGTGGGGGCCTGGTGGCAGGTGCCCCACATTGCTGGGGGGTGGGGGGGGTGGGGAACATGAGTTGGACATGGGTGGGGGCCTGGTGGTGGGTGCCCCTGCACTGCTGGGGGGTGGGGGTGGGAGACATGGGTGGGGGCCTGGTGGAGGGTGCCCCTGCACTGCTGGGGGGTGGGGGTGGTGGGAGACATGGGTGGGGGCCTGGTGGAGGGTGCCCCTGCACTGCTGGGGGGTGGGGGTGGTGGGGAACATGAGTTGGACATGGGTGGGGGCCTGGTGGCAGGTGCCCCACAGTGCTGGGGAGTGGGGGGGGGGGTGGGGAACATGAGTTGGACATGGGTGGGGGCATGTTGGTGGGTGCCCCTGCACTGCTGGGGGAAGGGGGGTGGGAGGCATGGGTGGGGGCCTGGTGGAGGGTGCCCCTGCACTGCTGGGGGGTGGGGGTGGTGGGAGACATGGGTGGGGGCCTGGTGGAGGGTGCCCCTGCACTGCTGGGGATTGGGGGTGGTGGGGAACATGGGTGGGTGCCTGGTGGAGGGTGCCCCTGCACTGCTGGGGGGGGTGTGGAACATGATTTGGACATGGGTGGGGGCCTGCTGGCAGGTGCCCCACAGTGCTGGGGGGTGGGGGGAGGTGGGAGACATGGGTGGGGGCCTGGTGGAGAGTGCCCCTGCACTGCTGGGGGGTGGGGGTGGTGGGAGACATGGGTGTGGGACTGGTGGAGGGTGCCCCTGCACTGCTGGGGGGTGGGGGTGGTGGGAGACATGGGTGGGGGCCTGGTGGCAGGTGCCCCACAGTGCTGGGGGTGGGGGGGTGGGGAACATGAGTTGGACATGGGTGGGGGCCTGCTGGCAGGTGCCCCACAGTGCTGGGGGGTGGGGGGGTGGGGAACATGAGTTGGACATGGGTGGGGGCCTGCTGGCAGGTGTCCCACAGTGCTGAGGGGTGGGGGTGGTGGGGAACATGAGTTGGACATGGGTGGGGGCCTGCTGGCAGGTGCCCACAGTGCTGGGGGGTGGAGGGTGGGAAACATGGGTGGGGGCCTGGTGGAGGGTGCCCCTGCACTGCTGGGGGGTGGGAGTGGCGGGGAACATGAGTTGGACATGGGTGGGGGCCTGGTGGCAGGTGCCCCACATTGCTGGGGGGTGGGGGGGTGGGGAACATGAGTTGGACATGGGTGGGGGCCTGGTGGTGGGTGCCCCTGCACTGCTGGAGGGTGGGGTGGGAGACATGGGTGGGGGCCTGGTGGAGTGTGCCCCTGCACTGCTGGGGGGTGGTGGGAGACATGGGTGGGGGCCTGGTGGAGGGTGCCACTGCACTGCTGGGGAGTGGGGGTGGTGGGAGACATGGGTGGGGGCCTGGTGGCAGGTGCCCCACAGTGCTGGGGGGTGGGGGTGGTGGGGAACATGAGTTGGACATGGGTGGGGGCCTGCTGGAAGGTGCCCCACAGTGCTGGGGGGTGGGGGGTGGGGAACATGGGTGGGGGCCTGGTGGAGGGTGCCCCTGCACTGCTGGGGGGTGGGGTGGTGGGAGACATGGGTGGGGGCCTGGTGGAGGGTGCCCCTGCACTGCTGGGGGGTGGGGGTGGTGGGGAACATGAGTTGGACATGGGTGGGGGCCTGCTGGCACGTGCCCCACAGTGCTGGGGGGTGGGGCTGGTGGGGAACATGAGTTGGACATGGGTGGGGGCCTGGTGGAGGGTGCCCCTGCACTGCTGGGGGGTGGGGGTGGTGGGAGACATGGGTGGGGGCCTGGTGGAGGGTGCCCCTGCACTGCTGGGGATTGGGGGTGGTGGGGAACATGGGTGGGGGCCTGGTGGAGGGTGCCCCTGCACTGCTGGGGGGGGGTGGGGAACATGATTTGGACATGAGTGGTGGCCTGCTGGCAGGTGCCCCACAGTGCTGGGGGGTGGGGGGAGGTGAGAGACATGGGTGGGGGCCTGGTGGAGGGTGCCCCTGCACTGCTGGGAGGTGGGGGTGGTGGGGAACATGAGTTGGGCATGGGTGGGGGCCTGGTGGCAGGTGCCCCACAGTGCTGGGGGGTGGGGGGGTTGGGAACATGAGTTGGACATGGGTGGGGGCCTGCTGGCAGGTGCCCCACAGTGCTGGGGGGTGGGGGTGGTGGGGAACAAGAGTTGGACATGGGTGGGGGCCTGCTGGCAGGTGCCCCACAGTGCTGGGGGGTGGGGGGGTGGGAGACATGGGTGGGGGCCTGGTGGAGGGTGCCCCTGCACTGCTGGGGGGTGGGGTGGTGGGAAACATGGGTGGGGGCCTGGTGGAGGGTGCACCTGCACTGCTGGGGGGTGGGGGTGGCGGGGAACATGAGTTGGACATGGGTGGGGGCCTGGTGGCAGGTGCCCCACAGTGCTGGGGGGTGGGGGGGTGGGGAACATGAGTTGGACATGGGTGGGGGCCTGCTGGCAGGTGCCCCACAGTGCTGGGGGGTGGGGGTGGTGGGGAACATGAGTTGGACATGGGTGGGGGCCTGCTGGAATGTGCCCCACATTGCTGGGGGGTGGGGGGGTGGGGAACATGGGTGGGGGCCTGGTGGAGGGTGCCCCTGCACTGCTGGGGGTGGGGTGGTGGGAGACATGGGTGGGGGCCTGGTGGAGGGTGCCCCTGCACTGCTAGGGGGTGGGGGTGGTGGGGAATATGAGTTGGACATGGGTGGGGGCCTGCTGGCACGTGCCCCACAGTGCTGGGGGGTGGGGGTGGTGGGGAACATGAGTTGGACATGGGTGGGGGCCTGGTGGACGGTGCCCCTGCACTGCTGGGGGGTGGGGGTGGTGGGAGACATGGGTGGGGGCCTGGTAGAGGGTGCCCCTGCACTGCTGGGGATTGGGGGTGGTGGGGAACATGGGTGGGGGCCTGGTGGAGGGTGCCCCTGCACTGCTGGGGGGGTGGGGAACATGATTTGGACATGGGTGGGGGCCTGCTGGCAGGTGCCCCACAGTGCTGGGGGGTGGGGGGAGGTGGGAGACATGGGTGGGGGCCTGGTGGAGGGTGCCCCTGCACTGCTGGGGGGTGGGGGTGGTGGGGAACATGAGTTGGACATGGGTGGGGGCCTGCTGGCATGTGCCCCACAGTGCTGGGGTGTGGGGGGGGTGGGGAACATGAGTTGGACATGGGTGGGGGCCTGCTGGCAGGTGCCCACAGTGCTGGGGGGTGGAGGGTGGGAAACATGGGTGGGGGCCTGGTGGAGGGTGCCCCTGCACTGCTGGGGGGTGGGAGTGGCGGGGAACATGAGTTGGACATGGGTGGGGGCCTGGTGGCAGGTGCCCCACATTGATGGGGGGTGGGGGGGTGGGGAACATGAGTTGGACATGGGTGGGGGCCTGGTGGTGGGTGCCCCTGCACTGCTGGGGGGTGGGGGTGGGAGACATGGGTGGGGGCCTGGTGGAGTGTGCCCCTGCACTGCTGGGGGGTGGGGGTGGTGGGAGACATGGGTGGGGGCCTGGTGGAGGGTGCCCCTGCACTGCTGGGGAGTGGGGGTGGTGGGAGACATGGGTGGGGCCTGGTGGCAGGTGCCCCAAAGTGATGGGGGGTGGGGGGGTGGGGAACATGAGTTGGACATGGGTGGGGGCATGGTGGCAGGTGCCCCACAGTGCTGGGGGGTGGGGGGGTGGGGAACATGAGTTGGACATGGGTGGGGGCCTGCTGGCAGGTGTCCCACAGTGCTGGGGGGTGGGGGTGGTGGGGAACATGAGTTGGACATGGGTGGGGGCCTGCTGGCAGGTGCCCCACAGTGCTGGGGGGTGGGGGTGGTGGGGAACATGAGTTGGACATGGGTGGGGGCCTGCTGGCAGGTGCCCCACAGTGCTGGGGGGTGGGGGGTGGGGAACATGGGTGGGGGCCTGGTGGAGGGTGCCCCTGCACTGCTGGGGGGTGGGGTGGTGGGAGACATGGGTGGGGGCCTGGTGGAGGGTGCCCCTGCACTGCTGGGGGGTGGGGGTGGTGGGGAACATGAGTTGGACATGGGTGGGGGCCTGCTGGCACGTGCCCCACAGTGCTGGGGGGTGGGGCTGGTGGGGAACATGAGTTGGACATGGGTGGGGGCCTGGTGGAGGGTGCCCCTGCACTGCTGGGGGGTGGGGGTGGTGGGAGACATGGGTGGGGGCCTGGTGGAGGGCGCCCCTGCACTGCTGGGGATTGGGGGTGGTGGGGAACATGGGTGGGGGCCTGGTGGAGGGTGCCCCTGCACTGCTGGGGGGGGTGGGGAACATGATTTGGACATGAGTGGGGGCCTGCTGGCAGGTGCCCCACAGTGCTGGGGGGTGGGGGGAGGTGAGAGACATGGGTGGGGGCCTGGTGGAGGGTGCCCCTGCACTGCTGGGGGGTGGGGGTGGTGGGGAACATGAGTTGGACATGGGTGGGGGCCTGCTGGCAGGTGCCCCACAGTGCTGGGGGTGGGGGTGGTGGGGAACATGAGTTGGACATGGGTGGGGGCCTGGTGGCAGGTGCCCCACAGTGCTGGGGGGTGGGGGTGGTGGGGAACATGAGTTGGACATGGGTGGGGGCCTGCTGGCAGGTGCCCCACATTGCTGGGGGGTGGGGGTGTGGGGAACATGGGTGGGGGCCTGGTGGAGGGTGCCCCTGCACTGCTGGGGGGTGGGGTGGTGGGAGACATGGGTGGGGGCCTGGTGGAGGGTGCCCCTGCACTGCTGGGGGTGGGGGTGGTGGGGAACATGAGTTGGACATGGGTGGGGGCCTGCTGGCACGTGCCCCACAGTGCTGGGGGGTGGGGGTGGTGGGGAACATGAGTTGGACATGGGTGGGGGCCTGGTGGAGGGTGCCCCTGCACTGCTGGGGGGTGGGGGTTGTGGGAGACATGGGTGGGGGCCTGGTAGAGGGTGCCCCTGCACTGCTGGGGATTGGGGGTGGTGGGGAACATGAGTGGGGGCCTGGTGGAGGGTGCCCCTGCACTGCTGGGGGGGTGGGGAACATGATTTGGACATGGGTGGAGGCCTGCTGGCAGGTGCCCCACAGTGCTGGGGGGTGGGGGGAGGTGGGAGACATGGGTGGGGCCTGGTGGAGGGTGCCCCTGCACTGCTGGGGGGTGGGGGTGGTGGGGAACATGAGTTGGACATGGGTGGGGGCCTGCTGGCAGGTGCCCCACAGTGCTGGGGGTGGGGGTGGTGGGGAACATGAGTTGGACATGGGTGGGGGCCTGGTGGCAGGTGCCCCACAGTGCTGGGGGGTGGGGGGGTGGGGAACATGAGTTGGACATGGGTGGGGGCCTGGTGGTGGGTGCCCCTGCACTACTGGGGGGTGGGGGGGGAGACATGGGTGGGGGCCTGCTGGCAGGTGCCCCACAGTGCTGGGGGGTGGGGGTGGTGGGGAACATGAGTTGGACATGGGTGGGGGCCTGCTGGCAGGTGCCCCACAGTGCTGGGGGGTGGGGGGTGGGAGACATGGGTGGGGGCCTGGTGGATGGTGCCCCTGCACTGCTGGGGGGTGGGGGTGGTGGGAGACATGGGTGGGGGCCATGGCGGAGGGTGCCCCTGCACTGCTGTGGCGTGGGGGTGGCGGGGAACATGTGTTGGACATGGGTGGGGGCCTGGTGGCAGGTGCCCACAGTGCTGGGGTTGAACATGAGTTGGACATGGGTGGGGGCCTGGTGGTGGGTGCCCCTGCACTGCTGAGGGGTGGAGGGTGGGAAACATGGGTTGGGGGCCTGGTGGAGGGTGCCCCTGCACTGCTGGGGGGTGGGGGTGGTGGGAGACATGGGTGGGGGCCTGGAGGATGGTGCCCCTGCACTGCTGGGGTGGGGTGGTGGGAGACATGGGTGGGGCCTGGTGGAGGGTGCCCCTGCACTGCTGGGGGGTGGGGTGGGTGGGGAGACATGGGTGGGGGCCTGGTGGAGGGTGCCCCTGCACTGCTGGGGGGTGGGGGTGGCGGGGAACATGAGTTGGACATGGGTGGGGGCCTGGTGGCAGGTGCCCCACAGTGCTGGGGAGTGGGGGTGGTGGGGAACATGAGTTGGACATGGGTGGGGGCATGGTGGTGGGTGCCCCTGCACTGCTGGGGGGTGGGGGGTGGGAGAACATGGGTGAGGCCTGGTGGAGGGTGCCCCTGCACTGCTGGGGGGTGGGGGTGGTGGGAGACATGGGTGGGGGCCCGGGTGGAGGGCGCCCCTGCACTGCTGGGGGGGTGGGGTGGTGGGAGACATGGGTGGGGGCCTGGTGAAGGGTGCCCCTGCACTGCTGGGGGTGGGGGTGGTGGGGAACATGAGTTGGACATGGGTGGGGGCCTGCTCGCAGGTGCCCCACAGTGCTGGGGGGTGGGGGTGGTGGGGAACATGAGTTGGACATGGGTGGGGGCCTGATGGCAGGTGCCCCACAGTGCTGGGGGGTGGGGGGGGGGTGGGGAACATGAGTTGGACATGGGTGGGGGCCTGGTGGAGGGTGCCCCTGCACTGCTGGGGGTGGGGGGTGGGGAACATGAGTTGGACATGGGTAGGGGCCTGCTAGCAGGTGCCCCACAGTGCTGGGGATGGGGGTGGAGGGAAACATGAGTTGGACATGGGTGGGGGCCTGCTGGCAGGTGCCCCACAGTGCTGGGGTGTCGGGGCGTGGGGAACATGAGTTGGACATGGGTGGGGGCCTGGTGGCAGATGCCCCACAGTGCTGGGGGGTGGGGGGTGTGGGGAACATGAGTTGGACATGGGTGGGGGCCTGCTGGCAGGTGCCCCACAGTGCTGGGGGTTTGGGGTGGTGGGGAACATGAGTTGGACATGGGTGGGGGCCTGCTGGCAGGTGCCCCACAGTGCTGGGGGGTGGGGGTGGTGGGGAACATGAGTTGGACATGGGTGGGGGCCTGGTGGATGGTGCCCCTGCACTGCTGGGGGGTGGGGGTGGTGGGAGACATAGGTGGGGGCCTGGTGGAGGGTGCCCCATGCACTGCTGGGGGGTGGGGGTGGCGGGGAACACGAGTTGGACATGGGTGGGGGCCTGGTGGCAGGTGCCCCACAGTGCTGGGGGGTGGGGAGGGTGGGGGAACATGAGTTGGACATGGGTGGGGGCCTGCTGGCAGGTGCCCCACAGTGCTGGGGGTGGGGGTGGTGGTTAACATGAGTTGGACATGGGTGGGGTCCTGCTGGCAGGTGCCCCACAGTGCAGGGGGTGGGGGTGGTGGGGAACATAAGTTGGACATGGGTGGGGGCCTGGTGGAGGGTGCACCTGCATTGCTGGGGGGTGAGGGTGGTGGGAGACATGGGTGGGGGCCTGGTGGAGGGTGCCCCTGCACTGCTGGGGGGTGGGGGTGGTGGCAGACATGGGTGGGGGCCTGGTGGAGGGTGCCCCTGCACTGCTGGGGGGTGGGGGTGGTGGGGAACATGAGTGGAACATGGGTGGGGGTCTGCTGGCAGGTGCCCTACAATGCTGGGGGGTGGGGGGTGCAAGACATGGGTGGGAGCCTGGTGGAGGGTGCCCCTACACTGCTGGGGGGTGGGGGTGGTGGGGAACATGAGTTGGACATGGGTGGGGGCCTGCTGGCAGGTGCCCCACAGTGCTGGGGGGTGGGGGTGGTGGGGAACATGAGTTGGACATGGGTGGGGGCCTGGTGGCAGGTGCCCCACAGCTCTGGGGGGTGGGGGCGGGTGGGGAACATGAGTTGGACATGGGTGGGGGCCTGGTGGTGGATGCCCCTTCACTGCTGGGGGGTGGGGGGTGGGAGACATGGGTGGGGGCCTGCTGGCAGGTGCCCCACAGTGCTGGGGGGTGGGGGGGTGGGAGACATGGGTGGGGGCCTGCTGGCAGGTGCCCCACAGTGCTGGGGGTTGGGGGGGTGGGGAACATGAGTTGGACATGGGTGGGGGCCTGCTGGCAGGTGCCCCACAGTGCTGGGGGGTGGGGGGGTGGGAGACATGGGTGGGGCCTGGTGGAGGGTGCCCCTGCACTGCTGGGGGGTGGGGGTGGTGGGAGACATGGGTGGGGGCCTGGTGGAGGGTGCCACTGCACTGCTGGGGGGTGGGGGTGGCGGGGAACATGAGTTGGACATGGGTGGGGGCCTGCTGGCATGTGCCCCACAGTGCTGGGGGGTGGGGGGGGGTGGGGAACATGAGTTGAACATAGGTGGGGGCCTGGTGGTGGGTGCCCCTGCACTGCTTGGGGGTGGGGGGGTGGGAGACATGGGTGGGGGCCTGGTGGAGGGTGCCCCTGCACTGCTGGGGGGTAGGGGTGGTGGGAGACATGGGTGGGGGCTTGGTGGAGGGTGCCCCTGCACTGCTGGGGGGTGGGGGTGGTGGGAGACATGGGTGGGAGCCTGGTGGCAGGTGCCCTACAGTGCTGGGGGGTGGGGGGTGGGGAACATGAGTTGGACATGGGTGGGGGCCTGCTGGCAGGTGCCCCACAGTGCTGGGGGGTGGGGGGGGGTGGGGAACATGAGTTGGACATGGGTGGGGGCCTGCTGGCAGGTGTCCCACAGTGCTGGGGGGTGGGGGTGGTGGGGAACATGAGTTGGACATGGGTGGGGGCCTGCTGGCAGGTGCCGCACAGTGCTGGGGGGTGGGGGTGGTGGGGAACATGAGTTGGACATGGGTGGGGCCCTGCTGGCAGGTGCCCCACAGTGCTGGGAGGTGGGGGGGTGGGGAACATGGGTGGGGGCCTGGTGGAGCGTGCCCCTGCACTGCTGTGGGGTGGGGTGGTAGGAGACATGGGTGGGGGCCTGGTGGAGGGTGCCCCTGCACTGCTGGGGGGTGGGGGTGGTGTGGAACATGAGTTGAACATGGGTGGGGGCCTGCTGGCACGTGCCCCACAGTGCTGGGGGGTGGGGGTGGTGGGGAAAATGAGTTGGACATGGGTGGGGGCCTGGTGGAGGGTGTCCCTGTACTGCTGGGGGCTGGGGGTGGTGGGAGACATGGGTGGGGGCCTGGTGGAGGGTGCCCCTGCACTGCTGGGGGGTGGGGGTGGTGGGGAACATGAGTTGGACATGGGTGGGGGCCTGGTGGCAGGTGCCCCACAGTGATGGGGGGGTGGTAACATGAGTTGGACATGGGTGGGGACCTGGTGGCAGGTGCCCCACAGTGCTGGGGGTTGGGGGGGTGGGGAACATGAGTTGGACATGGGTGGGGGCCTGCTGGCAGGTGCCCCACAGTGCTGGGGGGTGGGGGTGGTGGGGAACATGAGTTGGACATGGGTGGGGGCCTGCTGGCAGGTGCCCCACAGTGCTGGGGGGTGGGGGTGGTGGGGAACATGAGTTGGACATGGGTGGGGGCCTGGTGGAGGGTGCCCCTGCACTGCTGGGGGGTGGGGGTGGTGGGAGACATGGGTGGGGGCCTGGTGGAGGGTGCCCCTGCACTGCTGGGGGGTGGGGGTGGCGGGGAACATGAGTTGGACATGGGTGGGGGCCTGGTGGCATGTGCCCCACAGTGCTGGGGGGTGGGGGGGTGGGGAACATGAGTTGGACATGGGTGGGGGCCTGCTGGCAGGTGCCCCACAGTGCTGGGGGGTGAGAGTGGTGGGGAACATGAGTTGGACATGGGTGGGGGCCTGCTGGCAGGTGCCCCACAGTGCTGGGGGGTGGGGGGGATGGGGAACATGAGTTAGACATGGGTGGATGCCTGGTGGAGGGTGCCCCTGCACTGCTGGGGGGTGGGGTTGTGGGAGACATGGGTGGGGGCCTGGTGGAGGGTGCCCCTGCACTGCTGGGGGGTGGGGGTGGTGGGAGACATGGGTGGGGGCCTGGTGGAGGGTGCCCCTGCACTGCTGGGGGGTGGGGGTGGTGGGGAACATGAGTTGGACATGGGTGGGGGCCTGATGCCAGGTGCCCCACAGTGCTGGGGGGTGGGGGCGGTGGGGAACATGAGTTGGACATGGGTGGGGGCCTGGTGGAGGGTGCCCCTGCACTGCTGGGGGTGGGGGTGGTGGGAGACATGGGTGGGGGCCTGGTGGAGGGTGCCCCTGCACTGCTGGGGGGTGGGGTGGCAGGGAACATGAGTTGGACATGGGTGGGGGCCTGGTGGCAGGTGCTCCACAGTGCTGGGGGGTGGGGGCGGTGGGGAACATGAGTTGGACATGGGTGGGGTCCTGGTGGTGGGTGCCCCTGCACTGCTGGGGGGTGGGTGGGTGGGAGACATGGGTGGGGGCCTGCTGGCAGGTGCCCCACAGTGCTGGGGGGTGGGAGGGTGGTAGACATGGGTGGGGGCCTGCTGGCAGGTGCCCCACAGTGCTCGGGGGTGGAGGGGGTGGGGAACATGAGTTGGACATGGGTAGGGGCCTGCTGGCAGGTTCCCCACAGTGCTGGGGGGTGGGGGGGTGGGAGACATGGGTGGGGGCCTGGTGGAGGGTGCCCCTGCACTGCTGGGGGTGGGGTGGTGGGAGACATGGGTGGGGGCCTGGTGGAGGGTGCCCCTGCACTGCTGGGGGGTGGGGGTGGCGGGGAACATGAGTTGGACATGGGTGGGGGCCTGGTGGCAGGTGCCCCACAGTGCTGGGGAGTGGGGGGGGTGGGGAACATGAGTTGGACATGGGTAGGGGCATGGTGGTGGGTGCCCCTGCACTGCTGGAGGGTGGGGGGTGGGAGACATGGGTGGGAGCCTGGTGGAGGGTGCCCCTGCACTGCTGGGGGGTGGGGGTGGAGGGAGACATGGGTGGGGGCCTGGTGGAGGGCGCCCCTGCACTGCTGGGGGGTGGGGGTGGTGGGAGACATGGGTGGGGGCCACGTGAAGGGTGCCCCTGCACTGCTGGGGGTGGGGGTGGTGGGGAACATGAGTTGGACATGGGTGGGGGCCTGCTGGCAGGTGCCCCACAGTGCTGGGGGGTGGGAGTGGTGGGGAACATGAGTTGGACATGGGTGGGTGCCTGGTGGCAGGTGCCCCACAGTGCTGGGGGGTGGGGGGGTGGGTATAACATGAGTTGGACATGGGTGGGGGCCTGGTGGAGGGTGCCCCTGCACTGCTGGGGGGTGGGGGGTGGGGAACATGAGTTGGACATGGGTAGGGGCCTGCTAGAAGGTGCCCCACAGTGCTGGGGGTGGGGGTGGTTGGGAACATGAGTTGGACATGGGTGGGGGCCTGCTGGCAGGTGCCCCACAGTGCTGGGGGGTCGGGGCATGGGGAACATGAGTTGGACATGGGTGGGGGCCTGGTGGCAGGTGCCCACAGTGCTGGTGGGTGGGGGGGTGGGGAACATGAGTTGGACATGGGTGGGGGCCTGCTGGCAGGTGCCCCACAGTGCTGGGGGGTGGGGGTGGTGGGGGAACATGAGTTGGACAAGGGTGGGGGCCTGCTGGCAGGTGCCCCACAGTGCTGGGGGGTGGGGGTGGTGGGGAACACATGAGTTGGACATGGGTGGGGGCCTGGTGGAGGGTGCCCCTGCACTTCTGGGGGGTGGGGGTGGTGGGAGACATGGGTGGGGGCCTGGTGGAGGGTGCCCCTGCACTGCTGGGGGGTGGGGGTGGCGGGGAACATGAGTTGGACATGGGTGGGGCCAAAGTGCTGGGGGGTGGGGAGGGTGGGGAACATGAGTTGGACATGGGTGGGGTCCTGCTGGCAGGTGCCCCACAGTGCTGGGGGGTGGGGGTGGTGGGGAACATGAGTTGGACATGGGTGGGGGCCTGGTGGAGGGTGCCCCTGCATTGCTGGGGGGTGGGGGTTGTGGGAGACATGGGTGGGGGCCTGGTGGAGGGTGCCCCTGTACTGCTGGGGGGTGGGGGTGGTGGGAGACATGGGTGGGGGCCTGGTGGAGGGTGCCCCTGTACTGCTGGGGGGTGGGGAGGGTGGGGAACATGAGTTGGACATGGGTGGGGGCCTGCTGGCAGGTGCCCCACAGTGCTGGGGGGTGGGGGTGGTGGGGAACATGAGTTGGACATGGGTGGGGGGCTGCTGGCAGGTGCCCCACAGTGCTGGGGGGTGGGGGGGTGCGAGACATGGGTGGGGGCCTGGTGGAGGGTGCCCCTGCACTGCTGGGGGGTGGGGGTGGTGGGGAACATGAGTTGGACATGTGTGGGGGCCTGCTGGCAGGTGCCCCACAGTGGTGGGGGGTGGGGGGGTGGGGAACATGAGTTGGACATGGGTGGGGGCCTGCTGGCAGGTGCCCCACAGTGCTGGGGGGTGGGGGTGGTGGGGAACATGAGTTGGACATGGGTGGGGGCCTGCTGGCAGGTGCCCCACAGTGCTGGGGGGTGGTGGTGGTGGTGAACATGAGTTGGACATGGGTGGGGGCCTGGTGGAGGGTGCCCCTGCATTGCTGGGGGGTGGGGGTTGTGGGAGACATGGTTGGGGGCCTGGTGGAGGGTGCCCCTGTACTGCTGGGGGGTGGGGAGGGTGGGGAACATGAGTTGGACATGGGTGGGGGCCTGCTGGCAGGTGCCCCACAGTGCTGGGGGGTGGGGGTGGTGGGGAACATGAGTTGGACATGGGAGGGGGCCTGCTGGCAGGTGCCCCACAGTGCTGGGGGGTGGGGGTGGTGGTGAACATGAGTTGGACATGGGTGGGGGCCTGGTGGAGGGTGCCCCTGCATTGCTGGGGGGTGGGGGTTGTGGGAGACATGGGTGGGGGCCTGGTGGAGGGTGCCCCTGTACTGCTGGGGGGTGGGGGTGGTGGGAGACATGGGTGGGGGCCTGGTGGAGGGTGCCCCTGCACTGCTGGGGGGTGGGGGTGGTGGGGAACATGAGTTGGACATGGGTGGGGGGCTGCTGGCAGGTGCCCCACAGTGCTGGGGGGTGGGGGGGTGCGAGACATGGGTGGGGGCCTGGTGGAGGGTGCCCCTGCACTGCTGGGGGGTGGGGGTGGTGGGGAACATGAGTTGGACATGTGTGGGGGCCTGCTGGCAGGTGCCCCACAGTGCTGGGGGGTGGGGGTGGTGGGGAACATGAGTTGGACATGGGTGGGGGCCTGCTGGCAGGTGCCGCACAGTGCTGGGGGGTGGGGGTGGTGGGGAACATGAGTTGGACATGGGTGGGGCCCTGCTGGCAGGTGCCCCACAGTGCTGGGAGGTGGGGGGGTGGGGAACATGGGTGGGGGCCTGGTGGAGCGTGCCCCTGCACTGCTGTGGGGTGGGGTGGTAGGAGACATGGGTGGGGGCCTGGTGGAGGGTGCCCCTGCACTGCTGGGGGGTGGGGGTGGTGTGGAACATGAGTTGAACATGGGTGGGGGCCTGCTGGCACGTGCCCCACAGTGCTGGGGGGTGGGGGTGGTGGGGAAAATGAGTTGGACATGGGTGGGGGCCTGGTGGAGGGTGTCCCTGTACTGCTGGGGGCTGGGGGTGGTGGGAGACATGGGTGGGGGCCTGGTGGAGGGTGCCCCTGCACTGCTGGGGGGTGGGGGTGGTGGGGAACATGAGTTGGACATGGGTGGGGGCCTGGTGGCAGGTGCCCCACAGTGATGGGGGGGTGGGAACATGAGTTGGACATGGGTGGGGACCTGGTGGCAGGTGCCCCACAGTGCTGGGGGTTGGGGGGGTGGGGAACATGAGTTGGACATGGGTGGGGGCCTGCTGGCAGGTGCCCCACAGTGCTGGGGGGTGGGGGTGGTGGGGAACATGAGTTGGACATGGGTGGGGGCCTGCTGGCAGGTGCCCCACAGTGCTGGGGGGTGGGGGTGGTGGGGAACATGAGTTGGACATGGGTGGGGGCCTGGTGGAGGGTGCCCCTGCACTGCTGGGGGGTGGGGGTGGTGGGAGACATGGGTGGGGGCCTGGTGGAGGGTGCCCCTGCACTGCTGGGGGGTGGGGGTGGCGGGGAACATGAGTTGGACATGGGTGGGGGCCTGGTGGCATGTGCCCCACAGTGCTGGGGGGTGGGGGGGTGGGGAACATGAGTTGGACATGGGTGGGGGCCTGCTGGCAGGTGCCCCACAGTGCTGGGGGGTGAGAGTGGTGGGGAACATGAGTTGGACATGGGTGGGGGCCTGCTGGCAGGTGCCCCACAGTGCTGGGGGGTGGGGGGGATGGGGAACATGAGTTAGACATGGGTGGATGCCTGGTGGAGGGTGCCCCTGCACTGCTGGGGGGTGGGGTTGTGGGAGACATGGGTGGGGGCCTGGTGGAGGGTGCCCCTGCACTGCTGGGGGGTGGGGGTGGTGGGAGACATGGGTGGGGGCCTGGTGGAGGGTGCCCCTGCACTGCTGGGGGGTGGGGGTGGTGGGGAACATGAGTTGGACATGGGTGGGGGCCTGATGCCAGGTGCCCCACAGTGCTGGGGGGTGGGGGCGGTGGGGAACATGAGTTGGACATGGGTGGGGGCCTGGTGGAGGGTGCCCCTGCACTGCTGGGGGTGGGGGTGGTGGGAGACATGGGTGGGGGCCTGGTGGAGGGTGCCCCTGCACTGCTGGGGGGTGGGGTGGCGGGGAACATGAGTTGGACATGGGTGGGGGCCTGGTGGCAGGTGCTCCACAGTGCTGGGGGGTGGGGGCGGTGGGGAACATGAGTTGGACATGGGTGGGGTCCTGGTGGTGGGTGCCCCTGCACTGCTGGGGGGTGGGTGGGTGGGAGACATGGGTGGGGGCCTGCTGGCAGGTGCCCCACAGTGCTGGGGGGTGGGGGGGTGGTAGACATGGGTGGGGGCCTGCTGGCAGGTGCCCCACAGTGCTCGGGGGTGGAGGGGGTGGGGAACATGAGTTGGACATGGGTAGGGGCCTGCTGGCAGGTTCCCCACAGTGCTGGGGGGTGGGGGGGTGGGAGACATGGGTGGGGGCCTGGTGGAGGGTGCCCCTGCACTGCTGGGGGTGGGGTGGTGGGAGACATGGGTGGGGGCCTGGTGGAGGGTGCCCCTGCACTGCTGGGGGGTGGGGGTGGCGGGGAACATGAGTTGGACATGGGTGGGGGCCTGGTGGCAGGTGCCCCACAGTGCTGGGGAGTGGGGGGGGTGGGGAACATGAGTTGGACATGGGTAGGGGCATGGTGGTGGGTGCCCCTGCACTGCTGGAGGGTGGGGGGTGGGAGACATGGGTGGGAGCCTGGTGGAGGGTGCCCCTGCACTGCTGGGGGGTGGGGGTGGAGGGAGACATGGGTGGGGGCCTGGTGGAGGGCGCCCCTGCACTGCTGGGGGGTGGGGGTGGTGGGAGACATGGGTGGGGGCCACGTGAAGGGTGCCCCTGCACTGCTGGGGGTGGGGGTGGCGGGGAACATGAGTTGGACATGGGTGGGGCCAAAGTGCTGGGGGGTGGGGGTTGTGGGAGACATGGGTGGGGGCCTGCTGGCAGGTGCCCCACAGTGCTGGGGGGTGGGGGTGGTGGGGAACATGAGTTGGACAAGGGTGGGGGCCTGCTGGCAGGTGCCCCACAGTGCTGGGGGGTGGGGGTGGTGGGGAACATGAGTTGGACATGGGTGGGGGCCTGGTGGAGGGTGCCCCTGCACTTCTGGGGGGTGGGGGTGGTGGGAGACATGGGTGGGGGCCTGGTGGAGGGTGCCCCTGCACTGCTGGGGGGTGGGGGTGGCGGGGAACATGAGTTGGACATGGGTGGGGCCAAAGTGCTGGGGGGTGGGGAGGGTGGGGAACATGAGTTGGACATGGGTGGGGTCCTGCTGGCAGGTGCCCCACAGTGCTGGGGGGTGGGGGTGGTGGGGAACATGAGTTGGACATGGGTGGGGGCCTGGTGGAGGGTGCCCCTGCATTGCTGGGGGGTGGGGGTTGTGGGAGACATGGGTGGGGGCCTGGTGGAGGGTGCCCCTGTACTGCTGGGGGGTGGGGGTGGTGGGAGACATGGGTGGGGGCCTGGTGGAGGGTGCCCCTGTACTGCTGGGGGGTGGGGAGGTTGGGGAACATGAGTTGGACATGGGTGGGGGCCTGCTGGCAGGTGCCCCACAGTGCTGGGGGGTGGGGGTAGTGGGGAACATGAGTTGGACATGGGTGGGGGGCTGCTGGCAGGTGCCCCACAGTGCTGGGGGGTGGGGGGTGCGAGACATGGGTGGGGGCCTGGTGGAGGGTGCCCCTGCACTGCTGGGGGGTGGGGGTGGTGGGGAACATGAGTTGGACATGTGTGGGGGCCTGCTGGCAGGTGCCCCACAGTGGTGGGGGGTGGGGGGGTGGGGAACATGAGTTGGACATGGGTGGGGGCCTGCTGGCAGGTGCCCCACAGTGCTGGGGGGTGGGGGTGGTGGGGAACATGAGTTGGACATGGGTGGGGGCCTGCTGGCAGGTGCCCCACAGTGCTGGGGGGTGGTGGTGGTGGTGAACATGAGTTGGACATGGGTGGGGGCCTGGTGGAGGGTGCCCCTGCATTGCTGGGGGGTGGGGGTTGTGGGAGACATGGTTGGGGGCCTGGTGGAGGGTGCCCCTGTACTGTGCTGGGGGGTGGGGGTGGTGGGGAACATGAGTTGGACATGGGTGGGGGCCTGGTGGCAGGTGCCCCACAGTGCTGGGGGGTTTGGCCGGGTGGGGAACATGAGTTGGACATGGGTGGGGGCCTGGTGGTGGATACCCCTGCACTGCTGGGGGGTGGGGGGTGGGAGACATGGGTAGGGGCCTGCTGGCAGGTGCCCCACAGTGCTGGGGGGTGGGGGGGTGGAAGACATGGGTGGGGGCCTGCTGGCAGGTGCCCCAAAGTGCTGGGGGGCGGGGGGGGTGGGTAACATGAGTTGGACATGGGTGGGGGCCTGCTGGCAGGTGCCCCACAGTGCTGGGGGGTGGGGGGGGTGGGAGACATGGGTAGGGGCCTGGTGGAGGGTGCCCCTGCACTGCTGGGGGGTGGGGGTGATGGGAGACATGGGTGGGGGCCTGGTGGAGGGTGCCCCTGCACTGCTGGGGGGTGGGGGTGGCGGGGAACATGAGTTGGACATGGGTGGGGGCCTGCTGGCAGGTGCCCCACAGTGGTGGGGGGTGGGGGGGTGGGGAACATGAGTTGGACATGGGTGGGGGCCTGCTGGCAGGTGCCCCACAGTGCTGGGGGGTGGGGGTGGTGGGGAACATGAGTTGGACATGGGTGGGGGCCTGCTGGCAGGTGCCCCACAGTGCTGGGGGGTGGGGGGGTGGGGAACATGAGTTGGACATGGGTGGGGGCCTGCTGGCAGGTGCCCCACAGTGCTGGGGAGTGGGGGGGGGTGGGGAACATGGGTGGGGGCCTGGTGGACGGTGCCCCTGCACTGCTGGGGGGTGGGGTGGTGGGAGACATGGGTGGGGGCCTGGTGGAGGGTGCCCCTGCACTGCTGGGGGGTGGGGGTGGTGGGGAACATGAGTTGGACATGGGTGGGGACCTGCTGGCACGTGCCCCACAGTGCTGGGGGTGGGGGTGGTGGGGAACATGAGTTGGACATGGGTGGGGGCCTGGTGGAGGGTGCCCCTGCACTGCTGGGGGGTGGGGGTGGTGGGAGACATGGGTGGGGGCCTGGTGGAGGGTGCCCCTGCACTGCTGGGGATTGAGGGTGGTGGGAGACATGGGTGGGGGCCTGGTGGAGGGTGCCCCTGCACTGCTGGGGGGGGTGGGTACCTTGAGTTGGACATGGGTGGGTGCCTGCTGGTAGGTGCCCCACAGTGCTGGGGGGTGGGGGGAGGTGGGGGACATGGGTGGGGGCCTGGTGGAGGGTGCCCCTGCACTGCTGGGGGGTGGGGGTGGTGGGGAACATGAGTTGGACATGGGTGGGGGCCTGCTGGCAGGTGCCCCACAGTGCTGGGGGTGGGGGTGGTGGGGAACATGAGTTGGACATGGGTGGGGCCTGGTGGCAGGTGCCCCACAGTGCTAGGGGGTGGGGGGGTGGGGAACATGAGTTGGACATGGGTGGGGGACTGGTGGTGGGTGCCCCTGCACTACTGGGGGATGGGGGGGAGACATGGGTGGGGGCCTGCTGGCAGGTGCCCCACAGTGCTGGGGGGTGGGGGGGTGGGGAACATGAGTTAAACATGGGTGGGGGCCTGGTGGCAGGTGCCCCACAGTGCTGGGGGGTGGGGGGGTGGGGAACATGAGTTGGACATGGGTGGGGGCCTGGTGGCAGGTGCCCCACAGTGCTGGGGGGTGGGGGGGTGGAGAACATGAGTTGGACATGGGTGGGGGCCTGCTGGCAGGTGCCCCACAGTGCTGAGGGGTGGGGGTGGTGGGGAACATGAGTTGGACATGGGTGGGGGCCTGCTGGCTGGTGCCCCACAGTGCTGGGGGGTGGGGAACATGGGTGGGGGCCTGGTGAAGGGTGCCCCTGCACTGCTGGGGGGTGGGGGTGGTGGGAGACATGGGTGGGGGCCTGGTGGAGGGTGCCCCTGCACTGCTGGGGGGTGGGGGTGGTGGGAGACATGGGTGGGGGCCTGGTGGAGGGTGCCCCTGCATTGCTGGGGGGTGGGGGTGGTGGGGAACATGAGTTGGACATGGGTGGGGGCCTGCTGGCAAGTGCCCCACAGTTCTGCGTGGTGGGGGGGGACATGGGTGGGGGCCTGATGGCAGGTGCCCCACAGTGCTGGGGGGTGGGGTGGTGGGGAACATGAGTTGGACATGGGTGGGGGCCTGCTGGCAGGTGCCCCACAGTGCTGCGGGGTCGGGGGTGGGAGACATGGGTGGGGGATTGGTGGTGGGTGCCCCTGCACTGCTGGGGGGTGGGGAGGAGGGTTGGAGACATGGGTGGGGGCCTGCTAGAGGGTGCCCCTGCACTGCTGGGGTGTGGGGGTGGTGGGAGACATGGGTGGGGGCCTAGTAGAGGGTGCCCCTGCACTGCTGGTGGCTAGGGGTGCAGGGGGACATGCGTTGGTGGGCAGTAGTGCAAGTTGACATGTGGGTTGGCTGGGGGGCATGGCCATGGTGGATGGGGTGCCTGCAGGACATGTGCACGGTAGGCCCCTGTTGTGTGAGCCACCTGCAGGGGCCATGGAGGGTGTAGAGGGAACACCTGGGAGGACCCACACGTGCAATTCACGTGTGGTGCTCCCCGCGCACCCCTGTAATACATGTACCCTGATGGAATCGCGTGTGGAACTTCCCGCGCACCCCTGAAATACGCGTACCCTGCTCGCACGGGGCCAATCGCGTGTGGAACTTCCCGCACACCCCTGAAATACACGTACCCTGCTGATATCGCATGTGAAACTTCCCCCGCACCCTGAAATACACGTACCCTGCTGAATTTGCGTGTGGAACTTCCCGCGCACCCCTGAAATACACGTACCCTGCTGAAATCGCGTGTGGAACTTCCCGCTCACCCCTGAAATACACGTACCCTGCTGGAATCACGTGTGGAACTTCCCGCGCACCCCTGAAATACGCGTACCCTGCTCGCACGGGGCCAATCGCGTGTGGAACTTCCTGTGCACCCCTGAAATACACGTACCGTGCTGATGTCGCGTGTGGAACTTCCCGCGCACCCCTAAAATACACGTACCCTGCTGGAATCGCGTGTGGAACTTCCCACGCACCCCTGAAATACACGTACCCTGCTCGCACGGGGCCAATCGCGTGTGGAACTTCCCGCGCACCCCTGAAATACACATACCCTGCTGAAATTGCGTGTGGAACTTCCCGCGCACCCCTGAAATACACGTACCCTGCGGGAATTGCGTGTGGAACTTCCCGCGCACCCCTGAAATACGCGTACCCTGCTCGCACGGGGCCAATCGCGTGAGGTACTTCCCGCGCACCCCAGAGATGCACGTAGCCCACTTGCTGTGCTGGTACAGGGTTAGCGCAGCCCTTTGCGCTGGATTGGGTATGTTGATGGCTTTTCCCTGCGCGAGAGGCGTTCTTGGGGGCGTAACTGGCGCTGCTGCAGGGTCGCTGCGCCACTGTGCGCCACGGCTGGTTTTGGTGGCTGGAATCCATGAATATGCTGTGCGCGGAAATGGATTTTAGAGCACGCAGCTGGCGCAGGGATTCGCACGCACACACTGTGCGCCAGCCGCGTGAGCACTTGTGCGCTGAATTTATTGAATTACCCCCTGTTTGTGTCCCCGAACAATTTAAAACTACCTTTTCAGGCAATCCACAATATTTTTCAATAATAAATCACCATAGCACAAGTCCCAGACAGTAATCCTGACTTTCTACATACTTTTTGGGACTTTTTGAACCTTTTTTCGGTGTTTGATCTGTCTGCGGACAGCACAGGTGTCCGCGAAGTGCACACATGCACCCCTAAAAAAGGCCACACCCCAGAGCTCATCCTCATTGTGTTTCTGGCTATCTTACAGAACACAGTGTATTTTTGCTGCCAATTTTCCAGATTTATTTCTGAAACCTGATGGCATCCATGGCTGCACTACTGCCACCTGGTGCTACATCTGCCTAACCAACACCCCCACCCCCTCCACCTTCCCAAGGGCCTGAAGAGGGGAACAGGAGTGAGGATGAAAAGGAGGATGAAGAGGATGATGAGAATGAGGTAGTGGAAGTCCCTACTACCAGCACTCTCCATGAGTCTTGGGTGTGTCTGTTATTTACCATTCATGGTAACATACCTGAGGCGCGTGCGAACAAAGTCACCTGCAACCAGTGCAAAATGGTACTGAGTCGCGGGAGGCCTGGTTCGTACAGCTTTGGTACGACTGCTATGAAGCGACACCAAAGGTCCTACATGGTGGGGCCGTTCGCAAGGTTGTACCTTGCAAGGAGCGTAGTAGGTTGATTTACTCTACTACATCCTCCGTTTCCGATCCTGTCGCCACAAGGAGCACTCCTGTGGGGCAGCATATTCCTCCAGCTGCCTCACAGGCCATTTGCAATGCTAATGACCATTACCTTTTGAGGGTCACAGTTGTGTGTATGTACTGCGACGCAGTACTCTGCAGGGGAGAGAGACTTTGAAGTGCTTTTTAGACTCTGGTCTCAGAGCACGAGAAGACCTGCTCACTACCTAAGTAAGGCCCACCCTACATCTTCCTCTCTCCACCCGCCCTTTCTTATCCCGTGGTTGGTGTCCCCCCCCTTACCCTCCTTTTCCCTCCTCTCCTAGTGTGTCGTATGTAAAAAAAAACAAAAAAAATATAAAACAACAAAAATAAAAAAAAGGCTCTTTTCAGAGGCGCCTTTCACAGTTTAAAAATAGAAGTGGAAAATAAATGAAGCAGGGCCTTGTGTATTTTTTAGAAGTCCATGGACAGTTCACGGACATCTAAAATTTTGGGGTGCTGCCCTATCATAACCATTGCACTTTTGTCTGGGAGGAAGTGGTTGCTCTGAAAAGAGCATTTTGGTGGTTTTCGTTTGTGTTTGAAAAACTTGAAATGGTCAACACCTACTACAAAATGGATGGCTGTAATTCCCAAAAAGGTTGCAATGCATTTTGTACATTTCTCAGAAAAATCTGATTTCCAGCATAAGTAATATGGACTCCATCTCTGCGAAAAATGTATGTGCTACGAAACATAATATTTTCATTGTGAAAAGAGGACATGGCAACATCTCTTAGAAAGGCACAAACAGCCTTATTGACATTACGCCTCGCTTTCTCCATTTGTGGACCAAATGAAGAAGAACGCAGCCACATTTGTCTCTGCGCAATCCGAGAAAAAATTACTTCAGAATTTGCAAACATGCCCATGACCTTCCCAAGTCCTTCTTTCATTGCAAATTGCAAAGAAATTCCAGACACATGTCCTAAACTATTCCCTACGCAATGAATTATCATTATGTCTGGATGATGCTCTGTCTCTAATGTAGCACAAAGAGGTAGCAAGTCCAACCACTTCATTCCACGTACTCTTTGCCTGTGCACTTCCACATGTGGGAATCCAAGATCTACAGCTACTCCACAGCTTTCTGCATGCACCTTCAACCAATGTATCCACGAGTCTCCCAAAATCCAAACAATCTGTTTTCTGAAACACACAGCCATAGTTATCTGTTCTTCTCTCAGGAAAAGGAGTATCTGACAAACCCTCTCCTGGCACAACACACCCACTAAACTTTACTGACCAATCCCTTGCTCTGCTCATTCTCATTTGCATGCCTCCCCACCCCAAAATCCCTGTATGTAACACACAATGTCAGCGGACTCCCGCCATGTCTGCGGACATATTGTAACATGGACAGCTGTTCTACCATTTCCACTTCACTCTCTGTGCCATTCCCTCATTGGATATAGCTAAGCAGTCACACGACCATCCACCAATCACGTCCAGGACCTCTACATCTAACTCCATCATCATAGATCAGCACTTGAAATGTACTGTTAATCACTCTGAGTACAAGTGTCATATCATTGGAAAGCACCTACTACAAGAAATACTGTACAAGTCTCTAGATTTCTACTTGCAGCTGCATGCATATCCATATGCATGAACACAGACTACAGGTATGCATATTTTCTGTATAGTACATGTACAATTCTTATACATTCATATAAACGGATTAACTGACTTTTAACTTATATAACCTATAAAATGAACGTAGTGTCATTTTTCCCATCTGCTATAATCAACTGTCACTTCCAAACCTATCTGCTATTTAATTTCTTTTTACACACACATTCGCAAAGCATGTTGAACTAACATATTTAAAGTAAAATATAAAGACTTCACATAGTCAAACAAAATTGCATGCACACACTATGTTCAAATATCAAACAACAATACTTGTACAAAAACATAAAAATCAATGTCTAAATTAATATCAGTGCTATAAACACACAAAATTACTAATTTGTTTCCTTTACATTTTCAGTGAAGACCACTCTCCTGAAAAGCAGCAGCAGAATTTGAAGTACAAACAACAACTCAGAAGAAACCTGCTCATTCCACAAAAAAAGTAAGTTAAACACCACCAGAATATTTTTACTATTACACAAACACACTGTGGGGTTAATTCATGCTATTTCTGCTCCTAAAAACAGAGATTGTGCACCTTTCTGTCCACAAATCCCAATTTGTTAAACAGAGATTTACAGGCAGAATGGCTCTCAAATCCCAATTTTTCAGCGCACAAATGATGTAACTCAGCCCCTAGAATTTTAATATTATAGAACAAACAACTGTTTTAATTCTATACCATTAGATTTAATATGTGTGCTTCTCCTCACCACTAGCTTACTTTCTACTGTCATCCAAACCCCAGTTTAGTAGCACATAAATTCAAGAATACCCATCCCAACTAGTTGTAGTTGCCCAATGCACAATCACACACCATCACAAACATCTTTATCATCATACTCAGACACTCATGCACACAGCACACATACATTGCAGAACACCCCAACCCATACCTTCTTTATTTTTTTCAACAGACCCTAAAGAATGCCTACCAAAAATCAAGTCTGTAGAAAGCAACACAGAAGTAGAGCAAATGAAAATAGAAGTGTCCAAAATAAGCATCCATCTCTAGCAGAATTTGTACAAAAAGTTCAAACAAAACAGGTAATACAGTCATTTAGCGAAACAAAACAAGCTTCAAGTACAGAAACTTTGCCTCCTTTATCAAAATGTAAAACAAAACAGAAAACGATTAACAAGAATTCAGCTAACACTACTTTTAAAACTGTTCCTATAAATCTTGATATAGTACCAAGTAAGCATACCAAAAAAAGTATTTTAGCAAAAATGTTCCGCCACAGAATCCTTCAAAATCTTATAAAAACAGGAGAGAAATCATGCGCAACCCTTAAAACCTACGGTAGGAAATGAATCTTAGAAGCTTTGTTAGACAGTGCAATCCTTCTGAAAAGAAAGTTATATATTTTAGTGTTAAACAAAATGAAACCACTAACAAAACTGACTAAATTACAAAAAAGACTTTTAAATTAACAAAATGTCAACAAAAATAACTTACAAATGGCCATGCATGTCAATGTGTAACATTCCCAAAAAATCTTTGAAGTCTTTAAGCCAATTCCTCAATCAGTATGTGAAAGGCAAAGACAAAATCAAAATTAAACTACTGCAAAATATGGATACCTGTCCAGTGCGCAAGTACACAGGACTACGAGGACATTAATTGGCCTGCATTTCAGGACCTACTTGCAAAACCACCTTCCATCATATCAAAATTATATCAACACAACATTCAACTATAATAAATCTAGTCTATAAATTGTACTATGCTAAAAGTCCTGCTTCAGCACTAGCCAATTTAAATAACATTCTTCTACATGGTACAGCAAAAGACCTACTTGAAGATATCGACTATATCCTGAAAAAATATTTTGGAAGTGAAAGCCACTTACAGAATGAAATAGCATTACAACAAATTAGCAACAATTGTAGGCATGGCAACCTTCTACTACACACATACAAAAAAGAAATACTGAAATTTAAAAGTACATCTGCTGAAGTACCAAACCATGTGTGTGTATGTTGCCGCAGAACTTTTTATAAAAGTAACACAAAAACTGTAGACCTAACATACAAAATAGAAGACAATGAAGATTCTAAATGGTTTTAATTAGCTCTCTACCTTATAGCAGAAAACAAATATGAAATAACTGACCCCTTAATACTTGCAGTTACTGCGCTATATAACTTTACAACAACCAAACTCCTTCATGTGCTATCACAAATAATTTGGAATTATTCCCACTACCAAAACCCAGACAACAACTCAATTTATACGTGAGCATCATAATTCAAACAGTGCACCCATTTCAAGCAATAATATGCCTTCAACCAAAAACAGCAAAAATACCTCCCTCTGAATTGGTGAAAGGCATTTGTGGCAAAGTAATGTATTTACCATTAGATCTAAAACAAAATGTGCACACTCTGGGAGTGCAACGTCCAATGGAGCAATCTAAATTGTGTACCTACAAAAGACAAAAAAATGTGGCAACAACTGGTAGACTTACATAAAGTTAGACAAGCCTTGCAATATCTAAAAGACTATAATGAATACTACAAAGAAATTAATATTGAAGAAAACTTGAAGGAAACCATTCAAATAATTCAAGAGACACCAGAAACTGATTAATTTGTGCTTCTAGATCCTGCTACAGTATCCAATACTTTAGACCATTATACAATTCATCCATTGCACTATAATGACACCGTAGAAGATGCACTAGAAACGTACCAAATGCGACAAACAAAAGGTTCACCAATCAGCATATGGGAAAAAAGTATAGAAGCACGTGCTTTTCTTCTACTCTTTCCTACTGGCAAAGGAGGAAGGTACAATGATAGACCTATTCAAATAACAGCTTCAGAATACCGGTCATTACAGATGTATTCTGAAGATCCCAGATTTAGACAAAATGTGGAATACATATTCCACCTACTCTGTGAAAGTGAACTAGCAACTCTATGTTACGGAGTTGCACACACATTAAAATCAGGAACCCACTTTCAAAATATGTCAGCTACGCCATTATTACAAAAAGTGCAAGAAAAAGATGAGGTTTTAAAATCAAATATTACAAATCTATTAGCAAATATGCGTGGTACTAAAGAGTACTGGTTTCGACGTCATGGAGATGTACGTTGTATGATCAGAAACCTTGGCCCACCCACTTGGTTTGTTACATTAAGTTGTGCAGAATATGCATGGGAAGATTTACATGATTTCCTACACATTTCAAACAAAAACAAAACAAACATAGATATACTAACACCTGTAGAACTTTGTTCTCTAGATCCTGTTAATGTTTCAAGATATTTTCATTATCGCTTCATTGCTATGCTACACTTTATTTGTAATAAAACTGTTCCTCCCCTCAGAGAAGTGCAACACTTCTTTTGGAGAAAAGAATACCAAGCCAGAGGAGCACCACATATCCACATGCTTTTATGGATTAAAGATGCTCCTACATATCTATCAATGCTTTGTCTACGGTAAGACCTAGGGATTTATGAATGGTGACTGCATATGCATATGCAAGAGTTAGAGAAAATTGTTCTCTACGTACATACATGCATACATGTCTTTGAAGAGAAGGAATCGAGCAGTTGAGCGCCCTATCCTTTTCACTTCTGAAAGTTTGTCAAAGCAAATATTGACAAACTGAATGTTGTTGTCACGTGGGTATGATTGAAAGCCAACAAAAGTGCCCCATTAACTAGCCCTTGCTCCACATCAAGGTTACGTTTAAGCATTACTCTACAATTTAAGGATAATTTTAATATTTTTTCCAACCCAGTTGTGTTGGAGATTGATTTTTCTAAGCTATGTAGTCTTGTTGTAGTTTGCTCACACATGGGTAGTGTCATGCCATGTACGTCTAGTTTGTCTGTGGCGCTAATTTCTATAATTGGTTGCATTTCCTTATTTAACATTGTTTTATTGAATTTGAAACAGCTTGCAAGAGTTGGGATTAAGGCCATACAATTGAAATTTATGTGCGCTAATTGTTCCATAACATCAGTAGCACATGCATTTTCACCATAAAGTGCATGAATGTGCCGTTTTTTCAATATGGCTTGTGCTTCCTGCGATAGTACACCAACTCTAATACTTTTTAAGATGTTGGCATAAGTGAAATCTGCAGATTGCCGCTTGTTTTCTGTTAATTATCTGTATTGGAAATGTTGCCAAAGGTTGACATTTCCTATGCTGCCCACAGTTTTACGGCAAAGTTTGTGTCGTAAGGTTTTAAAAATGGGTTGACCTTTCACTGGTGTCAATTGTAGAAGATCTCTGAAAACGATAATGTGTTTTCCTGCAAAGAGTTCTTCATAGTTTGTTTTAAGTACTTCTTGCAATCTGAGGTGAATCAAGGCCAACATTAGGTTGGAGACCATACTCACTTCATCTATTAGTAGCATTTTCATTTGTTTTAAAACTCTGCATAGTTCAATTGCAGCTTCTGCAGAAAGTTTGTAATAGTCTAATTTGTTTTGGTGCTCTTCTGGAAGGAGTAGTAATTGGTGTAAAGTGACACCGCCTATGTTGTAGGCAGCTAAACCTGTGGGGGCAGTTACAACAGCTGACAGTTTGTTGTTTGTCAATTGTTGAAGAAACTTGCTGAAGATTTTGATTAAGAATGTTTTTCCTGACCCAGCTTCACCACTGACGTACAGCAGTATAGGTTTGTAATTTGGCAGGTACATTCTTTATTTTCCTGTTGCACACCATGTAAAATTTGTTTTGTTACATCTTCAAAAATGGTGCGCTGATCTTTGTTAAGTTTTGCTTGTTGTACAGTTAGGTCTTCGATATCTTCTTGATAGTGACACATGGTGTTTTCCACTTCTGTCATAGCTAATTCTGTCTCATTTGCTATTAGAGGCTGTCCTAGTGGTTCTTGGCTTCCTGTTACAGAAGGTTGACTACTGTCGGAAGAGTCCTTATCTAGTTGGGCCTGAAGTTCTTCTTCGTGTTGCTGCTCATTGTGTAACATTGTTTTGTACTGCGTAAAGTTCACATCGGTGATAGCGCTTTCATTTGCTTTGAAAGCATCTTCATAGCAGTCATAGTTATCTAGTATATCTTCCTCTTTTCTCCACGGTTAAAAAAGTTGTAGCAGAGACATGTAATATAGTTCTTTTTGATGAGGAAATTGTAATGACAATTTACCATGATAAATTAAGCTTCGTTTGGTAAGTCTCACTAAGCTGCCTTCACAATCGGTTACTCCATATCTACCTTTGCTTTCATCGGGTTTTACACTATTTTTGTATGCAAAGTTTTGAGCTATGTGGTATAGACACATGCTTTCCAAAGTGCTATTCCTGTTCGGATAGTATGTGTCCAGTAAATTGTTTTTTTTAAATCTCTTGGCTGTTAGGATCATTTCTGGCAATTGTTTCTATGTCCTCATATGATTTCAGAAGCCCTTTTCTAGCTTTAGCAGGACCAAGACTTAGCCATACTATGTTGTCTGATTTTCCATACAAAGCAGTACCGGTTAAACGATCTGTTGCTTCATAGGCGCCACATTCTCTATGAGAGAGCATTTTTATGCCTAAGCTGTACAATTTCTGCGATAGTTTTTTGTCTGATGCTAGGTCATCCCAGAGGTCTTAAAGCTCTGTTTTTTCTGCTTTTGTTAAGTAGGCTGTAACATATTGTGCAACAACAGTATAATTGTCTGCAATGTACTGCACATCTATGTTTGCATTCCATGAGAGGGCAATGATTGCATTGTAATCATTGATATATTTTGATTCTTCTGTTCTTTTTATGTAATACGTGTTCTTAGGTGATTGACCTTTAACACTATGTCGAACTGAAGACATGAAGTTATTCACTTCACCTGTTTCTGTAACTGGTCTAGGGAAACCAAAGCGGCATTTGGTGTAGTATTTACCTTTGTTTTTGTATTTGCAACAACAATTTTTGCCACATTTGAATTTGTAAAATCTGCCCATGCAGGTCACTATATGTCCGTTGTGAGGGGATTTCACAAGTGACATATTTTTGGATGAACTGCAAAACAGTGGCATCACTGTCGTGACCAGATTTTGGTGCACCTTTGATCCATAAAAGCATGTGAATATGTGGTGCTCCTCTCACTTGATATTCTTTTCTCCAAAAAGAAGTGTTGCACTTCTCCAAGGGGAGGAGCAGTTTTATTGCAAATAAAGTGCAAATAAAGTTTAGCATAGCAATGAATCGATGATGGAAATATCTTGAGACATTAACCGGATCTAGAGAGCAAAGTTCTCGAGGTGTTAACATATCTATGTTGGTTTTGTTGTTGTTTGCTATGCGTAGGAACTCATGTAAATCTTCCCATGCATATTCTGGACAACTTAGTGTCACAAACCAAGTCGGTGGTCCAAGGTTTCTGATCATACAACATACGTCTCCGTGCCGAGGGAACCAGTACTCTTGTGTACCACGCATGTTTGCAAACAAATTTGTTATACTTTATTATAAAACCTCATCTTTTTCCTGTACTTTTGGTATTAATTGCGTAGCTGATATATTTTGAAAGTGGGTTCCAGATTTCAAAATGTGTGCAACTCCATAACATAGCGTTGCTAGTGTACTTTCAAAGAGTAGGTGGATTATGTACTCCACATTTTGTCTAAATCTGGGATCGTGTGAATACATTTGTAATGAGCGGTATTCTGATGCCGTAATCTGAGTGGGTCTATCATCATATCTTCCACCTTTGCCAGTAGGAAATAGCAATGGAAAAGCATGTGCTTCTATTATTTTTTCCCATATACTCATTGGTGAACCTTTGGTTTGTCGCATTTGGTAAGTTTCTAGTGCATCATCTATGCTTTCATTGGAATGCAATGGATGATCTGTGTGCTGGTCCAAAAGAGAGCATACTGCAGCAGGATCCAGAAGTTCGAATTGTCCAGTTTCTGATGACTCTTGAATTATTTCAGTTGCTTCCCTTAAGTTTTCTTCAATTTTTATTTCCTTGTAGTACTCGTTATTGTCTTTCAGATATTGCAAGGCTTGTCTAACTTTATGTAAGTCCACCGGTTGTTGCCACAATTTTTTATCCTTTGTTGGTACACCATTTACCAAGACAATTAAAGAATGCCCTATTGATCGTTGCACTCCTAGAGTGTGTACATTTTCGGTTAGCTCTAATGGCAAATAAACTACTTTACCACAAATGCCTTTTGCCATATCAGAGGGAGGAAACTTTGCTTTTTTTAGGGGGAAGGCATATAATTGCTTGAAATGGGTGAACTGTTTGAATTATGATGCTCTCATACAAATTGAGTTGTTGCAGGGTTTTTGTTAGTGGGAACAATTCCAAATTATTTGTGATAACACATGAAGGAGTTTGGTTGTTGTCTAGTTTTGTTGTGCAGTAATTGCAACATATTAGGGGTTCTCTTATTTCATATTTGTTTTCTGCTAAAAGGTAAACAGCTAATTGAAACCATTTGGAATCTTCATTGTCTTCGTTTTTGTATGCTATGTCTACATTTTGTGTGTTCCTTTTGTAAAACGTTTTGCGGCAACACCCACACACATGGTTTGGTACTTCAGCCGATGTACTTTCAAATTTTAGTATTTCGTTTTTGTATGTGTGTAATAGAAGGTTGCTATGTGCAGCATTGTTGGTAGTCTAATCAAAAACTATTGCATTTTGTAAGTGGCTTTCACTTCCAAATATTTTCTCTGGATACGGTCAATTTCTTCTTGTAGGTATTTGGGTGTACCATGCAGAAGAGTGTTATTTAAATTGGTTAATTCTGAAGCTGGACATTTAGCATAGTAGATTTTATACACTAGATTTCTTACATTTGAATGATGTTTTGATATCATTTTGATATCATGGAAGGTGCTTTTGAAAATAGGTCCAGAAATGCAGGCTAATGAATGTCCTTGCAGTCCTGTGTATTTGCGCACTGGACAGATATCCCTATTTTGCAGCACTTTCATTTTCATTTTGTCTTTACCTTTTACATACTGATTGAGGAACTGACGTAAAGATTTGAAAGATTTGTTTGGAATGGCACACATTGAGGTGCACGGCCATTTGTATACTGGACGGTCTGGTTCAGTCAAATCAAGAGGTAATTCTGAGTTTTCACGGGATACTTTTCTAAGCACTGTTTCTTGTTCTATGATGGTATTATTGATTTTTTCATACCCTCGTCCACTGCTAATTGATGGCAATTGTGTTTGTCTGATTTTGTTTGTATGCTTCTTCATTAAAATATGGTTCTGTGGTTGTCGTGTGACTCCATTCACCTCCACAAATATGTAAGAAGTTATTTTTGTTCACATTCGGTTTATTGATAACTTGCTTTTCTAGTTTGGTACTTAGTTTTGTTAGTGATTTCATCCTATTTAACACTAATATGAACAGCTTCCTTTTGAGAAGGATTGCACTGTCCACGAGAGCTTGTAGGATTAATTTTCTACAGTAGGTTTTAAGGGTTGAGGATGATTTCGGTCCTGTTCTTATTAGATTCTGAAGGACTCTGTGGTGAAACATTTTTGCTAAAATACTTTTTTTACTATGAGTTCTTGTTACTATATCAGGATTAATAGGAGAATTGTTAGCAGTACTGGTAGCCGATTTTTTGTGAAGAGTTTTGTGTTTCATGCTACATTTTGATGGAGGAGGTAAAGTTTCAGTAGTTGAAGCTTCCTTTGTTTTCCGAAACGACTATATTAGCTGTTTTGTTCCAACGTTCTCTACAAACTCTGCTACAGATGGATGCTTAGGTTAGATCCTTTTATTTTTATTTGCTCTACTTCTGCGTTCCTTTCTACGGACTTGCTTTTTGGTAGGCATTCTTTGGGGTCTGTTGAAAAAAAGAAGGCCTGGTTTGGTCTGTTGTTCAATGTATGTGTGCTGTGTGCATGCATGCATGCGTTTGATGGGGAAACTCTTTGTGGTCGTGTGTCAATGTGCATTGGCCTCTTACAATGATTTGTTTGTATACTACTACAATGTGCTTCAGATGAGAGTACAAAGTGGCCTAGTGGTGAGGAGAATCACTAACACTACACGTAATGGCATAAAATTAAAACAGCTATTTGTTTTCTAGTACTAACATTTGAAGGATTTTATATGCTATTTGCGTTCCAAACACACAGGGATTTGTGAGCCATTCTGCCTGTTATTCTTAATTTAATAAATGGGGATTTAGGGGTAGAATGGTTCAGAAATCAATGTGTGCTTTGGTGCACAAATTAAATAAATAACCCACACAGTCTCTTTGAGTAATAGTTAGAATATAAAGGTAGTATTGTACTTACTTTTTTTTTGCAGAATGACCAGGTTTCTTCAGATATGTCGTTTGCAGTGTAGATGCTATTGATTTTCAGGAAAGTAGTTTTCACTGCGATTGTAAAAAAAAAAAAAATTATTAACTTTGTGTGCTTAAAGCAGTGATGTTACTATACACGTTACTTCTGATCTTTTATCAGAGTATTCTCCTTTCATATTTCAACACAATGCACGTGCACATTTCACTTCACTATGTGCTACCTTTGTATGTTATTTGCAGTATCTTAGTTGCACGTGCTTCAGAAATTAGTACAATTTTTAGGTTATGAAAATGCCTTGTTTTTTAAAGCTGTATTATCTATAGCAGAGAGGTTTGTAAGCGATATGTCATTATAGAAGATGGGAAAAATTCCTCTACTTTTATATTATAAGTACGATTCTGAAAAATCGGGAGACCCTCAGCGGGAGATGTCACCACAGCAGTCAGGAGCGTTTATTTTTCTCATACGATCGCATTGCAAGTTGCATTAATGTAGGCAGTACACGTTACAAAATTCAGACATTTTCTAATGGACAATAGAGTTTTGCTCTCAATAGGGATAGTTGTGATGTATGTACAGGTTATGCGAGAGACAGTAAAAAGTAGTGCGGTTTGTCAATGAAAAATCGGATATCTTGCACATAAAGGGGGAGCGTTGGAATGTATTACCCATGCAGATTTATTGCCATTAATTTGTTTAAATGAAATCATAAGGGTTGCACATGTTCTCTGCTTAAAATATGCATACCTGTACTTTATACTATGTACGTAGAAATCCACAACACTTCCACAGTAGTTTGTGAAGTAGATGCTTTGCAATGATATGCGACTTCCCTTCAGAGTCATCGATAGTACATTTGAAGAGCGAAATGTTGATGACAGAGTTAGATTTAGCGGTGTTGATTGTGATTGGTGGATGGCTGTGTGACTGCTTAGTTCTGTCCAATGAGGGAATGGATTCACGACTGATGTGGAAAGGGTAGAAGGACTGGATAAGAGTTACGTGCCGCACATAGACAACGCTTGTTCGCGGGTAGGGCGTGTCACATATGGGTTTCTACAGCAAATCCTCCATGGAAAGGGGACTGTAGGCATCAGCCAATCAGATGTTCACATTGCTCTTTTGTGTCGAAAGATGGTGCGTATACTGAAGATGGCAAAGGTGCAGAGGGTCAGGGTTTTGGTTCTTGGAGATATTTTTGTCCATGGTTTACAGCACTATGCCAAGAGTAGGCATGTGGCACACCATTTCGAGGTGAGTGGAGTGGAGGTGGTGTGGAGCACTGAGAGTGATTGCAATGTTGAGGCAATTGTGAAAGTTTGCCGACACATGCATACGATGACCACTCCGCATGTAGTACTTTTGCATTACGGTGCTTGCCATTTGGGCTACATGAATTCTCGTGAATAGGATTCACTGTAACCTATTTGACAATCCGTTTTTTCACTTTGTTGAAAGATTTGGAACAGTTGGTTCAAGCTGTCATGAACATCTTTCCAATTATGAGAGTCATTTTTTCTGGTTTACTCCCTAGAGGAAAATGGGACAACAGTTCTGTTTTCTGTCCTGAACAAAATATTGGGAGGTGTATCGTCAATCGCGGCATGCGTGCATTCATGTTACGAGCTGGTATGTTTTTCTGCAGCCACGATAACGTTGTTCCCAGTAATGCAGATTATTTTGAAGCAGATGGTGTTGTGTTATCTTCTTTGGGAATTGCCATGTTCTTTTGAATTTAAGGCTTGCTTTAGAGAAAGTGCCATAATTGTTGTAGGAGTAAAGCAAGAAAAATAAATTTAAAAAAAAACATAAAATAACGGGTGTCTGTAAGGCATCTGCCCAAAAACAAAAAGAAAACGGCTCTTTTCAGAGCCCACCTTAAAGGGGAAAAGGGGAATAATACTTAAATGTACAGTTGTCATGCTCTGATCCTGTACGTGTCCGCGGACATGACAGTGGTTTGCAGGCAGCGCACGTTAACATGGGAAATTCCGGGGTGGAGACACATGCAAATGAGAATGAGCAAAGCTAGGGATTGGTCAGTAAAGTTCAGTGGGTGTGTCCTGAACAGAGAGATTTAATGACACTGTCTTCTCCCTGAAAGGAGACCAGACAGCCATGGATCTGTGTGCGTGCAAACAGATTATCTGGATTTTGGGAGACTCCTGGATACATTGGTTGAAGGTGCATGCAGAAAGTTGTGGTCTATCTGCAGATCTTGGATTTACTCATGTGGAAGTGCACTGGCATGGTTGCGTGGAATGTGATGGCTCGACTTGGTACATCTCCATGCTATTTTACAGAAAGAGCATCATCCTGATATAATTATCATTCATTGTGGAGGAAACAGTTTAGGCCATGTCTCTCGAATTTCTTTGCAATTTGCAATGAAGGAAGGACTTGCGAAAGTCATGGACATGTTTCCAAATTGCCAAATACTTTTTTCCCATTTTGCACCAAGACAAATATGGCTGCATTCCTCTGCATTTGGTCCACAAATGGAGAAAGCGAGGCACAATATAAATAAGGCTATTTGTGCCTTTCGAAGAGATGTTGGCATGTCCTCATTCCACAATGAAAACATTTTGTTTCGCAGCACTTTCATTTTTCGCAGAGATGGAGTCCATCTCACATATGCTGGCAATCAGATTTTCTTCGCAATTTACAATCCGCATTGCAACCTTTTTTGGATTCACTGTAACCTATTTGACAATCCTTTTTTTCAAATGTACAATTTGTGACGCACACAAAACACCACCAAAAGGCTTTTTTCAGAGCCACCACTTACTCCCAGCGTACAGTCCATTGGTTTTGCTCCTCTTGCACCCTCCATTTTTGTGTGTCCTATGACTGTCTGCTGACTTTTTTAAAAATGCGCGGAGGCCTACAATGATTACTTGATAGTTCTATTGTTTAACTAAGAAAGGCGGCTCTGAAAAGAGCCCTTTTTTAAATTTTCTTGTAGTTTTCCACTTCACTGCTTTTTGGCACACGACACACTAGGAGAGGAGGACAAAGGAGGGTAAGGAAGGGACACCAACCCCGGGGATAAGTAGGGGCAGGTGGAGAAAGATATAAGGTGAACTTTACTTGGGTAGGAGGCACTTCTTCTGGTTCTCCGTGACCATAGCCTCAAAAGCACTTCGAAAACTCTCCCTCCTGCAGAGTACTGCATCGCAATACACACACAATATTGTCACCTTCGAAAGGTAAGGGTCAACAGCATCGCAAATGGCTTGTGAGGCAGCTAGAGGGATGTGCTCGCCCACAGGAGTGTCTCTTGTGGTGAGAGGATCGGACACGGAGGATGCTGTGGAGGAACTCAACCTACCAAATTCTTCACACGGCACCACCTATCGAATGTCCGCACTGTGGAACGAAGTTAGATGTCGCTTCATGGTTGTCGTACTAAAGCTGTACGCACCAGGTCTTCCACGACTCAGCAACAACTGGCACTGGTTACACCTCACCAGGTTCGCGTGTGCTTTTGGTACGTTCCCAAAACAACCGCCACACCCACAACTCCCGGCGAGTGTTTGTAGTGCGGAGTTCCTCCACCTCATTCTCATCTTCCTCTGCCTTCTCGATCTCTACATCCTCACCCGTATATCCCTCTGCAGGCCCTTGGAGAGGTGGTGGCGGTGGAGGGTTTGGAGGTGGTGCTGAGGCTAATAAAGCAACAGTACCCATGGATGCCATAACGATTACTTTCCTATTGGTCACTACAGCAGTAAAGGCAACACAACTCAATGTGCTATAGCCAGAAGCACAATGAAGATGCACTCGGGGGTGTGGCCATTTATAGGGGTGGAGGGTGCGGCTCACGACCATCTTCATCACTCAAAAGCGTTCCAAATACTTTGAACAATACGTGCACAGGTACAACTATTGTATCGCAAATGTGAAATGATGATTTTATACTGTAAAATAATTTCCCTTTCTGTATATAACTTCTTTTGTAATGTTGCGGAAGCACACAAACTGCGCAAATTAGTCCACACGCTCAGCGTGGGTGCGGTCACATGATGACATCCTGAACACATCCGCAAGGGAAATGAGTGCCCGCTGGACAGCAAATACAGAGTTACAAACATGCACATGCGTGCAAATGTCCTACGGGCAGTGTTCGGGTACTGCACCTAATTAAAAGTGCGACACAAGTGAGACGGACAGTTAGGGACAGGCGCAATGGTCACTGTACTTATGAGTGTACTGTGCATGTGCAAGCATTATCTCATGACTGTACAGACCGGTCCAATGTCCTTAGGGCAACTCCATTTTCTTTGACTAAGAACATGCTGGCCACCGTCCCTATTCTACGGACGTTTCCATCTTGGATGCGGACGATACGGACAGGTATAGTGTCCCTAAGACACTCCCATTTTGCTCATTTACTGACATCCCGGACACCAGGTGTGTTCTAAGAACATGTTTTATCTCGTTTATGAGCGGTACGGAGAGCTATAATGTCCTTAGGATGCCCCATTCCGTTCATTTACGCACAACTTGCACAGATGGTGCGTTCTAAGGTCAGTTCCATCTTGGTTGCCATTGCTACGGGTAGGTGTATTGCCCTTAGAACATCCATACGCTATTGCTTGCGGATAGTTCGAACAGGCGCGCTGTTTGCAGACATTTTATGTCTTCTTTAAAAAAAAATCCCTCAAACTCTTCATGAACAACTAATATACAAAAACTTTCAAAATAAACACACATACTTCAATCAACAGAAACACAGGGGGAAGCAGATACTGACACGAATATTGGGGAATTAGGATTCAATACGGGCTGGTTGTGAGGGGAAGATTTGTGCGGGGAAGAAGGGTCAAAACGTCTATTTTCCTCTTGAAGGTTTGGGGACCGTTCACTAGGGAATGGAGAAAGGGGGCAGGTACAGGTGGGACAGTGATAACATACTTTTCCTCTCACAAACTCCTCTGTGTTGTTTGTTGGCCTTTCATCTTTTTTTTCCTCATCTGTTAAAAAAAAAGATACATATGTTAAATGTCCATACAATACTGACCATTATTTCACTAATGCAGAGCAGTGTGTACCATTCTTATCACTATCTTCGGATATTTCCCCAATGCGGAAAATTCTCCTCCAACCACTCTAAAGTACTGCACATTTCTGTATCAAAACAACAGAAATACATTATTGTTTCTGCACCTCATACAAAAAAGTACACACACATATAAGAAAAATGAAGTTCACTTACTATTTGTGATGTCATCTTTGATGTCCTGGGTGTTAGTGTTAGCAGTGCACAGTGGTGCGGGCAGTTATGGTTGCTTAGCCTACCATAACTGGCGAATTTCAGGGGTTTTTCGGTTTTACTTTCAACCATAATGTCACATTTATAAAGTTTTTTTTAGTGAATTTCACAGGTTTTTAGTAGGGCAACTTAACCACAATGTCCGCTTAACAAAGTTTTTTTTTAGTGAATATATATATATATGGAATTCTTCGGGGAAAAGAAAAAGACTTATTTACAACCATGATAAAACGATTACATTTCTAGAATAAAGGTAAGATTTCCGCACATTTTTTAAATGAAGTAAAGCGTCTGTTGTAGGGATATGCGTTAGAAGGAAGTTCCAAATCGTTAGGGCAACAATACAAAAGGCCTGCTTTTTAGTTTGAGCTGTTTTCACCTTTGGTATAAAAGTACCAAATAGTCTTTATTTCTGGAATGAAGCAGGGTGGCATAACCGAAGAGCCTTGCATTTAGAGAGCCCAATTTAAAAAGAACCCAAGAGTGTAGAGGAAGGCAATGTAAGAACCTCAGGATTAGTGTAATAGAATCAAATGCCTTTGCCCCTACAATCAGTTTTGCCACACTGTAAAATGCTATTTCCAAAATGTTTAAGGTGAATCATAAACACCAATCACTAGTGCATTCCCTCCTTTCACATTTGAAAGAACCAAAGATTGGACGAGGGGTGGAAACGAATCAGTCGTAAAAATTGCCTGATTTCACAAAGTCATGGTTGTTGATAATAATCTAATTGTACTTTCTTATTGATGTGAGATTTTAAAGAAAGCTTTGGTTCCACCAATTCTAAGGATATCTCAGCTGAATTTAAACCCGATTGATAGCTGCCTGGAAACACAGCTGGCCAACATGGTCAAACAGTTTCCTGCATTTTCTCTGTGCCAAACCATATGAATGTGGTTTTGGAGTTATTAATTAAACATCAGTCATACAGATTTATTTCATTAAAGCTTTAACATCAGGCAGGCAATGAAGTAGTCTAAGAATATCACCTGCCAATGAACTTTGAAGATACAATTGGGTATCATCTGCATATTAATGGAGGGAGATGCCATGCCTCAGCAACAGATCTCCCAGCGTTCCATATAGAGATTAAACAGAATAGGAGACACAATTGAATCACATAGGGAGATAAGAGGAATCATTGGTACCCAAACTGACAGGTTGAAGAATATTAGACAAGAATGTTTGAAACCAATTTAGAATTGTTCCTCCCACTCCCATGCGGTGTGACAAGATGTTAAGGAGAACCGAGTGGGTCACATTATCATACGCTGTTGAGTACCAGGAGGAAAACACCTCCTCCATCAGTATGGAAGATATCGTCCAGCACTTGGATGGTCACTAACAAATGGTTGAAGTAATTTTGCTTTAGGGATGCAATCATGTAATCATGTAGCAGGACTGGCACTGTTTTAAAAAAAAAATGTCCTGAAAAGTGTAGACTAGAAAGATGACAATAGTTCTGTATATGCTCCAGGTCAAAATAACATTTTTTTAATGTTGGAGTGATAGTACCTGCAAGGGTTCCCAAGTTAAACTTAGTGATATTCTACATAACTATAATGATTTAGGGGTTGGTCCCTGAACACATTACAGATCTGTTCAATATTTTCGACACAGTAATTATTGAACTTCTTACATAGCTCCGTATATGTGCCATGACCCACAATAGGCGATGGCCCATCTGGATTCCAGTGTGCTGTTCTTCTGTACCACCTTCTCAAAACACGGCGACATACTCTCCATGCAGCGCTATAGTCACTACCATGCTGCGGGATGTTGCCTTCAGTTGCCAGCTCCCAAACAAGGAAGTTTTCAAATGCTACACTGGAGACAGATGCATAGTTAATTTCTTAGCACTGATGCTTCCGTGAGTATCGCTGCTAGGCTGCTTCCTCTTGTTCCTCTTTTTGCTTCAGTTCATTCAACTCCTGTGTCTGTCACTCTTTGACTGTGCACTTCTTTCATGCTGCCTTTCTTTGTGTTGTCTTCAGTGTCATCCTGAACTTCTTGCTACTGATTTCGCCAGCTTTGCTGCAGTTAGTTTCAACCAGCTTTCCCTTGTGTTATGTTATATTATGTTATCCATTTTGTATCAAAGTACAGTACAACTGACAACAAAGGACAACCTGGCACTAACAAGACTGAGAAGGCACCAAGGTTGAGCAGAAAAATCAGAGCAGCAAGGTTTTAAGAGCATGTCTAAATTGCAGATGGATGACCATAGACCGAATGCGAAATGGGCAAGGCATTCCACAGTTTAGCAGCCCTCACAAAGAATGAGTGGCCACCAATACGGACAAAGCAGAGTTCTGCAGGATTTGAAGGCGTTGTATATGATAATCTTGTTCCACCAGATATAAAGAGTTGCAATAATCAATACGACTAAGAACTAAAGCTGCAACCACCGGGGCGCGAAGATGATAGGGGATAAACTGCAAAACTTTTCTAAGGATCTTCAGCTGGAAATGCTCTGCCTGGCAGACTGAGCTGATCTGAGAAGACATAGAAAGGGAAGCAGAGAGTTTGACACTGTTATTCTTAACAACCGGCACAGCAACGGGGAAGGAACCAAAGAAAGAAGGCCAGAAGGAAGGACTCCATGGAGAAGTGGCAGAGGCAGAACCCATGACCAAGACCTCAGACTTGACCCCATTCAATTTGAGCTAGTTGTCGTTCATCCAGCTGCCAGCAGCCTGTACACACCCTCTCAGCTGAGTGGCATGGGAATGATGGAGGATATCTGAGTATTGTCAGCATAAGAGATACATCTGAAGCCGTGGGAGCAGATGAGAGTAACAAGAGGCTAGATGTCAATATTGCACAGGGTGGGCGAGATGGCAGAACCCTGAGGAACCCCACACACCAAAGCAGATAAGGCAGAAAGAAAGGATTGCAGAGATAGCGAATGAGAACAAATGTAAAGGAAGGAGTGAAACCACAAAAGAACTAGACCAGAGATCTCGACGGCAGAGAGACGGCTGATCAGGATGGAATGGTCGACAGTATCAAACGCAGCTGATAGATCCAGCAGAATCAATGCTGCCACTACACTCTGGACCAAAACCAGCTTCAAAAAATCCAGCACAGAGACCAAAACAGTATTGGTACCCCAACTAGGTCTAAACCCTGACTGAAAGGCATCAAACAAAAACGTGTCTTCACAAAACCGGCCAAGCAAGGGGGCAACCAATGATTCTAGCAGCTTCATAATGAAAGGAAGAAGCGATATTGGTAAAAAACATGCAGGAATCAGAAGATCAAGAGAGGGTTTCTTCAAAAAAGGAATTATGAAGGCATGTTTAAGCTCAGGAGGAATCATACCTGTATAGCATGAGTGATTAATAGCAGCCATAACATTAGAAACAATCAAGGACAAAATGTCTCTAACTATTTTGAGAGGAACAGCATCAATAGGTGAGGCAGATTTAATTCGCTCCACAAACGAGATAATATCACAGGCCAAAAAGGAAGGGAAAGTGTCCCAATGGAGTTCGGAAGCAGACAAAGCTGCAGCCGTCTGGACAAATGCAAGTGACGGGGGAGAAACCATAGTTTCCGTACTTTGGTTACGAGCATGCACAATATGCTCACGAATGTCACCTATTTTGCAAACAAAAAAAAACAGCAAGTGAATCACAAAGCTTTTGGGAAGGGGGAATGAAGTCCGCAGGGGATGCCTTAGAGAACAGTGAACAGTCGACCCTGAACAGTTCTTTGGGCTGATTGATGGACCTCTCAATTTGAAGGGTGAAAAAATTATGTTTGGTCAGATTAATGGCTAGATTATAACGAGAGGTAATGGCACAAAATGGAGCCATATCACCAGATCAATAGGAAGAGTGCCATTTCCATTCAGCTTGCCTGGGTTTAAGACAAAGAAGTTTAAGATTGTCATTAAACCAGGGCTCAGAAAGCCGACCATGTACTGTAATGCACTGGAGAGAGGCCATTAAATCAGCCACAGTGGTAAGTATCTGGGAGAGAGCGCAAAATCAAGGCAGGGAGTGGCAAGATGTATGGTCCGCGAGGAGAGGACGATCAACAGAACACCAATATTGCTTGCACACCATCTGATTGCAGGATGTTGGAACACAATAAACAAAAGGAATAACAAAATGATCAGACCAGGTAATCCTGTGGACAGTAGAAACTGTAACAGCGTTATACTTAGCAAAAATCTGAGCTAGGCGATTGCCCAGGATACGGGTGGGCTCAGAGACAAGTTGCACCAGTGACAGATCGTCCATGGTGACAATACATTTAGTGGCAGCGCTATCAGAGGGGTCATTACTCCTATGGATAAAATCACCAGCAACAACCAGGTTAATATATTGGAGCTGCACAGAAGCCACAAGGTTGACAAAAGCTTCAGTGAAGGTGGGATCAGATCCAGGAGGACGGTAAACAGTAAGGAAGTGAAGAGTCCTAGAGGCAGATAAAACCATGCGTACCAAGAGAGCCTCTATTATGCACTTAACTAACAGAGGAGTCACAGTACATGTACATCTAGTTTTGAAAATAAAAGCTACACTGCCTCCAGGGCGATTAGATGCACAATCAAACCTCAGTATATTATAGCCATCAGGCAACAAAGCCACAACAGCAGGCCCCGAACAATTTGATAGCCACGTTTCAGTGACCAGCGGGCAGTCTTGCTTAAGGTCAGACAAAAGAACGAAGCAGTCTGATGCATGTCCACCAAGAACCTAGCATTGCACAGCAAACAGTGCAGCTGGCTCAAGTTAGGTGATGGCATCTCTACAGTGGCCATGGGATTGAGCTGAAAGCCAGGGTCCAGGAAGTATCAGAAGGGGCCATGGCCATAAGCTGTGTCTGTGTGACAGATGAAGAAGGGAGAGACTCATCAGACACAGAAAGGGAGGAAGGCACAATGCTCAGCCCCCATGCCGGACATGGATGGGCCCTTTATACTGCTTGCCTGACTTTGCAACTGTCTGCAACCTTTTTGAATCTGCACTTCTTTGGCCAATCTGCAAGATCCAGCTCCACTGAGGTCCTCCGTCAACATTGTTAGGTGTTCCTTCCCCAGAGTGTTTCCCTGAGGCTTCTGCTGTCCCTGCCTTTACTCATTCAGGGACACATAGGCTTCGGGGCACACCTTAACATCATCCACAGACCTCTTGCTGCCATATGATCGGGTTTGTTCATTCTTGTCTTGCTCAGTTATGGCAGATAGTGAGGCCTGCCATATCATGGATCATATGCAGCAATTGGTGGCAGCAGTTCAGGATCTGACTGTGGATGTCCAGACATAAAAGCATGAGAATGCAACTTTACGCCAGCAAGTGGCATGCACCCCAGGGCCAAGTGCTATTCTACCAGGGCCGTTACCTTAAAGAAAATATGACAGAAACCTACATAAACTTAAAGAATTTCTGGATGCCTGCACAGTTCAGTTCATGTTCAAGGCAGCTTATTTCCATTCAGAACGTAACAAGGTGGGTTATATGATCTCTCACCCTACTGGTGGAGCTTTGGCAAAGGCCACCCCGCTTGCTACCACCAATAACCCAGTACTGGATTCTTACCAAACATTTGTGAACAGTATCCGAGCCATGTTTGGAATGCAAGAAGTCACTGTGTCCGCCCAAGAACAGTTGCTGGATTTTAAGCAGGGATCAATTGTTGTACTGGCCCATGTGACCTGGTTCAAACAGATGGCTCCAGAAACTGCTTGGCTGGATGATCCATTGATTACGCTCTTCAGGAGATGTCCTTCTGGAGAACTGAAAGACAAAGTCTCTTGTGTTCCTCACTCAGAACATTTTGCATAATTGATCAACCTTGTTATGCAGTTTGACTACTGCATTCAAGAATACCATGCTGAACACAGAAGGTGACAAGTTGCCTGAAACACCAGTTATGAGCCTTGGACTGCAGTCAAATGTACTGAACAGGATGAGCCTATGCAATAGGGAGTTGCTCGGGTCCCGCTTTCGGCAGAAGGAATGGGCCATGAGATGCTGTTTAAGTCGATGTATGCACTGTACTTACAAGGGCCATTTGGTGCATGACTGCCTTCAAGCCCCTATTTGATGTTAGGGAACCATCATCTCCCAATCATAGGTGGAAACACAACTCGGGATGAACAATCAGGCTCCCCAGAACAGACTCTTTCTTTCACAAACCGGTCTATGACAGTAATCAGAATTTCATTACATCCTCTGGAACATTAGTTGCTTAACATTCCCGCCTTGATAGACTGGAGCAGTGGGATTGTTCACGCATGATAATTGGGCCAAAACTAAAGAGATCCTGAGGGTTCCACAAGAATTCATCATTCCAATGGAAATAATTGATGGGACTCTGTTTTTCTTGGGTCACATTAACATACAAACATCCCTGTTGACCATGTGTATGGCCTCCCATGCAGAACATTTTTTTAATATCATTAAGTCAGCCCATTATCCAATCATTCTAGGGTTGCCTTGGCTGCGTAGCCACAATCCCTTTATCAACTGGACAGCACGGTCCCTGTTCCTTGGATCAGAGTACTGTATGTCTCATTGCCTTGCAGAGGGATCTCTGGGCCTGCTTTGTTCATCATCAACCACTCCTCTGGGTACTACTGCTACCTTAGTGGATAACATCCAAGTCATCCCTGAATCGTAACAGGCCTACCAGGATCTGTTCTCAGACCTTAAGTATAAGGGACTGGCCCCTCATCGCTGGGTGATTGTGCAATTGAGTTCCAGCTGGATAAACCTGTGCCCTTTAGTCAGATGTATGTACTGTCTGAGAAAGAAAAGGAGGTCGGAAGCAATATGAGATAATTTGGAAGAACAAACTTATTGCTGGGGCTAAGTCCCCTGCAGGAGCATCTTTATTCTGTATTCTGAAGAAAAAGACCACAGAATTGCACTCCTGTATTAATTTTCACTGGCTTAAGAAGATCGCAGTGCCCGACCAGTCGCCCATGACATTGATACTAGTTATTTTGGAATCTGTCTAAGGGGCGTCCATTTACACAAACCTTGATTTTAGCGGTGCTTATCACCTTCTCCACATCAGGCCGGGGGAGGAATGGAAAATTGTCTTTTGCACCCCCTTTGGACATTACGAATATCGAGTCATGCCATTTGGCCTTTCCAATGCCCCTGTCGTTTTTCAACATTTTATGGACCAAGGGCCTCATTACCAGTTTGCCGGTCCGTGAACTACGGTACCGGTAAGCTTGCCGGTACCGTAGTTCCGGCACCAGCAAACTACGAGTTCTGCTCTCAGGTGCCATTACGGCCACCAGGTCTGACCTGGCGGCCTTACCGGCACTCGCGAGCAGAGCATGTCGGATGCACCGGCACCATTCTGAATGGTGCCGGTGTATCCGACCTCCCCATTCCCATTGAGCCCTTTGGGGCTTAAATGGGAATGGGGAGCATTCCATTCCGGCACAGGCGAATGGGAAATTACCCAGTCTGATAGGGCCGTAATGACCCGGTAATTGCCCATTCGCAGGTGCCGGAAAAAATTGCAAGTTTGGCGGCAGTCTGCCGGTTTTACCTGCAATGCCACCGTCAAACTTGTAACAAGGCCCCATGTCTTCGCTGACCTACTTCTCCATTCAGTGATCATCTATTTGGATAATCGATTGTTTTTTCCTCGATCTGTCACATAACACATATCGCATGTGCAAGCTGTTTTACAACAGCTACAAGATAACCACCTCTTATGTAAAATTGACAAATGCAAGTTTCATCAGTCAGATATCATCTATGTATTTACCACTCAAACCACATCTATGGATCCTGCACAAGTAGCAACAGTGCAGTATTGGCTTCCTCCTGGATCTGTTAAAGAACTGCAACATTTTCTAGGGTTCACTAACTTCAACCAAAAACTCATCCTGAATGTATCCAGTATTATATTACCCTTGTCAGCCTTACTGAAGAAAGCATTCCATTATGAATGGACACCATAGGCCCATAGGGCGTTTTGCACTCTGAAGTTTGCTTTTATGTCTGCTCCAATTTTGTAGACTCCAGATCAATGCAAAGGGTTTATAGTGGAATTGGATGCCTCATACAGTGCTTTCGGGGCGGTACTCAAACAGCGAGATCCTTCTGGCACGGAGCTCCCTGTGGCATACCATTCGAAGACTCTGTCTCCTTCTGAGCTCAACTACACTGTTTTGGAGAAGGAGCTATCATCAGTTATAAGAGCCTTCCAGGAATGGAGACATCTCCTTTTGGGCTCTTGTTTTCTGGTGAAAATCAGGACAGACCATCAGAACCTAAGGAGCCCACAGTACACAGAGACTCAAAATAGCCGACAGGAGTGCTGGGCCAATTTATTTTCACAATATGACATAACCTTCCATTGATTCCAGGAATTTCTAACCTTACAGTGGATGCATTGTCAAGAACGACCGATACGACATGCCCCAGATTTCAACATGAACGGATGTTCCCGAGGGGTGTCTTTGTGGTGAATATGGTGTTGTACTTTCTCCAGAATCTACAGCATGACAACAGGTCAAATGATCACATCTCTAGGGCTCTGGCAGACAAATGCTCTCTCCTCCAAGAAAGTGATTTATTCTTTCATGGTCAACAGGTTAGGGTCGCTACCCAAACACTACAAAGATCAGCCCTTCAGATGTGTCATGATACAGTGGTGATAAGTCACAGAGGGTTTGGAACCACTCTGGACCTTATTCAGAGTCACTTCTGGTGGCCGGGGGTATTCAGAGGTGTCCATGATAACCTTTCTTCATGTGTTATCTGTCTGCAATCCACGGCCCCTAGATGTTGTCCATTAGAACATTTAGTTCAACAGGATGTACAGTCCCGGCCCTAGCACATGATTTCCACAGACTTCATCATTGATGTGCCTCCTTCTAAGGGCTTCACACCTATAATATTGACTGTGGACTACTGTACTAAAATGGCACAATTTCTGGCTTTGCATCAGATTCCCACTGCTTCCAGATAGCTCGGCTTTTCCTGAGTTCCATTTTCTCCCAGTACAGGATGTCTGATACCATTCCCTCAGTTCTGGGACCACAATATACTTTCACCTATTGATGCTTGGTCTGAAAAACCTTGGGTATCAAGAGAGCCCTTAGTTCTGGGTTTCATCCACTAATAAATAAACAGACAGAAAAGCTGAATCAAACATTGGAAGGATATTTAAGAGGCATCATTTCTGCAATGCAAGACAACTGGACAGATCTCCTGCTTCTTGCTGAATTTGCCTATAACAATTCTCGTCACTCTGCTTTGAGGAGCAGCCATTTTCAGTGTACTTATGGTTCTGATCACTCATGTTTTCCATCAGCTGGTCCATCTTCAACCCAATTTCTGGTGATCGATGCACTGATTTTGGATATTTAATCTGGTCATAAGCTGGCTCATACGGCTCTTACAGCTTCTCGTGATTGTACCAACCTTTATGCAGATGCACGTCGTACTCAACCAGCTGTTCTCTGTCCAGGTGAGAAAATTAGGCTGGCTTCTCATTTTCTTCCATGCCACCTGGTTCCTTCTTAGCTGTTGCCTAGATTTGTTAGGCCCATTGAGATATTGGCTACCAGAGGTCCTTTAGCATGTAAACTGTGTCTTTCCCCTTCCTGGTCTCATATTCATCCAGTGTTTCACATTTCTCAACCCATGCTCCATGTCACATATTGTTTTCAGAGGAACACTGTGCCTCATCCTCCGCATGTGGACACTGCTTCCGGGCCGGAATGTGCAGTTTCTGGTATTTGTTACTTCAGTGGGAAGTTACTATATCTGGTGGACTGGAAAGGATACAGTCCCTCAGATCGCAGTTGGGAACCTGCTGCCTTTGTTCATGCTCCAAAGCCGGTGTGTCTCTTTCAGAGAATGCATCCGGGTAAGCCTGGGTCCTCTCCTCCTGGGAAGGGGGCCTACTGTCATGACTCACAATAGGCAATGGTCTGCTTAGCATCTGGTGTGCTGTTCATTCTTCTGTACCACCTTCCCCCAATATGGCAACGTATTCTCCATGCAGCCATCCCGGTGCTACCATACTGCGCAATTACGTCTTCAGTGGCCGGCTCCCGAACACAGAAGTCTTCATATGCTATGATATTTGGAGACAGGAACACCACTACTTTATTAGCACCAATGCTTCCATAAGTATCACTGCTAGGCTGCTTCTTCTTGTTACTCTTTTTTCCTTCTGTTAATTGAATTCCTGGGTCTGTTACTCTTTGACTTTGTACTTCTTTCATGCTGCCTTTCTTTGTGTTGTCGTCAGTGCCATCCTGACCTCCTTGTTCCGGTTTTACCAGTTTAGCTGCAGTGTGTTTCCAGGGGCATTCCCTTTATACTGCTTACCTGATTCTGCAACTTTCTGCAACTTTTTTAAATATGCACTTCTTTTACCAATCTTCGGGAATCAGCTCTACCAAGGTCCTCGGCCAACATCACTAGTGTTTTCTTCTCCAGAGGATTTCCTTGAGGCTTCTGTTGTCCATGCCTTTACTCAATCAGGGGCAGAGAGACTTTGGGGCACTCCTTGCTGTCGTCCACAGACCTCTTGCTGCCATCTGATAGGGTGTATTCTTGGCTTACGAAGTTCTGACAATATGGATGCAAGGTGGTTCATTTAACTGGGTTAATATGTTTCTGAACATTACTTAAAATATGTTTTCGTGTTAAAATTGGTTAAACAATTTGGTTAAAATAATAGTATTCCTTCATAAGCCTTTTTCTCTCTGAGACACAGTTATTGACTTAGACAGGTCCATTTGTGATCTCGAAAAGTGGCAGGTCTTTTCATATTTATTGATAAGACATTTATTAGAATTTAGGTCTGAAGTGCACCACACATTATATGTTTTTATGTCTAATCTTTTTTGTTCCTAGAAAAAGAATGGCCAAATAACCATGGAGGATACTGTTGCTCAACACATAGAAAGAGTACTATTTGGGTGGCTTATAACTTTGGCGCTATTCAACAAATCCTCACCAAACCTTACAAAAAAGGTATATGGCCACCTCGCAATGATTTTGCAAAGTTTGGTCGGTTTTTCGTCTGGGGGGGAAAGTTATAGGCAGTTCCCAACATTTTTTAACTCCACATAGACCACAAAGGAAAAAAGAAATGTGCTTGCGACTACATCCCAACCGCTGTATGGATTTTTTTATCAAACTTGCGCGAGGAGCGGCTACTTGGTCCAAAAAGCGTGCTTTTGCAAATTTGGTGTAAACCAGTCAAGTAGTTTTGAAAAAAAATGGTCAAAAAGTAGGACGAAAAATATTAGTGATATTTGGGTCGTGTCCACAGACTAATTTCCTGATTCAGAGTCCGCGGATGCCTATGGAGCAAATGGATGTTCAAAAATGTGAGATGCATCATACATTTTTGAAACAGGTGCCATATTGGATCTGTGAAGCGCCACATTGTCCCCGGACAATGCAGTGAAAAAAAAGTCTGTAATTAAATTCGGGGTTATTTTGTGGCCGAAAGATGTCCTTGAAAGGGTGGAGGAGTGGAAAACAGTTGATAGGGGGCTATGTTTACATGTGAAAAAAGTGTCACAGGTTCTGCTGAGTCCGCAGTCAAGTTTACTGTCTGAGGATGTCATTGTGATTGGGAGGTTCATGGTGAGTCTTGTTATTTGAAAGCGTATTGTACATAATTGTTATATGGTTGAATTCTATTGTGGTGTTTGTGGCCAGTGTGCAGATTCTTGGGGGCATGGCCATAATGATCTGGGCCCTGGCCACAACCATAGTAATATGTGCATAGTAATTATAGGTACTATAGGGGGAGGATACAGTATTTGTTATGTTGCGGACTGATATAATAGAAGTGTATCTGGCATTTATGATCATAGCAGAATTGGGGACAGTGCTTATGGAAACTGCATTTGTTTCTTTGTGATAAATAGGTTAATACTGGGTATGATTAATTAGTTCCATCTGGTAATTAAGATGGAATCTCTGGTTCTTTTTACGTGGAATAAAACAGTATCATTTGTTAATCAAGAAAGTTTATTTAATTGCATGAAATTGTAAATATAGATTTACTTTTCTGACCCTCTAACATAGTAAATTCTATGTACTATGTTTGGTACAACATTAGTGTGTGGTACACTGTTGTTGTACTGACATGAAATAATCATTGGGTAATTTAGAAAGAAAATCCACAGTCGATTAAAAAAAAAAACACTGTCATTGCATACAGTGTTTGCCATTTACATAGTTTTAAAGAATATACATGTAACAGAATACGTGTGTGTGGTAGCATGGATATATTCTAACTATATTGGCCATTACAAGTAGTTTTGCAGTAACAATAACTGTGGTGGCATATTTGAAGTGTATTGCAATGAAAAGTATTTTTAACGTAGTTAGATACCCATTGCCATATTCTAATTTTAAAATGACTTGTGTAGTATTATGGATGTAGTTAGATACCTTTTGGCATATTCTAGCTGTCTTGGATTTTAAAATTACTATTGTAGTATTATGGACGTAGTTATATACCATTGGTGTATTCTAATTTTGTTTTGTACTTTTCTTTAGTTTGTAAATTTGGGTTGAAGGAATATCAAGTAGGCATTTGTCAGATTTGCTGTAACGTATGTTTTGGTACAACGGAAATGTTGTTACATTCAAACCAAACAAATATGCAATATAGTGGCCTGAAATGGTTGTGGCTCCAGTGTGGTAGATTATGCCTACTGTTGTGAAGGTTTTCTTGCCAAGAGATACTTGGATGTCTGTGAAGCTAGTGAGCTTACAGTTATTTTTGGTACCATCTGCATTGTACCTTAGAAGCATTATTATCAAATATTGGCAATGTGAATTTATTTGTATGCTGGAACTATTGTCTGAAATGCAAACAGGGCACAACATGAAATGATTTAAATTCTGCAGAAGCTAGTGAAATGGAATGGATTCACAATTTGGTATGGATACAAACAAAAATCTATTATAAAGGATGTGCTTTTGTCAAACATGGTTGCAGAGAGTGCATGTATGTTTCCTCATGTATGAAATCTGGAGGAATTCATTTATAGGGATGTTTTTGATTTCTAGTACTTGTAGTACAATTTGTGTGGTTCTTCCTTTGTGTTTGTGGTGAATTTTACCTTTGATGAACAATAGTCCAATTCTTTATACCTTAGACTCTCAAAGTACTGTCAGGAATATTTGTGGCATTTCTATGAGGGATGAGCATTTGCACACACAACTGGTCTGAGCCGTTTAAGTAAATGTTGTGAACAACTGGTGTCAAATGGAAGAGAAGATTGATTGCTACATTGCATAGCCATTTACTCCAGTTGTGTTGCTGAAGTTAAATGGACCATAGAGTTGTGACTCTATATCCTTTGATTGGCCTGCAGTTGTTTTTTTGAGAAGTGCCATTTGTCCCTTTGTCTTTTGATGGAGTGCAGTAGCTTTTGGACTAGAGAGTTCTGTGGTTGTATCATTTGATGGAACAGCAGTTGGGATTTGTTTTTTCAGCAGTATTGCTGGGGGATCTTCTATAGGTTATGTTTGTATTAGTTTTCTTTTTAAAGTTTTCTTTTTTGAGTTACAGGGTAGATATCCAGATGGGGGTGTACAGTGCACATAGCCTGTTGTATTGTAGGATGCAAGGAATGTCAGTATTGACTTGGTTTGCATCAAAGTTAACTAGGAATAGACCACTGAGTGTAAAGAGACTTGAACGTTCTATGTAACTCATATCTTCTTTGAAGACTGTGCTGCCAATGTCGATTAGAGTGTGATCTAGGGTTAGACCTTGTGATTTGTGAATAGTGAGAGCACATGCAAGAGATAGACTCAATTGTTCTCTGATTAGGTGCATGTCTTTGAAAAGAAGGACATGTGCTATTGAAAAATCTATTTTTTTAACTTCTGCAAGTTTGTCAAAGTGGATGTTGACAAACTGAATGTTGTTATCATGTGGATATGTTTGGAAGCCAACAATTGTACCAATGGCCTCATTGACTAAACCTTGTTCTACTTCAATGTTACATTTAAGAATTACTCTTTAGACACAGAGTCAAATATTTGTTTTCTAATCCAGCTGTGATGGAGATACATTTGTCTAAGCTATTAAGTTGTGCTGTTGCTTGTTGACACATAGAGCGTGCCATACCATGAACTTCCAGTTGGTCTATGGAGCTAATATGCAGTATGGGTTGCATTTCTTTTTTTGACATTGTATCATTGAATTTAACACAGCTTGCAAGGGTTGGCATAAAGCACATGCATTTTATATTTTGTTGAGTTAATTGTCCCATGACATCAAGGGCAGATGTGTTTTGCCCATATTGCTCATGGATTAATCTAGTTTTTAAGATTGATTTTGCATCTTTAGTAAGCAGATCAGTTCTAAAGGTTTTTAAAATGTTAGCAGAGGTGACATCTGCAGACTGATTTAGTTCTCTGTAGCAACAATGTAGCCAGAGATTTACATTTCCAATGCTGCTGTGTGTTCTACAGCATTGTTTATGTCCTAATGTTTTGAAAATAGGTTGACCTTTTACTGGTGTTAACTGTGGTCTCTGAAAATAATAACTTGTTTTCCTCCAAACAGTTCTTAGTTGGTTTTTCGGACTTTCTGCATTCTGACATGAATTAAAGCCAATATGCGGTTGGAAACCATGCTTACTTCATCTATCAGGAGCACTTTCATTTGTTTCAGGAATCTGTGTACTTCAGTAGCATCTTCTGCAGATAATTTGTAATATTCTAGTCTGTTATGTTGTTCTATTGGGAGGAGCAGTAGTCGGTGTAAAGTTACACCTCCTATGTTGTAAGCAGCTAAACCTGTGAGGTCTGTTACAACAGCTGAAAGGTGGTTGTTTGTTAAGTCTCATAGAAATGTCCTGATTATTTTAATTAAGAAAGTTTTGCCAGACCAGCTAACCTACTTACATACAGGAGCAGACGTTTATAATTTTTACAGCTCCAAGGTTTAGTTTCATGTTAAAACTATGTTCAATTTCTTCAGTAACATATAGATAAATGGTTAGTTGATCATCATTTAGCTGTGATTTGAGCACTGACAAGTCTTGTTTGTATTGATTTAATTGATACATGGTATTTTAAACCTTAGTCATGGCTATTTCTGCTTCATTTAGAATGAATGGTTCCCCAAATGGCTCGTGGCTTCCTGTTGAGGAGGTTGACTGCCTTCAGGGGTGTTTCTATCTAGTAGAGCTTCCATTTCTTCTTCTTGTTGGCGTTCATTGTCCTACATTTGTTTGCATTGTTTAAAATTGACATTTGTTATACTGCTTTCATTTGCATTGAATGAAGCTTCAAATGAGGCATGGTCACCCAATAGTTCTATTCTCTAAGGTTTAAAAAGTTGTAGTTTGGCAATTTAATAAAGTTATCGATGTTGCAGAGATTTAAATGATACATTTATATGATTAATTGGGCTGGATTTGGTAAGTTTTACTCGACTTCCTTCACAATTTGAGCTTGAATATTTGGCAGTTATATCATCTGGTGGGACATAGTTTCTAAAGGAGTAGTTGTGGGTTATGAAGTATAGGCACATGTTTTCCAAGCATTACTTCTGTTTGGGTAGTATGTGTCAATTACATCTTTTTTTTAATGTCCTGGTTGTTGGGAACATTTGTGGATATTTGTTTCTATCTCTTGATAGGAATTTAGTACTCTTTTTCGTGATGAAGCTGACCAAGGTTTGGCCAGACAATGTTTTCAGATTTCCGACATAAGGGTGTACCTGTTAAATGGTCTCCAGCTTCATAGCACCAGCATGCTCTATGGGAGAGCATTTTATACTGAAGCTGTACAATTTTAGTGACAGTGGTTTGTCAGATGATATGTCATCCCAGAAGTCTTTTAGCTCTGTTTTCTCAGCTTTGGTGAGATATGCTGGGATATATCTTGGAACTGCAGTGGAATTGTCTGCAATGTATTGTATGTCAGCATTTGTATTCCACAAGAGGTCAATGCTTGCATTTTAATCATTAATGTACTTGGATGCTTCGTCCCTTTTAATGTTATGTCTTTTTAGGGGATTTGCCTTTTACCCGGTGTATAAGAGTGGACATCAAGCTATTTACTTGTCCTTTTGGCAAAAGTAACTTTGGTGTAGTATTTACCTTTGTTTTATATCGACATCAGAAGTATGTGTGGTTTCTGAAGGGATGTCACAGGTAATGTGTTTTTCAATAAATTGTAAAACAGTCGCATCACTGTCAAGGCCAAAATTGGGACCATATCTTATCCACAAAAGCATGTGGATGTGTGTCACAACCCTCGCCCAAAACCCCATCTGGCAAACCCATTGGCCAGGTGGAGTCAGGACACGGGCTTCTATAGCCTGGCATCCTCTTCAAAAGCCCTCATGGGGCCAGTCCTGGTGCCTATGGCACCAGGCTCATACACCATGAAAAGCAATGTGCTTGGGAACTACTTTATTGTATTGTCAGCCAACATGGAGGCATCCACATAGCTTGGTTCCTAAGAACCAAGCTATGCGGTCTAGTGTTTTGGGTGTGGTAGCATAGGGACTACTTTACCTGGACTATTTTGTTAGGGCTATTTAAACCACACCCGAGCAAGACAACACGCTTTGCGTTACTTTGAAGCTTGCAACGTGACACTCACTAGTCCAGCTATTCCCTTGAACCTCGGAGAAGCAGAACCTGCAAGGAGACAAAAGGAGCATCATTAGCAGCAGCATTTTACCTGCAGTCTTCATCTTTAAACACTCACAGCTACTGAGAACTGCTTCCTCGAATCTGCACGCCTCCCGGACAGAACGACATGAAAGAGGAAGATAGAGGCAACATTTAAGAAAGCAGTAGAGACATTTACAAATTCCGAACTGCTCAAAAGGCTTACCTGGCTGGTCGACTCTCGGCTGGCACCACTCTGGACATTCCACTCACGCTGAAGAACACCGCGAACTACAAGGAAGGAAAAGACAGGTTAGCAAAGGCAAGACTTTGCAGCGCTGCACATAGCGCTTACTTACCGCATCATAGCGCTCTTAATGCACCATCATTTACCAGCGGGGCTCAACCAAGCCAGTTTGCGGTGCTGAACCTCTTCATACCTAAGGGAGAAAAAAGAGACATTTTAAACAAAGAAAAGCATGCAGGATAGCAACAAAACTAAAGAACAGCAATAAGACCTACCTGAACAATATCAAACGGGCCAGCATCAGTGAAGTAACAGACAATGCGCCCCTGCAAAGACGGCAGGATGGAGAGCACACCTAATTCTACCACAAGGTGAGGAGAGGGCGCCAGAGAGACTGAAATCATACAGGGGTGGAGGGAGGATACTTACCCCTGTCGGTCAGTCTTGAACACAGTCCTCCTGTATTTTCAGGCAGAACCTTCCCCGCAGACCACATCAGGGCAAAGCTGAGAAGCATACCAGCGAGTAACCCGGCTGGGTGGCGTCCCTGTGGATACCAGGTGAGCGTAACAGAACGCAAAGCCTACCATAACACATCTACCTGGGCGCCATGGAGACATCAGAAATGGACCAATTGGCCCAATTACTAGGAGAGCTTCGTGCTGAGGTTCATTCTGCCGGTCAAGAGTCTAATGCCCTCCGGAGAGACCTAATAGTGATCAAAGAACGCACTGAAGAGATTAGCAGGCAATACTTGCAATCACAGGCAGGACAGACGCCTCTACCCGGAAGCAATCCAACGATGCAAAACCCCGCCATACCACCCACTTCAGTACAGATCACGTTACCTGGAACAGTGCCCCTGACACCACCAGAAAGGTTCTCAGGTGACCCACGGAAGTATGCAGCATTCATCAATCAGCGCCACCTTCATTTTCTTTGTAGACTTGGAGCATTTCCAAATGTCCAAGCTCAGGTATCTTTTGTCTTATCATACCTGAGTGGTAGTGCAGCAGATTGGTCGGTGCCGTTGGTAACCCATGACAATCCTCAATTACATGACTTTGGGGGGTTCCAGAGAGAAATGGAAAAACTTTTTGCTCGCCATACCCAGGAACAAGCAGTAGACAATGAACTCTTGTGCCTCCGACAGGGGAATCAGGACTTGTTAATGTACATTGCTACCTTCAACAGACTGGTTGCCGAAGCTAGGTGGCCAGAAAACAAAAGAACCACGTTATTCCATCGAGGCTTACGAGGCGAATTAAAGGACGTTTTAGCCCAGGTGGTTTATCCACCCAGAGACTGTGCAGAATTCATAAATCTGATCGTGCAGCTAGACCACCGGTTGCAGGACCGAAAGGCAGACCGGTCTAAGACGGACCCTGGGACCGTGTATGTTCGACCAAGGGAAAACACACCCTGTGTACCTGAAAATGCTGTAGAACCCATGCAGATTGGAGGGATACATCCTCCATTAACAAAGCAAGAGCGGGACAAAAGAAGACAACAAACAAAGTGGTTGTTCCTAAAGAGTCCTTTAGGAACTCCCGTCTACTGCACACTTTCTATTGTCTGAGGACCAGACCAAACATTTAAATAAGTAATCAATAGTTCATATTAACCATTTGGTATAGTTAGCAATTTAATATAAGAAACTCTCTTTTTCAATTTTTCAGTAAAACATAGTATTTTATTATACAAATAAAGAAGGCCAATACGTTTCGAGTCACAAACTCTTCTTCAGGGGCAATATCACAATTCATCAGATTTCTAAAAAGTAGAAAAAAAAACATCTTAGAGCAATATTTCACACTGTAATTCAACAATAAAGTGGGTATTTTACAACAAATCAACACATATTTAAGAGAAGATCAACCAGAGTTGTCTATAAACTAGAGGGGGTCTCTCTTACTGCAGTAAATCAAAAGAATTTGAGTAGATCAGCTAGTATAACCATTATTAAAAATGTGGAGAAAAGAGCTTAACACGGCTCAGAATAACCAGAGTTTTATCAAATCAATCAACACATGCAGCCAAGAGAAATATCGAGAGAGAGATTGCTATCAAATGGTCTCTAGTCCGTCCAGTCGGTGGAAAAGCTGACAACACTTACCCCAGCAAGTGGGTGTCTAGATAGGAAAACCAATCCTAGAGGTGCATATATCCATGAAGTAAATAATTGATAGGACCCAGCGTCCAACAGTAGAACAATATTTAATCTGCAACACAAGTAATAACTCTCATTAGAAAAAGATGTAGAACCTCAGTAGAATATAGTAAAAAATAATAATAAACCTACATCAATAATAGTGTCCTACTCAACAGCACCCAGAAGAAATCCTAACAGCAAAAGGCTGAAAGTAAGGGTAGAAAAGAGATGAGTGCTAGTTCAAATCACGAGTTAGTCAATGGTTCAGGGAAATGACCCTAAGGTACTTACAGAATTCGCCAAAGATCAGGAACCGTAGGAGCCAAGGAGCGACACATCTCATCAAAGTAGGATGTGTTGCTCCAATGGGTGCCTTTTATTTATACTCGAAGGAGTGTGGAGGAGTGCATGCGCAGTAGAATGCGCGTGCGCCTATGGAAGAGGTAAAGGGCGTCATAAGGCTGGCGTCATATGCGAACATGCGCAATAACGTTAGGAAGGAGAGTAAACACAGCGCCGTGACGTAGCCAGAAGGCGCGTGCGCGTGCGCTTGATGAAAAGATGTAAGGCGTCATGAAGATGATGTCATTTACCGAGCATGCGCGAAAGCGTCAAAAGAAAAAGTAGTGACGTGGCGACAGACCAAACACCCAATCGTAGAAGGTGAAAGGGTGCCAGACATGTCAGCCAATCGACTAAAAGTAAACAGAGAGTAGAAAGCTCATAACACCGTCACCATTGTGACACTATCTGCGTCAAAACATGATGGTGGCTGTAAATTTAAATTCAAAAACTACGGAAAAGGAAGTGAACGTAAGCCAGTGAAATACTCATCACGTAAGAGATGAAGAAATGGAGATGGTAAAATAAGTAAAGATCAGTGAGATCATCAGTCTCCCTACAGGGACTAAGTCATAGATGTCCAAAATTGAAGAGTCTTTAGAAAATACATGCAATACCTGCCCACCTAGGGATGTACAATCTTACACAGTCATGTGAAAACTAGACCAAATACAAAAAATAGAAATAAAATAGAATTACATTTTTTTGTCAATAAATGTGAAAGGCAGTAAATTTTGGATACAAGATTTATAAAAAAGGGCCCAGATAATAGTCTTCATTCATCCCCAAGGGGGAGAGGGAGACAAGGCAATGAATCCAAAAAAGTTCTCTCTGGGCTAGTAACTTCTGTATGTTACCTCCTCGAGGAAGTGGATGTATAGTTTCTAATATTACAAAGTGCATTTGTGCTACTGTATGCTGATGGTCTCTGAAGTGTCTGTATACTGGTGATTTAATGTTTTTTGTGCGAATATTAGACTTATGTTCCGTCCATCTCTCTTTTGCTTTCCTGGTGGATTTGCCAACATAATATTTGCCGCATGGACAGCGTAATGCATAAATAACATTTTTAGAGTCACATGTAGCATATTGTTTCAGAGGTATCTTCTTGCCAGTATTACCATGTCGGATATGATCGCCTTTAATCACATTTGAACAGTGTTGGCAATTTAGGCATGGAAAAGTCCCATTTTTGGTTTTACACAGCACAGTTTGATTACCAGGTTTGTATTTTTCAGCCTTAATCAATTTATCACTAAAGTTTCTGCCCCTCTTGTATGCCAGCATTGGTGGTTCCGGAAAAAGGTTGTTCAGTTGTGGATCTGTTTTTATGATCTCCCAGTTTTTGTGAATGATCCTCTTGATTTGAAAACTTTGACTGGAATATTTCAGAGAGTGGATTAAGTTAGTTTTCTTCATTTTGGCTTTTGGGTCCAGGAGGTCCTCTCGGCTATGTAGTTCGTTTCTAAGTATGGCTTTATCTATCAGGTCTCCAGGGAAACATCTGTCTCTGAATCTTGTTTTCATGTTGATGTATTCTTCCTCTAGTTTATCTGCTTCTGAAGTAATTCTTTTAACTCTGAGAAGTTGACTGTAAGGTAAGTTTTCTTTGAGATGTTTTGGATGAAAACTTTGAAAATGTAGACTACTATTCACATCTGTCGGTTTCCTGTAGATCTGTGTTTTAAGACCCTTGTTCGTAATTTCAATGGTGACATCCAGAAAATGTACAGATGGTTTGCTTATGTCCATTGTCAACCTAATTTTGTCGTTACATTTGTTGAGGTATTCCCAGAATTTCAGAAGTTCTTCTTCGGTTCCTTTCCATATGCCGAAGATATCATCAATGTATCTAAACCAGCTCTTGATTTTGTCTTTCCAAGCAACATTATCTAAAACATGTGTATGTTCAAAAAAATACATAAAAATATTGGCATATGAGGGTGCCACCGATGATCCCATCGATGTACCTGATGTTTGCAGAAAGAATTGCCCATTGAACCTGAAGTAGTTGTTGAAGAGAATGATGTTAATGAGTTCAATTGCAAATACTTTGTGAATAGTAACTTCTTCATGTTTTAGTAAGAACCATTCAGGGGCATTAATGCCCTGGTTATGAGGAATAGAGGTATAAAGACTAGTTACATCCATTGTAAATAGTATAAGGTTAGATTCCTCCAAGTTCAAATCTCTGATATTCTGTAGAAAATGAGTTGTGTCCTTTAGATAAGTTTCTGTTTTTTGAATTAAAGGTTGCAATGCCGTATCCAGGTACACTGCCAACAAAAGCTTTGTTTGTATTGTGGGAAACCACGACATTTCCTGAAGGACTGTCCAGTAAAACCCCCAAGAAGAACAGTCAGGGCCACTGAGAAGGATGAAGCTAAGGAATCAGAAAACTACCAAGCTCGACAAACGTAGAGGTCAGTTTGTCGAGTGAGAAGAAAGAGCTGCTGACCCCGCACTTTGCAATACCAGTGATCTTAATTAACCACCAACAGTCGTCAAGAATGCATGCCGTTGAAGCATACATCAATAGCGGAGCAGTTGGAAATTATATTGATCAAGAACTGGCAGCAGAGATGGGGCTTCCCTTGTGTTATAAGCCTACTATGGACAAGGTAACCACTGTGGATGGGACAGAAATCGCTTCCGGACCAGTAACCCAGTGCACAGCCAGGGTAACCTTGCTGTGCCAGGACGGACATCGGGAGTCTATTTCATTCGATCTCATCAAGGCACCTCAGTTCAGGCTAATAATAGGGATTCCATGGTTGGTTGCTCACAACCCTTTGATAGACTGGCGGGCATGAAAATGAACCTTCCCCAGTGACTGCTCCCCTGCCTGCTATTACCAAGAGGAGAAACCCAACGTCTGTATCCCCATGACTCCCGGAGTGACAGTATCAACCCTGGGAGCAACTAATACCTTGCCAAGTGAATACCATGATTTCCAGGATGTTTTCCGAAAGGACCATGCCAATACATTGCCGCCACACAGGCCCTATGACTGTCAGATTGACCTTGTTCCTCGTGCACAAATCCCTTGCAGCAGGATCTACGCTCTCACAGAACCAGAAAACCTTAATTTGAAATCCTATCTAGACCAGTACCTTGCAAATGGATTTATCCATCCTCCGAAGTCCCCGGCAGCCAGTCCTTTGTTCTTCGTACCGAAAAAGGAAGGAGAGGGTAGAACCTGTATTGACTACTGCGCATTGAACCAGATCACCGTGAAGAACCACTACCCCTTGCCACCTTATCCCTGAGATGCTAGATCAAGTTAAAGATGCCCAGATTTACCAAATTGGACCTTCGAGGAGCATACCACCTGGTCCGAGTCAGAAAAGGAGATGAATGGAAAACTGCCTTCCGTACTAAGTACGGCTTGTTTGAATATGAAGTCATGCCCTTTGGGTTATGCAACGCTCCTGCGGCATTCCCGTATTTCATGAATGACGTCTTAAGGGAGTTAATTGATGTGTGCGCCTTAGTGTACATAGACGACATCTTAGCATACTCAGCCTCGGAACAAGATCATGTCAGGCAAGTTTGTTTAGTCCTCACCAAGCTCCGTCAACAACGCTTGTTTGCAAAGCTTGAAAAATGCTTTTTTCACGTCACCGAATTAGAATTTCTTGGTTTTATCCTTACTCTAGGAGGCATCAGAATGGACGTGCACAAGGTAGATGCCATTCTGAAATGGCCTTCACCGAAGTCTCTGAAAGGGGTACAAAGCATGCTGGGCTTTGCAAACTTCTACCGCCGGTTCATCCCAGACTTCTCTCAGGTTGTGCACCCAATCACAGTACTATTACGAAAAAACAATAAAAAGTGTGCTTGGACCAAAGAAGCAGAAGAAGCCTTTCAGGAACTTAAACAAAGGTTTACCTCTGCTCCTATCCTGCGACATCCTCGTCCAGACCTTCCTTATGTCGTTGAAACTGATGCGTCCAGTCGCACAGTGAGGGCTGTCCTTTCACAGAGAGACCCGGAAACCGGCCAGCTACATCCTGTGGCCTTCTGGTCGAAAAAGTTCTCACCTCCAGAGATTAATTATGCCATCACGGACAAGGAACCGCTGGCTATCAAATCCGCCTTTAAAGCCTGGAGGCACTACCTTCTGGGTGCCAGACACACCATTACAGTCATCACAGACCATCGAAAGCTGCAATATCTCAAAACAGCCCAGGCCCAGTCTTTGCGCCAATTACGGTGGGCTCTTTTCTTCTCCGAATATGATTATGTAATCACATTTCGACCAGGAGTCAGAAACGGAAAGGCGGATGCCTTATCTCGCACGGGCATAGCTGAAATTGTATATACAACTCCAAACCCAGTACCTATTATACCTGAAGACAAACTCTTGGGTATCACGACAGCATTAACACAAGCAGAACTACGAAAAGAAATCCAACGGACAATGAATCCTGATCCCTACCTCGCATGGCAAACACAAGGAGAACACTATGCCATCAAGGACCATCCACCCTTTTTTAGGGATCAACTATATGTACCCAAGAAGGAATTACAACAGCATACTATTTCAAACTATCATGATTCACTGATCGAAGGGCATCCTGGGATCGCCAAAATCCTAGCTAAGGTAAAAGAGAACTTTTGGTGGCCTACCTGGCGTAAGGACATCATTCAGTATTTTCAGTCCTGTGGTGTCTGCGCACAAAATAAATTACAGAAACAAAAACCATCTGGTCTCCTACAACCATTGGACATTCCTCCAGTTCCATGGCGCACTCTTTCCCTTGACTTCATCACTGATCTACCTCCAAGCCAAGGGTTCAATACCATTCTTGTAGTTGTGGACTTATTCTTGAAGATGGCCCATTTTATTGCTCTCAAAGGCGTCCCAGACGCAGCTACTTTAGCAAAAGTGTTCCTGGAGGACGTGGTTAAGCTACATGGCTTCCCTTTGGTTCTGGTCTCTGATCGAGGCAGCCAGTTTGTTTCAAACTTCTGGAAAAAATGTTGTGCAATGGCACAGATCGACGTTTGTCTATCTACCAGTCACCATCCCCAAACGGACGGCCAAACCAAGAGAAACAATCAGACACTCGAGCAATATTCATGGTGCATGCTGCACCACGAACAAAGGAATTGGAAAGACCTACTATGGATAGCCGAATATGCATATAACAATTCTTTGCATTCAAGCACGGGACAAACGCCCTTCTATACCCTTTATGGCAAACATCCACGTACCTCTGAACTAGACCTTCCAGACAGCTTGGAAATGCCAGCAGTAAAGACTCTACACACAACCATAACTCAGGCTTTCAAAAGGGCAAAGGAACACTTTATTCATGCCAAAGAAAAACAAAATAGATTCGCCGACCGACACCGGAAAAAGGCCCCTGATTATCAAGTAGGAGACAAAGTTTGGTTAGCCGCTAAATTCGTACCCATCAAGGGAACCCGGACCTTTCATCCCAGATTCTTAGGACCCTATACCATTAAGGCAATTATCAACCCTGCAACCGTGAAACTGGATTTACCACCTAATCTGCACATCCACCCGGTATTCCATGTGTCCCTCCTGAAACCAATGCAACCAGGAACACGGATTGAGACACCACCTAAGCCCATACTTGTTGACGGAGAACCAGAATTCAAAGTCAAAGATATCTTGGACTCTAAATACTCTAGGATCAAGCTATATTATCTCGTCGTTTGGAAAGGATTTGGACCACAAGATCCTGGGAGCCCAGTGAGAATATCCACACACCACGTCTAATCAGGAAATTCCATCGGAACTTCCCAACCAAACCTGGGCCAGACAGAAGGAACACCATGGGAGGGGCCTTAGGGGGGAGTGCTATCACGACCATCGCCCAGAACCCCCTCTGGTAAACCCATTGGCCAGGTGGAGTCAGGACTCGGGCCTCTAGAGCTTGGCATCCTCTTAAAAAGCCCTCATGGGGCCAGTCCTGGCGCCTATGGCGCCAGGCTCATACACCATGAAAAACAATGTGCTTGGGAACCACTATTTTGTATTGTCAGCCAACATAGAGGCATCCACATAGCTTGGTTCCTAAGAACCAAGCTATGCAGTCTAGTGTTTTGAGTGTGGTAGCCTAGGGACTACTTTACCTGGACTATTTTGTTGGGGCTATTTAAACCACACCCGAGCAAGACAACTGGCTTTGCGTTACTTTGCAGCTTGCAACATGACGCTCACCGTGACCAGCTATTCCCTCGAACCTCGGAGAAGCAGAACCTGCAAGGAGAAAAAAGGAACATCATTAGCAGCAGCATCTTACCTGCAGTCTTCATCTTTAAACACTCGCAGCTCCTGAGAACAGCTTCCTCAAATCTGCACGCCTCCCAGACAGAACGACCTGAAAGAGGAAGATAGAGGCAACATTAAAGAAAGCAGTAGAGACATTTACAAATTACGAACTGCTCAAAAGGATTACCTGGCTGGTCGCCTATCGGCTGGCACCACTCCAGACATTCCACTCGCACTGAAGAACACTGCGACCTACAAGGAAGGAAAACACAGGTTAGCAAAGGCAATACTTTGCAGCGCTGCGCATAGAGCTTACTTACCGCATCATAGCACTCTTAATGCGCCATCATTTACCAGCGGGGCTCAACCAAGCCAGTTCGCAGCGCTGAAGCTCTGCATACCTAAGGGAGAAAAAAGAGACAGTTTAAACAAAGAAAGGCATGCAGGATAGCAACAAAACTAAAGAACAGCAATAAGACCTAACTGAACAATATCAAACGGGCCGGCGTCACTGAAGTAACTGGACCACACTCGCCCATGAAAGACAACGCGCCCCTGCAAAGAAGGCAGGACGGAGAGCACGCCTAATTCTACCACAAGGTGAGCAGAGGGCACCAGAGGGACTGAAATCATACGGGTGTGGAGGGAGTATACTTGCCCCAGTCGGTCAGTCTTGAACACAGTCCTCCTGTATTTTCAGGCAGAACCTTCCCCGCAGACCACATCAGGGCAAAGCTGAGAAGCATACCAGCGAGTAACCCGGCTGGATGGAATCCCTGTGGATACCAGGTGAGCATAACAATGTGTGGTGCTCCTCTGAATTGATATTCTCTTCTCCAAAAGAAGTGTTCCACTTCTCCGAGTGGAGGGGTAGTTTTAATGCAGATACAGTGCAGCATGGCAAAGAAGTGATAGTGAAAGTACCATGATACATTGACCGGGTCAAGAGAACAGAGTTCTCCTGGTGTTTTCATATCTGTTCCCTCTTTATTTTGGTTTGCAGTGTGTAAGAAGTCATGCAAGTCATCCCATGTGTATTCTGTAATACTTAAAGTAACGCACATGTAGTTGGGTTTAGGTTCCTTAGCATACAACATACATCAGTGTGATTTCGGAACCAGTTTTCTTTTTTACCATGCAGGTTTGGCAAGAGATTTGTGATACTTGACTGCAAAACTTCATCTTTGTCTTTTATCTTTTGAAGCAGTCGGGTGGTGGACATGTTTAAACAAATATGAGCCTGTTTTTAATGTGTGTACAACTCCATAACATAGAGTTGCTAGTTCACTTTCAAACAGAAGGTGGAGAAAGTATTCTATGGTCTTCAGAATACATGTGTAAAGAACGATATTGGGATGTACTAATTCATATCTTCCTTTTTTCCTTGTAGTAGAGGAAAAGAATGTGCTTCTACATTTTTCTCGCATATGCTCATTGGGGATCGTTTGGCTTGACGCATGTGATATACTTCTAATGCATCTTCTATGGTGTCTTTGGAGTGTAGTGTGTGAATTGTATGAAGGCTAAAATGTTGGCTGCAGTAACAGGATCTACATGCTCAATTGACCAGTTTGTGGTGATCCTGACTTATTTGGGTAGTTTCTCTTATGTTTTCCTCTATGTTTATATCATTGTAATATTCATAGTTTTCTTTGAGATATGGAAGGGCTTGTCTAACTTTAAGTGGACTTGTTGTTGCAAAATTATTTTGTCTTTTGTTGGTATACCATTAACTAGTACAATCAAAAAATGATCTATTGGCCGTTGTACTCCTAGAGTTTCTACATTTTCTTCAAGATCTAATGGCAAATATACTACTTTGTCATGAAAACCTTTTAGTAACCCTGCTGGAGGCAACGTGACTGTTTTCAGTTGAATGCATATTTTAGCTTGAAATGGGTGTACTGTTTAAATTACAATGCTCTCATACAAGTTAAGTTGTTAAAAAGCTTTTGGAATCGGAAATATCATAAGTTATTAGTGACAGCACGTGATGGCATTGGTTATTGTCAAGTTTGTATTACAGAATGTGCAAACTATTGATGGGCTTTTTTATTTTGTATTTCTTTTCTGTTGTTAGATATAAAGCTAATTTGAACCATTGGGATTCTTCATTGTCCTCTATTTTGATGGCCATATCTACTATTTTTGTGCTCTTTTTACAAAAAGGTCTGTGACGACAGACACATACTTTGTCTGGTATTTCGGCAGATGTGTTTTGAAACTTAGATATTTCTTTTTTGTATGTGTTTGTAAGGAGGTTTGCGTTTGTGAGGTTTTTGCTAAAGTTTTCTAAAATTACAGAATTTTTGAAGTCAAGTTCAGTTCCAAAATATTTACTTTGGATGTGCTCTATTTTTTGAAGGAGTTCTTTAGCTGTTTCATGTAGGAGAATGTTATGCAATTCTAACGCAGGAGTTTTTACAAAATGTGTTTGTTTGTTTGTTTATTGTATTTCTATAGCGCACCAGACCCTGAGGCATCTGGGTGCTCTTAAAGCAAGGTAAGTGGGTACAGACATGGACATTATAGTTCATACATATTGGTCATACAAAGGCAATGCAATCAAGTACAGATAGTTACAGGCATAGGTGCAGTGGTAGGGTTACAGTAACAAAAGTATATTACTAAAAGAGCCTAGCCGGCACACAGGTAAAGGGAAAACATAAGTAGAGAGATAGATAGGAATATCTAAGATGTTTAAAGATTGCTGGGCTGAAGTTCATGACTACTGAAGTTCAAGGCAGATAGTTACTGTTGTCTTGCTGAGTAGCCAGGAGATGACATTTCTCCTGAAGTTGGAGAATACCTGGATAGATTTAATAGCAGGTGGGAGGGTGTTCCACAGTTGGGCGGCCAAGACTTGGAAACCCCACACCCCTGATCGTTTTTAGGTTATATCTTGGGATCACCAGGCAGGATGAGTTGGAAGATCTTGTTATCGGCGTGGATGATCTCATGGTGAATTTTTCAGTGAGGTAGGATGGGGCTATGCACAAGATTTCATATAGTGGAATGGTTTGTTGCTAACATTTTGATGTGGTAGAAGGTCCCTTTGCAAGCAGTTCCTGAAATGCAGACTAATGGATGTCCTTGCAGTTCATTGTGGATGTGCACTGGGCAGGAATCAATGGTTTGTAAAGTGTTTATTCAACTTTTGTCTTTTAGTTTCACATAGTGGTTGAGGAATTGTTGTAAAGATTTGAAGGATTGTTGGCGTACGTTATATATTGAGCTGTATGTCCATTTGTACAATGATGGGTTTGTTTGGGCAAAAGTAAAATTTGGTTGAAGGTATGTTGGGGAAGTTTTTTCTATAAGGGTTTCTTTTGCCATAATGGTGTCTCCTACTGTTTCATACCCTCTTCCATTATTTTCTATTGTTTATAAGCATCTTCATTGAAATATGGTACTGTGCTGCTTGTGTGAATCCATTCACCTTCACAGAATTTTGAAAACATATCTATATTGACATTACACATTTTTAAAAGTACTCTTCTCTATAATATATTGATTAATTTAGTTAGTGGTTTCATTCTACTGTATTCAGTTAGCTATTTCATACCACTCCTACTGTGCTCACAGGCATTTGTAATACCTCCTACCAACCCCATCCTTTTCTCTCTTCCATTCCCCGCTTCACTGCCTTGCTCTCCCCCAAACTCTCTGCCTTATCATCATGACTATCTCTACTCTCAACCATCCCCCACACCCAACCCCCACTTGACCCAGCACCCAAACACCTCAATTCGACTGCACAATCTCATCTATCCCCAAATTACCAATACTTCTAACACCATCGACATCACCCTATGGAATGCCAGATTACTTTGTAACAAAACCGCTGCTGTCCTGGACTTGTTCCTACATCTGAACCTTCACTTCCTCTGTATCACAGAAACGTGGATTCCCCCCACAATATGTTTGTCCCCACATCCCTCACTTCTTCCTCTTCTTCCTTCACCCACATCCCCCGACCCACAGGCCGTGGTGGTGGCATTGGTCTTCTTTACCACTCCAAGTGCCTACCAACTGCAGGTTCCCTTCCTCTTCCAGTCTTCCCTTCCTTTGAATTTATGTATAAAATCTTCAACTCTCCACATGCCATTTCTTTTCTTATTATTTACCATCCATCTGGCCGTCTCAGATCCTTCTACCAGGACATTGACCACCTCCTCTGCCTTATCTCCCCCAGTCCCACAATTCTATTCATTCTTGGTGAATTTAAGCTACATCTCTCCACTAATCCCCCTACCTCTCCTCTCCTATCTATAGTTGACTCTTACCTTCTCATCCCCCTCCCCTCGACACCCACACTCTTCTCCAGCTCCACTCTCGAACTTATCTTTATCTCCTCTTTCACTGCCTCAGCCATATCCATCCTCCCTATCTTTCTGACCACTCTTTACTCTCTGTCTCCCTCACTCCCCCTTCCTCTTCTCCCCCTCACCTTCCGTCTCTTTCTCACGGCGCAACCTGAATAACTTTAATCCGTCTCTTTTGTATGCCTACTGTTCCTCTTCCCTCCCCCTTCTCTCTCACTTCTCCTCTCTCTCTAAAAATGAGGCTCTTCCACCTTATCCTCTTCCCTCACTCACCTCCAGTCTTGACCAAATACACCCTCTAACCTCCTTCCACCCTTCTCGCAAACCTGCCCATCCTTGGCTTTCTCCTCACCTTTCCTCCATGCGCCACATCCTCAGATGCCTTGAACGACAGTGGCTTAAACATCGCTCTCCAACCAACCAATCCACCTACTTCTCATACCACACCCTCTATGATAACTGCCTCAATTCAGCCAAACGTGCTTACTTCTCTGAACTTCTCCACTCTCAATCTTCTCACCCTCACCAAATCTTCCAAACCATGACTCGCCTTCTCTCTCCTCCTACTCCCGACCATTCCATTGCCTCTCCTCTCTCAGCCACTGATCTGGCAAACTTCTTTTCTTCCCAGGTCCACACTCTACATCAAGACATTCTCTGCTCCCCTTCCTTCTCCCCTTTCATCTCCTTCCACTACTCCATCCATTACCATGTCCTCCTTCACTCCTGTCACTCAATCTAAGGTTTCCCTTCTCCTGTCTTAAACACACCCAACCGCCCCCCCCTCTTCTGATCCCACCTTCCACCTCTCTCATTCCCAAAATGTACCCCCTCCTTATACCCTACCTTACCTCCTTCTTCAACACCTGCCTGGCTACCTCTACCTTCCCTTCTACCTTCAAACATGCAACAATCATCGCAATCTGAAAAAGCCCTCAGCCAACCCCTATCTGGCTTCTAACTTTCAACCCATCTCTTGTTTACCCTTCCTGTCAAAGCTCCTTGAACGACTTGTCTATTCACAACTTTCTGCCTTCGTCTCCAACCTCTCTATCCACCCCACTACCCAATCTGGATTTCACCCTAACCACTCCACTGAAACAGCTTTCACCTCTGTTCTCAACTCCCTCCTCTCTGCTCGCTACTCTAAACACTCATCTATTCCCTCATTCTTCTTGACCTCTCTGCAGCCTTTGACACTGTAGATCACTCTCTACTTCTTGATTCTCTCTCTTCCTTTGGCCTCACTGACTCTGTCCTTAACTGGTTCAGCTCCTATCTATCCAATTTCACCTTTTCAGTTTCCTGGGGCGGCAACACCTCCCCCACCTACTCACTAAACTATGGTGTCACACAAGGTTCCGTCCTTGCCCCTTTTTTCTTCTCACTCTAAACCTCTCTACTAGCTCCTATCATTTCTTCCTTTGGCATCTCTCACCACTTCTGTGCTGACGACACCCAGCTTTTCCTATCCTTTTCTTCCTTTAACCCTGACATCCATCTCAAGCTCTCCTCCTGACTCTCTGCTATTAAATCCTGGATGTCCTTCCATTTCCTTACCCCAAATACTGACAAAACCAAAGTCTTATTCTTTCCTGATAACACCCTCCCTCCACCCTCCCCACCTCCTTCCATCCTCTTTCCTACTTCCCAGCTACCTATCTCCCCCATGCCCCCAATCTTGGCCTGCACTTCGACTCTAACCTCTCCTTCACTGACCACTTCTCTCTTACCTCCCATGCCTGTCGCTTCCATCTCTATAACATTCACAAAATCTGATCCTTCCTTACCTTTCATGCTACTAAACTCCTAATCTCCTCCTTAATCTTCTCTACAGTTTTCTATTTCTCTGTTCTCCGCTTCAGTCCCCCTTCCTCACACCTAACTCCCCTTAAATCTATCTATCACTCTGCCATCCGCTCTCTCTGCCTTCTCTCTCCTCATGATTCCATCTTCTCCTCTCTCTCCTCATTAGGCTGGCTCTCCTTTCATTCTCAACTCAAACTCAACTTTCTCTGTCTTGTCTTTAAATCTCTCTATGGCCTCGCTCCATCCTACCTTTCCTCCCTCCCCTCCTTCTACTCTCCTTCTCGCCCACTTCACTCTGTTAATCTTTTCCTACTCACTGTACCCCCAGCACCTTCCCGCTTCTGTTCTTTCCAACTTTTTGCTCCTTTTCACTGGAACCGTCTCCCTCTCCCTATCCGCTCCACCACATATTGCTCCTCCTTGCGCACTTCCTTAAAAACCTTACTTTCTTCAATCTCCAACCTGAAACCTTTCTACTGTTCTCTCTCATAACTGTCTTGTACTGCTCAAGTTCACTTCTATTTCTCATGGTAAATTGTACTGTATATTGTTATCAGTTATTTGATTGATGACTCATTATGTATTGCTTGTAATGTATTCACTGTTGCTTTTGTAAAGTGCTTTTGCTTAAAGCACTATATAAAATGTAATAAATACAAATATGAATACAAATTCTGTTTAAAAATAATATGAACAATTTTCTATTTAATAGAAAGGTGCTGTCAAATAGAGCTTTCGAGGATTCATTTTCTGCAGTTGTTTTTTTAGGGTAGATTGTGACTTTTTAGCTGTCTTTAAAGGATTGTTAAGAACTCTACGGTTAATTAATTTCTTGAATTGCTTTACTGTGGCTATGTTAACATTGGTAGATATAGTGTGAGGTTCATTAGTAGGTCTGCTTTTGTTAGTAATTTTGTTTACTTTTAGTTTTTAGTGGTGGTGGGTTTAGTTTTGTTGAGTGGGGTTACTAGCTGTGATGTTTTAATGCTTGCTATACATTATTTTAGAGGTGGATGACTAGTACATGTTTTTATTTTTATCTGCTCTATTTGTTCTTGCTTTTTTACAGATTTGGTTTTTAGTAGGCGTTATGTTCTGTCTGTTGGGAAAAAAAGAAAGTTTGTTTTTGAAAGTTGTGTAATGTTTATGCATGTATTATGCATGTGTGTGTGGGTATGGTTGTACAGATGAATAGAGTATTGTGATTGTGCAATGGGATGATAGGTGTGGTTGGGAAGGTTGTAGGAGTAAGAGGCTGTATAGATGTGATGGGCTTCGATGTGTGAGTAAGGGAGTGGTGGTGTGATTAAATAAATAGCAACATTGTGATGTTTTGAGGAAAACAGATGTTATAATGGTGTGATGTAGTGCATATGTATGTGCTTTGTGTGGGTGTAATGGAAAAGGGGTTAAGAAGTCTGTGTGTGGAGGGTGTGCTAATGCATGTTAGTGATTTGGAATACAATGAGTTTGAATGTTGTTGGGTTGGAATTAGGACATCATGTACCAAGGGGTGTGGCATAGTAAGGACGTGAAATTGTGGTACAGAAGTTGACGAGAGATGGATATATTAGTCAGTAGTGTATTGAAAAAATATCAGTTTTTAGATGGTAAAAGAAAGAGTGTGAATGTTGCAATATAATGAGTATGAGAGAAATACAATGTTGTTGAGTAGAAAAGAATTATCTAGGCTAATATATAGTGAAAGTACATTGTTACAATTAGAGAGATATACATGCTATATTAATGTTCTTACTTTGTAGGATGTGAAGAGAATTCTTTCTTCCGTAGCTATCTTCCTCACTCTTCTTTTTTTCTGTAATTGTAATAGAAAGTTACTGGGTAGATGTGCTAATGGCGAAGTACCTTTAGTGAGAGAGATTGTTATTTATTAAGGTAGGAGGAGTTGCTGGTAAGAAGAGATAATAAAGTTGTGTTGAGATAATAAAGTTGTGTTGTGGGTGGTGTAGTAAAGTATGTTAACTATGTTGTTAGACTAATTGGACTATGAGTACTGCTACATGGGACATTAAAAGGAACAGGGCAAATGGGTGAAAAAATAGGCATATCTAGGTTATTTCTGTGCTGGTGATTTTAATTTGAGAAGTGCTGTGTTTGTGGTGCAATGTATTTGTAATTTGTTGCCCTGTTTTTAAAGAATAGGGAATCTGTGACCTGGTGGTAATGCAATGGCAGATTGTAGTTGGAGCAGTGTTTGGTGTTTTATAGTAGTGGATGGAAAAGAACAATACTTTAAATGTAAGGTGAATTGTTGTACATGGAACCGTTGGCAGTATACACATGTGTGAGCAATGGTGGCACTATAAGGGATGTAATGAGAAAGGTTGGTATGACATTTATACGAAATGAAACATTAAAAATGCTATGCCTTTAAAAATGTTTCTATTACGACCATTTAGTTGAAAGTTAATACATGCATATGTGCATTTAGTGCAGCACTGTGTGTAACTGTTTTCTAAAAGAAAGGAAAAGCAGGTCCAAAAGACGTGTAGAACATTTTAAGTGGGACTGTGTGTGTGGAAGTTTAATATGTTGGCAGTACACGTAAGAAACTACCACTCGATTTGATCAGGTGCAGAATGCCACAATACACATATAAAGACTGAAGGGGGGTTTCTGTAGTCATGCCCTCTATTTGTCAGAGTAGAAGCACAGAGAACCCAGCCAAGATTCTCTATATGTTAACGAAGGTCGAGCAATCAATGCCTAAGCTCTCAGTAGGTGATGCAGGCTGGTGCTTAAGTACAGTGCAGTCCATCCCCATACCCCCACAAATGAATGCCCACACACTATATTAGGTGATAACACAGTTCTTTATATAAATAAGGTTCAATATACATACACAATCAATAACAATATGGTAAATATGTACAATGTCTATGTGATACCAAAGTTAACTCTTGACTCCGTTAAAATGCACCAACTGCTGACAGTCTCAATGGCATACGAATCAAAATAGTAAAGTGAATCAACAATAGACATGGGAAGGAAGACAAGTTGGGTTAAACCAATGGCAGAATACTGGGTCCCTACCACCAGACACAGTTGAGGGTGAGGATCCCCCCACCTGGGCAACCTGTAAATAAAGTGTATCGAAAATCCCTGTCCGTATATGTTTAAAATAGTCTTGGTTCCTTCTACAAAGTATCTACTAACCCAATGTACCTGGTTTAACAGAGTTCTTCGACGGGTCCTTGATGGATCCCTCTTGAGTGAACTCCCTTTAAGGCAGGAACCATGGGTCACTGAGATTCCTCAAAGAAAAGGTGAATAATGTCACTGAGATAGCAACTTTGGCCTTGGCGTTGCTCATGAATGATCGATCGTGGACGTCCTGCTTAGATGAGGCGTGCAGTGCACCTCGATGCTGAGAGATCATTGCTGCAAAGCAGAGTCAATGAAGAACGCAGGCCCAGCAAAGGCATCGGGTCATCAACGTCGACGATTGGGACTTGACTCTGGCTGGCTTTTGGATCTTCGTCTGCGTCTTTGTGGACTTTGGGTGGCGGGAATCCACCGGTGGATTCTCCTCAGTTCACTTGGGTGACCTCAACGTTCTCTGGTGGAACATAGCTGTCGACGGTGAGGGCATGGCAGTCCATGATTTCAAAGAGTCCTAGGCAATGGAGCATTGCGGCTCTGGTTGACGAGTTTACAGTGGTCCTCCGAGCCTCAATCGACGCTGATGGTCCTCTATGGTCCTCGATGGCCTTGACGTCCTGGTGCTCCACTTCAGTATCTCTTGGTGGACCCTGTCTCAGGTTGACAGCTGTTAGGGATGGACTACCAGGGTGCCTTGATGAAGATGAGCTTGTGCACAGTGTTCCCTCTTAGCACGGGAAGAGGTCTCCTAGCCAGGCCCTCTCTTGGATGAGTTCTTGGAGGCACAACAGCTTTCGGATTGCATGAAATGAAAGCAGCAGCAAAACCTTCTTCTTCCAGCTTGGCTTCAAGGTTAAGAATCAAGTTTCCACTTCAGCTTCTGAACAATTCTAGTAGGTAAGGGGTCCCCAGAAGTACTGTTTTGTCTCTCATTCACACTGGTAAGTCATGCTCAGCAGCCAATCATTCAGAAGGGAATTCATCAGGCAGGCAGCCAATCAGGCTCACAGTGCATTCAGGCCATTCTTCTCCATCCAGACACTCATAACAAGGAATGTGGATTGGCATCCAGACTTTCAGCACACCACACAGCAAGCATACCAATTTTGGGCAGCACTGTCTCAATCATTGTGTCACAGAAACCAGACACCAATACCATGAAATGTATATTGGTCACACACTCCTGGCCTGTTCATCCCCACAATGACATGTATGAAAAACTTCCACCCAACAGCCAGTCAGGGAAGGGACACAGTCAGGGCTTCCCAGGATTTAGGGAAAACAAGTTAACAGGTGATAGAAAGCAAGAGGCCACATGGGCCATCTTGTCTCCTATCAGGAATCAAATGATTCCAAAGGCAGGACCTGGGTATCCCAAAATGGAGAATACTCAGAGCACCTGTCAAATTCAGCATGGAGCTGTCAACAGCCCATACCCTGCTCTGTGGGCCACACACAGGTGCCCAAAAGCATACACTAGGGCTACAGGGTTGTACCTCCCACCTATGGGTGCATAAAAGTAACCCAAGGGTCTGTTCACCACAACCAAAAAGAGGAAGAGCTGCACTGCCAGGAGTCCCACATGGTCTCCTATGCATAAATACAACACAAAACACACATGAAAAAGGAGTGCAGGACAAGGACAGGGAGGCCCTATCCCTCCAATGCATTTCCAGCATCACAACATGGCATTTTATACAGTGGTTAAAAAAGAGAATATGCTTATTGAGAAGTTTATTACAGGGTAAGTGGCAGCATCCCTGTCAATATATTTGTAAATGTTTTGAAAAAAAAATACTTAAAAAAATATAAGCATACCTGTACTAGATCTTGTTAGATGCAGATGTAGTAGATTCTGCAAATAGACATTTGGAGAGTCTCACAGTAGTTTCTGATTCAAGTGGCTGTAAGTAACAGGAGAGATGTAGTCTGAGAGTTCAGGAGTACATCTGAATTGTTGAACGGAGATGACCGGGTTACATGTAGAGTTTTTGGATGTGATTGATGGATAGATGTGTGACTGTTTGAAAGCAGTAAATAAGGGAGTGTTAGAAACATAAAAGTAAAAAGTGTAGAAGGTCTGCCCTTTGCTACAGTGTCTGTGGACAAGGCGGTAGTCAACAAACCCAGAGTTGCCATCTGGGTCTTTTAAGGATGCCAGGCATGGAAAGGGGACTCCACAGACCACAGTCATTAACTTCAATGAACAGCAAGGATTTATTTATTATTTATTTGTTTATGGCTTTCCAAGAAAACCTTTACAAAATCAAATGAGAGAAGAACATTAGGAACTTTAAAAACATAAGCCTTGCAAATCGGTCGAGAAAAGCTCACCCACTATACGGCACTTGAAGTGTACTTTGTGAGTATCAAGCAATTTTCTAAAACCTTTACAATTGCCGTGGTGAGCATAATTTCCTGACCGGAGATTAGTCTATCCCAGAAGGAGTCTTGTGATAGGGTCTCCTCTCTAGCGACGAATCTTCCAAGCAGCTGCCGTCTTGTGGTCCAGGTCCCCTCGCACTCTAGCAACAGATGTCTCAATGATTGTAGGTTCGGTGGATTGCAAAACCTGCAGAGCTTTATAGTCTTATCACCCTGGTGTCTTTTAGCCAAAATTTCTCCAGTGTGAGCCAAGTTAAGTCTTAGTCTAAGAAAGTTGTTTCGAATACTCTGGTCGGGGAATTTTAGAAGGTAACGTGGTAATGTGCCTACTTTTCTCTCCACTTTCAGGAAGAGATTCGGTGGGTTTAAAAGCCTGACTCCTTCAATCGTGCGAATCCAGTCACATATTTCAAGTTGTTTTTTGATTTTCGCAGGATTGTCAATCAATAGTTCTATTGTTAAATTCAGCCTAAGTAGAATGTCCCCCACTTTTCTTTCCAGGTCGAGAAGTTGTTTCGATTTGGCCTTTTTATGATGACCAATTACATCGAAGAGAAGAGTAGAGGGTCTAGCGGTGATAATATCGCGATAAAGCGACAAGAGCTTCCAATCAACTCGACAGCCTAAGGAGATCAGACCCAGTTCATATCGCAGGCTGTTAAGGGGTGTACATACGGGCAGGTTTAGTACTGCTCTCCACAACCGACCCTCAATTTTGTTCCACTCGTGGTTCCAAAGCATAGGTTTCACTTCTAGACCGTACAGAAGGACTGGTACAGCCTTACCAATGTAAAATTTAAGAAGCGGCGATAGTGAGAATTTACAGAACTTCCCCATCAGATTCTTCATCTGGGCCACGATTTTAGAGGTCTTGCCAAGGATGATTGGTAGCATCTTACTCCTGGATGGAGATGCGAAAATTTCGTAACCCAAGTAAGTGAGCTCTTCGACTCTAGGAATTTCCGTTTCATCGAGGGTCCATTTCCTAGAGGGTAGGTTTTTCCTTGGATGTTTAAATACCAGGATTCTAGATTTTGAGGGATTGATTATTAGACCATTTAGCTTGGCATAGTCACTTAGTTTAAGAAGGAGCTGTTGCAGCCCCCGGGCCGAGCCATCCAGCAAGACAATATCATCTGCATAGGCCAGCCAGTGTATACTTCTCCCATTAATCCTAGGTGCTATCATAGAGGCCGATTCAAGGAAATTCCCCAGGTCTGCTAGGAAAAGGTTGAAAAATAAGGGAGCACCTAGACAACCCTGCCGAACTCCCTTGAAAACCTCTATAGCCTCTGAAAGATTGCCGGCGTCATCTAGCCTTACCCTGATGGTGGTGTTCCTATGTAGCTCTATGAGCATAGCCAGAAGGGGTGCTGGGATCCCCCAATTTTGAAGTTTCCGCCAAAGATGTGCCCTATCCACCAAGTCAAATGCTTTGGATAGATCCACCCATGCACCAAAAAGTGGAGAGCCATCTTTCTCGTTGGAACCTTCACTGAGTAGGTTCAGGATAAGACCATTTAAGCTAGTAGATAGGCCTTTCCTGAAACCTGTTTGATGCCGGGAAAGAATATCGTTGGTATCAACCCAGTGAGTAAGTTCTTTCAGGAGAAGTCGCATGAACAATTTACTATCGATGTCAAGGAGGGCGATTGGCCGATAGCTTGCAGGCTTAAGTCTGTCGCCCCCCTTAAAGAATGGAATAATCAGTGCATTCTTCCAGGACGGAGGAAAGGAGCCATTCTTTATAATTTCCCGAAAAAGGTGGTACAACAGCTTTGCCCATAATGTGGGGTGATTTTTTAAAACCTGATAAGTTAAACCATTAGGACCTGCTGCCTTAGATGTAGAGGCTGAAAGAATGAGATCTATAATGTCTTGTTGATTGAATGATAATGACCAGATCGTTGGGGGTCCAGTGAATTCTCTGGAGCCTGGATGTTCAAAGTTCTTGGTCAAGTAGTCAATCCAGGATTGCTCTGGAACTAAGTTGCAGAGAGAGCTATTACGGCCTGATTCCAGTTGGTTGAGTGCAGCCCAGAAGCTTCTACAGTTGGCGTTAAGTAAATGAAGCATCTTTTCCCCATCTTCTTGCTGTATTTGATGTTTGTGGTTGCGAGACCAGTTTCTGTAGGATTGTTTAGCTTTCCTAATTTTTTGCGAGGTTTCTCGTGGGTCTCCTCATCCTTTTTTCTTTAGAGTGCGAATAAGATGGCGAAGAGTCCTCTTTTGCTTGTGTATTTCCTCGTCAAAATGATGGAAGTGTGTTTGTTTTCCTACAGCTTTTATCTCCTGTGGTGGACAAATTGACCACACAAAATTCCCAAATCTTTCGGGATGGAATTCCTCAATCCATAACGGTGCCGGGACTGCTTCTAGAAGTTGATTAGTTTTCCCCCACCAAATTTATATTTGGCCACTCTCAATTTGCCCTTAAATCCGACTAAATCCTGCGGACGCGGTAGATAAAAGGCTCTCTGAGAAGCCGGGAATCGAAGTTCTAGGCTTGCGTGGTCACTGCCTCCTTCCCAATTGAGGGTTAGGATCGGGCAGTGAGATGCGAGACCTGGTGTCACAAAAATATAGTCTAGAGTGGATTTCGAAGAGCCCTGGCACCAGGTGTGGTGACCTGTTTCGTTGTCCCCATTTTGCTTGAGGATCCTTTCAAGGTCCCAGGAGGAAAAAAAGTCCCACCACAGTTTACCCTTTCGTAGTAAGGTCAGCTTGAGGTGTGTGGGCTGGCTATTTTTTGGGGTAATATGGTCTGCATTAAGGTCTCCTGCAACTATAATGTGAGCTCCCTGAAAATTGGTCTTCACTGCTATTAAAATGGTCTGTAAGAATTCTATAAACTCTTGCAACTTTATGGTGGCTGGATTCCAGTATATATTAATGAGTACTAAAGTGACTCTTGAGTTGTCTAAGTCCAGCTCTACTTTACAGGCCTGAATGCCTGCAACATTATTACAGAGAGGGATGATTTGTTTAATACTCGAGTTTTTGAGGACCATTAAGAGTCCGCCCGCCGGTCTCCCTTTAGATTTTTGTGAGGCCCCAAGATTTATGACTGTGAAGCCCTCTATCTCTATGGGGTTGACGAGCCATGTCTCCTGGAATAGTAGAATATCAAATTCTTTTAGCAATTTGTTTTTTAGTAGCTTTTTTTTTTTAGAAAGCTAGAGCCTCTTGTGTTCCAGGAGACAAGACCGAGGCCATTTTGCTTAAAGGCTAATTTGCTCCTCGCCAAGATTCAGAAGAACCTGCGATATGATCTCAGGTAATTTCATGATTAAGTTCTCGCTCAATTTGGGACCATAAATGGGGATCCTTGAATGTTCAGTCGGCGGACCGACTGGTCCTCTCAGTCTTAGAGTATCCTCTCTGTTTGTGTATGTGCTAGAGTAGTTTCTGAATCCATCTTCCTCCTCCCGCTCAAAGACCAGCAGGCCTGCTCTAGCCAGTTCGATTTTATTCCCAATTAGTGCCTGAAAGGCTCTTCTAGAGCTGAGGCCAACCTCCACGAAAAATTTGTCATTGGCAGCTGGAAATTTGACATATTCAATGTCATCTGATGAAAAAAGAAACAATTTATAGTGATCTGCAGAGGGACATGTACCCGAGTGGTCTTTCCAGTCTTAGCCAAATCCTTGGAATTGTGAAGTCAACTATTTCCTGCTCTATATCCCTCGCGGGAGAGGTGTGGTAAGAGCCATCTGACTCCTCTCCCATTGGACTAGTCTGTGGACAGAGCTCTAGATTTTTCGATTTTCCCAGGCCATTCCGGCAGTCTACTTCATGAGCCAAGGGCCCTATTGGAGCATTGTCGTTAGTCGGTTGAAGCTCAAGAAAAGAGACCATTGGGGTTGCAACAGCAGGATTCGTAGTAGTTTTTAAGAAGATAGGCGCCAGTCTGATATTGCTTGCGCTTGTTTGAAGGGCCACACAACTGTTAGCATTTTTTTGGATACCCTTTTTTAGAAAAATAGGTGCTATTTTGATATTCATATTAGGCATGATTGAGCTCGGGTTATTAAAGGCTCCGCTCGCAAGATTTATTGGCTCAGTTTGCATGCCCATATTTATGGTTTGAGGCATAATGTCGCTATGGGCTTTCCTTGATATTGCAGGAATCTCTTTATTTCCATTTGGGCCCTTTCCTCTTTTGATGGATCTTAAAGCACTTTGACTTTTACTATGAACGGGGCCGGCAACTGAAGATGCTTCAGCTTCTGGATCTGTGGTCTTTTCCTCATTCAATGTTAATTTTTTAAAGAAGGCATTTGTTCCCGATTTATTTTGAGCTCTTTTTTTTTGTTTTTTTGTTTTTTTTAGGGTTTTCTCCATTTGTGGGTAAAAGTGGGAGTCTGTTGCTAAAGGCCTCTTTTTCTGTTTATTTCTTCTTCTTCTTTTGGGATGACATGAGGTGACCGGATCAAAGTTTACTTCATTATGCGGGGAGTCTTGGACATTTACAACTGTGATTTTGTTTGGACTCTCCGAGATCTCTACTATGGATTCTATTTCAACATTCGCTAGTCTTCGAAATTCTTCTAGGACTGAGTTTGATAATGGAGTATCGTCAAAGCAGTCCACGAGATCCTCTTCTAACTGAGGTTGGATCTTGATTGTAGTGTCTCGAATTTCCATGAGGAGATTTCTTAGGAGTTCTTGTGTTATAAGATTATTCTTAGCTTCTTCTTTCAACAAGGAGTAAATTTGAGTAAGATCCGAACCTTGTTTCACTCCCTCAATTTATGAGTCTTTTATTATTGGAATCAAGATTGTATTCATGATATTATTGAGTGCTGTTGTCGTTGATTCGTTCTTTGATACTTCATTTGCGAGTTCTAGTAAGACGCCTGCTTGTGTTTGAACCTCTGATTTCAAAAGTTCAAATACAGAGACCAGAGAGTTCAGTACAAAACTCAGTGCTGTCAGCGTGTTTTCACTGGCTGTAGAGGGCACCCCCTGTAATTGGGGGGTGCGCTCTTCATGTTCGTCCTGTAAACCTGATGGAACTGGACCATTTTTAGACAATAATGGTTCTGATAGATAGGGACAGTCAATAGACAGGGGTGATGAAAGGGTGATGTCACTCTCCTGATTTGTACAGATAGTCTGGCCAGCTGTGACCATTAAATCAGCTGGATCATTGGTACTCTTATTTCTTTTTCCTGCGAAATGATCATTGATTCTACTTTGTATTTTTTTAGTCGTTAGAGTGTATTCCAGTCCTCTTTTCCACCCTTCCTGAATAAGGGGGGGGGGAAGGTGAACTTCAGAGGCCAATTGGCAGTCAGCATGAATAATGTCTTGACTAGCCTGAATGGGTAAATGAGATATTCCTGGAAGAGTAAGAGGTAGAACATCAGGTATAGTGCTGCCCTCCCCCCCAAGGTATGAGCCTTCTTGGTCTACCATCTCTTCCAGCGGTGGTGAGCTTCGGAGTCTCATTTAATGGCTTCCTTTCTAGTTCAGTGATGGTAGAGTTTGGTGAGGTCCCCACGCACCCCAGAGGTAATGAAGGATTGAAAGTTACCTTGACAATGACAAACCCGAAGAGTAGTAAGAGGAGATAATGTGCCTTGTGCGCCTCCCCGCCTAACAGCCGCTTAACAGTCAGACTCCGGACTTTACCCTGCAGGGCTTAACGGCGCGAGGGTACACTAGGAGTGCATTTATGCCCGGCGAATGTCACGTGAGCGGTCACGTGAACGGCCCGAAGCTCCGCCTCCTCCAGGAAGCGAGCGGCCGTGCAGCAAGCGCGAGTTCCAGGAAACTCCCAGCGCTGGCACGCAAGCAGTGGCCACAGGTAGGGATATTCTTCAATAAAATTGCGGCAGTATCTGTAGCACTAGTTCTCGACGCTCAGCTGCACTAGGAGTGCTTTTATGCCCGGCGAATGTCACGTGAGAGGTCACGTGAACGGCCCGAAGCTCCGCCTCCTCCAGGAAGCGAGCGGCCGTGCAGCAAGCGCGAGTTCCAGGAAACTCCCAGCGCTGGCACGCAAGCAGTGGCCACAGGTAGGAATATTCTTCAATAAAATTGCGGCAGTATCTGTAGCACTAGTTCTCGCCGCTCAGCTGCACTAGGAGTGCTTTTATGCCCGGCGAATGTCACGTGAGCGGTCACGTGAACGGCCCGAAGCTCCGCCTCCTCCAGGAAGCGAGCGGCCGTGCAGCAAGCGCGAGTTCCAGGAAACTCCCAGCGCTGGCACGCAAGCAGTGGCCACAGGTAGGGATATTCTTCAATAAAATTGCGGCAGTATCTGTAGCACTAGTTCTCGCCGCTCAGCTGCACTAGGAGTGCTTTTATGCCCGGCGAATGTCACGTGAGCGGTCACGTGAACGGCCCGAAGCTCCGCCTCCTCCAGGAAGCGAGCGGCCGTGCAGCAAGCGCGAGTTCCAGGAAACTCCCAGCGCTGGCACGCAAGCAGTGGCCACAGGTAGGGATATTCTTCAATAAAATTGCGGCAGTATCTGTAGCACTAGTTCTCGCCGCTCAGCTGCACTAGGAGTGCTTTTATGCCCGGCGAATGTCACGTGAGAGGTCACGTGAACGGCCCGAAGCTCCGCCTCCTCCAGGAAGCGAGCGGCCGTGCACCAAGCGCGAGTTCCAGGAAACTCCCAGCGCTGGCACGCAAGCAGTGGCCAGAGGTAGGGATATTCTTCAATAAAATTACGGCAGTATCTGTAGCACTAGTTCTCGCCGCTCAGCTGCACTAGGAGTGCTTTTATGCCCGGCGAATGTCACGTGAGCGGTCACGTGAACGGCCCGAAGCTCCGCCTCCTCCAGGAAGCGAGCGGCCTTGCAGCAAGCGCGAGTTCCAGGAAACTCCCAGCGCTGGCACGCAAGCAGTGGCCACAGGTAGGGATATTCTTCAATAAAATTGCGGCAGTATCTGTAGCACTAGTTCTCGCCGCTCAGCTGCACTAGGAGTGCTTTTATGCCCGGCGAATGTCACGTGAGCGGTCACGTGAACGGCCCGAAGCTCCGCCTCCTCCAGGAAGTGAGCGGCCGTGCAGCAAGCGCGAGTTCCAGGAAACTCCCAGCGCTGGCACGCAAGCAGTGGCCACAGGTAGGGATATTCTTCAATAAAATTGCGGCAGTATCTGTAGCACTAGTTCTCGCAGCAAGGATTTAGCCAATCAGGGTTCATGGGTGTGGTATGCAGGAAGTCTGGGTAGCAAGAGTTGTCTTTGTTGTGTGCAGTGAAGATGGCTATTGCTATGGCTTTGAGGAAGCAGAGTATCTGGAATTGTGTGTGCTTTTTAGATCCATTGGTTAAAGGTGTCTTGTGAGCACTGTGGATTACCTGTGGATCTTGGATTTTAAGAATTTGAAATTTCCTGGTAAGGAGTTTCAGGAATGAAGGTGGCGGAATTGCTCCTGTTTTTCATGAGCATGGTTACTTTTAAGCATCCAGATACCATTGAAGTTCACTGTGGAGGCAACAGTTTGGGCTATATCACTGGAATTTCCACACAGTATGCCATGAAGGATACATTTGTAAAGTTAATGGAACTGTTTCCACATTTGAAGATAGTTTTTTCTTGGATAGCTCAAAGATCAATGTGGAAACATTGTAATTTATTTTGTCCACAAATCAAGGATGCAAGGCGCAATGTAAAAATCTGTATGTGCTTTTTTGCAGGATGTTGGAATCTCATCTTTTCACAATGAAAATATTAAGTTTGAAATTGGGAACATTTTCTGAAGAGATGTAGTGCATTTGACTGATGTTGGAAATCCGATTTTTCTTTTGAATGTCCAAAACACATTGAAACAGTTTTTCTTAGTAGTTGTATTAAATAAAAAGCAAAAAACAGAAACAAAAATTAGAAGCAGTCTTGTAAAAGTTAGAAAAAAATATTTAACTTCAGTAGAACATTTGTTCGTTCAATATGTAAAACCCCATTTTTTTAAAATGTTTTTCTTAAGAGCCATCATTTTTTACCAAACACATTAATTGATTTTAATTCCTCCACCCTGCAGCTCAAATTTTGCAGGTGTCCGTGGACTATGCAGGCTGCAAAAAGATGCTTTGATTGTTTTTTTAAGTTTAATTTTTAACCTTTTTTGTTGGTATTTCAGACTTTTATTTTTGGGGATTTTTTTCTAGTAGAAGCAAGGAGGTAAGCTGGGGAGGGAAGAGGCACCAACCACAGATACAGATACAGAGAGCCCGGTGGGCAGTGGACGATGTTGGGCGTGCCTTAAATCTAAGGTAGGAGGCATTGTTTCTCATGCTCCTTCAGCCTCAAAAGCACTGCCAAACTGCTCCCCACTGCAGAGCTGTGTTTCACAGTAGATACAGACATCTGTGACACTCCAAAGGTAAGGATCAACAGACTCCAGTATGACCTGCAAGGCAGCCAGTGGGATCATCTGCACCACAGGAGTGGCCTGTGTGGTGGGAGGAGCAGTCCGGGAAGATGGGGTTTACCTTTAGGAAGATAGCCTACTTCTCCCTGAAAAAGGACAAGCCATTCACAGAGCACCTGGGTGGCCCCGAAGAAGTACTGCATGTGTTGTCCGTGACTGAGTATTACCCCACACTCAATGCATTCAACACGAGCAGATCAAGCCTTTGGGACCCCCACAAGGTCTTAAAGAACTGCCACACCCAAGACTCACTCTGGGTGCTGGAGGTAGGAACTTCCTCTACTCCATCTTCCTGTTCCTCTTCATCCTCCTCTGCATCATCATGCCTTTCCAGGCCCTCCAGGTAGTGGTGGAGATGGTGGCCACTGGAAAGGAGTGATGGCCATGACAGATGCCATTGGCGCAGATACATTTGCAAATCTCCAAAGCAGATGTCTCTCCTCGTGCTCTCTTCTGGATAGCCAGATTTTGAATGATTAAAGTTATGGGTGGGTCTCTTCAGAGGAACCGTTCATGGACCGTGCGACTCTCCGCAGACTAAAGAGTAATAAATAGGGCTTGGAAAGTTGCAAACTGTTTCCAGAGCAACTATAAAGGCTCCGGAAGGGTAAACTTTCAACTTGAAACATCCCATACTGGCTGAAAATGCAGTTCCAAAATGTCCATGGTGCACGGACACCGTCTGCAGAGACACTTTTAAGCCGGACGGGTATGGTCACATGATGACGTCTGCAGGTGTTCGTGATGCCTGTGGGTTTCTGTGGACCTCAGCAAGCGGGAGGTGCCGGGAGCATACACAGGGATATCCACAATAGGGCACACTGTCCATGGACTAATTAAAAGTGCGTCATGCAATACCGAGAAAAGGACCCCCCGAACAGTTTTATGGTCCATGGGCTATCAATTTAGTTTTCAAATTTCTTTTTTATCACAGAATAATATACAAGATATTTAGAATATAAAAAAATAAATGTATTTATGAAAGGGATAGGGTATCGTAATGGGAAACATAAATGGGAGGATTTGGAATTACTATAAAATCATCATCGGGGAGGGAGGAAGAAAAATGTAATAAAACTGTCTTTGATTTATATTTTGTGAATTTGATTGGAGTGATTGCTGGGGATAAAAGGGACAGGTGCAAGTAGGACAGTGCTAATCAACATTTCTAATAGCATGATTTTTACCATAATTTAGAAGTTCTTTAAAGTTGTTGCTAAGTTAATCCAATTTTGAAGACAAGATCATGATTTCATTGTGTACAGTTGAGGATTCGGATTGTCTTTCTGATTGTAGGGATCATCCATTATTAATCTATGGTGTAGTTTTTTCATGTTAAGTATGTACTATAGGAAAATAATACATTATTAGTTCAATGAGCTCTGTATAAACACTGGCTACATTTTGTGTGACTCCTGGCTAAACGACTACCACATTCCCCCAACCCCCTCAATGTCCTCTCACTTCAGAGTAGGACCTATCCTCAAATGGTTCACCCCACTCTGAAGACTAAAGAAAAAACACTACTGCTCCCTTGAGTACCCCACAAAATATATCAGTACTCTCCCACCACCACAGAAACTACAAATCAGAGATCTAAAATGCCAAAAAAGGATATTTTAATAGAAGGATCCTGAACTGTCACAGCGGCAGCAAAGAGCTCCAAAGGATCATCACTGAATTCTTGAACCCACCCTGCACTGAAGCCTTGACTGCCTCATCACAAAAGTTCTGTTATTCCCTGTCTGAACACTTCTACATAATAGCCATAGACAGGACGGCCACCATCAATGCCAAACTTTCCCTCTTGTCTACCCACTCTATCAGACCCTCCCTCCTTCCATCTCGAGAGCCCTTCCTTCTGCTCCTTTGATCCTCTCTCGAGCGAGTAGTTAGCAAAACTACAATCCACCAGCAGACCCTCTGCCTCACCCCTGTACCCTTGTCCCGCTTCTCTCCTCAAATAAATATTTACCTCAACCTGCACAGGAGAACTGGTGAGGTTCATTCTCAATGACTCCCTCACCTCTGGAAAATTATCGGAATCCTTCTAAACTGCACATGTGAAACCTTTGCTTTAAAAAGCATCCCTTGGCCCTCTATTACCAATCAACTACAGGCCAATCTCCAAAACCAGATTCCTGGCAAAACTCATCGATCCCTCTGCCTACTCACAGCTCAATGGCTTTGTGAAATCTAACAATCTACTAAATCGTGCACAATCAGGGTTCCATCCACACCACGGAACAGAAACCACACTGATCTCTATCTGGGATGACCTCAAAGCGACAGCAGACTCAGAGGGATGCATATCTCTTATTCTTCGTGACTTCTCAGCAGCGTTTGATGCATCAGCCAGATGATCCTCCTTGACAGACTGCGCTCCCTTGGAATATGTGATTCAGCTCTCTACCAGATCACCTAATTTCTCTCTAACAGGCAGCAAATCACCCCTCTTCCCCTTTCCTCTCTGCTGCATGCCCCGTAAACACTGAAGTTCCTCAAGGCGCCTGCCTCTCTGTGCTTCTCTTTACCTGACCCCTCTCCGCAGGATCATCTGGTCACAGAACCTCACTTGGTACAACTTTGCGGATGACACACAAATCATCCTGCACATCCCTAAATTTACCACCACCCCAGCCATGACCTAGCAGCTTGGCTTTCTGACATTGACCGATGGAGGACGGAGACGACTAATCATCTCCTTCTGAACCCAGGTAAAACCGAGATCATGGTATTCAAAAAAACTGCTCTTTCCCCCCACCTGTCTCCTTGGCCACCCTCACTCAGCCTTCCACCTGCGACCACCACTGTAAAAACCTTGGCTGCACAATGGACTCAGACCTAACTATGTCTCACCAAATCAACAATACTTCCAAAGCCGGTCACTTCCACCTTAGGCTCCTGAAGTGTATCTTCCCCTAACATACCTACCCCAAAAGACTGGCTGCAATTATGTGCATTGTCATATCCAGACTGACTATGTAAACTCTCTCTATCTGGGTGCATCGGCCTACCAATAAAATCAACTCTGAAGAGTACAAAACTCAGCTGCCAGACTGCTTATCACACTGGGAAGAAGAGACCACATCTCACTGGTTTTATGCACCCTACACTGGCTCCCAATTGGACGCAGGGTGTTAAGGAGAATTCTCATAAATGGCTAATTTCCCTTACCTACTGAGCCCCTCAGCAGCTTTGCTGCATTTATAGGGTTTATTTTTTTACCTGGTATGAGTGTGAGCCTTTCTCCCACTCTTACATGTGTTTTGCTGTGTGTGGTTTTACCAATTGTGTGATCTTGGGCTCTGGAGCCTCACCTACTCTGTGAGTATCATTTTATTTGTGTGTTACACAGAACCTTCAGTGCAGTGACACATGGTTGTCTTTTAGACTTCCCACTGACTCAATTTTTCTGGGACTGACTATTGTCTCCCAGAAACATTTAAAGTTGCCATTAACTTTATGTCTTCTTTTTAAATCACGGACCCAGTACACCCCATCTTATGTCTTCTTTTTAAATCACAAACCCAGTACACCCCATTTTACATGGAGTTTTGGAAAGGGTTAATTCTTATCCCTTTTTGTCTGTTTCTCTAGGAGAAGTGTTTCGCTCCCTTTTCATCAAGAATTGGCCGGTGGCAGTGGTAACTACCCTGTTTTTCATACCACGGTTATCCTAAATAAGCATGGTATTGTTTTAGGCTATTCTATTAGCCTCAAACATAAACCCGCTTGACCAAATATATTTTATTTCAGCTCCGGCTGGGTTTATTCGCCATTTCTTTTTGTAAAAGTCTTTCTCGTGTTTTACTCTCGCACCATACCAGGTTTGGTTCCTTTGTTTGCTGTCTTTCGCAGGCTTCTGCACAGAAGCCCTCCTTAAGGTGCCTGAAAGTCTGGGTAGGCAGGATGTGAGACAGGGGTCTTAGGATCCCTGCCATGGGATCCCTTGGTAACCCAAGTTGCACTCCTGTTTGATTGGCTGAGTGACTGTCCTTGCCAGGTCCACCACCCTGCTGTGTGATTGACAGCCAGGCTGTGTGAATGGGGGAAACTGCATAAAAAGCAGGTCTCTGGGACTGGAAAGGCAGAGTCGCCACTGGAACGAAAGAACCGACGAGGAGCTGACAGAAGAGGACCCCTACAACGACTGAACTGCCTGGTGAAGCCCTGCTGCAGGTCTGAATCTTCAGAATCTGACGACAAGAGAGGATCCTCGAGGAATCTTCTTCCCTTGAGCTGGTGGGACCAACCAGTTCGGCCAAACTTCAAGCCAGGACCCCTCCTCTGAATTCGCTGTACAGAGCTACAGTGGGCCGGATAGCCAGGAAGGTCGGACCCTGCTTGGGTTTTAAGGAGCGCACCTTTTATTTGTTGCTTTGCTCTGCTGCTGGTTTCTTCCCTGGGCAGTGCAGGACCCCCCAGTCTTCCTTCAGGAACCGTGAGCCTGCAGGAACTACCAGGAACTTCCGCCTCAGCTACAGCTTCTTCTCCATTTTAAGGTACTGTTCAAATCTGGCTGTTCATTTCATTCAGCCGCGGTGAAAGTGTGTGAAATCTTTCTCCAATCCAAGGGCTTGTCCTTCACTTCTCTTTGAACTAACTTTTCTGCTGACCAACTTTGTCTGGAACTTGTAGCACAAACTTTACCGCAAACTACCCTGAACCGTGTGATCTTGAGCAAAAGACTTTTGACCTATTGACTTTGGCCCTAAGACTTTTTTCCTGATTCTATCACTGTAGTTCCTCTTGCTCAATTGCCTTGAGTACTTACCTGTTGGTGTGGTTTAATTTCTTTCTAATTTTGTCTTTCCCTCCCTTTTAAATTTCTGGAGTGCCATTTTGCTCCCACTTCATTTTGTGAGCTTAACTTGTCTGGAACCTATTGGGAGTGGTGTGGTGTATTAAGAGTGTGATTTTTAAACTGTGTCACTTTAGTGAAATGTTATACAACTGATGTGTAAATAAATGTATATTCTTTTACTCAGAAATCTTGAGTTAGTGTTTGTTTGAATCATAGTAATTGCTGTCCTTTGTGTAACTATTTGATATTGCTTGCTTGCTCTTAAGATAAGTCTGGCTGCTCAGCCATCGCTACCACTTAACTGCGTATTACAGGCTTGTACCAAAGGTGAATTTGTACTGTCACTTGTAGTCTTAGTTGTGTGTGGTGTTCCCAAAGGGTACTGCATATAATTCTGCCTAACACAGGGCCACCTACAAATTCCTGTGTATTACCCACCAAGCGGTGCTCAAAGCAGGCCCCATATTCCTACAAGATAAGATTATGCCTTACCACCGACTCGTACCCTTAGGTCAAGCCCTGCCCTCCTCCAAGTGGCCCGACCTCCAATTCGGCCAGGATCGGAGGGTCAGCCTGCTAAAGCCTGGTGCCAACTTTATAGAACTTGCTGTCTCCCCACATTGGACACAGTGAAGACTACATGGCTTTCCGGATAGCACTCAAAACCTGGCTCTTCGCCTAAAACACACAAGCTAATGTAGGAAACCACCCAACCTAGTACCACGACCGAAACCTAGCATGGCAACCCGCTGATTATAAACCCCACCATAGACCGCCAGGCCTGATGCTATCCAAATACACCACCTAGAGCCTTTGCCCAGTCTTGGAACCCAATTTGTAGCAGGATTGCAACAGAAGTTTTGTACCTGAGAGAATGTATTCTGTACCTTATCCGCAGGAATTCCATATGCTCTGAGGCCTAAAGCAAACTATCACAATTTATCAGGGGCGATTGTGCTAGACAAGTTACCCAAGAACCAATAACATTCATGAGCCTGATCAAGGCTACGCAGATCTGCACTATGCAATCAGCCAAAGAATGCTCCTGCCTGCTAGTCTATGTACCTGGTAATGTAGTAAGAGAGGAATTAGATACCAAGGGCTGACTAGCAGTTACTCTGGTAATCACACCTACCATCATATGAATAAAGCAGAACCACCCACTGGCAATCTATCTAGCAGAACTAGCAACGCAGGTACTAAGAGCACTTATGAACTTAATCACTGCCCTGCAAATATACAATATAAAGAAGGAAATGGCCTTGCTTTCTAATCCTACATACCCAGAAATCCTTTGGAGAATTATAAAGCAAGAAACGTGCCAGCACTTATTCTTAGCTAGTCCAAACTTTCAGAGTATGTCCTAGTATAACTACCCACCAGGGATTCCATCTACCAATTTTCTGAATGTGGACGCTGCCAGCACCAATAACAAGTTGAGTTTCTGGGACAGATTTGCCTGTCACCACCCATCAGTCTTCGCCAAAACAATCTGAGCCATCAAGAAGCAAATAGCTACCATGCCCTCGACAGGCACTGGAAGCTGAACAGGAACAAGGTTCCCCTGGAAAACGCACAGACACTCAAACACACCACTATGCCTACTATTGCCCCTGCACCAACAAACAATAGAATGCAACTACAACACTAGATTAATTCAGCCTAGCTGCACACATACTGACACACTTCCACGTTCAACTCAACAGTGATTAGACCACAGCTAGACCCCTTGAAATTTTGGCAAAGCTGCACACATAATGTCACTCTCAAGCAATCCAGCGCAACCAGAATGCAGATAGCATAGTCCAATGGTGTTGCTGCACACGTTCTTCTGACCTTACACAACCACTGCATCACACGTAACTCTAGTATGCAGCTACTCACCACTGATTGCCCTCTGGCTGCACACATACCGAGTGCACCCAAGCAACTTTCACCACACTACTCTCTCTACTGACCTGGACTGCGGCAACCAAGGACATTCAACCCAAAACACTTTGGATTTGTAACAATAGTAAAAGACACTATACAAATCCAAAAAATAACATACCATAACATATTGAAAGATGCATTATTCACCATTAGAGATTTTATCATATCTCATTTTTTCTTTGGGAAAGTTTTCTTCTAGCCACTCAAGTGTGTTTGCCATTTCTGTCAAAATAAAACACAGTGATATTTGCTTATGAGAAATGTTAATATAATGAATGGGAATAAGAGAGAAATACATACAAAGTACTTACTATTTGGTAGGACGTAGTTTTGCAACAAGCTCCTGGTGTATCTGAGTCTGAATGAAGAGTTGCACTTAATTGATGATATGAGGTGTACAGTTATGGATGGTGCTTGGTACATTGCATAATATCGTGTGCTAAATGAAAAAAATATGTTTTACATTTTGAAATGTTGAATTGTACAAAAAGGAATATTTGGGTGTGGTAAATATAAGTAATGTTCTTTTATGGATATGTTTTTGTTTGTTGAAGGGTAGAACATTTTCTGTTCCACCCTGTGCTTATGGGTATTGTTGATGCTACCTGCTGTCCACAGACTTTGGTACTGTCTGCGGACTTGATTGCTGCTACATTGGTAGTGAGTATGATATAAGGAACCTGTAGCAAATTAAGGGGTAGGGAGTCTGGTAAAGACCCATGACATTTTGTGAAAAAACGTTGTTAAAGGGACATTATAGTTAAGTTACACTAATAAAAAACCTATGAAATTCAGTGAAAAAACTTTATTAAAGGAACGTTATGCTCCTTGGTGTTGCTCTTAGCAGTGCACGGTGGTGGCATTAGTTATGATTGCTTAGCTTACCATAACTGAGGAATTTTGTTTTTTTTCGATTTTACTTGTAACCATAATGTTCCTTTAGCAAAGAATTTTCACTGAATTTCATAGGTTTTTATTAGTGCAACTTAACCATAGCATCTCTTAACAATGTTTGTCCATTGATATTTATGAGTTGTGATGTTGAACAATATTTGTGAAAGTTGGATCAGGAGCAAGAGGAAACATTTTGATTACTTCTAGTAGGTCATTTTTGTAGAATTGTAGAAGTTAATATAGAGAACGATATTAAAACATGATCAGGCCAATCAAGGTGAAATGGCGTTCCACATTGCACATGTGTATGGTCTGCAATGATCAAATCTAATAAATCTCCTTTAAAATTAGTTGATGACAGAAAATGTTGTGTTAATCTTAAATTCAATATATTTTGTGGTAAGGAATCAAAAGGAGTCCCTGTAGAACACAAGTAGGATACTAAAATCTCCTAAAAAGATATTCAAAGTGTGAGAAGTTGCAGCATCACTTATAACACTAGTAAGTTCATCTAAAAAGGTAGCCCATGATTTAGGACTGTGATATATTAAGTGAAAAACTCAGTGGTCAGAGTGTACGAAAAGAAGTAGTGGAACTATGTTCCCTGCTGGCTTGTCCCCGTGCCCCACAAACCCAATCACCACACTCCCTCCCATGGGCCATACACACCCCTAAACAAATGCACCTGCTATTTAAGGGAACCTTCAGTGCACTGACGTGCAAGTTTCAACTTTGTCCTACTTTTTTATTTTAAAACAAAACAATTCTGGAACGTATTTTTTAAAAAAAGGAAAAGTAAAGGAACAGTAAAACTTCATTAAAAAAAATAGAGGAGAACCACTCCCAACCGCTCCCAACCGCTTCCACCCACTACGACCACTGGAAAAACGGCAGTATTTTTGTTTGACAAACATCATGCAATTGCCAAATACTGGAATGAGAAAGGTTTCTGAACAATGATGGTTTTACATTTCAGGGAGTTCCTAAACTAACCACAATAACTCCTCCTTTCCTTTCGGATCCATCCAAATGTAACATTGAATATTCATGAGGAAAATTCTCATCAAAGCGCAGGGAGGAGTCACTATGAAACCAACTCTCAGCAAAAAATAATACATCCAAATTATATTGCTGGATCACTTTTTGAATTTCATTTGATTCTGCAATAGCGGATCTACCTTTCAAGAGGGTGGCTGAATTTGAACCATTTTTAAGATGTCCTTTACTTGAGTCATAAGCAAAGGAACTTTAATAATATTTGACGGCTTAACTCAGAGTTGTCCAATGCATCTAGAGCATTTAAAAGAGAAGACAACTCAATTGTAGGAATGGGGTAGAAGTGCCCATTGCACATTTTAGGGGAAACACACATGTACATCTTCCAGTGTCAGATTCGTTATTATTATTAATCATATTTCCATGACATTTCTTTTTTGCATTTTCTGGTCCAAACAATAAGCTTTCCACACTAGTACTTGCCTCCTTTAACCAGACCAGACAACACTTTCTCCACTCCGCCAGTGTGCCAGATTGGACATCTTTTAAGAATAGGCACACGAATGGAAGGATAGAATGAACTTGGACTAGCATTATTTTCCTTAGAAGGCTTAAACATTGCTACATTATACATGCAGAAACAGAAAGAGGACCTAATTCATACTACAGGATCTGGGTTGGCATTGCCTTAGGTACCCCCAGTGCCGTTTTTCATAATAAACCTTCCCATGTATTCCAATCCATTTTGACAAAAAAATAGAATGGTGTTCGCCTCACATAGTAAAGCAGGGACCAATTCTTTGTCTGTAAAACGTCACCAATGTTTCATAAGAGAACCTTCCATATTTGTTTTGCATAATGTACCCCTGGGAGACTGTTGTTAATATCCTTGATCTTAAGTCATCACAAAGTATCTATACTCTGAAACTTGTTGTAAAGGTACATTGTATATTCCCATTGTAGGCATTACCTGCTTCTTTCCTTGATCCGGTTTAAGCATCAGCACATTAGATTTGTTTGTGTTTATCCGAAACCCGTTGTCAAGGCAGAACTCCTCTAGCTTGGCCAGTAAGCCTTTGGAGTCCCAAAAGGGTTTGGTCCAAGTCATACGCATAAAGAATTCATTAAATCGGGGCCAACCCAAGTCTAAGCGGGAATGCACATGCTTCTAATAAGTACTACCCAATGTCAGCAATGTAAAGATTAAACAGGGCTGGGGTCAAAATACAGCCCTGTTGTAAGCCCATGGAAGTCACAATGGATGTTGAAAGTTGGCCACAGGAGTTTTATCGGACCTGAGTGGATGTATCCGTATGAAGATTCTTTATAATCTCCAGCAGAAACAATAGGACAGTCCTGTATCTGGTTGTCATTCCCTGTTAAGAGACCATTAAAGATAACCAGAGAAGAACTAGACTACTAAGTTTCCTTCCCATATCCACTATTAGATTTTCACTATATAAAGCTTTTACCAGAGAAGGTGTCAGAAAGAGACAGCTTGTGCTAGGCAAATGATGGTCATTTTGTGTCTGGGGAATCACAACTAGCTTGTCAATTCACCAGTATAGGTCCTGGGAAACAGGCACATTGTCCAATGTGGACGATAGGGACCCCATCAGAAAACATCTGGTCTTCATAAACTCCAGCCACACCTATGTTCTAGTCTGGCTTTTGCCACTTGACTCAGTAAAACACAATATATTCAGGCCACCGATAATTATCACACCTGAAATTAGCTAGACGATTGCAAACATATTGAACATAGTCGTGCCGTTTGTTATAAATGATTCTGTATTTATGGCTTGAGGATTCCAATACAAATTCAGTAATCCCACTGCCCCCATCCCTTGACCCTCGTAGTGGACGAAGATAATTTGGTTAATTGGGTAAACATATTTGGAGATGACCAAGGGGACAGGGATAGGCCCATACCATTTCTACAGGCTGTGATAAGGCCCGCGGTTGGTTTGCCCGCTTTTCACCTACTAGCATTTACCTGGAGCATTGAGTACCCATCCACCATTGGAACAGATAGTAACCATGTTTCCTGGAGACAGAAAACATTTAAAAGTCCTAGGAGAATATTCTGCTCTTTGAGAAGATGTCTACAACCTCTCATATTCCAGATGCCCATTTGAATCTTCATAGGCCCATCTCTCCCTGGAAGCTAATTATTACCAGTGTTAACCAGCAATGCCTCCGAAGGCCAAGTCCAATCCTCCTCCTCCTTCTTTTTATTTTCCTCAATTGGGTGGGTAAACTCTATTTACCTATTCCCCAGGGCCTCCCTCTGGCAGGTCACCATTAGCTGCTCAAACTGGTCTGAGTGCTCAAAGCTAACCAAATCAGCAGTGGGAGAACATCTCACATGTTCTTTCTCCCATTCAGAAACCTCAAAGACAAATAAGCCCAGGGGGCAAAACTGGAGCCCCATTTCCATAATTTCCTGTCTTATTAATCTGTGGAAAAATACTCTATCTAACTCTGTGTCATTACAAACTCGATCTGAGTAATGCCTTTCGAGTCGATAAAACACAATTTTGGAATCTGTTGAAACTATATCATACATTTACCCTATTTAATATCATGAATCCATGATTATCATCTATGTATTCAAGTAAAAGGCAGCTGCTCTGCATTTGCACTGACGTTTGACTTGTCAAAGGCGCAACCACAGGACCACCATCTTTAATATCGCCTAATAGAAATGCAGTTTGTACTTTGGATGGATGCTCTTAGTCTCCTCGCCTCTAGTGTAAGACAGGCAATAGATGGAACTCCCAGGTCTGTCCCCAGCTCTTTAGGGAGGAGAAACAATGTCTCCTGCATCGCCCCCAAAGGGCCCAGATCAGGTAACAACTGGGGACTTCTGTAGGAGGGAGAAGAGGGTGAAGGCTTATTAGACACATCTTCACAGCCAAAATCCCCCAAGTGTGTGATCAGATTTAACAAGATCATCTCCAACAAGGTATATGAACTTTCACCAGCAGGTGGTCAGGTCATCTTCACCCAAGAGTTCCACCAGACTAAAGATCAGCGACTTTTAAGAGGCTTGTTTGTTTTTCCATCTTTTTATCCACTCTTCCCAAAGGGAGGCTGTTGACATTTCTACTGGAAGAGCAGTCATTGCTCATTGATATTTTCTAGAGCCCGTTGCAGGAAATCTCGCCAGCCCTTTCTGGTTTTTAGATTTTTTGTTGCTGTTGGTCTTTTGCCATCTTACGCCTCCCTTGGGTGGTCTCAAAAATCGCAAAGAGAGGCTGAGGGTGTTCTCTACGGAGGACAGCTTGGTCTGCCACTTGTAGTGACTCTACACTCTTCTGCACACCAACCTCCCTTGAAATCTTGCACACTTTCTTTGGGATTAGAACTTCTTCGCCATTTAAAATCATATGGGGCCCTGTGTGCAGCACCTCAGTAGCATGAGATGGCACTGTACGAGTAGGTGAAACGCCACCAAAGAACCCTCGCGACCAATTGCAAATCTTTATTTCTAGCTCCATCAGCTTTGACATAATGCACTCAGACTACATCACAACCTTTTCTTTATGCATGTCATAAAGTTTTGTTAATGTTAGAAGACACATGTTTTTTATTTATTTATTAATGTGTTTTAGTTCATCAATAAACCTTTCACATATTATATACTTTATAATCATAATAACATATGTTAAGAAGAGACATGTTCTTTGCTTACAATGGCAGTCGATAGATTGTGGAGGCAAAATTCTAAGACCAAAGGAACGTCTTGGTGTCGGATGGATAAAAGAGGCAGAGATTGAAAAAGATGATGGAGAATCAGGATAAAATATCAGAGATGCCGACAGGTTCCTAGCTTGGACAAAAGAAGCCCTCTCATTTGATGGCTCCCTCCAAGTATTCAACTCCCCATTTGTTCCTAAAGCGTAAATTGGATGTTGAGCATCCAAAATGTTTGTTACAGCCAATTCTGGTATTCATATCATGGGGTAATTCCCATCTCCAAAGCTGTTCATGGCACCTAGGGTAGCTTGCACCCTCAATACGTTGTTACTCATTTCCGATGAGGGGAGAGCTGGATCATTGACAAAATTCACCTGAGCCTTGACTGCTGAAGCTTCTGTTTCTACGTGATGAATGTTCTCATCAGTATTTTGCTCAATTAAAGCCTGGAGGGGCCCTGGGCAAGTCAAGAGGGGTCTAGGACACCCAGCATAATATATTATCCCACTTTTTCCTACTCCACTTGAAAGGGCACCTCCCCTATGGTAGTGTCCCAAAGGTCTTCAAATGATATCAGGCAGGCCACCGGGCATGATGGAAGCAGGGGCAAATGACCAGTAGTATTGTTTAACTGCAGAGTTTCAACCACCGAGTCATGTTGGACCACTGGCTTCTCCCAAAGGTAATGCTGAAAATCTTTAGTATTTAAAAGGGCAGGCGTTTCTAACAGCCGATCGGGCGAATTTATTGAAGATCTTAACTTGATTACTTTCGGAGAGGGTCTAGGATGTTTGTTGTGAAATCTAACAATCTACTAAATCGTGCACAATCAGGGTTCCATCCACACCACGGAACAGAAACCACACTGATCTCTATCTGGGATGACCTCAAAGCGACAGCAGACTCAGAGGGATGCATATCTCTTATTCTTCGTGACTTCTCAGCAGCGTTTGATGCATCAGCCAGATGATCCTCCTTGACAGACTGCGCTCCCTTGGAATATGTGATTCAGCTCTCTACCAGATCACCTAATTTCTCTCTAACAGGCAGCAAATCACCCCTCTTCCCCTTTCCTCTCTGCTGCATGCCCCGTAAACACTGAAGTTCCTCAAGGCGCCTGCCTCTCTGTGCTTCTCTTTACCTGACCCCTCTCCGCAGGATCATCTGGTCACAGAACCTCACTTGGTACAACTTTGCGGATGACACACAAATCATCCTGCACATCCCTAAATTTACCACCACCCCAGCCATGACCTAGCAGCTTGGCTTTCTGACATTGACCGATGGAGGACGGAGACGACTAATCATCTCCTTCTGAACCCAGGTAAAACCGAGATCATGGTATTCAAAAAAACTGCTCTTTCCCCCCACCTGTCTCCTTGGCCACCCTCACTCAGCCTTCCACCTGCGACCACCACTGTAAAAACCTTGGCTGCACAATGGACTCAGACCTAACTATGTCTCACCAAATCAACAATACTTCCAAAGCCGGTCACTTCCACCTTAGGCTCCTGAAGTGTATCTTCCCCTAACATACCTACCCCAAAAGACTGGCTGCAATTATGTGCATTGTCATATCCAGACTGACTATGTAAACTCTCTCTATCTGGGTGCATCGGCCTACCAATAAAATCAACTCTGAAGAGTACAAAACTCAGCTGCCAGACTGCTTATCACACTGGGAAGAAGAGACCACATCTCACTGGTTTTATGCACCCTACACTGGCTCCCAATTGGACGCAGGGTGTTAGGGAGAATTCTCATAAATGGCTAATTTCCCTTACCTACTGAGCCCCTCAGCAGCTTTGCTGCATTTATAGGGTTTATTTTTTTACCTGGTATGAGTGTGAGCCTTTCTCCCACTCTTACATGTGTTTTGCTGTGTGTGGTTTTACCAATTGTGTGATCTTGGGCTCTGGAGCCTCACCTACTCTGTGAGTATCATTTTATTTGTGTGTTACACAGAACCTTCAGTGCAGTGACACATGGTTGTCTTTTAGACTTCCCACTGACTCAATTTTTCTGGGACTGACTATTGTCTCCCAGAAACATTTAAAGTTGCCATTAACTTTATGTCTTCTTTTTAAATCACGGACCCAGTACACCCCATCTTATGTCTTCTTTTTAAATCACAAACCCAGTACACCCCATTTTACATGGAGTTTTGGAAAGGGTTAATTCTTATCCCTTTTTGTCTGTTTCTCTAGGAGAAGTGTTTCGCTCCCTTTTCATCAAGAATTGGCCGGTGGCAGTGGTAACTACCCTGTTTTTCATACCACGGTTATCCTAAATAAGCATGGTATTGTTTTAGGCTATTCTATTAGCCTCAAACATAAACCCGCTTGACCAAATATATTTTATTTCAGCTCCGGCTGGGTTTATTCGCCATTTCTTTTTGTAAAAGTCTTTCTCGTGTTTTACTCTCGCACCATACCAGGTTTGGTTCCTTTGTTTGCTGTCTTTCGCAGGCTTCTGCACAGAAGCCCTCCTTAAGGTGCCTGAAAGTCTGGGTAGGCAGGATGTGAGACAGGGGTCTTAGGATCCCTGCCATGGGATCCCTTGGTAACCCAAGTTGCACTCCTGTTTGATTGGCTGAGTGACTGTCCTTGCCAGGTCCACCACCCTGCTGTGTGATTGACAGCCAGGCTGTGTGAATGGGGGAAACTGCATAAAAAGCAGGTCTCTGGGACTGGAAAGGCAGAGTCGCCACTGGAACGAAAGAACCGACGAGGAGCTGACAGAAGAGGACCCCTACAACGACTGAACTGCCTGGTGAAGCCCTGCTGCAGGTCTGAATCTTCAGAATCTGACGACAAGAGAGGATCCTCCAGGAATCTTCTTCCCTTGAGCTGGTGGGACCAACCAGTTCGGCCAAACTTCAAGCCAGGACCCCTCCTCTGAATTCGCTGTACAGAGCTACAGTGGGCCGGATAGCCAGGAAGGTCGGACCCTGCTTGGGTTTTAAGGAGCGCACCTTTTATTTGTTGCTTTGCTCTGCTGCTGGTTTCTTCCCTGGGCAGTGCAGGACCCCCCAGTCTTCCTTCAGGAACCGTGAGCCTGCAGGAACTACCAGGAACTTCCGCCTCAGCTACAGCTTCTTCTCCATTTTAAGGTACTGTTCAAATCTGGCTGTTCATTTCATTCAGCCGCGGTGAAAGTGTGTGAAATCTTTCTCCAATCCAAGGGCTTGTCCTTCGCTTCTCTTTGAACTAACTTTTCTGCTGACCAACTTTGTCTGGAACTTGTAGCACAAACTTTACCGCAAACTACCCTGAACCGTGTGATCTTGAGCAAAAGACTTTTGACCTATTGACTTTGGCCCTAAGACTTTTTTCCTGATTCTATCACTGTAGTTCCTCTTGCTCAATTGCCTTGAGTACTTACCTGTTGGTGTGGTTTAATTTCTTTCTAATTTTGTCTTTCCCTCCCTTTTAAATTTCTGGAGTGCCATTTTGCTCCCACTTCATTTTGTGAGCTTAACTTGTCTGGAACCTATTGGGAGTGGTGTGGTGTATTAAGAGTGTGATTTTTAAACTGTGTCACTTTAGTGAAATGTTATACAACTGATGTGTAAATAAATGTATATTCTTTTACTCAGAAATCTTGAGTTAGTGTTTGTTTGAATCATAGTAATTGCTGTCCTTTGTGTAACTATTTGATATTGCTCGCTTGCTCTTAAGATAAGTCTGGCTGCTCAGCCATCGCTACCACTTAACTGCGTATTACAGGCTTGTACCAAAGGTGAATTTGTACTGTCACTTGTAGTCTTAGTTGTGTGTGGTGTTCCCAAAGGGTACTGCAGATAATTCTGCCTAACACAGGGCCACCTACAAATTCCTGTGTATTACCCACCAAGCGGTGCTCAAAGCAGGCCCCATATTCCTACAAGATAAGATTATGCCTTACCACCGACTCGTACCCTTAGGTCAAGCCCTGCCCTCCTCCAAGTGGCCCGACCTCCAATTCGGCCAGGATCGGAGGGTCAGCCTGCTAAAGCCTGGTGCCAACTTTATAGAACTTGCTGTCTCCCCACATTGGACACAGTGAAGACTACATGGCTTTCCGGATAGCACTCAAAACCTGGCTCTTCGCCTAAAACACACAAGCTAATGTAGGAAACCACCCAACCTAGTACCACGACCGAAACCTAGCATGGCAACCCGCTGATTATAAACCCCACCATAGACCGCCAGGCCTGATGCTATCCAAATACACCACCTAGAGCCTTTGCCCAGTCTTGGAACCCAATTTGTAGCAGGATTGCAACAGAAGTTTTGTACCTGAGAGAATGTATTCTGTACCTTATCCGCAGGAATTCCATATGCTCTGAGGCCTAAAGCAAACTATCACAATTTATCAGGGGCGATTGTGCTAGACAAGTTACCCAAGAACCAATAACATTCATGAGCCTGATCAAGGCTACGCAGATCTGCACTATGCAATCAGCCAAAGAATGCTCCTGCCTGCTAGTCTATGTACCTGGTAATGTAGTAAGAGAGGAATTAGATACCAAGGGCTGACTAGCAGTTACTCTGGTAATCACACCTACCATCATATGAATAAAGCAGAACCACCCACTGGCAATCTATCTAGCAGAACTAGCAACGCAGGTACTAAGAGCACTTATGAACTTAATCACTGCCCTGCAAATATACAATATAAAGAAGGAAATGGCCTTGCTTTCTAATCCTACATACCCAGAAATCCTTTGGAGAATTATAAAGCAAGAAACGTGCCAGCACTTATTCTTAGCTAGTCCAAACTTTCAGAGTATGTCCTAGTATAACTACCCACCAGGGATTCCATCTACCAATTTTCTGAATGTGGACGCTGCCAGCACCAATAACAAGTTGAGTTTCTGGGACAGATTTGCCTGTCACCACCCATCAGTCTTCGCCAAAACAATCTGAGCCATCAAGAAGCAAATAGCTACCATGCCCTCGACAGGCACTGGAAGCTGAACAGGAACAAGGTTCCCCTGGAAAACGCACAGACACTCAAACACACCACTATGCCTACTATTGCCCCTGCACCAACAAACAATAGAATGCAACTACAACACTAGATTAATTCAGCCTAGCTGCACACATACTGACACACTTCCACGTTCAACTCAACAGTGATTAGACCACAGCTAGACCCCTTGAAATTTTGGCAAAGCTGCACACATAATGTCACTCTCAAGCAATCCAGCGCAACCAGAATGCAGATAGCATAGTCCAATGGTGTTGCTGCACACGTTCTTCTGACCTTACACAACCACTGCATCACACGTAACTCTAGTATGCAGCTACTCACCACTGATTGCCCTCTGGCTGCACACATACCGAGTGCACCCAAGCAACTTTCACCACACTACTCTCTCTACTGACCTGGACTGCGGCAACCAAGGACATTCAACCCAAAACACTTTGGATTTGTAACAATAGTAAAAGACACTATACAAATCCAAAAAATAACATACCATAACATATTGAAAGATGCATTATTCACCATTAGAGATTTTATCATATCTCATTTTTTCTTTGGGAAAGTTTTCTTCTAGCCACTCAAGTGTGTTTGCCATTTCTGTCAAAATAAAACACAGTGATATTTGCTTATGAGAAATGTTAATATAATGAATGGGAATAAGAGAGAAATACATACAAAGTACTTACTATTTGGTAGGACGTAGTTTTGCAACAAGCTCCTGGTGTATCTGAGTCTGAATGAAGAGTTGCACTTAATTGATGATATGAGGTGTACAGTTATGGATGGTGCTTGGTACATTGCATAATATCGTGTGCTAAATGAAAAAAATATGTTTTACATTTTGAAATGTTGAATTGTACAAAAAGGAATATTTGGGTGTGGTAAATATAAGTAATGTTCTTTTATGGATATGTTTTTGTTTGTTGAAGGGTAGAACATTTTCTGTTCCACCCTGTGCTTATGGGTATTGTTGATGCTACCTGCTGTCCACAGACTTTGGTACTGTCTGCGGACTTGATTGCTGCTACATTGGTAGTGAGTATGATATAAGGAACCTGTAGCAAATTAAGGGGTAGGGAGTCTGGTAAAGACCCATGACATTTTGTGAAAAAACGTTGTTAAAGGGACATTATAGTTAAGTTACACTAATAAAAAACCTATGAAATTCAGTGAAAAAACTTTATTAAAGGAACGTTATGCTCCTTGGTGTTGCTCTTAGCAGTGCACGGTGGTGGCATTAGTTATGATTGCTTAGCTTACCATAACTGAGGAATTTTGTTTTTTTTCGATTTTACTTGTAACCATAATGTTCCTTTAGCAAAGAATTTTCACTGAATTTCATAGGTTTTTATTAGTGCAACTTAACCATAGCATCTCTTAACAATGTTTGTCCATTGATATTTATGAGTTGTGATGTTGAACAATATTTGTGAAAGTTGGATCAGGAGCAAGAGGAAACATTTTGATTACTTCTAGTAGGTCATTTTTGTAGAATTGTAGAAGTTAATATAGAGAACGATATTAAAACATGATCAGGCCAATCAAGGTGAAATGGCGTTCCACATTGCACATGTGTATGGTCTGCAATGATCAAATCTAATAAATCTCCTTTAAAATTAGTTGATGACAGAAAATGTTGTGTTAATCTTAAATTCAATATATTTTGTGGTAAGGAATCAAAAGGAGTCCCTGTAGAACACAAGTAGGATACTAAAATCTCCTAAAAAGATATTCAAAGTGTGAGAAGTTGCAGCATCACTTATAACACTAGTAAGTTCATCTAAAAAGGTAGCCCATGATTTAGGACTGTGATATATTAAGTGAAAAACTCAGTGGTCAGAGTGTACGAAAAGAAGTAGTGGAACTATGTTCCCTGCTGGCTTGTCCCCGTGCCCCACAAACCCAATCACCACACTCCCTCCCATGGGCCATACACACCCCTAAACAAATGCACCTGCTATTTAAGGGAACCTTCAGTGCACTGACGTGCAAGTTTCAACTTTGTCCTACTTTTTTATTTTAAAACAAAACAATTCTGGAACGTATTTTTTAAAAAAAGGAAAAGTAAAGGAACAGTAAAACTTCATTAAAAAAAATAGAGGAGAACCACTCCCAACCGCTCCCAACCGCTTCCACCCACTACGACCACTGGAAAAACGGCAGTATTTTTGTTTGACAAACATCATGCAATTGCCAAATACTGGAATGAGAAAGGTTTCTGAACAATGATGGTTTTACATTTCAGGGAGTTCCTAAACTAACCACAATAACTCCTCCTTTCCTTTCGGATCCATCCAAATGTAACATTGAATATTCATGAGGAAAATTCTCATCAAAGCGCAGGGAGGAGTCACTATGAAACCAACTCTCAGCAAAAAATAATACATCCAAATTATATTGCTGGATCACTTTTTGAATTTCATTTGATTCTGCAATAGCGGATCTACCTTTCAAGAGGGTGGCTGAATTTGAACCATTTTTAAGATGTCCTTTACTTGAGTCATAAGCAAAGGAACTTTAATAATATTTGACGGCTTAACTCAGAGTTGTCCAATGCATCTAGAGCATTTAAAAGAGAAGACAACTCAATTGTAGGAATGGGGTAGAAGTGCCCATTGCACATTTTAGGGGAAACACACATGTACATCTTCCAGTGTCAGATTCGTTATTATTATTAATCATATTTCCATGACATTTCTTTTTTGCATTTTCTGGTCCAAACAATAAGCTTTCCACACTAGTACTTGCCTCCTTTAACCAGACCAGACAACACTTTCTCCACTCCGCCAGTGTGCCAGATTGGACATCTTTTAAGAATAGGCACACGAATGGAAGGATAGAATGAACTTGGACTAGCATTATTTTCCTTAGAAGGCTTAAACATTGCTACATTATACATGCAGAAACAGAAAGAGGACCTAATTCATACTACAGGATCTGGGTTGGCATTGCCTTAGGTACCCCCAGTGCCGTTTTTCATAATAAACCTTCCCATGTATTCCAATCCATTTTGACAAAAAAATAGAATGGTGTTCGCCTCACATAGTAAAGCAGGGACCAATTCTTTGTCTGTAAAACGTCACCAATGTTTCATAAGAGAACCTTCCATATTTGTTTTGCATAATGTACCCCTGGGAGACTGTTGTTAATATCCTTGATCTTAAGTCATCACAAAGTATCTATACTCTGAAACTTGTTGTAAAGGTACATTGTATATTCCCATTGTAGGCATTACCTGCTTCTTTCCTTGATCCGGCTTAAGCATTGGCACATTAGATTTGTTTGTGTTTATCCGAAACCCGTTGTCAAGGCAGAACTCCTCTAGCTTGGCCAGTAAGCCTTTGGAGTCCCAAAAGGGTTTGGTCCAAGTCATACGCATAAAGAATTCATTAAATCGGGGCCAACCCAAGTCTAAGCGGGAATGCACATGCTTCTAATAAGTACTCCCCAATGTCAGCAATGTAAAGATTAAACAGGGCTGGGGTCAAAATACAGCCCTGTTGTAAGCCCATGGAAGTCACAATGGATGTTGAAAGTTGGCCACAGGAGTTTTATCGGACCTGAGTGGATGTATCCGTATGAAGATTCTTTATAATCTCCAGCAGAAACAATAGGACAGTCCTGTATCTGGTTGTCATTCCCTGTTAAGAGACCATTAAAGATAACCAGAGAAGAACTAGACTACTAAGTTTCCTTCCCATATCCACTATTAGATTTTCACTATATAAAGCTTTTACCAGAGAAGGTGTCAGAAAGAGACAGCTTGTGCTAGGCAAATGATGGTCATTTTGTGTCTGGGGAATCACAACTAGCTTGTCAATTCACCAGTATAGGTCCTGGGAAACAGGCACATTGTCCAATGTGGACGATAGGGACCCCATCAGAAAACATCTGGTCTTCATAAACTCCAGCCACACCTATGTTCTAGTCTGGCTTTTGCCACTTGACTCAGTAAAACACAATATATTCAGGCCACCGATAATTATCACACCTGAAATTAGCTAGACGATTGCAAACATATTGAACATAGTCGTGCCGTTTGTTATAAATGATTCTGTATTTATGGCTTGAGGATTCCAATACAAATTCAGTAATCCCACTGCCCCCATCCCTTGACCCTCGTAGTGGACGAAGATAATTTGGTTAATTGGGTAAACATATTTGGAGATGACCAAGGGGACAGGGATAGGCCCATACCATTTCTACAGGCTGTGATAAGGCCCGCGGTTGGTTTGCCCGCTTTTCACCTACTAGCATTTACCTGGAGCATTGAGTACCCATCCACCATTGGAACAGATAGTAACCATGTTTCCTGGAGACAGAAAACATTTAAAAGTCCTAGGAGAATATTCTGCTCTTTGAGAAGATGTCTACAACCTCTCATATTCCAGATGCCCATTTGAATCTTCATAGGCCCATCTCTCCCTGGAAGCTAATTATTACCAGTGTTAACCAGCAATGCCTCCGAAGGCCAAGTCCAATCCTCCTCCTCCTTCTTTTTATTTTCCTCAATTGGGTGGGTAAACTCTATTTACCTATTCCCCAGGGCCTCCCTCTGGCAGGTCACCATTAGCTGCTCAAACTGGTCTGAGTGCTCAAAGCTAACCAAATCAGCAGTGGGAGAACATCTCACATGTTCTTTCTCCCATTCAGAAACCTCAAAGACAAATAAGCCCAGGGGGCAAAACTGGAGCCCCATTTCCATAATTTCCTGTCTTATTAATCTGTGGAAAAATACTCTATCTAACTCTGTGTCATTACAAACTCGATCTGAGTAATGCCTTTCGAGTCGATAAAACACAATTTTGGAATCTGTTGAAACTATATCATACATTTACCCTATTTAATATCATGAATCCATGATTATCATCTATGTATTCAAGTAAAAGGCAGCTGCTCTGCATTTGCACTGACGTTTGACTTGTCAAAGGCGCAACCACAGGACCACCATCTTTAATATCGCCTAATAGAAATGCAGTTTGTACTTTGGATGGATGCTCTTAGTCTCCTCGCCTCTAGTGTAAGACAGGCAATAGATGGAACTCCCAGGTCTGTCCCCAGCTCTTTAGGGAGGAGAAACAATGTCTCCTGCATCGCCCCCAAAGGGCCCAGATCAGGTAACAACTGGGGACTTCTGTAGGAGGGAGAAGAGGGTGAAGGCTTATTAGACACATCTTCACAGCCAAAATCCCCCAAGTGTGTGATCAGATTTAACAAGATCATCTCCAACAAGGTATATGAACTTTCACCAGCAGGTGGTCAGGTCATCTTCACCCAAGAGTTCCACCAGACTAAAGATCAGCGACTTTTAAGAGGCTTGTTTGTTTTTCCATCTTTTTATCCACTCTTCCCAAAGGGAGGCTGTTGACATTTCTACTGGAAGAGCAGTCATTGCTCATTGATATTTTCTAGAGCCCGTTGCAGGAAATCTCGCCAGCCCTTTCTGGTTTTTAGATTTTTTGTTGCTGTTGGTCTTTTGCCATCTTACGCCTCCCTTGGGTGGTCTCAAAAATCGCAAAGAGAGGCTGAGGGTGTTCTCTACGGAGGACAGCTTGGTCTGCCACTTGTAGTGACTCTACACTCTTCTGCACACCAACCTCCCTTGAAATCTTGCACACTTTCTTTGGGATTAGAACTTCTTCGCCATTTAAAATCATATGGGGCCCTGTGTGCAGCACCTCAGTAGCATGAGATGGCACTGTACGAGTAGGTGAAACGCCACCAAAGAACCCTCGCGACCAATTGCAAATCTTTATTTCTAGCTCCATCAGCTTTGACATAATGCACTCAGACTACATCACAACCTTTTCTTTATGCATGTCATAAAGTTTTTTTAATGTTAGAAGACACATGTTTTTTATTTATTTATTAATGTGTTTTAGTTCATCAATAAACCTTTCACATATTATATACTTTATAATCATAATAACATATGTTAAGAAGAGACATGTTCTTTGCTTACAATGGCAGTCGATAGATTGTGGAGGCAAAATTCTAAGACCAAAGGAACGTCTTGGTGTCGGATGGATAAAAGAGGCAGAGATTGAAAAAGATGATGGAGAATCAGGATAAAATATCAGAGATGCCGACAGGTTCCTAGCTTGGACAAAAGAAGCCCTCTCATTTGATGGCTCCCTCCAAGTATTCAACTCCCCATTTGTTCCTAAAGCGTAAATTGGATGTTGAGCATCCAAAATGTTTGTTACAGCCAATTCTGGTATTCATATCATGGGGTAATTCCCATCTCCAAAGCTGTTCATGGCACCTAGGGTAGCTTGCACCCTCAATACGTTGTTACTCATTTCCGATGAGGGGAGAGCTGGATCATTGACAAAATTCACCTGAGCCTTGACTGCTGAAGCTTCTGTTTCTACGTGATGAATGTTCTCATCAGTATTTTGCTCAATTAAAGCCTGGAGGGGCCCTGGGCAAGTCAAGAGGGGTCTAGGACACCCAGCATAATATATTATCCCACTTTTTCCTACTCCACTTGAAAGGGCACCTCCCCTATGGTAGTGTCCCAAAGGTCTTCAAATGATATCAGGCAGGCCACCGGGCATGATGGAAGCAGGGGCAAATGACCAGTAGTATTGTTTAACTGCAGAGTTTCAACCACCGAGTCATGTTGGACCACTGGCTTCTCCCAAAGGTAATGCTGAAAATCTTTAGTATTTAAAAGGGCAGGCGTTTCTAACAGCCGATCGGGCGAATTTATTGAAGATCTTAACTTGATTACTTTCGGAGAGGGTCTAGGATGTTTGTTTAAATCACTTTAAATCATTGGAGCACTACACCATTCATGGTATTGGAATTTTCAGAGTGTATGCATGAGACATTCCAGGCTCTGGGGAGAAGTAGCCAACGTATGCTCCTGTGAAGGTACGCAGATTGGATGGTGGTGACCAGTCCAGCTTCAGCCCGGGTCAGGGCAAACCTTGCCATGTGTTCAGACGTGCCTCGATTTAGTCCGGGACCACCACCCCAACTTCCGAAGCCCACTCTGGCTGACCACACTGCTTAGGATACCGCCTCACCACACGCAGCGTGGCTCGCCTGGACTGCCCAGACTGCCACTCTTCACCACTTCACTCCGCGGCTCCACGTTTTATTTTCTCACAAGTTAGCTTTTCCTCTCCAAGCAACAACACTGAACAACAGACTTCAGCACAGAGGAACTGCCCAGACTGCCACTGTGCACCACCCGGCTCCACGGCTCCACTCTGTTTTCCACAAGTTTGCTCCTCCTCTCCAAGCAACAGCACAGAACAACATATTTTAGCACAGAGGGTCTGCCCACTCTTCACCACTCCCCACCTTCTCTAGTGTTCACCACCATGATGGAGAGCACACCTGAGTGAAAAAGATGCTAAACAACATGCAGCAACTCACCTGTGTTGCAATAGTTGCCTATCCCCTCACCTTTTGGTGGAGCGATTAGCTGTGGCTACATATGCAAGCAAGCAGCAGGTTGAATCATCTGTTCTGGCATGCAGGCACACATTACCTGAATTTTAGGTTGGCAGTCAACTAGGGGTACTGGAATGCAATGCAGTCCAAGATGAACTTGGGGCTTACCTGTATGGCAATCACCAGGCATCCACCACGAAATTGACTCTGGGGAGAAACCCTGAGGAGCAATCCATTTTTGACATGTAGTTTCCCCCACTGATCTGGTTGATTCCCTGCCACTCTCCTTCTGATAACTTTCCCCCTAGCCCCTTCCTCAATATCTTCTTCTTCATCCCTCCCAGTGCACATATCACTTTCATTCCTTCCCCCTACTTGCCTCGCTATACAGAGCCCTAGCATCAAAAGCACCACCAACATATTTGCATATAGGTCAGACCTCTAATTCAGTCTCCGATATTTGGAAGGTACTCTCATACTTTCACAGCAACACTCTTGTTCCCGTTGTCCCATTTTCTGTGGTAACTAATTTCCCCGTGCCTGCTGTTGTTGACTGACAATACAGCACTTTCTTACCCTTCTGGTCTGTCCCCATTCATGTTCTACGCTTCAACCCCATCACCAGGGAGATGCTGATAAAACATTTTTTATATCGGTCTCACATGTGTCGAAAGGAGAACTGAAAACATTCTAATGTTGGCAGCTCTCAGGTAGCAGAGAGAACTCGACTGCTCTCATATTATAGCTCTCAGCTATCAGGGACACCCCATAAAATGTTCATGTTTGTGGAGAGACTGAAACATACTAATTTTGTTCGGTTCTCCTGTAGTAGGGTGAACACGCAAAATGCTCATGTTTGTAACTCCCATGTAGTTGAGATAAGCGGAAACGTTTTCATGCTGGTACCACAGAGCGCCTGAAATATTCTTATGTTTGCGGCTATCAGGTAGTGTGGATATGTGAACAATTCTTCTGGTGGTCTTTCTCAAGTGCCCAAGAGATGCCAGAATGCTCCCATGTTCTCAGCTCTTCTCCCTGTTGAAGGTTTCTCACTTCTCCACTACAGTTGTCCTAAAGTAGTAGGTACAGGGCCCAGGAGCACATCAGTAGGAACATAGTATTTCTTAATATTTCTCCCGCACACCAGCATTTAATCTTCAATCACTGTAGTATCTGTCTCATAACGCCATGCACACTAATCAACCTGGCTACACTTCTTGCTGCATGACATGAAGCATGACATGAAGCAAACAAAAAGTCATCATCATCAGAGTGGATTGGTTGTGCCTGGTCTTCCTCAAATTAGTGCTGGATAGTTTTAAGGAACAATATTGGTTCAATATGGGGCTCTGCCATTAGGGTTCTCCAAAGTTGTGGGACATTGCCATTCACCAATCACCATTACATGCCTATGAATCATGTTTCACAGGCATATATGCATACATATGTGATTATTAATGCAGTACGTGGTGCTTTTTTACCTCTACAAAGAGCTGTAACTGAAATTATGTGTGTGTGTGTGCAATGACTTTTCCCTGTAACTAGAATAAGAGGGAAATGGGATGCTATAACTGAAAGCGCAGACAATAAAACAACTGTGGTATAGTCAAGGCATACATCAGAACATTTCACATCTTCGCATGGTTGCAAAGCTTTACATAATTACACTGGCTGAAAATAAAACTTCTTACACCCCTAACTTTCATGCTTCTGGCGCAGTCAGATACATTAGCTGAAGTAGCACTAATGAAGTGCTCAGAGGGTACAATGCATTGCCGTGAGGCAGCTTATTGATGGCATGTTAATTCTTACACGTGGGCCAGCATTACAGAGTGCTTAAAAAAACAGAACTGTTATGTATCATCATCCCTACTCATATATCATGGATGCAGTCACCATCTGAACTGCTCAGATTCTGCTATCTATCCTTGTACCTCCATCTGAATTGTCGATTCCTGATTGAGTTTGGCTATCTCTACTGAAAGAGATGTGATGGACACGTAGTTGAAACAAGAATGTGTCTTCAATGGTAACACTGGTTTCGTCATGTGCTGTAGTATATTTTTTAGCACGTCTTTGACAGGGTGCACGAAAACTGCAACAAAAAAAACCCATAATAAATAACTAGATTTTTAATATTCACAGTCTTCAGAGTCAACCAACACATTGCTGACTTAGAAAGAGATGTTGGGAAAACGAAGCTTATTAAAATGTTCTTTGACGAGTCTGAGCATATTGTCCCTTCTTCCCTGGGAAGAGACTTTTCCAATTCGACCAGTGCGGTGCATCCACAGTACAATAAACCCCCTGGGAGTGGTACACCCAGGCAGGATGCCATGGGATGGTAAACTCCATATGCAGTTGGGGGCGATTGTTCTCAGGCAACGTGGTATTCTTCCACCTTTATACACCCAGTCCACTCTCCGATACCAAATCCTTCCCCCTCCTCTGTAGGCAAATCCAATATGCTCTGTTGCAAGGTTGGTGACTCTAATGTACTTGACAAACTTCACCTATTAGAGAATACTGAGTGTCCTGCTTTAGAGTGGAAAAACAGTACTGGGATGAGGAAGATCACTCTGAGGAAACAAAATGAGCGGCCTAGTCTTTTTCCAAATGCCAAGTGCCTGAATAAACACAGCTGGACTGCCCAGGTGTTCAAAAGAAGCTCAGATGTGAAACTCAGAGAGAACGATCCTCTGGGGAGGAACAGCAGGATGCCTGCACCGGGCAGGCAGAGAGAAGCTGAGTGGGAAGCCACAGAGTGAGGGGAAGGAAAACAGGATGAAGGTTTGAGCAGGAAGGACCGCCAGAGCTATTTCCGATACTTATCTCCAGGTGACCCCAGCACCCGCAAGCAGCTTGCCAGGCAGGACATGACACCTGAGAAAGAGCAATGCCTGCAGAACTGCTGCAGACCACACCATTCACCAGAGAGCTGCCAGAGTCTTAACGAGCAACACAAGAGCTGGGGAAATGCTGATACAGGTCAAAAGAGAGAGAACAGGTACGCATGTCTACCAGAATGTGTTGGAGGCACAGGAAAGCTCGAGTGTGAATATAAAAGAGTTGGAAGAAGAGGGTCTGGGACCCAATAGTGTCTGAAATAGTGTTTTATACTTGGCAAAATAATATTTTATACTTGGCAGTAGAGTGAACCAAGGGGCAAGGAACTTGTGCGATTCTAGGACCCGCACCAAAAATAAGCAAACTAGTAGCAGAGAATCTGGGACCCTTGTGTTGCATACTTGGCAGGAGAGTGAACCAAGGGGCAACAAACTTGTGTGAGTCTGGGACCCGCACCCATATCAGAAACCAAAGTCTAAAGCCAGAAGGCTCTTGGACCAGTGGACGAGACATTTTATAAGGACCACCTTTGCGAGTCAGGGGCTTGCTGCCACCTAGAAGATTGGAAACAAGGGCAACAAAGACTCTGGAATTGATTAAGCAAAACCTATAGTATGGTGGAGAAGTGTGCCAATTTTGGGGGATTTAAGTACTGTGAATGTAAGAGACCATTCTTTGTGTGCTATCCAGTGTCTTGGGAGAATATTACATTTACAGGAAAGGAATATTACCCTAGCTTTGGAACTTGATTTTGCATCCCTTTATTACCTGCAAACCTGGAGACTTTTTTGTCTACTGAGAACACCAAGAACACTGTTTATTTGAAGTAAATGCCTTCCTTGCACAATAATAGCAGTTTATTAGCATTAGGGTGAGAAGTAGGTTTTCATTGGACATGACAGGGGCTCACTATTTATTATTTCAGAGTTCCTGACATTTTCATTAGTTTCTTTAGTGGCAGAGAACCCACTCTTAGTTTTAGGGAAAGATAGATATTATCCAACCCTATTTCCTTTAATAAAAATCTTTGCCCAAAATCATGCCACCCTTGTGTACGAGCCAATTTATGCACCGACTTATGCACCCTTACAGTTCCCAAATTCATCTACAAAAAACCACACCCAAAGTATACCACCACCTAGGATACTCACATAGCAGACCAAACACAGAAGGCCAAAACAAAAGCAACCAATCAGTTCTGAATTCACACTGAGATTAGTAAGCATGATATAATAAAGTGAAATACCTACTGTCATTAACAATATGGCCCATTTGTAAGAAATGTGTCACTAAAGGGGCAGATATTGTACTTGTCTGTATTTTTTAGCTATGTTCATTAATTTGCAACTGCACTGCCTGTGATGTTTCTCCTACATATATTGCCTTGCATGCACAGACTATGGCATATATAAGGTTCCTATATTACATGAATTGTAGGTATGTAATTGAAATGTGCACACTCACTGATCAAAAGAGTCAGTACATTTTGAAACTGGTCAGGTCGTACATGACACGCCAGGCACATGGCCTAAGAAGGGCACATTCCACATATTGGAAATAGATACACCACATTTAACAAGTGAGGTTCTGTTGGGAAGGAGATTAACCTATCCCACCCCTGTAGGCGCTTTAGAGTAAGGTGAATCCCATAAATACACTTGTGATGTGCCAGGGAATCGGGGGGCGCTAAGGGAACCTGCACAGACACAATACTATGCGAAATGTAGATGCTTAGACTTAGTGCGCACATATAAACAGGCAACATTTTTTTTAGTTATGGTAGAAACATTCGGCTCTGCATGGTAGACACAAACCACAAACCTAACAAAGAAACCTGAATAGCACCAAGCGCTGATGATCAAGAGACCCACGTTGTTAGCTTCCATAGAAATTCTCCTTTGTTCTACAACAGTTGCCAACACATGTTATCCCTACCCAGCCAACCAATCACCTACTCTGCACAACAGTCCCAGTCCAGAGACCCCTGAATTCCACGATAGCTTGTGACCCCAGACCACCAACCATAAAATACTTAGCCATCAAAGATCTGAGGACAAGACCATATATTCTTAAACCTGCTATGAGAGGATTTGTAATGCGAGGTACAGGGAGGATTACATTATAGTCCAAAGTGAGGGTGGAAGCCTTGGTTGCGGATTGTGAGATACAGAATGAGCGAAGATGCGATGGTCAGCCTAACTGCAAGGCTACCTATGTGCCAGTTCCTGAGCCTCCCTGGTGTATGGCACAATGATAGAGTAGCATTGTCTTACATAGTAACTAATTGCTAACTCGAACTTGGTTCCTGAAGATGATAAGCTCAGCAGACCCCACTGGATGGACCACGGACAGACGGGGCTGAGGCCAATGGCCTAGCATCTGCTGTAGAGCGGGCTGACCATGTATAGGGTTTCACCAACCAACCACGTGGGTTTTTACTGTATATGTTTACGTCACTGGTGATGATTTGTTTCCTTTTGGCTGTTGGGGTAGAGCTGCAGTTGAGGTTGTGTGTGTTCATCCGTGTTAGAAAATTAGATTTTTAAATTTATTGATGCAAAATGATGCTGGATTTCTCTATCAGAAAGTGAGCCTGGCTAATAGGACCCAACTTTCTAAATGTCACCTGCTGAAAATGTATCGTTCACATATGTTCTCTTTGCCGTACCATTTTATTCATGTTTATTTTATTGTGTATTTCTAAGGTGCTTATACATCAAGTAAATTGTGCTTCAAAACGCCCAGGGCAACGGGGAGTGAACATCGGAATGAAAAAGAAATATAACAATGAAAGATAAAGGTAGACTTACTAGGCCTTGTGAACATTCAGAAAGTTAAAGTGCAGAGAGAGAAGGGATGAGGGAGGGGATTGGTCAGTTCTAATTATATCAAGAGGGAAGTGCTAGGGAGTGACCATCTATAAATGCCAAGGTGGAGTGGGCATCCAGCAATAAATAGGTAAGTGTATGCCTTTCTGTGACATAGGCCAGTGGTTGCCAAGGCAAAGGGCTGGGGGTGAAGGCTTTAGGTGATTGGGTGTGGGAGACCAGAACCGGGGAGGACACATACGGGCCCTGGTCACCAATTTCAGCAACTGTTTAGCAGAGGAGGGAGGAAGGGAAAGAGGATGTGGAAAGGAAAGTCTTGAGGAGCATTCCGAATTTGAGGAGATCTGGCTCAAGATGTTGACGAAGGGGGCAGCTCTTCCATAGGAGGGATCCTGCTGAGGAAAGAGGTCTGCCACTAGCTTGCTGTTTAGAGAAGCGCTTAACACACAGAGAGTTTGTGTGGGAGGAATGTAAAGATCTGGAGGGAGAGTATTTAGTTAGAACAAGTTGTAGATAGCGTGGTACCTGGCCCCAGTCAGCCTTGTGGATGATTCAGAGGAATTTGAATTTGACCCTTGCCGTAACTGAGAGCCAGTGGAGAGTATTTAGGGCTTGAGAGATGCAGTGCCTGGGCTTGAGGACAAGGATAATTCTTGCAGCCCTATTCCGGATTAGCTGGATGGGTCATAGAGATGAAGAGGGTAGATTAAGGACACAGCTATTGCAGTAGTCAAGCCTAGAGAGAACCAGAGCTCTAGAGACATTGAGCTTCTGGGGAAAGTGAGGAAAGGAAGAATTCCTTTGAGGAGGTGGAGTTGAAAGTGGGACTTCTTGACAAGGTCCTGAATGTGAAGGATGAAGGAAAGAGAGGAGAAGAAGATGACTCCAAGGTTTCTGGCTTCAGATGAAGGAGAAGGGGAAAGCCAATAGAAGATGGCCAGAGTGATGGGCTGAAAGACGGAGAAGGAGTCCCAATAGGAAGGATTTCATTGTTGCTGGTATTGAGGCAGAGAGCATTGAAAGTACACTAGGACTGGATGGGATAGGCAGTCAGGAATGATGGAGGATGTAAGAAGAGGATCAGAGGGAAGTTTAAAGAAGAGTTGTGTGTCATAATCATAACACTAAAAGTTTGGGGAGAAGGTGAAAATGAGGTGTGCAAGTGGAGCAAGGTAGTTGTTAAAGAGCCAGGGGGAATGGTTGGAGCCATGGGGGTTGCTGCAGGTGGAGATAGAGGTGTGGGAGGAGAAAGAGTCCAGAATAACCTGGGACGGGTGGTCACTGAGGAAGGAGGTCAGCCAGTCCAGTGCCCGCTCTGAGATACATAGGGTATTTTGTAGTCCGTTTATGAGGATGGAGTGGTTGACCGAATCAAACGCAGAGGAGAGATTAAGTAGGATTAGAACAGCTGGAATCAAGAGATGCAAGCAGTTCCCCAGAGGTGCTCAGAAGTGCAGTTTTCATGCTTCTGGATGCTCAGAATCCATATTGATGGCTGTGGAAGCAACCAACAAGTTCAGTGTAATGGGTCAGTTGGGGGAAGACCAGCTTTTCCAAGACTTTCCCAAGGAAGGGGGTGATACATGTGGGGTGGTATTTGGCTGGACAAGATGTGCCTGCAGAATGCTTTTTGATGAGGGACACACAAAGATGTGCTTGAGGGAGTAGGAAAAAGATCCAGCAGCAAAAGAGTGGTTACAGAGATAAGCAAGTGCAGGGGCAATGGAGCCAATGTTGTCCTTAATGATTCTGGAGGAGCAGAGGGAAACCTGTTTGGAGGAAACCTTCATGGAGCGGACAACTCTGGTGACCTCATCTGGCACCTTTTCCTCCCCTACTTCCTTTTACTCTTGTGGTGTCCCTCAGAGCACCACCACATCGCCCTGCCTCTTTAACATCTATCTTTCTCAGATAGAACTCCTCATATTGTCATTCTCCCCCAACTTCCAGTGTTATGGAGACAATACACAACTATTCTTCAAACTTTGTGCTGAACCTCTTGCACCTTCCATCATCCCTGACTGCCTTTCTGCAAACCATGCTAGGTGCACTTCCCATTATCTCTGCCTCAATGCCAGCAAATCAGAGATCCTTCCCATTGGGACACCTGCTCCCAACTTCTTCCCTTCACTCTGGCCTTCTTCCATGGGCTTTCCCCCTGATCCCCCCTTTAAAACCAGAAACAGAGTTATTTTCGACTCCTCTCTCTCCTTCCTCCCTCACACTCAGGACATTGCCAAGATGTCCCACTTTCAGCTTTTCCTTCTCAAATGAATTCTACCTTTTCTCACCTTTCACCAGAAACTCAGTGTTACCTGATCCCTGGTTCTCTTTAAGCCTGGCTATTGCAATAGACTCTTCCTTAATCTTCCTTCTTCCACTCTGCTTGCCCTCCAGCTAATCCAGAATAGGGCAGTAAAACCTATCATTGGCCTCAAGCCCAGGGACCGCATCTCTCCTGCCCAAAAAGTCTGCACTGGCTCTCAGTTGCTTCAAGGATTACATTCAAATCCCTCTGGCTTTCAAAGGACCACACCACAGTAAAGAACCACCCTATCTGCAACTCTCTCTGACTGAATATCCCCCCTTTAGACTCCTGAGCTGCTCTGGCACCAACTCTTTATGTGTAAAGCATTTTGTTAAACAGAGTGCAGGAGGTTGGCTCTTTCCTCGGCTGGCTCCCTTCTCTGGAACAGTCTCCCCCTCCCTCTTCGTCTTGATCAGTACTTTCGTAATTTCTGGAAGCTCCAGAAGACTTTCATCATTACGGTTGCCTTCCCACCCACTTTGTTCTAGTAATCTCACGGATGCTTGTTTGGTGTTCCGGGCCCTTATGCATCCCCGGGGCTCTGAACTCCCCCACCAAATCCCCCCAGCTTCTTTCTATCCTCAGCACTTGCCTTGGCTCTCCTTCCACCATGGAGGCTTGCACTTCCCTTAGATTGCACTTCATGTGTTGCTCACCCATGAGTGCCACAGCATCTATCCCATTCCTTTTCACTTCTGTACGTTCTGAACAATTACAAGTCATAGTAGGTTTGTCTCCCTCTCGCTCTCCTATTGTATTAATATTTGTATGTATTTTGTTCATTTTATATATCCCCTTGTTCACTCCCTGTCTCCCTATGGGTGCTTTGAAACAGTATTTACTTCCTGTATGTGCGCCTAACAAGCAAACAATAAATAGATAAATAAATATGTTGTAATACGTTAGAAGGAGAAGAGAATGACAGAGGGAGGATGGGAGGCCATAGTAGGTAAGAGGTTTGGGGAAAAGGATGGGGAGAGGTACGCAAGGGTGCTCAGGATATCCTGAGTTTTTGCAGTGAAGTGTGTGGTCAGTGCGTTGCAAAGGGCCAGGGACGGAAGAGGTGAGGAGGGAGACTGCGGAGGGGTTGGATAGATCCCTGCAGATTTAAAAAAGTTCAGCCATCTTGTTGAATGCACCAGAGATGCAAGCCTGGATGTGGGCCCTTTTCTTGGTGTGGATGGAGAGTCTGTACGGCCTTTGGAACAGGCACGGGCCAGTTTGCCAGAGGGTGAGCCTGAGGTCTGCCACATCTGTTCCGCAGCTCTGCACTTGCATTTCAGGGCTGTAAGTTCGGAGTCGTACCAACTGTTACGCTTAGAGGCATGTTTCAGGCGGATCCTCATGAGTGGGGCAAGAATGTCAAGGGTATTAGTAATGGCAAGATGGAGGTTGTTGAGAGCTGAGTCAGAGGTGGAGTCTGTAGTGGGAACAGAGGGGGGATGAAGGTAGATGCGAAGGTAGCAGCTGACACTTGTTTCATTGGATGGATGTTCGAGAACGAGGTTGGCATGGATGTGGGTGGTACGGTCAGAGGGCCGAGAGGACCCAGGTGAGAGGAGAAGCGAGAGTGATCTGACCGGGATAGTGGAGTGATCAGTGGGGAGGAGAGTGAAAGATCGGTGTGGATGAAGGGATCAAGAGTGTGTCCAGCCAAGTGAGTAGGACCAGAAGAGAGAATGGAAAGGGAGCGTGAGGTGCAGAAGTCATGGAAGAGAGCGGAGGATGTGATTGCGGAGTCAAAGTGGATGTTAAAATCACCCATGAGAAGGAGTTTAGTGGTGGTTGTGAGGAGAGAGGAGGAGAAATCAGCCAATTCGGAGATGAACAGGGTGGTAGAGCCAGATGGCCTGTAGATGGTGGCAACAGTCAGGGAGGAGGAGGAGGGATAGATGACCAACTTGCAAACCAGGTTCTAAAAGGAAGAATAAGGCTGGGTGGCTATGGGGAAAGAAGGGACCCACTCATGGAATATCAGAGCAACCCCACCACCTGCACAGTTCGGGTGAGGCTTGGAGATGATCTTATAGCCATCAGGGAGACGTGAGTCAAAAGCAGTGACTGAGCTGGCCTTGAACCACGTCTTTGTAAGAGCAAGGATATCAAGGTGTTCAAGAAGGAGACAGATGTGGGCTGAGTGTTTGATGGCAGAACAAGCATTAAGCGTGGCTAGATGCAAGAGATCTCCTCCTCTGAAGGTTTTCCGAGGAGGGGCACAGGGGTGCGATTCACCAGTCGGAGGGGGGGGCAGAGAGTTTGGAAGAAGGAGCACAGGTGTTGGGAAGAAGTTAATGAGGGGTGGCAGGTGCTGGTCAAAGAGTAGGAGGTTGGGCTGAGGACACTGAACCAAGATAGTGGCAGGTGATAGACATTAATGATACACCTGGATGATGCGAAGCCCGCCAAGAGGACTTCCCATTTAGTGCCACCATTAATGGGTGAGGATGTAAGAGGAGAGAGAGTAGAGATGAGATGCAGAGTTCATAGATATGGAGAGGGGACAGAGAAGAGGATATCAGTAAAGATATAAATGGAAGTTTCACTGACATAGGTGTCTGCGATAGGTAGGCCAGGGTTTGTGATCAGAATATCTTTTTAAAGCTTTTTTCTTCCAGACTTTGTGAGATAGGGAGGATAGGTGATAGTATAACAGTTAGAAGAGATAGGGGAGATGGTGAGTGCCATAGTGGTGAAGGAAAGGAGGAGAAAGAGCAGAGGGTGCACAGCATAGTAGGAGTACAAACTCACCAGGTGGCCTAGGATCCGAGGGAAGCAGAAAAAAGATGCACTTGAATAGCATTCAGAGCACACAAAACATATGTAGGGCACCTACAATCGAATTGGACTACAGTCACTCTTAACACACAAAATGAAAATGCTTGCCAAGACAGATGCAAGGGCACCTAAATCGAATTTTGCTGCAAGGCTCTTTGAACACACAGAAATGAAAATGGCTGCACAGATGTAAGGGCACCTACAATCGAATTTTTCTACAGATCATTTTGATCCCACAAAAACGAAAAAGGCTGCACAGATATAAGGTGCATTACATAAATGTTTGGGAAGGCAAGGAACTCAGATGCATGTGAAACAAGGTGGTGGCGGTTGGTGTTCTATGGAAGTATTGATGGTTGGTGCATAAAGTATCACTGCAGAGAGTCAGTGGGGACAGTGTCACACAAAATAGGAGAGTCTGTGCCTCATAGTCGATTACCAGACGGCAGGCGGAAGTCTTTGGGAGTCCATTAGGGCAGAGAGGTGCAGCAGGATATTGCTGTGAGAGGTGCTCCATGCTCTTATACGCTCGGACAGAGGCCTTAGTGTGGGCCTGGGAAGGGCCGGCGTTAGCCTGCCGGCTTCAGTGATTGGCCATGAAGAGGCTCAGGCAGGCCAATCACAGTGCTTTTGGCCCGGGAACTCGAGGCACTTCCAAGATGGCAATGGTGTTGGCCCTGTTGCAGGCTGGATGCCCAGACAGGGAAGTCAAGCCCCGACTGGGCCATTTATCAGTTAAAATGGACAGGAGACACCAGCATCCAAAGCACACAGGGCAATTTAAAAAATAGTTTTTTGAAAAAAAAAACATTTTTTTTAATGGTACATTAATTGTTTGTAAAGTCACCCCAAGCCCAACTGGGCTTACCTGCTACACCACGCTCTGGTATGGATGAGGGAAAGAAGAAATGACCCTTGTGGATTGGGGGATAAACGCAGCTGCTGCAGGCTCGGAGTGGTGAAGTAGAAGGAAGGGCCAGGCAAGGAGGGCCTAGTGTGGGCCATGTCCACTGATATCCCAGCAACTGCCACTTGTTTTGGCAAAATGGCAACCCCAACTGCAACATGAAAATTCTATATACATCATGCTGGAATAAAAAAAAAATCATCAGCAATGGGCTGTCCTTAGCAGCACAAATAACTGTGTATCCACAGGAACTGGTGGCAGTTTGGTTAAAGATATATATAAAGCTACATATGATTTGATCTTGTGGCCTATGAGGAAATACATTGCCAAATGAACCTGGTGTAATATAATTATCAACTGGTTTCCTGAGATTCGTACAATTGTCAGAGGATGTATGTATTAGTATCTGTGGCTGCCCTGCATTCCCTTTTTTTACTCTGCCTGGGAAATCTTAACATGCTTCTATATGAAAAGAACATACCCCTGGGGTTAGGGTTGGAGTCAGTCCTTCAATTGATGTTTTGCTATCACAATGGGGCAGTCACAAATTGGGATAATTAATGGACGCTTTTCCCTCAGGTAGACATGAGAGTGGGAGCTTAGGAGAGGAGTTATCCCAGCATGAGGGTTCCGCCATCTAGCAAATTGTTACCCCCACTCCTTCCTTTGCCTCATCCCAACTTCCTTTAGACATGTCACCCTGTGAGCTGACACCTCTTACAGAAGGTTTGAAATGGACCAAGCCACTGTTGCAATATTAATATATAAGTGGGTTAGAACACCCTTGATTGTATCATCTTTGGAATCAAGAAGTATTGGGTATCAGGCCGCTGAAAGCACCCTAATGTTCGGATGAAGATGTGTATGTCCAAGTAAGGAGCAAGACCTTCCCTCACCCACTTCAGGGCACACTTGGAGTGACCTGCTACTGGACAGGCCTGAATTCCTCTGAATATCTGGTACCCAGGACTCTACCCAATGGAGGTGTCCCACTTGTGAGTGTTCTCTGGCAACCTTCTTGTTGGAAAAAGGCAGAACAAGGACATACCTTTCTTATGAGATCCTGGACACTGGCCCACAACAATCCATCATTGAACAAAGCATCATTGAGGTCTGTGCCCTACTTCAAACAACTATAAGCAAATTTGACTGCATTTGAGCTATTATTTCAAGTCACTGACTCAACCATCGCCTGCTAGTTCTCCAGCTTACTAAAGCCGATTGATGCTGCAGAACTGCATCCCATCATTGGACCCAGTCAAACCGGCTCACTTCTACAATTGAATCAATGGGCCTCATAACCATGGAGTAATTAGCTCCATGGTTGCCTCCGAAACCGTCCCATATCCGGCATGGTGAATGGAGTAATTACTGGTCCATTCCAGGGTTGGAGGGACCAGTAATTCCCCATTCACATTTTGCCCTTCCCCATTCCCATTTCTGCCCCATAGGGCTCAATGGAAATGGGGAAGGAGGTAATTACGGCACCGTAAATTACGGTACCGTAATTACCTCCGCAGTACCTTTGCGGGTCCCGTACTTAACTCCTGCTAAAAGCAGGAGGTAAGGAAGGACCCGCAAAGGGACCTCGGAATACGGAGGTAAGGGATTACCGGCATCGGCACCCTTACCGGTGCCAGTAATTCCTTACCTCCAACCTCGGAATAACCCCCAATGTCTATAGATGCATTCGAGCCATTGAGGAATGGGGTTCTAGATATAACCACTTTCCAAGCATACTTTGAGTCTCAAACTGATTTACGTTTTTTTTAGTGTACCTTGTTTGCTGTCTGTCAAGCCATCTCAGCCATGTCCACACTGAATCGTCCCAGCTGAAACACTCATATGCCCGTATCAATGCTGTTAAGCCCCAAGAAGATGGTTTAAGGGTATATGCAGTAGATATGTACTCATGGCTTGGTTTTATGCCCCACAGTAACAATTAAGACCTAACTCCTTAGAGCATATTTAAAACATGAACATTGCTTCAAAGACAGTTTCATGCGTTCCCTTGTCTTATTAGCTAGGGGGCATGTTTTAAACAAAAGTCTGCATAGTCTGTGTACTTATAAATATTATAAGTTTGATTGAAGGCCTGTACTTTTATAGAACTTTGATTTGACATTTAATGTATTTTGGCACTGCAGTACAATTGTTGTTTTGGATGCTTCCCTGATGGCTCACACACCTCTTGAGGAGTATAGCCTGCCCCCAGACAATGCTTCATTGTAAAGAGGTACATGAGGAGTACCATTCATATTTTGTCTGTTTATTATCTATGATTGTGATCACTACTGATTTATAATGTGGAGCAGAGTAGAGATTTAGAAATACCTCATTATTCCTGTACATCTGCAGAGCAATAGTCATTTCATTACAGATCAATCTACATTTTCTGAAGAGAGTTGATATAGCATTGAATGTTGTTCTTCTGGGGGTTAAACATAAGTGTATTGACATTCATCCAAACCATTGAACCGTTCCATGCAGACCTTGAAACCCTCTACCACATCATTGGAGGATGTGTTCCTTGCTTCTCGAAAATGGTGCAATACATAACTGGTTAATATATATATTTTCGAGGGGACACGGCGGAGGAATTGCATATGGTTAAGATGAGGTATCCCTGTTCATATGAGCAACTTGGATTTAGGGACTCACCTTATGCTCTTGTCTGCATTACAAAGTTATATCTGTATTTGCAAATATGTTGCAATAGCGGACTCTTAATCAATTATGGGCCTAATGAGACAGCTGCTTTTTCATATTATACCTCGTTAGTTGTTCTGTTTCACTAAGACCTACACCTATTGGAACAGGACGTCTGCAGCTCAGGGTGTGTACTGACCTAATCCCCATCTTAGATGAAAACAAAAAGAGCTATAGCTATAACATGTTAGTTCTATATTCTAAAACCACAATGATATAGTGTAATGTAAGTTGCAAACCCACTGAGTGCAAGCAAACACATGTCTAACATATTATTAGTAAACGTATTTTAGAAAGATTCAGGCTCTTGCAGTTTAATCAATTGGAAATAAAAGTCCTTCTCTAGAGTGTCACTTTGCAAGCCATGTGGAGGGTGTGTGGAAATGGGGACACGCCCACCTTTAGGGATCCTGGGATATTTGTGAACATCTCTGGATACTCTCATTACTATGACCTACATGTATCCTGTCAGTTCTACATATCATTAGGATATAACCTATAAATGTCTCTTCTCTGGATTTGCTGTTCTCTGACGTTAAACAGTGGCAGATGTTGGATGCTCAGGTGTTTAGTCTGTAGGTCTCTACATATTTGCTAACACTGTTTCATTTTCCCTTGATTAAAAAGTTGTAAATCTGATTAATGTATTCTTTGCTAGGTTTGGATATTCTTGCACAATCAAACTTTTGGGCCAGGCATGTTCCCAGTGATACCAACTGCCCCTCATATTGTCATAGAGGTGCTTAATTTTGGCAATTATAGACCAGCATTGACACCTCTTTGTTAATTGTAGATTCCGTGTACAGACAGTACAGCCCAAAATACGAAAATGGGGAAAAGTGACCATTTGGAATTCAGTGCTAAGTTAAGCTGGCACAGGGACATGGTGTAAGGCCTAAATATGTTGGCCTCTGAATGTTGGATCGATTTTGGTGGTTAGGATTTGAAAGGAGTACAAACAGAGAATGCTGTTTGGCATATTGAGGCTAGTTGAATGATGAACGAGGAGGTCAATGGCGTCTATGCAGTTGGAATATATTAACGTTTAATTACTGGATATACTGAGGGGATGGTGAGTATTAAAAGCTTTTCTGGTGTGGCCATGTTCACCTCAATCAGTCTGGGACATCTAGTGCATTACGCATACTCTTGATGAGCCTTGATGTTTTTCCTTAGTGGTTCATATGTTTATTTATTTTACATATAGGATTCAATTAAAGGGAACGTTTGCATTTTAGATTTGGCCATGCCGGTTAGAGCAGTTGTTCATCATATATCAAGTTAGGAATAAACTGATTGGTTGGTTGTCTGTGCCCACGGGTGAACTTCACACTAATAATTACAGTTTTGAAATTTTTGTCGTTAACCTAATACCTGTTTTACAACCAATGTAAAGTTGGGGTTGGGTATGAGGAATTTGTATGTATAGGCGGAGTGTGGCTCGAGTGTGTTTGCAGTGTACAGTGTAGAGTCCAATATCGCTGCTGCTGTTGCTGGCAACTTCCATTCCTCGATGTCTGTTTTTGCTGCGTTTTGCTCTGAGGTGGAGCCTGAGTGACAAAACCTCCTGCCTACAGCGGAGAATGGCTGAGTGGGGCTCGAGTGTGTTTGCAGTGTGGAGCCTAATATCACTGCTGCTGTTGCTGCCGACTTCCATTCTTCAAAGTCTGTTTTCGGTGCTTTTCGTTCTGAGGCAGAGCCTGAGGGACAAAACCTCCTGCCTACAGCGGAGCATGGCAGAGTGTGGCTCAAGTGTGTTTGGAGTGTTTACCAATGTTTCAGGTGGCCGGTGGGTCACTTCCGTCAGTCCCTGGGACTGATAGTGACTGAAAGCCGCGCAACTTTACCCCACCACCTGGAGCGTGCTCACTTCTCTACGAGTCTTGATCATCGGTAAACGGGATACTCTGTCCTTTGGTACGGCTGGTACATCTGATCAAGTGAGTTACCTCGCATGAACTTTTGCATCCTAATTGACTGTAACAGTGGGGTTTATTGGAAAGACGTTGCGTGCAGCCTTGTGAATCCCTTCTTGCTAATGGCCGGAGAATGAGTAGCGAGCTTTAACTAACCTACTTGCATCATGAGCAGTGAATTGCTATTTGTGCCTCAGGGAAGAGGGAAGGCGGGTGTTATATCCGCCCTACGTCCCGCAGCGCGGTGACGTAGGGCATGTTAATAAAAGCCCCGCCCCCTGAGTGGGAGGCAGTTCCGGGCGAAGCTGAGCCAGCGTGTGTGTGTGTTTCTTTTGCGCTCCCCTGCCAAGGCCGCGCCCAGGCCATGCGGCCTTCTTGGACCGGAGCCAGCCCCTCGTGCTGGGCCTCCGGCACAACGCACGACTTAACAATGGCGACGAGGAAGTGAGCGAACATCCACGCGCTCCGGAGACCACACGGTCGCTCCGTACAAATTTTTGGACACCCGGTGGGGGCCTCACGACCACGTGACCCCCACCCCAAAAAAAAAAAAAAAAAAAAAAATGTTTTTCTCTTTTCATCCCCCTTTTCCACACCTCATCCTCGTGGGGTGAAGAAAAAAAAAAAGAGTTTTTTTTCACGTGTCGTCCCAGGCACCACCAGCACGTCGTCTCCTGCACCAATCCATCGGAGCACATGGGCCGGTAGGACGCTGCATCACCACAGGGCACGCACGAACCTGAAAGGTAGACACTCGGCAACTGAGCGCACGCATCACCATGGCGACTGGGCTATCTACCCCTGGACCTTCCACACCGTCCAGAATGGCGGCAAACCTGTCCATGGCGTCACCACCGCCTCGCACGCAGGGAAGTTCGTCGACGTTGATCCAACCATTCGACCCATTCACGGACCCATCGTCCAGTGGGCCCAGATGGCAGCTATGGCTACAGAAGTTCGAGATGGCCATGGAATGTAAGGACGTCACGTCATCCAGAAAAATGAAGGCTCATCTACTCCTTAGTGTGGGCGACGAGGTGCTGCGCATCTTTAACTCCCTGGAGGTGGACGACGGCCAAGATGCATACCAGAGCGCGAAGGACGCTCTGACAGCACATTTTCTCCCGCAATTGAATCCAGACTATGAAACCTTCATCTTCTGCACGACCATCCAGGCCACCGACGAGACTCTCGACGCCTACCACACGAGGCTGAGGAAGCTGGCCATGTCGTGTGAGTTTACGTACACTGAAAGGGAGATTAGGAGGCAAATCATAAATGGAATTCACTCGGAGAAGCTGAGGCGTCTCGTGCTCAGTGAGAAGGGTATCCCTCTACAGCGCATCCTGGAACTGGGCCGACAAAGGGAGCTTGCCCACTCCAGGGCCGCAAACATGGAAGTGACCCTACAAAAACTCCAGCCGTCACTGTCCACAGCATTGGTGGCTCAAATCTCGGACAGACAATCAACGAGGAGCGAATATGGCAGCGGTTACACCCAGAACAGGTGGCAGCCTCGTGCACCAGGACCAACTGAATGTGGATGGTGTAGTGGCCAAAGGCACGGAAGGCGAAATTGCCCGGCGCAAGGCACCACGTGTGGAGCATGTGGCCGGAAGGATCACTACGCGAAAGTGTGCAGATCCGTGAGTACGCCGTTGCAGCCCCCACAAGGATCCCAGGAGAAAGGGTCATCGAAGAAAAAGAAACAAGCCAGCGCGAGGAGGGTAGCGGTAGTCAACTCCTCGACGGAAGAAGAAGGAGATGATCTCTCAGCCCTACGACAAACAGCAGGCACGGAGAACGAAGGAAAGGGCCGAAAGGTATACTTAGTATCGACACTAAACCAAGGGCCAGCCCAGTCGAAAAGAACCGCCAGGCGACGAAAATGCATGGTCAACATACAAGGCCAGGACATACAAATGACCATCGACACAGGGGCGTCGGTAAACGTCATGCCAACCACCGTTTTCCGAACCCTCGCTCCACGACCCGAGCTAAAATCCACAGACACTCGACTATTTGCCTACGGCAGTCGAAAACCTCTACCAGTCATCGGGAGGTTCCGCACCACGCTTGAGCATGGTGAACAGAAGTTGTGGTCGAAGATCTACGTCGTCAAGGCGGGAATTGAAAGCCTGTTGAGCGGAGATGCGGCTGAAGACCTGGGCGTGGTAAAATTCATATGCCACGTTGACGACACATCCGAGGTCGAGAACTTTCTCAGGCAGCACCCCATGCTACAGAGGGGGATAGGCTGTCTCAAAGGAAAGACCATCAAACTACATATTGATCAGTCAGTGCAACCACGCGCAGTAAGACACCGACGGACACCTTTCCACAAGAGGGAACAAGTCGAGAAGGAGTTAAGGTCACTATAAGCCGCTGGTATTATCGAAGAAGTCACGGGACCAACACCGTGGGTTTCCCCGATGGTGGTCACCCGGAAGCCCAAACAGCCAGGGAAAGTTCGGATCTGCATTGACATGCGCCTGCCCAATGCAGCCATAAAGAGAGAGCGACACATAACGCCGACAATCAATGAAATCATCACTGACCTCACGGGATCGTGTGTGTTCTCGAAGGTGGACCTAAAGGCGGGGTACCACCAGCTGAAGCTACACAGAGAATCGCGCTACATCACCACGTTCTCAACCCATTTGGGCCTGAGGAGGTACAAGCGCCTGAGTTTCGGCATATCGTCGGCCGCGGAGGTTTTTCAACAAACCATCCAGGAGGTCATCAGAGGCATACCAGGGGTACTGAACGTGAGCGATGACATCCTGATACATGCACCGGACATCAAGGAACACATCGTGAGACTGAAAGCACTACTGGGCAGGTTTGAAAGCGCCGGACTCACAATCCATCGAGAAAAGTGCGAATTCCTAAAACCAGAAATTACGTTTTTTGGATACCGGTTCGACCGCACCGGCATATCGCCTGATCCCCAGAAAGTGGCGGACATACAAGCTGCCAGCCCCCCCATGACTCCCACCGAGGTGCGCAGTTTCCTGGGTATGGCCACCTACTATGGCAGATTCATTCGGAACTTAGCAACACTATCCGAACCACTGAGGGAGCTAACAAAGGCCAGCACCAAGTGGGACTGGGGACCCGAATGCCAGGAGGCATTTGAGAACATAAAAGACTCCCTGTCAACGGACACCAGGATGGCCTACTACGACACGGACCTCCCGACAGAACTATTTGTGGATGCCAGCCCAGTCGGACTCGGAGCAATCTTGATGCAGGTCACGAAAGAGGGTACAAAAAGGTCGATTGCTTATGCATCCAGGGCACTCACTGCAACGGAACAAAGGTACTCCCACATAGAGAAGGAGGCAATTGCCGTTCTATGGGGATGTCGACATTTCCACATGTACCTATATGGGCGCAAGTTCACGGCGATCACCGACCACAAGCCCCTGCTACCAATCTTCATTGGGTCATCGGCACACCCACCAGAATCACCAAGTGGCTGCTACACCTCCAGCAATATGATTTCGAACTTGTCTACCAACCGGGCAGCGGCAACCCCGCGGACTTCCTGTCGAGACACCCACGACCAGCCACCCAGCAGGAAGTGTTAGTCGCCGAAGAAACGGAGGAGCACATCTGTCAAGTGGTCCACACCATGAGGCCCAGAGCGATAAACATCGAGGACATTACGACAGAAACCCAGAATGACCCATGTTGCGATCTGGTAAAGGATGCCATCTTGTCAGGCAACTGGAAAGACTTCATGTCGCATACACGCAATAGAACCGAGGGGGCCAAGGCGTTCCTAGCAGGCATGTTCACGGTTCGACAAGACCTCTCGATCACTGAGGGAGGGCTCCTGCTAAGGGGTGACCGCATCATCATACCCCCAAGGCTGCAAGACAGGATAGTTGCCCTAGCGCATGAAGGACACCAAGGGCTTGCAAGGACAAAGGCACGGATCCGACACAGGGTTTGGTTCCCTCACATTGACGATCGAGTGGAGGACTTAGTGAACACATGTCTACCCTGCCAAATAACGAGTGGACCCCCTGACCCAGAACCGATCCTATCGACCGAGCGTGGCCGGGCACGATGGGAAGCGATCAGCATTGACTTTTGCAAAATCAGAGAGGGGCTACATCTACTGGTGGCAATCGATGACCACTCACGATATCCAGAGGTCGAGATACTGGAGTCCACCGCCGCAGAGGTGGTCATCCCGGTGATAGAAAAGATGTTTGCCACCCATGGTCTGCCCACGACCATTAAGAGTGACAATGGACCCCCATTCACAGGGGAGGAATTCAGGTCATACCTACAGGAACTGGGCATCAAATACCACCATATCATGCCAAGGTGGCCGCAAGCTAATGGGGACGTCGAGCGTTTCATGAGAACTATCAACAAGGTACTCCGAGTATCTAAGGCAAACGGCAGCCCATGGAGGATCGACCTGTTCCGTTTCCTAAGGAACTATCGTGTCACCCCCCACAGCACCACGGGCATACCACCCGCTGACCTTATGTTCGGAACTGTCATCAACTCGTCGATTCCCCATCATCCAAGCAGAACCCCTGACGACATTGACCATGCACGTGTGGAAACGAGGAGAACACGTGCCAATGCTCACATGAGCGCCAAGAGAAGAGCAAGGCCCTCGAACCACAGAGTGGGCGACCAAGTCATCATGTTGCGAAACCCCACAAAATCCAAGATGGACACCAGGTATGACGAACTGCCATGGACTATCAGCAACCGGCGTGGGACCATGATAACGGTCACACGGGGAGGTCGGGAAGTAACAAGGAACGCCTCCTGGTTCAAGCCCGTGCCCCAGCACCTCTGGACGGATGGCGAAGGGCACCACGACGACAACGAGCAACAAAGCAGCGACGTGCCGGCGCAAGACCCCCAGGAAGGATCTGCGGGGGATTGCAGCTGGCAATCACCGAGACTACCCAGCAGTGAGGACACATGTACTGAAGGTGAGCAGACTGACGAGCCGAGAGGGGACAGCCCCCAAGCGAAGCGGTACAGCCTGAGAAAGGCCACGAGGCCGCCTGCGAGGCTGAATGACTATGTATGCTAATTTCCCCAGCAGTGGCAGAAGTGTTATAGTTGAGCATGCGGTTTACGTTTATGTTGTTTAGGTCATGTTGAAATAAAGGAGGAATGTTATATCCACCCTACGTCCCGCAGCGCGGTGACGTAGGGCATGTTAATAAAAGCCCCGCCCCCTGAGTGGGAGGCAGTTCCGGGCGAAGCTGAGCCAGCGTGTGTGTGTGTTTCTTTTGCGCTCCCCTGCCAAGGCCGCGCCCAGGCCATGCGGCCTTCTTGGACCGGAGCCAGCCCCTCGTGCTGGGCCTCCGGCACAACGCACGACTTAACAGCGGGGTATTGGGTGCATCAATATAAATACAGCTTCCCCTTTGCTGGAATATGGAAAAAAATGAGTTTTTTTCTGATGTCGTAGACAAGATTGAGAACCAGAACTCAGGCGAGTAGCTCACCGTCGATGCTGCAGGAGACTTCATTTAAAGGGCATGGACCTTCACAGGAAATTTTCATTTTGGACAAGCAATCTTCTACCTCTCTTGCGACTATGAAAGAAGCCAAGACTTGGCTTCAGGATTCCAAAGGGGGGACTGAATGTGGAGGTTTGAAGAATGCCTTAAAAGGGAAAAAAATAAAACCAATGCAACTTAACCCCATAGCCACTGCCATGACAAGGAATACACCTAAACAACCCGTCATCCCGGCCCCACTGACACTTTCATCGGGTAACATTAGCACCACTGTCAAATTGTCTCAGCTAATTGGATCTGAGGGTTTGGGGGAATCTGACTGACGCAGAGATTTTACAGAGTGAGCAGGCATGTGTGGCAACCTTTTTGCCTCCTACAACAGTTCCTGCTGAAGGAGACTTGTGAAGCAAAACTATTTTTCACGTGAGCAGCAAAGTTCCCTAGTGTGTGGTCTACACCATCACTCCCTCAAGTGGAATGTACTGGAGACGAGGGCATAGTACCTGTACTTAGCCAGAAGCTGAGCTACAACAAAAGTGGACATTGTTTGAAGAGCGGGGAAACACGTTCAGAGGACCTCGATTGCTCCCGACTTCCTTTGATCCTTCTACCCTCTTCGCCAATTCTGAGTGTGGTTAAGTGTGGGAGGGGGGATGAGCTTATGGTCACAGAAGAGAGGGAACTAACCGGGTGTCCACTATATAGCAAGAGAGAACATGCAGATATTCCTCCTGGTTCCCAAAGGCCAGACCTTGAGACAGTCACATCTACTCCTCCTCCTAAAGTCCTACTCTTGGAAGTGGGTCCTCCAAAAGTACCCGCGCAGTTCCAGGGGTGACATCAGGGGCCAAATTTCTATGGTCCTGTTCTTCCATGGCTGTAAACGTTTCTGCTCCATCAAAGGTGCAGATATTTCAACATGAGGTTGAGAGGCTAACCCTGCCTGTTTGAACGGTGAAGATGGCAAACTCAGAAACAATCGGGAGCAGATTGTTCTCTGTGATTCTCGCATCTGCGGCAGATGATCCTTTCCTCTCTCGCTTTGGTGTTAGCCCCTTATATGACGATGCACGAGATGATGAATGATAACGTTAAGGATCAGGCGACACTCTTAGCCATGATCCACTGTGAGGTGATCTATATTGAGTCCTTTATTACCGAGCTGCAATCCAGGGTGAATCATGAAGCTGAGTGTGCCTTTAGGATCCAGAAAAAAATGGTAGGATGCCCTGGATCTAGAGAAAGCAGACAAAAAATGTCTCCTAAACTCACTATTGGAGTTACTACAGCTCAAATATCTGGTGCAAAAAAGAAAGGAAGATGGTCGGTGGGAACTAACAAAAAAGTTGCTCCCAGGATAACTCTGACTGTTTTGATGTTTGCTCTTTAAAAAAAAGATCGAAATGATTCACACCAAAAGGTGCGGGACCTAGACCTTCAGCAAGTCTTTTCTGTTTTTGGCCTCGCTGACTTTAAGAAAAACGGCACAACAGCAGAGAAGGAGTTGGCCACTAGTACAAATATACAGGTTCCTTCTAAAACTAATAGCAAAGAGGCTGACACTTCAGAAATCCACTTGTAATCTGTGCCGCCAGTCGAGGAAAGTGCTGGGTAAACGGCAGATTCTTTTCGAATCTTTCTCAAAGGTGGAAGAAAGAAAGATCTTTATTGTCTTTCAAAACCTGCACCCAGATCAAAGAAAACAAAGCATCTTCCTTTACAGTCGAACTGAAACAGGAACAGCAGTCGTGCGTTTTTGAGAAACCTATATATCCCCAAAAACCAAGTCTAGCGCTCCCGACCGCTAAAACTATAGCCTTGCATGCGTGAGGACCACAGGATGTTCCTATTGCAACGAAGAAAGTGGTTAAGAGGAAAGATCATGTAAATGATACCTCTCCGGCTAATGAGTCTATGGTGGAATGCATGCAAATTACGCTATGGAGGAAGAAGAGTCGGAGGTGGTGGATACGTCACCTCTTCGCGGCTTACCTAAGTTTCTGAACAAAACAAAACAATGTTAAAACTTGGACTCTCGCCTGCCTATGCTTCCAGTACAACAACTGGATCTTGCTTTTAATCCCTCTATTGTTCACCTAAATGGGTACTCGTATCTTGAGCTGCACAGTCCCGATTCTTCACCCTTGAGGAAAGACGTGACTAAGTTATTCCCAACAGCAAACCCATACCACCGGGTAGCCCTTTAGGAAGGCATGCTGCACAAGCTTTGAAAAACAAAGAACTGTCCAGCGAGAGGGTGCTTAAAAAATGCATAAGGTGTTGCTGACCAGAATTTGGACAGCCGATGATGGCTTTATTCACAACCGTGCAAATGTTATGTTGGTTCTACAACAACTACCCACCCATCACTCTCTAAACTCAGATGACATCCGTATTGTGGAGTTCCCCTACATAGTGGAGTTCCTACACTTGAAAATCAGTAGTGTGAAGACTCTTATGCTTGAGGCGGGTCAATTTCTTTTGCCCATGGGCTATGACATGGTGGATTTTTCAGACAAGGTAGGGGAATACGCCATGTCAGCAAAACATGAATAACCCCGGGGACGACTCTAACTCGTTCACCATCCTGAAAGGATACATAATGACTCCACTACAGAAAAGCGATGCAACTACCAGCAGGGGCGATCATACGAACCACACGTGGTGGAGAACCCGGCTGAATTGGTTACACAAAAATATGAGATGAGAATCAAAATCCTTGGGGATACTAGCTCTAGGAGAGCAGTCCCAATTTTGAAACACTCCATATACTTGCAGAGAAGAGAATGAGTCAGCGTGGGCGGGCTGAAGAGCAATTGTCCCCAGCCAACTAAAAATGAACCTCATCTTTCGAGATGGTCTTTTGGAATACAAGAGGCTTTACTCACCTGACTCTGACCCAATGAGTCTTTCTGGTAAACTGAATATCATTTGTTTACAAGAAACATGGTTCACCTCAACCCCGGTTTCTTAATCCAGCATACACAGGGGATAGAGGGTGTCCAGCGGCAGGCCGCCTGATGTTTGTAAAGCTGGGAGTAGGGATTTCCGTAAGGGCGGTCAGTTGCTCCTCCCCCTTTATTCAGAAGTTGATTTTAACCACACAGAAGGAACCTTCTGCGATCAGAGAGGAGCTTCTAATTCTTAATGTTTACTGGAATCCCAAGAAATTGTCCACCAAAGATTTTCTGAATATAATGATGACTGCCATCGATGATATCCTAGGTACTCAGCCCCATTATACCATTGTGGGTGGAGACTTTAATTATCATGCTCTATGTCCTTTTTTTATTTATTATTTATTTGTATTCCCTTGCTCAGCACTTTCCACTTATTTCCCCCCCATGCACTTTCCCCTTTCCCTCTCCAATGCACATACACGTTCTCAATGTCACTGGGCCTAGTAAGATTGTTGCTTTTGTCTCCCTTGCCTCGTTGTGGTCTGAAACACCGAGTGTGATACAAATAAAATATCAATATCAATATCAATATGGCCTCTAATGGAGGGATATTCTTTAAAAACTGAAATACTTTTGGATTTCCTAGAAGAGAAAGATTTACATATCCTGAATGGGCAAAGCCGTGGAGATATCCCCACAAAACCAAGATGGCTGGGTACAGGAAAAGCCAGGATATTGTACTACATCTTCATTTCAAGGTCACTATTACACTGTACTACCAGTCTTGATGTAATTGGGAGTAATTGGGAGAGATACTAGCGACCATGCCCTGCTATTCCTGACTTGGTCTTTTAACAGGAAATGGAAAAATGGAGGGTGAACATCGAGGTTACTCGAGTAGGGTCTCACTTGACACTGAAGACGGTGGACATTATCTCCTTACAGGTCCATTTTAGAGACCATCTGAAAAAGGGGGGTCACTGGAATTATGCTCCTCTCTTGCACACATTTATGCACTTTCCCACAAAGAATAAAACTTCTGATCGCCCGAGGAGACAGGCCTTTGATGCTGCAGTAAAGGCAAAGAAATATCCTCCTTCGCAACGATCTAAGGAGTATTTTAAAAGCGCCCTGTGATCAACGCCAGAGCTTGATTTTGAAAGGAAAGTTGAACTATACGAACTGGTTAATAAGGCAAAAGCTGTGCTTGTTACAATCAGACTCTGAGACAATGCTGAATTCAATTCTGAATAAAGATACCAGAATGACTTAGCAATTGGTCATTGAGATACATCATATGAGTTCAAGCTCACTAGCAGGGGTGGTGGAGGAAGAAAGTTGGGTTGATTTCTCCTGTAAGCTTTTTGAAGCAAGGGATGATAGCTGTCAAAAAGAACTTAAATCCATTGTTCCAGCGTGGCCTTTTCTTCTGGATTACCAGGACATGGAGCTCTTCATTAAAAAAGCTTACTCTACGAGAGTGCCGGGCCTGGACGGAATCACTAAAAACGTGCTCAAGCAGTGGCCAGAACTCTGGATTCGTCTAGTCTTCCATCACATCTTCAAAACAAGAAGCATTCCAGACTCATGGAAAAAGGTGATCATCGTCCTGATTTACAATAAAAGGCAGTAGAAAGGGATCCATCCAGTTACACCCCTATCGTGTTTATGGAAGCCCTGAAGAAGCTGTTCTCAGCCTTTCTTTTAAAACATCTTCAGAATTTCATTCGGTCCTTGAACAGATTTGACCCGAGCCAAACAGTCTTTTTGAAGGAAACAGGGACAGAGTTAAACCTACTACTACTCAACCTGTTGAAGGGAAAAGCATTCAACAGGAGGATTACGATTTATCTGTCTTTTGTAGATCTGTCTAAAGCTTTTGACAGTGTTGATCGTCAACTGCTGTGGAGAAAGACAGAACAGTGGAAATGCCCCTCCCAGCTTCTGTCGGCTATTAAGTCCCTCTATGACTCCGCGAGCATCCAAGTTCGGCTAAATAAGGCGGGTGTCCTTTCCAAATCCATTGCTACATTTAGGTGCCTAAACCAGGGATGCCCGCTAGCTCCAACTTTATTTAGCCTTTTCCTTTCGGATATGGGTGAGGATCTGAAAATAGCAAACACTTTTCTTCCTTTGATCGAGGGGGTTGAGCTGTCTAGGCTCCTCTATGCGGACAATATTGTGATGATAGACAAAACCCTGATTGGCCTTCAGAGAATGCTGGTAGCTCTGAATCATTTCTTACATCAAAATGGCCTCAAAATGAACCTTTCGAAGACCATCATTATGTTGTTCGGTATCCGAAAAATAATTGGGAAATCACCCAAAGATTGGGAGTGACGTCAGAGATCACCCATCTGGGTACCTGGATTAACAACAGTATTTGTGTCCAGCCAAGACAAACTCAGCTTAAAGCTCGACTAAAGAGCCTGATTGTTCAGGGGAAAAGGATTCAGGGAAAGTAAGGAACATGTTTGCTCAAATCAATACTTGCCTTCTATAACCTAAAGGTGGTTCCATCCTTGTCCTTTGGAGCAGAGTCATTCTTATTTACCCCATGGAAACTCTGGCCTTTTTTAGAAGGCTAATTCCAGAGAAAAATCCTGAATCTGCCAAGGATTACTTCAACTGCCCTGATGGGACTTATCTCACTAAGGGGAAGAGTGACATCGAAAACTCTGTCCCTCTTTCAGAAAACCCTAATTTCCTTGCCAGCAGTTCCAAACGAAATCTTGAAATTCAAGAGAGAAAGAAATGACGAAGTACTAAGGAGAGAGTAGCGTGACTGCTGTCTTCAGTTTCTGAGTGACGTACAGTCTGACGGATGAATTGTGCAACTTCCCAAATAAAGTCAAGGAAAACCTGCGGCATAATGACTGGATTTGTACAATTGAAGAGAGAAACTCACATCGCTGAATGCCTTCTTTAGCTGAGAAAGTGAAATCTATGGGGCCCTTCCGAAGTACCTTATTATCACCCCCAACACATGGTACAGAGATTGGTTTCTTTGATTTAGATTTGACTTGTATTCTACTAACCAGCAACTAACTACCTATGGAAAGTCTTTTGAAAAGGGATGTAGGTTCTGTCAGAATGTTCATATCCAGGAATCATTAAAACATGTGACGTTATTTTGTCAGGGCCTGACAGATTTAAGGACCAGACATATGAAAATAAATCGGGGAGTCATATGGACCCCTAAATGAGATAGAGATTTGGTTACTGTTATTGAGGGGAAAAAGGATATCAACTACTACTACTACTAGTATCCTCTTTTATTTTTTGAAAGAGGTTTTAGATTTCATTAATTGATTCTTTTGACTTTTTAAATGTTGACTTGTGGATTCCGATGGATTTGGTTTATGGAGTCATTATATTGGAAAGCTCTGTTGATAACGGTTTATTTTTGAAACCATATCAATAATAAAAAAATAAAAAATAAAATAAATGTGTATTGGGGTTAGTAAGATTTGGAGGTATGGATGATTATTGTGTTTTGGATCAGCATTTTCTATTTGGTTGTCCATTACGTAGGCCAGGGGGGATTTAGTTTGTTGCATTTGTTTGAATAGGTTAGAATTAGACTTGTTTGAGCAAATAAGCTCATTACTTGGTTTAGACGGTAAAGAGAATAGTTCATTTATTACCATGGCTGTAGTGAGATACTATGACATCTGTTAGAATGGATTTCTAAACTATGGCCTGTTGAACAGGTATTTACAGTGGTGCCCCCAGATATTTTTCATAGGAGTGGCCTGATGAGGTCAGGGGAAATCTTGGGGTGGCACACCAAAACAAACACCTAACAGGCAGGTGGGCCGGTGGGGGCAAGGGTAGCATTTTATGAGGGTGGCCATGGCCCCCTTGGCCACCCCTTGGTGGCACATCTGGATATTTAGGAGGCTACGCTTGTTGGATAACAGGGATTTCCTCTGTGACATTAAGCCACATCAATCAGGGAAGCAGGAAGAGTGGTCAGGGCTTATTCTCAGGAGAGGTGAGTGGGGCCAGGAGCCTGCAATGAGTCCACACAGTAAAACATCAAGAATTATACTTAGACAGTTAGTTGTGAAAATATACTATTTATTATAGGCACAGCATAACATATGAAAAATTAATAGATACAGTCAAAATATCAAAAAACACTATGGGCCTCATTACGAGGAGCGCGTTGAAAACAAGGTCATTACTGGCATGGAGTTACGAGCGGGTCCGTGCTCATATGACGCCGCCAATAGTGCGTGATTACGAGTGTGCAAGCATGCGCAAACCCCCATGCCAGTAATGGCCATACCGGCATGCTCCAACCCCCCGATAGTGCCATCACGGGACCCGCTGATACCGCCTCCAGCTAGGAGGAACCGCTTAATACCGACCCGGCAATAACAACATGCTAATACCGGGCTCGTAATACCGGACCCGCAAGTAACGTCATTGCGTCGAAACGGGAAATGCGCCAATGGCCATCTTTAAAAACACAATCCATTGCAATCCTCCCAAACCACCAGTTGTTTACAGGAGAGAGCAGTGGCAATACTAACACCATCTCGAAGGCAACCCGGAAGACTACCCCCCGCCTGCGGAAAAAGCTCTTTTCTGATGCAGAATTGAACATGCTTGCGGACACCCTTGCCGCACATGCTGATGTGATAAAAGATCAGAACCTGAAGTGTGAGGTGCAGCAGCGCAAGAAGGAGATCTGGCAGGAGGTAGCCCACAAGGTCTCCGCTGTTGGAACCACCCCACAGACAGTGAGGGATTGCAAGAAGAGGTGGGATTACCTCCGCCTCAGGGTCCGTATTATCCTGTCAAGAAACAGGAGGGAGGCCATGGCTACAGGCGGGGGTCCCCACTCTCCTGCCAAACAGACCACCTGGGAGGAGAAGGCAAGCATGTTCATCAATCTTGAGTCCATCGAGGGATTTGGGGAGATGGAGACGGGTGCGGCAACATCAGCAGATGGAGGTGAGTGACCCTGCAGATCCCTTTAGGGGAAACCATGACGTAGCACAACTGATGTGGAAGAGAGTGTAGGCATGGCAATGCATGTCCCAACACACACATGAACCTATTCTTGTCCAAATGGAGGGCCAAACCCTGCCACACTGAGTGCCAATCCCATTACCAACACACAGCCAACACACACGGACCGTGCCCATGTAATACATCACACAAACCCCAATACAAAGGCATGCCACCTGCCATGCAGCAAATGCCAAAATGCCCCCTCATACTACCCTGTGTGACACACCTGTAAGACATGAATGCATGATAAATGAAATACTCTACAGCACCATAGAATACATCTGGCATGTAACACCATCACTGATGCCCTGCATCTCTTCTACCCCCCCAGGTACCGATGGAGAAGATGCCACCACAAGGGCATCCAGAAAACGGCGAACCGACACCACCACCTCTGGGGCAGCCTTGCAGCCCACACCTACACACAGTGCACCCGACACTGTGGACACCCAGCTGCCAACACCTACAACCAGTGCGCCTGACACTGTGGGCACCCAGCTGCCAACACCTACACCCAGTGCGCCTGACACTGTGGACACCCAGCTGCCAACACCTACACCAGTGGAAGGTGAGGCCCTAGAACCACTGGCCACCACCGAAGATGACGTTGAGGAGTATGTGGACCAGGAAGGAGTGATGCATGTGGCATTTCCACACTCTCCAAGCCCCGTGTCCACCCCCCACCCCAAACTCAGCCCTCACCCACCTACAGCAGTGCCGATCCCTGCCTGCACAATTCCGACCTGAGCCCCATCCCCAAGGAAAGCACTGATAATGCAGGCCCCGTGACAGCACCCTCGACCACTGCTGCTCCCACCAACAGCCTTGAGGTACGACTGGCGAGGATGGAGGCCAGGCAGGAGTCAATGTTGGACCTGATGTGCCAATATGTCGCGGATGGCAAGGACACCAGGCGGGAGATAGCCACAGCCATAGCAGGGACCACAGCCGCCATAACAGTCAACACAGCCGCAGTCAATGAGAGACTGTCTGGGGGCCATCACACAGGTCCTGACATCCATCCTGCTGCACACGCAGTGGCCACGACTTGCAGCAGGCATGAAAATCCCCACTGACTCCTCACTATCCACCACACCTGCTTCCTCTGTCCCCACTTCCTCTGGACCCTCCAGCCCTGTGCGTCCTACGAGAAGGAGTGCGAGGCACACTGAAATGCTGCCCCCAGACAGCAAGAAGTCCCACAAATAGTGTGGGAGAACTATGGGAGTGGCTCAAATGGTGTTGGGGGTGAATGGGAGCATTAGGGGGAGTTTACTGCGGGCAGGTTCCTCTTTTTATTAAAAAAAGCAAGGTAAGAGCCAAAACTCCCACTAGCCAATCAAAGATCTGGCCAGCACACACGCCCCAACAATGGCCCTATAAGGACCACTGGTGGCACAACTCATGGATACCACTCAGACACACTGAAACCAGTTTGTTGATTGGGACCAGACAGTCCCTACCCACTTCCTGGCATTAAACGCACATAGCTCTGCAGTAGCACGCAAAAGGCCTACGCTTTCCTGGGGACTGGAATTCTATATAAGGATTTTCCTGGCCTGACACGCCAGGAAGAAGAGTCAGTGATAAGATGGCAATGGAACAAACAAAAAACCTTTTGGCACAGTCATCTTTGGACACTAGACACACCATGTAGCCAAATGTGCTAAACGCAGTAAGGCTAAAGTAAAATACACCAAAAAAATAGCAAAAAGTAACTGCTGCCACTATCTTGTCCCTTAGGCACACCTAAAGTAACCAAAATTCCCCTGAGTGTTAGTCTAGGATGAAACAAAAGGTGTGTCCCCTTGTACTGCATTTTAAGATGCAGTGTACAAAAATGTTATCTGGCAGGTCAAATAATGCTAAACATCCAAAAAGTTGCATGTAGTGCTATTACCTTGGTTAATATAAAATGGCACAGCAACACCTTTGGGGGGTTCCTCTGCCTGTTTGACTGTTCTATGCCCATCTGTTTCCCTGATTGTCACAACTTGCTCGATTACCCAATAGCCTGTCACCCAGGTCCCCTGTACCAGTCACACTTTGCGGTCCTGACAAGGAAAGGGTTTTCAATGAGAGACACTGCAGAGTGGTCCTGAGAGGAATAAAGGTCAACCTGCACTCATCCCATCTATGGCTAGTTAACAGGGCTTTGATGTTTAGAATTCACAATATCTTGTATTACATTCCAGTTACCTACTCTAAATCAGTGACAACAATACAAACTTACAGAGAGGTTCCCCAGACTTACCTTCTCTCTTCGAGACCTGAGTGCAGTCAGTCAGGATAAAAAAATATATCAAACTAGTCTAACTAATTCATATTCGTCACTCCCAGTATTTTGCCAGATCTGTTGCAGGGCAGAAATGTTAAACAATTGTCAATTTCACTGCAATAAAACAGGCACACACAATGATTAGTAAAACATGCCCAACCTAGAATTTTCATCCCATGTTGCATAACCTCTACTCAAAGCTGTCATTTGCCTCTCCATCCCCGTTTCTATAAAAAAAAAAAAAACTCTGCGTTTCTTTTCGGCTCTACATGAACACTCAAAGGCCCAGTTATCCTCCTCACGATATCCCCCCTTCAGAGTTTTCAACAAGGCATCCTATTCATATTCTTGATGTACACATGGGTTTTCTGGGAAGAGGCACCCTACATCTGATTGCGTGCTGCATTGCACAACTGTTCTGGGTCATGGGCATCATCTATCATTGGAAATAAAATATCGATCATATTAGTCTTTGGGAATTAAGAGGCATTGGCCCTCATTACGACCCAGGCGGTAAGTTACCGCCTGGGCCGTGACTTTACCACCATGGCGTAAACTACGTTTACGCCATGGTGGTTGGCGGACTTACCGCCCCATTCCGACCTTGGCGGGGCAGTAAGTCCCCAATCCCCATTTACCCTTCCCCATTCCCATTTTTGCCCCATAGGGCATAATGGGAGTGGGGAAGGCGTTAATTACGCCACTGTAAATTACGGTGGCGTAATTAACTCCATGGTCCCTTAGCGCCATGGATTTTAACACCTGCTAAAAGCAGGTGTTAAGTCCGCCATGGCGCTAAGGGACCTCGTACTCAGGCGGTAAGGGTCGGCGCTCTTTACGGCGCCGTAAACCCCTTACCGCCTGAGTTGTAATGAGGGCCATTGAGTCTTATTGAACATTGCTTTTTCAAGAGATGATCAACATCCCAGCCGTGAAAACCGAAATACCTACCCTGTCCTCCACGTCGACTTCCCTTATACCCTCACTCATGTCCAACCCCTTATCTCTGAAACACGAGATACAGGCCTTCTGGCACACTATTTCCACCTCCATATAACAATGAAAACTTCTATTCTCTGGAGAATGTCTGTCATCTCTTCTTCCTACTTTTTCATCATGACGTGACATAGTTCATCTGTTTCTTCTTGACTGATGATTTTACTTCTGGTCCTGTCCTCCACAGACCATGTTGTTCTACCTCCCCCTGATGTTCGTCCTGTTTCCAAAAGAATACCATTGTCCTTACTGGACAGGACTTGCCGGTTCAAAACATGGAGGGCATGTTGCCTTCATCTACTGAACCCAAGTGTTCCCAGAATCATTACCTCAGCACGTTTGCCTGCTGCAGATACAGTTTGACCAAATAATGCTCAACCATAACCCAGGCCAATAACCCATGGGAAAACTCTCAACAAAGGCTGCTAAAATGAAAGTAACATAATACATGCTAAGGTTTATCACATATAGGCTGGATGTAGTCATCTGACCAGGGGATGAAAGCCTTCTTATCCTTCCCAATGATCTCATTTGACATCCCCACGCCCCAACAGTACCCATCATGACATCATCATGTTTAATAACTGATACTTATGAGGAATAGTGAGGGTTCTGTGTTTACAAATCAAATTGAATGGCAATGGTATTTTTCATTGCAAGGAAACATGAAACAAAGTCATGATCTAAAATGCATGTTTATTTTGAGTGTTTTAATATTTTTTAAATATTGTAACTTTTGAGGATTATATTTGAATTAGCATTCTACACTCTTAGAACTATTCTGTATCATGTACTTCGATGGGTACTCCTATAAGTATGTCATCACAGGGTAGTAATAGCAATAAACCCCTCACAGGGGGGGCATTACCACTTCAGTTAATGCCCTGGGGCCTTCATTAAGTCCCTTGCTTTGCTGGGCCTGTAACTATGGGCCCCGGGGCATTACCTGAAGTGGTAAATCCCCCAGCTCGGGACATATTGCTTTATTCTGAATGTGCCTCTCATTTCCCTAATCAACATTTGAGAGGAATGGAACCTACATGTGTCTCAAAGCAGAATTCCATGTTGCCAAGATCTGAAAAAAACTGTTTGTAGCTTTTGAGAGGTGTAAGAATGTATACCCTTGCCATGACAAAGCTAAGTAACTGCACTGAACGAAAATGGCATGTTGCACTGGATTACAAAATATAAATATGCAATATATGCTCTTTCTAGCTAATGCTTTTGATGAAAGCTTAAATTTGGCAAAGTAAGCTCATTTGACTATTATACAAAGGGCAAGGAGGGTAGTTTAGGGCGATACTTTTGCCTTGGAAGCAAGACAACGCAGAGCAATGCAGCTTTGAATCCCGAATTCCAGTCCTAGAAAATGGTGTCAGGTATTAAGCGCGTTATAAAAGATTCATTAATCATACACTCCCCATTTGTTAGCAGGTTACAGTAGAAACTGTTGACAACAAGTGTATCAAGATGTACCTGTCATTAAGTACTTGGATACTAGGTCTACAAAAGAAATCGCCAATACAGACTGCAGCACTTAACACTTTATATTGCCCTTGTTTGCTTATTTGCTACCAAAAAGAAGGTAGGAATAAATAAACAGGTGAACCATCATTCATATATAATTCTCTTAGGACGCCTGTGCATGGAGAACTCTGTACTAGCTTTACGCTGAGACAAGACTAAAATGACCCACAGGCAAACCAAACATTACATCCAGGTGCAATTGGACCCCCGCAGAGTGACGGATGTCACATCTATTCCATTGTCATATCCAAATCCAAAGGCTGTCTCAATGTATTTATGGTCATTGTTGCAAACATTTCAATATATAGGGTGAATGCTGTAAATATCAAATTAGCACCAAGCCCAGTGTGCATCATGCAATTAGAGATTCTAGCAAGCAACCCTTTCATTACAGAAATATGTGTCAAATAGAAATCTCTGTTGTCTTTCTTATGTCGCCAGATTTTTTTATGATTCCATACAAATCTGGCGGGAGCCCTATGTGGTGTTTTTTGCTCCCTTCAATGTTCTCATAGGGGTATTTTGAAAGAGTACAAAAGGAATGTACCAGATTGTCTATCGCAGAATGATAACCTATCAGAAAAATACTTGTTTGTGTATTCTAGGTTTTGATAATGTGCTTTTTTCAGTAGAAGTATAACATTGATGTTCATGACTACAATATATACAGGAAGTGATTATTAGAAGAGAACATTTTGAGATCCAGGGAACACGCATTGCCCACAGCCAAGAGTGGTACAAGTATTACCCACAGACTTGAGGAGTATAATCATTGGGCCTCATTCCGAGTGCAGCGGCAAGGGGTTAATGGCACCGGTAAGGATGCCAGTGCCGTTATCCCCTTACCACCACATTCCGAGGTCCTTTAGCGGGTCCCGCTAAGGGTGGCGGTTTTTACCAGCTGCCCTTAGCGGGAGCCGCTAAAGATCCAGGGAGCTAATAACGGGCCTGTTAATAACGGGCCCATTATTAGCTCCCTCCCCATTCCCATTGAGCCCTATGGGGGCTTGAATGGGAATGGGGATGAGTATTTTGAATGAGGAATTACTGGGTCCTCCAAGGTTGGAATGACCGGTAATTCCTCATTCAAGGAACCCGGACCCGAGTTTGGAGGCAGCCATGGTGCTAATAGCACCATGGCTACCTCCAAACTCGTAATGAGGCCCATTGGCTAAAGCCTGAGAGTTGTGCAAGGTTTATTCAGAGTCAAAAGAGACTAACAACAAGGCCTACCACTAAGCTTCACCCTTAACAGGAAGATAAGGGTGATTGCAATTTTCTAAAGGGGTGAAGCTTGTTAATGGTGTTCCATAAGATTGAAGTTGGTATAAAATGTCACATTGCCAAAGCCACAAAGGAGGAAAAGGGAGAATGACATCCTTAAAGGCAATGTTGTTTGCTGATGTTGCAGAAAAACAAAAGTGGCAAAGAGGCTTCCCTTGTGGAAGGTGATCATTCAGAAGAAGGGTGCATTGCTTATATGAAGGTGTTCAGAAGCACTAGTGTGAATATTGTCCTTTTTGAAAAGTTGTTGAAAGTCACAAAGTTGCAAACTGCAAAAGCTGTGATAAACATTTGTTGTCAGTAGATTTAGCACTTCAAAAGCGCTGTTGATTGTGGAAAACTAGCGGGCAGGCGTGTAGAGCCACCTGCTGAATTCTTGTAGAAGTGGACCTGGTACGAGAGTAAACCAGGAGGAAGTAGAAGTGCTGTGAAGTTATCCTGACAATTATACAAACTGTGATTTATGGTGTTGGCAGAAGAGTTGAGAAAGCTGATATTAAGAAGTTACATTTCTTTGACATTTATGAGTTGTAACAAAACCATCCTGACCAAGAATATCATTGATGCTAGTTGATGAAGTGGAATGCATAATTCAATCAAGAAGAAGAACCTTTACTTTGTTGAACATAGGATAATCAGAACTTTCTTTTGAGAAGGTGAAGATGCAAATAACTGTGTTGGAACTTTGTTGCACACCCGAATGTCCTTGTTTCTTTTTGTTGAACATTGGAACTGAATCCAACTCAAAACCAGGGGAAGGGAAGTTCTCTCAGGTTATCAGGAGAGACTGTGAATAAATTACATATGCAAATGTTATTGCTATAAATTGCCATATATTATTGTGTGTATTTTATGTACAGTGTGAGGGCCAGATATCCTTTATCAGAGTGTTTTTTAATTCCTTTTAGGCAGGGAAATCCTCAACAGCGTATGGAAAGTGAGGCGTTGAATGAAAGTGTGATTTAATAAATGCCATATTTTGAGAAATCATCTAAAAATTGTCTGCCTACCATTTCTGACCCCTGAAAACAGATATGAAAGACTGATATTTGAGGGATAAAATATGCTTCTTCGGAATTCCTGAAAAATTGGAAGGTGCTGCTGTGGTCAATTTCTCCCCCTCAAAATTCAATGCTGCACCTGCGAGAGCTCACTAAACCTAGAAACCATAGACCACTTATTGTCTTTTTATTAAGAGATTGACAGCATGATAATTTCTTCTCACTTTCAGGAAGCAACCCCCGAAAAAAATAAGTTTCTGTTTTTTCTCGAAATACGATGCACAAAGAAAAGCTTTATTAGAGCTTAGATCTCATCTTTGTCAGAACCGTCTGAAATACAGCCTCATAGAACCGGTCACAATGCACATTTCAGATTCCAGAGAACACACTCTCAACTTCCCAAAAGAGTTTGACCTTTCTTATATTACCGGGGCACAGAAGAAATGGCTACATCTAACCCACCCACCACACAAACACTGCGAGCAGACATTGGGCCTCATTACACGGTAGGCGCTAAGGGATTACCGGCACCGGTAAGGTCACCGGTGCCGGTAATCCCTTAGCGCCCTACTACAAGGTCCATCAGCGGGTCCCGTCCTTAACGCCTGGTCTGACCAGGCATTAAGGCCGGGACCCACTGAGGGACTTCAGAGCTAATAACGGTACCGCAATTTGTCTGGGCATCATCAGTGAGGTGGAGCTGTGCCTTTCTGAGAACAGTGAGCAAAGGGTCCACGTCTGATTCCCCTGGTAACCTAGGGTGAGACCCATAGTTACTTAATATGCAAAACAAAGGGGGTTCTGGGAGTCTCTGGGCCACCTCACTGATGATGCCCAACAAGGCTGAAACACGTGTATGGGGTTGCTGTTGGTACTCTTGTTCAGAGGAGAATTGCCTATCATTTCGGTGCTGGACTGCCCCTGGGCAGCACAAAGACTGATATGCAGGGATATTTCTTCTCTGTGAAAGGGACAGTGAGCTAAAGACTTGGTTGAGACTCTCCCAGGGGCCATCCACCCAAGAACAGGTCATTTGGCTGTGTTCATGCTGGTAGAGAGACTTCCAGAACCCCCTTTTTTTGCATATGTTAAGAATATGACAAAAAATATGTTATTTAATCTGAATAGAGCTAAATATTTCTTTAACTAAATTCATGCTTGGTTAGCTGAATATGCCTTATTTCGTCTTAAACACATTACGAAAGAGGAGAAGAGGTGGGTAAACTCTGCCTGCCCAATGAAAACAAAAAAGAGAATACTTATGGAATTCAATGACTTAAAGACAAACATATTTTACCTTTAACTGATCCATTTTCTATCAATAATGTGTGTTAGCAGTTTTGCCATTCCATATATAGCTCAGATATACAAACTGCATTGCGATTGGTACTAACATAATTTTCAGATTGTCTTGCGATTCAGAGCATCTCAGAGGAGAACAGATGGCTCTTACGCTGTCCATTAACTGAAGATGAAATCTGAAATGTGATTAAATTATTATTTATTTTCAGGTCTCCTGGGAGAGACAGTTTACCTGCTGAATTCTACGTAATCTGTACCTCTGTCATATCCTAATTATTAAGTACACTATTTGTGGAAGATACTGCGTTACCTGATAGAAAATCAAAATTTAATCAGGTGGTTTTATCTGTTATTCCTAAATTGGCTACAAGTCCCACATTCTGCCCTAACTATGTGCCTATGTCATATATTCATATGGACAAGAACATTTTTTGCAAAGGTCCTAGTTTGTAGATTGGAAAGAGTAAACATTGTTTTGTAGGGTTCGTAGTCTCAGACACTGAGGTACCTGCGCCACAAAACTGCATTTTCAAAAGATGATCTAGATTCCTCAGATGTAACTGATGGGTGGAATACTCTGAGCCTCATTACACGGAAGGCTGTAACCATGGCGCTATTAGCGCCATAGTTGCCGCCGGTAATTTACTGATCCCGCCATGGTGAATGGCGGTAATTCCCCATTCACCATTGGCCCTTCCCCATTCCCATTTGAGCCCCCATAGGGCTCAATGGGAATGGGGAAGGTGGCAATTACGGTACCACAAATTGCGGTACCGTAATTTCCTCCAAGGTCCCTTTGCGGGTCCCGTCCTTAACGGCTGGTAAAACCAGCCGTTAGGGTAGGGACCAGCAAAGGTACCTCGTAATAGGGCGGTAAGGGATTACCGGCACCGGTGCCCTTACCGGTGCCGGTAATCCCTTACCGCCATCCGTGTAATGTGGCCCTCTCTCTTCATCTCTGGGTACACCCCTGTTATACGATCCTTTTTTGTGGGATGCCTCTACAGAGGCCCTTAGGAAATAGCTCTTGGCTACTTTCAAGTAAATGAGCAGTTGTAGTTTGTGTCACCTTGTCAGAGTCACCATCTTCACTATTCAAGGTTTCTTATATCAGGATGCTGACATTGCGACAGCTGTACAATTCTCTGTGCCGTGCCTATACTATAACAGGTCATCATCCCTTCCGATGCGTGAAATGTCCAGTAGATATGTATCTGTGCAGCTGATGGTTCACTGTCTGTGCGGGTTGATGCCCCATCTGTATTCAAGTGCCCGAGCATCTGTGGAGGTTTACCTACTTCTCCCACAGCACAGTTTGCAAGAAGTGGACTGGTTGGTTTTCTTCCTGAGGCCTTGGTTCTTTCTTAGATTGATGTTCATTTGCTGAAACAAATCATCCATTTGCAGAGTGTCTCTTCCTTGTGTTGCTTGCTGTGAGTTCTCCCAAATCAAGACATGCACGTAAAATTCAGTTAACGTCATTGGGAACATGAGTGCAAAAAGGAAGTCAGCAGGCACTCAATGTTAACTTTAAATCTCAAAACCTGTTTATCAGCTTGCAAAAATGAAAGCAGGTCCTATACAAATGATGTTTAATGTTCATCCCCTGCGAAGCCACAGCTTGTATCCATGATGGTCACGTTGAGAATCTCACTCTGGAATGCTCTTTGATGGCTAACTCCCTTGGAGCCTCTTTGTAATGTTGTAACAAAAGAAGACATTAGACATCATCGGTCACTAGCACAATGTTAGAGAAATTAGCCATTTACAGCTGTGCTGTTATTGTTGGTGTAATTTATGATAGCGTTGCACTCCAAATGTACCCTTACATGTACAAAGTCGAGTTCCATTGGTTGGTAGCAGAGTGACAACTTGTGGCACAGTGATTGTATGGCATGGTAAACTCAGATCAAATGTGAGCTGCTGTTCCGGGCCACAGCAACCATTCCTTGCACAAGCTCACATTTGTAGATAAAGTGTTAGACCAGAATGTGCAGAACAGCTGTCTCTTCTAGTAGACTATGGTTGTTTCAATTAACTATGGCACTTCTGTAGAGGTGTTTGAGCTTAGGTGGTACAGTATTGTCGACACACACCTACTAGTGGCGTGTGCATATCTCTTATCTTATTATATACCATCACTTTTAGGATTTTTGTGGTGGATAATAGCACCTTCTTGCACATTGCACTTTCTGAGATGTTTTATGTGTGCATGTATATTGTGATGTTTTTCAATTGTTAATTCTAATTTATTATGTGCATTATGTGTTGCTAATGAACTATAAGCCAGCTATGTCGGCTTCATAAAGTCAAATAATGTTTGAATAAAATAATTGTATCAAAATCACTTTCTAATTCTACCACTGTTCAGTCTTGAGTGATCAGCCCTTTGAATGAAGCATTAGGGACTCCCCTACCGTTTGTTTTTTGATTTTTTCATAAAACACCAGAATACAGCTTGTGACTTCATTCAAATGACAATGGTTGCAGTGTGGGAGATGTGCTGTGTTTTAATGTATATGTGTCCTGAATGGATGAAGGAATAGTCATGCTGTTGAGCCAACACACAAGCAGTAGTCAAAGAGCTGATTCCCGATGTGTGCCTCAAGTCGGTAATGAGTATGAATTACTGATTGTGGAACACATTTTGTGGGGGAAGCTATGCAAAAACTCTGCAAGGTGCTGCAGATCCAACAGATGCCCCGTTGTCCATTCCTTCGACAATCAGTAGAGTTGGCGGAAAGACAAAACAGGGTTTTGAAAATCAAATTTCAAAAATCTGGTCTGAAACTCATCTGAAGTTGACAAATGCACTATTGCTTGCCATAGGAGTATTTAGAACACCGTGAGTAGGAAAATGGGCCTCAGCCCTCATTAAATCCCCTCTGGCAGACTCAGGCACTTACCAGGGTCACCTCCGTTCCCCTTGCCAGAGCAACTGAAAACTCGCTAGTTGATGCAGTACAGCATTATTTTCAAACCCCGGCACAATATTCCAGGTGTATTTCTTTGCAGGTATAGAGTGCATTACCAAAGTAACACTAGACAACTTTTCATCAGTTGACATCCAGGGATCAGGTGTATATCAAAAGTAAAAACCATTAGAGTTGCCTATCACCCTGCTGGCACAGACCTGTCATCATATATGAATACAGCCACACTCTACACTGTAAACATGTATCAATGTGGGTTGTTGTTAGTGTCTGCAAGAGAGTACACCATCACAGAGTGAAGCTTTGTCTGGCAGCTGAAAGATTTCCAGAGGACTAGCATTGTTATGGTGAAACTTCTACACAGGTGAGGTGACTTTTGTCCATCAAAATGTGAATATTTATCGTAGACCTGCAAGAAAGAATGCTAAGGACACTGAGACTGAGGGCCCGATTCTCAGGTTGGTGTTAATTACTGAAAATGTCGTAAAAGGTGCTAACAACATTTTCGGTAATTACGACCGATTCATAAGTTGGCGCAATCTTCCTGACTGATTGCGCCACTTTTGGAATAGGGGTGCCGGTTGCTAGGAAGGGCTGAAAACTGACCTAGCAACCGGCACTTTCATTATCTCTCCTTTTACATGGGTATTCCTGTGGCACTCCTCCAATTTCAGAACTGCCTGAAATTGGCGCCGAAGTACGGTACCAAATTAGTGTCGTACAGGAGGAGTGCCACAAGAAGCACATGTACAGGAGTAGAGCCACAAGAAGCACACAACTGTTTGGGTGTGCAGATGGTGACAGGTGGGTCCTGCACTGCATCTTAGTTTTCAGAAGAGTGCAAACTGCCATCCATGGTTCTACTATGGATGGCAGTATGCACTCGTCTGCAAACAAAGATAAATAAATGCAGTGCAGGACCCACCTGTCACCATCTGCACACCCAAACTGCCGTGTGCTTCTGTGGCACTCCTCCTGTACGACACCAATTTGGTACCGTACTTCAGCGCCAAATTCAAGCGCTTAAGAAATTTCAGGAGTGCCACAAGAGTAACCATGCAAAGGGATAGATAAGGAAAGTGCCGGTTGTTAAGTCCGTTTCCAGCCCTTCCTATCAACCGGCACCCATATTCCAAAAGTGGCGCAATCAGTCCGACTTCAGAAGATTGCACCACCTTCAGAATAGGTCGTAAGTACTGAAAATGTCGTTACTTTTATTTTAAAGCAGGATGGTACAAGATAGAGAACTAACCTGTTCTCTTGTTGTTTGATGCATCTTTATGTGATAGAGCAAAGAGAATTGCACAAGAGAGTAAATCAGGGGATGATGAATGGTGCAGTGAAAAAACATAAACGTAATGGTTGAGGCTATCATGAAGGGTGTTTCAGTTCATTACGCTCAGTTAAATAGTGAAACAGAGACAGTAATTGCACCAGCGTTGTGCATACCAGACGATGATGTAAGGTCACTGGATGAGGTATGTTATGCTGTTACGTATCTTTTATACTATGACACTACCATGGAGAAAATATGCATTCCAGAAGGAAGGAAATGTGCATGGCTTTGTTTCCGATTTCACTTATTAGCTGCATATAGTTTCATTGTGCAGCCTACCATGCTCCAAACGATGACCATTCATAAGACTACATTGTTAGAAAAGAACACATGTCATGTAACTCGCTCCTGAGCGATGGGACACATCCAGACAGATGATCAGTGATGAATGCAACATTAGGCGAAATGCAGTTCTTTCTGCCATTATTGAACATACTATGCCTTTTTCAAAATGCTTTACAGGAACATCTATTCATCTGGCACATGTTGAATGGCAATGTGAAAAGAGACTTGGAAGTCGTGTCTTGGATGGTAACTAATACGTTGGCATCAGCATGGACAATGAATAAAGCAGGGAAAGGAAGATAATTTGGACATTTAAAAAAGGATAGAATGGACCTTCTGCTCCCAATCTTGGTGCGAACATGGGGGATCTACAGATACTTGAAAATTTAAGAACCGTAATGCAAGGCATGCTAACAAGTCTCATAATTAATGTCACCTATGTAGTCCAACCGGTCAAATGGGATATTGCATGTGGTGAGACTGAGCCTAACCTAAATGAGCAACTGAGAGCCATCAAAGATGACCTTGCTCACCAAACTGGCCTGAGGTTCTAAAGACATTTTGAAAGTGCTGTCTACAATTTGGTCATGGTCCAACCTGGGGACGTCTTCCAGCTGGCAGTGAAGGTTAGAGTAGTGCTCCTTCTCTGCTTGTGGGCCCATCTGAGGAGTTATAGACATCAAACCACTAGATCCTATATGGTCCACGGAACAGGTGCAGATAAGACAAACTAATCTACACAGACAGCTGGTAACTGAGAGTTCAAAAGGAGCTCAATTGCTAAATTGGAATTACACCCAAACTGAACTGTGATACATTGATAGGAACTGGAACTGAATGGGCTTTGTGGCCAAAGATACTGCTGCAGCTTCCGGGGCGGACCTGCTAAATTGGGTCAAGATAATTACCATTGAAGGAAGGATCTGCTTGGATGCTTAAGAAGGCCTGATGCTGAACAGGACATGACCATTCAATTTTATTTATGACTGCATACGCCCGATTTATGGATTGGCACAAAAATTACCAAAACAGAGAGGTATGAAATATAGTGGCCTGTAGAAAAGAAAACCCAAATAACTGGTCCATGAATAGTTCGGTGTGCTAGAATTTCGTAGTGCCACACACATGTGATAATGTATAAGATTTGCTGATCCAGAGGCAGGAGATCAAGGAGATTAACATAGAAATGTACATTTTACAAGCGTCATAGAAAGGTGAGAAGAATGCTTTTAAGTTAGCTTGTATAGTATCTACTCTCTTTACACAAAGGAACATATTCTGTATTGTCACCCAGCCATTTTTGTCTAACCAACTTGATATATGTCTATGATATACATAGTCAGCTTAATATCCACAATGTGTTGTTCTTGCCACTGTGAAGGCCATAATAAAATATCGTATGTGCATATGGATCACATGTTTCCTATGCTGCTAGATAATATGGAGGTGGTGCCAGTAGATGAGAAACAAAATGATGAACCCAATTAAGATATTGCTGAGTTAATCAAGTGTGCTTTCCAGGAACATACATGTATAACATGTTTTGATTAAGGCATGCTCTGTGTATGTAGGGACAGGAAATAAAGGCTCAGTTAAGAGCTCAGATAAGTACGGGTTTTCCTAACACATGAATAACATGTAACCAAAAATAATGAACATTTCAATAGTCTTTGTAAGCACAAAAAGACGACAGTGCAGATACTGAGTGAATGTTGTATGTGTTCCTATGGACACTGAGTGCACAGATCATCCATAATGGCAGCCATATGCATGTTTATGTTGTTTTGAAAAGTTCTCCAACCCATGGAGTGCTGCTGAACAACACGAAACAAAAGAATGTTGCATGTCTTCAATCTTATCAGAATAGATGTAACTGGAACAAACATGTAATTAGAGCTTACACAATTTTCCTTGAACAGGTGCAGACCTCAGAGAGGGTGAAGGATTAGTTCACAGCTTAGGGGCCTTGTACTGAAACACTTTTGCTGCAGGAAGAATTAAGCCGACATCTAGGACAAGATAACAGATTGCGCGTTGCTGCTGGACGAGAACAATTAGTGGAGTAAGAGATCAGTCTGTTAGATAACTAGGCAGGTTCCTTTCCGCAAAGGTACTTATGCACTAAAATGGCTATTTTGAATAAGAATCTAGCTGAGAGGGCTGACATTGAAGAGGCCATTACACAGGTTTAATATGGCTATGATTAGATTGAAATTGATGTAAGCAGACTTGTTCTAGCGGATTTGATATTTATGACAGAAAGATTTAAGTAACTCAAAAAGTGAGAAGCAGTAGTCCAATTTTGATCCAATTACAGCGTTGGCGATGATTCACAAATGATCAGAAGGAAGGTAAGGGTGAACCTGTTAGAACAATCTAAGATAGATGGAGGAATAACACATAATTTGATTTATTAGGTTAGAAAAACATAATAACGCATCCAAATAGATATCCGGTCACTTAAGATTGTTGTGTGTCCAAAGCATGCATAAATCTTGATGATAAGACATGCGTCAAAAAGAAATGGATTGAAAGTGGCTGAGAAGATGTACCAGCACCAGCTCAGTGCTGATACTGTTAAGACTTAGTCAATAACCCTGCATCCTCATCTTTACTCGAGTAAGCAAGACAGGCATGATTACATTGTCTGAAGACAGACAACCTCTGAGGTTAAAGAATAGTTGACGTAGCTGAGCCATAGGAAGCCATGATTCGGTGTCCAGAAAAGAAGGCCATGCAGCTGTTACACAACCCCACTCCCTCTTCTGAACATAGCCATGCAAACTGACAATAATTTCCAGTGATGGTTAGTGACATGTTACGTAGAAAGGTGAAGCTCAGGTTCACCTGAGACTTGGATGGAATGTCAAGTTGGATATCAATTAGGAGGCAGTGACTGATTATGTATGCTGGTGCGAACCACCATGGGTGGGTACTGTGTAACATGCTAGGGTAAATTAAATTATATAAGCATGAGATGTGGTGTTGTTAACTGATCAGTGACTGTTTTACAAGGGAGTGTACTTTTTTTGTAATACAGTGGAATATACCCAACTACACGTGTCAAACCATTTATTGTATGATCAACTTCCGGAGAAGCATAGACACAGGCGCACATTTCTCTGCCTGTTTCAGCATCTTTTTTTCCACGGCTGGAAAAAAAAATACATCTGTACCTGCTATCCGCTGCTGCTGTTTTATACTGAGTCTGGGTTTATTTGCAGTTCTGACAAGAGGCAGGAGATATAAGAGTGTCAGACAGAGGAGGGAGAAGAGGATGAGGAGGCTGACCAAGCTGATGCTGCTTTGCAGTTACAAGTAAGGCCAGACAATGAGACACATGGCAGGTTGCTGTTCAATTCATGTATTTCTGCACAGATAGAAACATGTAGAGTGCATCAGGAGGGAAAGAGAGAGCCTTACACATTGGGCAAGTTTGCAATACATAACACAATTTGGTTACAGCATGAAGTTATCTTTAAAACCCTTCTGACATCCATTACCCACATTTCTATAGTTCTCTGCTCCAGCACATATTAATTTGGAATTTCATCATTCTGCTTGGCAGAGTCAAGCTGAGCATGTTCAGCACTGCCGCTACCCACCATGATCTCTAGAAGTGCGTTGCACAGCTGCCACAAAATCTCTCTGCCACTGCCCATTTCTCTTTTTTCTACTGTCTTTAGTGACTGTGGCACTCCTCTCCCCACTCCTGGACTCACGTGTCCTGGAACTTGTCCCTCCCTGCCCTGTTCAGCAACAGCGCAGCCTCTCATTGTGTTTTTCCCCATCTGACATGGCATCTCTCCTCTGCTTGTCATCACTTTTCTACTCCTGTCCTCAGTGCCTGCGTCACTCTTCTTACATTGCCTATTCTCCTGTGTCCTGGCAGCAGCGCCTTCTTTCTCTGTACAGCCGCCACGCAGTGCTCTTTTAGCCTCCTATGCATTGCACAGCATCCTGGATCAGTATTAACTCTGTATTGCCAGGAAATGGTATTTCAGAATAAATCAGTATTAGCACTTGTGACAGCCTGTTTACACCCCTCGAGCCAATTAGATTCCAGGCATTCCAGGCGTTGATTGCCTGTGTGGCCATGGATCCAGTCGGTGCTCCTGCCCTATACTTGAGTATTCCCTCATTCTTCTCTACCCACTGCACACTTTCTTTTAGTGACTGGTCCCCCTCTTCAGACAGTCGAGTGCACCCCCCTCTGCTGCCTCCTCCTGCTCCACTACATTTATCTGGCTTTATCTTTCTATGGACCAGTGTCTCTCTCCCAATCTTGCCTGATACCTAGGTATGACTAACGATTCCTCACAGCTGGTAATCCATGATCCTGCAGGACTACTGCTTCCTTGCCTGATGCACCATCTCGCCTCTGGCAGCGTCACCGTCATGCTTCCCTTAGGACACCATAGCTCTCAACTCACACGCTTTTGGCGGGTGTCACCCGCCTTGTAAAGGGCTGACTCACCCGCCAAGCCTCCTGCATGCCCATCTCACCCGCCAAAACCCAAAAATCGGGTGATATCACCCGCCTTTGCAACACAAATGGTTGAGAGCTATGGGACACGTTTCCTTCCTTGACCAGCCCCATGCTAATCCTATGGGCGCAAACGCGCCAGAGAAATGAACAGAGGAATAACAAATACAGGCTCCAAGCCTCCTGGGCCATATAAACATGGCCTGTGTTTGATTTACTCTCAAAACCAGCAGCCCGGCTTAGTATCAGACCATTTGAATGTGTGCATATTCTTTTCCTTGCCTGGAAATATAGGCAATATGGAATGTGCTCTCATTATGCACCGTGGCTTAGGCCAAACCCATACATCAGCTTTCCTGGCTCATAACACCGGAAATTGCACATGGCTGCACATCTAATGAAAGAGCAGTCATTACTTTAATTGTTTACCTTGCAGTTTTTTTTATTTTTTATCTAGGATCTCTATTTCACACTCTCGCTGGCCCTTAGAGTAGGCATTGTGATGACAAAACTAATCGGTAATAAAAACATTATTCGAGCTGATTTGCAACATCACCATGTCGTTAAATTACTTTGAAATTGATGTGTTTTTGATATTGCATTTAAATAATGATATCACGTCTTTATGTTCAAAAGAAAATGTGTACAGGTTTATATAACGACGAGCTTCTGTATAAAAAAAACCAAAATGTAATAAAAACACATGCAGGAATTGGTATTTGTAAGAGTTCCAAAATCACATACAGATATATAGGGCTTGTCTACGGATTGCAAACTAGTTTTCGTACTGCTGCTTTTAGTCTAGATAACTGCACTTGCATGTGGCAGCAGGGAAAACTGAAGAGCATCATTGTTAAACAATACAAATAGACACTAGGGTTGATTTTAGAGGCTAACATTGTATGCAGTGCATAATTCAAAGCAGCATTATATTATAAGATTACAACATAATGTAACAGAATGAACAGCAATTCCCTTGGGCTTCAATACCTCCACTTAATATGGTGTGAATAATATATTTGCACATTAATTGCTATTGCAGCAGAGGAAATATGAACGTATCCTTCACAGACATGAACATGTAGAGTGATGGTTCAATGAGCATTGCCTGAATTATTCTTGTGTAGATTGGAAAATATCTAATGTGAATTCATATTAAGACCTGGCAATAGAATTAGCATAATGGAATACACATAAGGTATCTACTGTAAAGATCTTTTCTCAGCGTCCATTAACTAAATGCTTTGTGACTTTTCTCTGTTCCCATTTTTTTCAACAAAAATAAAACATCTGCTCATGTCATCCATTATCTCCAGGCAGGCTTCCAAGGTTATGTTAGCAGAGCAGATCAATGCATGCGCCTTAAACTACTGCTTGACACGTATGTAGTGTTGAGGAAGATGTCCTTATAAGCATCATTTAATGACCAACGTACAGCATTTGATAAGGTCCCTGGAGCTAGGCTGTGGAGGGTCTTGTCAGATCTTAAAGTTCTGACGGCTCTGTTGAGGGCAATCCGAATGCTATAGGATAAGAATGAGGAAGTGGCATGGTGAAATGTAGATGGGTCAACTACCAAGGCCATAGATGTACAGATTGGCATGTGACAGGGATGTGTCCTGGTGCCCAAGCTTTTTTGCTTATTCATGAACAGGGTTATACAGGACCTGTTGAATTCTTCTACTAACGCACCCAAGCTGGCCATGGCTAGCTATCCAGATATGCTATTCACAGATGATGGGGTGCTTTTGTTTTTGCTCACCTGTTGGTCTTAAGTGGCAGTTTGGTATTGTTGAACAGTTTTGCATACCCAATGGCCTGTCCATCAAAGCCCACAAAAAGCAAAGAATATGTTATATAGGGGCTACAAGGCCAAAAGGAACATGGAGACAGCTTATTGATGGACGGCCAGGATATAGAACACACGTCTAGCTATGACTACTTTAGCCAGAGGGTCCCTGACGACTGTAAGTGGAATGGTAACATTGACAAGGCAGGTGCAACACTGGCACGATACAGTGTGCATTGGGTAAGCTTGCAATGGACCCAGGGAATAGGGCATGTATAATCATGCTGAAAGCCTACCTATTAGAGGCTAGACAGGCTGCTCTATATGGGGTAGACCTCTAGGTTACAAATAATTGCAAAAAACTCACAGTCCTGGAAAATAAGTTCCTAAAGAACATCCTAGGCTTACCGAACTGTGCACCAAGCCTTCCGTTGTTTTTAGAAAACAACATGTTCAGGATAGAATCAATTTGCAGATCCAGACCTTTGTTTCGCTGGATCAGGGTACGGTCTATGCTAAAATTAGCAAAATATAGAGAAGCATTTGAGGAAGTTCTGAGCCAGAGCGGGAACTCATCCTTGTTGTGGTTCGTACATCTGAGGGAGGTACTCAATAAACTGGGGTTGTCTGCTTACTGGAAAGCACCCAGTGGCTTGCATAGTACTGCTAAAACACTTGTCAAGGAAGCCTATCAAAATAAGGCCGAGCTGGATGCGCTGAGCGCTGTTATCCACTAGACCATGTACGGAACCTACTGGACAAGCATGCAAAACGTTGCCTATGAATCCTATCTAGAGATCACTATATACTAAGCTGTGATTTGGAACCCTTCCTCTACCTTCCCTATACAATAAGTGGAATAAATGTCACAATGTTTTGCCACTATTGCTAAACCAAGAGGTAATGCTTGATCCACTTCTTATTAATTTGCCCGTTCCATTTAGATATGAGAAAGCGGTACTTGAAATTATTGTTACTAGTTAAAAATGTGAGATCTACTTTTCATGCTATGGACAGCTACTGCAGGACACGTGATAGCTTAGTAGTTCATACCGAGGATTAGGGGAAGGAATGTTGCTCTTACTGACAAAAGCCAGAATTAAAATGTATATTTGTATCTCTCTTGATCATGAATCCCTTGGTCACGCAAATTCCACCAGGGCGATCGACTCATTATATAATTAATCTGCATGCTACTATTTGTATGAACTGCTAGCATTCACAGGAATTAGTAATGGATTTACTAAGCTGGTAATGATACATCAGGTGACTGTATCTTCTCCTACATTTAAATACATCATGAATTTAAAATTGATTGCTGAATTGAAGGATCTGAGAAATGTTAGCTTGCAGTGAACAATAATAGATTATTTCACATTCTGTAAATGATTCAGGATGCAAGTTTGTCGATTTTGCTTATAGCATTTGCTTTGAATTTGAACAGTTCGATATATCAAGGGTTGTTTCATTATTGCTGTACATTGTTTTTCCGGGTCCGGTGTCTCTGAATGGGGACTTACCAGGTCATTCCAACCTTGGAGGACCCGGTAAGCCCCATTAAGAAAACCATTCCCCATTTCCATTGAGCCCCGATAGGGCTCAATGGGAATGGGGAAGGAGCTAATAATGTGCCCGCAAATTGCGGGCCAGTCATTAGTTCCATGGTCCTTTAACGGGTCCCGCTAAGGACGGCTGGTCAGACCAGCCGTTCCCGGTGGGACCTGCTAAGGGACCTCAGAATGTGGCGGTAGGGGGATAACGGCATCGGCATCCTTACCGGTTCCGTTAACCCCCTACCGCCAGGGTCGGAATGACCCCCAGTGACTTAATTTATTGTATGATGTGTCTTCGCTTATTTTCACACAAAACTGTACGAATAGAATCTAGTGTTGATTAGTAACTGCTGTGTCCAGCTGGTATAGGCTGCAATTTAAAAAGGATCCCTGCAATGTATTGCAATGATCGAAGAATGTGACTTTGCGCACTTGCACATCGCTCTTTACACCTTTGTATTTATTATCGATACAGGGTGATTTTATTATTTTATGTAATGAACACATATTTCTGTATCCTGTTTTCTGATATTTTGTGCATTGATGTATTGTATGGTTGTGCTTTAATGGCTATGCCGAATAAAGCTCATTGAACTGAACTGATTTGCAATGTCAGCATTTTTACAGCAGAATCTTAGTTCAAAGTGTAGAAAAAAGGGAATATGTGCCATCTGGATCAGACATTTTCTGACCCTGCTCACTTCTCCAGTATTTTCACTTATGGTTATTCTCATCAAGCTATTCTAAGACCAGTTCTGCTATTGGATCAGATATCCGTGTGTAAAGAAACTTAAGAAAACTTTCTAAGAGTCTGGAATTTGGGGAAACAAAAAGCCCCTGGCAGAGGTGCCACACACTGCATCATATGAACTCAGAGGGGCTATGTTCGTCTTTCATTTACATGTAAGTGTGATTATGGTAAATGGCTGCAGATACAGCAGTGAGTGTGTGATTGAGAGTAGATATGTTACCCTTAGGAGATGCTAATCCTTGGTTATTAGAAACGGCATGTGAGTACACAGATGCATGCTATGTGAAATAATGATTGCAAGCAGGTGATCTTATTGATGTGTTTATACTGAGGTTGTTTCAGTACTGTTAGTATAGCTTACCAGGGTGAAGAATAGCACCTTTGGGAATGCTGGGCAAAGGTCATTTATAAAAGCCTACTTCCGTTGAGCCTGCTCAATTGGTGCTAGTGGCACTGAAAACTGTGACCAATAGGAGGCTACTGTTGCCAACATATGCCAACATGCAATGGAGCGCCACGCATCACTGGCAGCACCCACATATTAGCAGAATCTTTGGGACAGACCAAATTATGAAACATACAGGAAAATATTGCTCGTATTGTCTCATGGTGCTATGTCGGGGACATATAAGACATGGTAGGTGTGATTAGCATGGTTAGGCATGTGCAACTCTGCCATCCTTCCCTCGTGTAGGCCACCTCACAGGGTGCAAAGAGGGAGTCATGGAGAAGGGACATCCCTCACAGGAAGATTCCCCACTTGACAGAGGACCAGGGTTCCATGGGCTATATTGCAAACATTAGTGTGTTGCAGAGCTCTGCTGGGAGAGTCTACACACTTTAAGTTGCTGTTATGATTTTCATAATGCCTTGCCTGCCAGAGGCTGATCTCCATCCCACAAGTGGTCAAAATGCACACCTGGGCTATGGCAGATTTCAAGGGCAGAGAATATTCTGTACTCACTTTGGGTAAAGGTCTTAGGTTCATCCTGGGAGCTCTCTAACTTTCAGCTTAATGGAAGTAGAAACTGATCCTTAAAACACAATGGTTGACTTGTAGAATGATGCTCCCTGATCCCTGCTGGCCAACTGCTCCCTTGGCCTGTAATTTTCTTGCCCTTGAACCCAGAGTTCAACCTTGTGCTGTGCAGACCTTCCTCCATGTAGGCTCCATTACTGTGTAGCCCACCCTTGAGCATTATTATTCCCCCTCCCAGCACTTATGACATGTCTCCTGGGTCCTAGCTGTCACATGACCCTAAGTGGCATATGATCTGTCTTTCATTTTCTTAGTTTACTTATATATACTCTGTATTCTAGTTTCATGGCCTTGTAAATGTGTTTAGTGTTTACTGTAATGTGACGATCAAGAATCATATAGTCTTTCTTTTCTTTCTTAGTTTCCTTTATAGTCTTATTTTATTTTCATAGCTCTGTAGTCTGTTTTCAGTTTTTGCTGTCACATGGCCCGCAGGAAGCATGCATTACAACCATATTCTGCACTGCCACCATTCCTTCATCTACTGGCACCAGAGGCTGAATTTTCTTGGACCTTTGCACTTCTGAAGTAATTTTAACTTCTCTACACTGCTCTCTTAATGAGAGTATTTATATTGTGATTCAGCAAGCACTGATCCCACTTTTTGTTTGTGGTTATGTTTAGAAATTGTTTAGAGATGTTTAGAGATGCTCTGGATCCCCAGAGCTAAAGAGATTGGGCTCCTTTCAAGAGAATATTCTAATAAATACATTTTAAAATCCGACCAAGGCTGAATCTATTGGGTCCTAAGATTATAAGAATCAGAGTGGCTTCCATGACAATCTAGCCTATTCTCCTAATGCTGAGCTTTAAAGGCAAATTATTGCACTTAGCGTGTCCCCTTTGAACATTGCTTCCTCAATAAATTCCACCAGATGGCCAGCCAAATGGAAATTCAAAAAGAGAGGCCCATGTTAGTGGGTTCAGAATATTCATTGCCTGAGGTCAAGCCTCATCATGTCAGCCTTTCCTTAATTTGAAAGCATATTATATTTTGTAGATTTAAAATAGAAAAAGCATGATTGTGTTTATCAGACACAAACATGAAATGTGTTTTATTGTCATTACTTCCTCCTCTATAAATGTGTTTAATGCATTTGTAATAATTAATACAATTATGTACAAGAATAACTTAATGAAAACTTATCTTACAAATTCATGCGGCATGTCCCAACTTGTGTGAGTGCTGGAGATCCGAGAAATCCATATATTATTGAGTGGCATGTTGCTAGAATGAAATATGGAATAAAAATGTGTTTGCATTCAAAGGCATTACAAACATATTATCCGCCACCATTTATTTCATGTGGGAATTATGATCAACCAGTGAAGATAGTGAGATGTATTCCCTGGTAGTTTCCCAATGGAAAGAGTTATAAATCAAAACGTGAGGTGTAATCAGTGACAAAGCGAGGCAATATCACCTATAATAAAACATTTAAAAAAACACTGGAAATAGAAATATCACTCTGGAATCAAAAGCAGCATAGAAGGGATAACACCTGTTTCAAATAGAAGAGAACTATGCTTGGATATCACTTGGATGATTATGCCTTATCCATGAAGTTACTATTACTTGGAGCAGCCCTGCTTTTCAACAGTGCGCAGTGGCTGACTGGGAGTATCTTGAAAATTCATATGAGTCCATCAGGGCTTAGCAAAGTGGTTAATTATTTCAAAGCAAATTTTAAACTTCCCCAAATGTATTAATACATGTCCCCTAGAATCATTGTTGTGGTAAATCCCAGTAGTAGAAGGGAACTGAGAAGGTGATGCTACTTAAGGGGCCCATTTACAATAGCATATTTTATAGTGGGAAATGTACTTTGCTTTCACACTATATTTAAGGCTTGCTGAGATTAGATTTCTTGTAGAAAACAGCATTCTTCTGTGTATAGAGCACACAGCCTGAGGAATTATGACTAACAGAGTGAAAATGGGATATTGTACTTTGTGAGAATGGGTTAGATCCTACTTTCACTGTACTTAAAGCTGAGTGGGATTACATTTAAATAAGAATATACATGCTTTCTCTGAAATGTGTGCGCAGTACAAAAAAACTGGGGGCCCTTCCCAGCACAGTGTTTCCTGTTTCACTTTTCTAAGTGTTTGTTTAGTATCCTGGGTTTGTTTTCCTTTTTCAAAATGTAAACACATGTTTGCCTTTTGCTCTTGTACCTTTCCTCTTGTGTGTCCATTTATAAAAGTTAAACACTTTTAACACACTCAAGTGTTTCCACAATAACATGGACAAAGCAGCAACAAAAAAACCTGTGATTTTTCTATATTCTACTTATAATAAGCAGTTTTGTTTAAATTGGATTACAGATTGATTATATTGTAGACTGTAGTTGTATATTGTAGTTTTGTTAAAGTTGAATAGTGTAATGTTAGAAGTAGGATTGTTTGTGTGCTGAGTCATGTGCCAATTTAGGGATGTGCCGCTACTCATACACATTTGAGTTGTTATGTTTGTACACATACAAAGTTCACAGTATGTGTGGTGTTCATTGCTTGTCTGCAACCCTAGGAAGGGAAATCAAGGAAGACTAGAGGGAGGAGGAGGATCTTCATTTCCACTCACAAGGAGGAGGATTCTCCTAGGATTTATGAGTTGGAGGAACCTTGTGTTCATAGTGGGTGCCAGTTTGTGGGTGCGGGCAACAAATCACTTCTCATCATCTGAGTCAGTTGGGTACTTGGATGAACTGGGAGATACTTTTGGATTGGTAAAGGAGGTTAAGACATCATAGAAGCTCTTGGCGGAGCCATGCACAGATGCACAGAGGGCACCCTCATGTGGACATCCTTCCTCGAGCCACACGAGGAGCAGACCGTCATCTCCTTAAGGTGGGAGGACGAGAGGCCACAGCAAGCACATGGATTAGGCATTTATTTGGATTGGAGTCTGATTCGTAGAATGGCATACAGAAGGCAGTTTTCTCCACTCAGCAGGGTAGAGGTACTGCTGTCGATGAGGGGAAGACTCTCAGGAGAGGACTCCGAAGACTCCATTATTCTGCAGAGATGCCACAGCAGGAGGTGGGACTAACTGAGAAAGAAGAAGGTCAAGCACAGGAAGAGGTGGATATGGAGCATCCTCTTCCTGCTGTGGTGTAGGGCAAACAACCCAGGGAACTCCACCCACGCATGCCACAGGGTCCTGGATGTGTGATTCTTGTGCCCTGCCTCCATGGAAGACTGTCAGAAAAGAGGATACTGAGTACATTTACATGGTGAAGAGCTGCCGGAAGCGGTTCAAGTGTGGGCACAAGGTAGGAGGCAAGCAGGGCTGCACACTGTGAAGCATGGCAAGGAGGAACCACATGCATTGGTTGCACTCAAGGGTGTACCTGGTTAATGTGTCCTCAAAAGCTAGCAACCATGCATCCACCAACACTGCCCACTCCATTGGTGGCAAAGAGGAAGATCCTAGCATGTCTAGGACCAGGTTGCAGCACAGCAGTGTCATTGGGCATTGCATAGTCATACCTTCACACGCTTCCAGTGTGCACAATCAGCAACATTGAAAGCAGAAACTGTGGATATTGGCAGACTACTTTTGTCAGCACCACCCACACAAGCAGTTGCCGATAGGACGCCTCCACAAACAGACCACATCTTTGGCCAGTACTCACTGTATCAGATCATTTTGTATGGGGGACCTACTTTTTTATTACATGGACTTCTTTAGTGCTGTATCACATAGTTATGTCAGCTATCCTGAGGAGACAAAGAAGCTCCACCACCATCCCTCCTGAACAGTTTTGTGCAAGGGGAATTAATGAGGCTGTCATGGTAGAGGGAATTTTCTCACAAGGGGAATCTGAAATTATGTGAGTGGGAGCAGCCTGTGAGACCGTTGGAGAACTTTATGCAATGTTCTTTGGGAGAACTTCTGAACTTTGCAAGGTTCTCAACCTTGTAAAATGGCACGGAAACATTATTGGATGGCTGTGCCACTTGAAAGAAATTGAAGATCTTAAGGGGTGGTTTCACCCTGTGAAAAAAAAAATAAATAAAGGGTGGCTGTGTCTTGTGAAAAAATCAGAAAAGATGAATCGACGTCTTTGAACTAGGAAAATACCCTAGAACATTAAGGGATGTATGTGACCTGTGGAAAAAACCTAAAACAAAACCACAACCTTTGTGGGTGTCTATGCCATGTCAAAAATTAAGAACCTTAAGCGGACATTGAGCCTTGTGGAGAAACCTGAATACTGTAGCGCCCTGTGAAAATACCTCAGAACCTAAGTACTTGGTGTTGCCCTTTGAAAAAAAAACAAAAAACCATTATCACAGGATTACAAGGGTGTTAATTCCCCTGTTTGGGATTCCATTGGACTCCATATTTTATTAGCTGATTTACTGCTTGCAGAATTCCAGTGTGGTAAATCTCTCAATTTGTAGCATTACAAGGAGGATTTGCTGTCATGTTTTTGCTGGAGCTAAATCTCCCTCCCTGCTACCAAACCCATACTACTGCAGTGCTGTAATGCAGCATAAAAGTGGTGGTAACAGAATTACCGGCACATTATGGCCATCTTTGCCCACACCACTGTACTTGAAATAAGGCCCAAAGAACCTTAAGTGGCGGCTGCATCCTGTGAAAATCACAATGAACCTTACTGGGTGGGTGTACACAGTGAAAATCATCAGTGAAACCAGAGGGGTGTGATCTGTCAGAGAAGATGAAAGATTTTACAAGCATATATTTATGAATTTTAAACATTACTTCAATGCAATGGAAAGTAGAAGGCAGCAACTGCTCACTTCTTCTCAGGCACAGGCTGTATAACAGCAATCTGTTGCCCAACCACACACACCACAAAGTAACCGTGCTCCTCTTTTCACATGACAAGTACTGGGTACAGGCATTGCTATCATCACCTAAGCAGTTGTGTTGGCTATGGGTGCATGTCATTCTATAATCTTCTACAATGAAGTGCAGCTTTGTTTTTATGAAAACATATAGCACTGCATGTTTCTCCGGTGGTTATAGACAATATCCCTGACTGCATTCAAAAGTCTACATCCTTCCCCACAGGTGAACAGGCATCAGATATGTTTGCAGCTGGCCTCAAATGTGTTCCTTTTGATGACCCATCTGTATTCAAGATACCTTACTCACTTAGAACAGTGTCCCACAGATTATCCTCCCAGTAGGCAGTTCCAGTTCTGCCCCCAAATATTCCAACAGGTGTCACTGCACATTGATGCTGCTGTGATCCAGATGCTAGCCATGGTGTACTTGTTAGAATTTGGAATAGTTTGTTTTTTTCCTGCTGCTGTCATCCTTGTGTCAGATGATGTTGCTTGCACTGCAGCACAACATCCTGCACACATACAGAGTGTCGCCTCCTTGCAATACTTATGGCAAGATCGCCTTCCCCCAGGCATGCTGATGAAAAAAAGAGGCCACTTATATTTCAAAACATGGGCACAAGAAAAAAAAGACAGCTGGAACATATGTTCACCTTTAAAAACAAAGACATGCAGATCACCCTGCAAGGTTGAATGCAGGCCCCTCACTAACCGTGCAGCATCATCATCCCTATACAAGTCACACATCCCTGTCATGTTGGTTGGGTTGATATCTAGCATGTACACAAGAGGGAGAATCTCCCTCAGGCTTATGTTGTGATGGCTAGCCTGCTTGCTGGCCTCCTTGAAAGATTGCAGTATAGAGAAGACATTTGCAGATGACAAATGTTAATAATGATCAGCCTAGAGCTCTGCTATCAGCCTTGCAGTAATCTCTAATGGCATTGCACTTCTCACATAGCTTGCCCAGTACATGCAAAGTAGAGTTCCAATGGTGCCAACCGGGGTCTTCAGGTTGGGAAGTGACAAATTGTATCCCACTTGCAGTAGGCAGAGATGAGATTTGGCATAGTGATCCACACTGAACTAGGAACGGATCTTCTGAGCCACAGTAACCATTTCTTTGAGAACCTCACATGTATGGATAAAGAATGTGACCATGAGGTAAAGGACCTGCATTGCAAATACAAACTAAGATGCTGTATCTACTGTGCTTTAAACTACTAGACCTTCTCCCAGATGCAATTCTTCTGTGGCTTTTGCTCTGAGGCTCGTGCATGCACATGATTCCAAGGTACCATATTGCACACACCTACTGCCCCAATTGAATTACACATGGAACCACCTGGCTGTAGGAGTGTGCTGTGATGGTCGTACTGTCAAAGCTCTGAGCATTAGTCCCAGCTTGGTCATATGGCTGAGAACCAGTTCATATGTCCATGGTGAAGGGAACTGCTGCAGTGCTAGTCCCACCTAAGCCAGAATTGCAGAAAAATACTGGTACACCATTTGAGATAGAAACATTATTGAACGGGCATTTACCTACAGTGATGGACTTTTCCTAAACATCACCCAATCCTGTGTTTTCCACAAATGAGTATCACTATTGCCAACATTATAACCAGTTTACCATTGAGTAGGCACGATCTCTGAAGGTATGTGTGGTATTTCTCCCATACGCAAATCTTAACAGCACATTACCCTGTTGCAATGCGGGCTCACTGCTATGTGCCACTGCGGTACTACGGGTAGAGCTCGGTGTTGTACTTCCAGTACCAACCACGAATCCAGCTAAAGTCAGTGAAGTAACTTTATGGACCTTTTGGGGGGACATGGCATCAAAATGAAAGGGGCCCCTGCCAAATGAATGGGACACAAATGGGTGCCACAAAGGTTGACGGGAGACAAACACTCTTCCACCTGCTAAAATTGCACCCATGGCTGAAGTTGGAAATATTGATAACTGGGGGAGGTGTGCATCCTATCTGGTGGTATTGGGGGGAAAGCACCAAGATATTTTACCTTTTCCCCAAGGCTGTTCCTGGTGCTGGTACATATGGCACCACGTAGATGCTGTATCCATGTTTGTCCCTGCCTTCCCCAGTACACTTTTGTCGTGCAGAGTGCACGTGCGGCGAACTTTGGTTGCTGTTTATTGTCTGTGAAATACTGCTACACTATTGACTTTGATAGTGGGATAGCAGCACAAATGCCTTGATTCATGTGTACCTACTTTTTCTGGTTGTGGTGGTGCTTGTAATAATGTTATGTGCTTTCTGAGCTGTCATGTGTGCTCTGTTTCTCAAAGGGTCTCTATGCAGGTGGGAGCATTGCTTGTATTAGTACTTCTGCTTCTGCACTTGTCAGTGTCTTTACCTCTTACACTTACGTAAAACCACTCTTCTATGTCTAGTTTAGTTTAGTTTAGTTTAGTTTAGTTTAGTTTAGTTTAGTTTATTATTTGTATAGTGCCGCCTGGCCCTAGGGCATCCAGGCGCTTGCGAAGAATACAACAAGAATAATGAATACAACAAGAATAATGCAGCAGAAATGTACAAATCGATTACATATTTACAAATTTACAGTCTTGGTGCATGCTAGTGAGGTAGGGCTAGGCAGTTTCTTTGGATAGAAGCCAAGTTTTGGTGTTGTGTCTAAATCTGTGAAAGGACGGTTCTGATCTCAGCTCGAGTGGAAGTGAATTCCAAAGTTTGGAGGCAAGCACGGGGAAGCTGGAGCCACCTGCTTTTTGGAGCTTAAATCTTGGGATATTTAAGCAGTGTGTTTGAGCTGATCTGGTAGGGCGCGCTGGGGTGTGGTGCTTGAGGTTGTCGGATAGGTATCTGGGTGCTTGGTTAGCTAGGCATTTGTGTGTGAGTGAGATGGTTTTATATTCAATTCTTTGTGGTATGGATAGCCAATGGCAGGTGCGTCTGGCGTCCGAGATGTGTTCATGTTTGGGTATGTTCAGGGCTGCTCGCAAGGCGTTGTTTTGTATGACTTGTAGTTTGTTGATGTTTTTCTGACTGGTTCCCAAGTATAGCGCATTGCAGTAGTCAACTTTGGAAAGGACTAGCGCTCTGGCTAAGGTGATGCAGTTGGATGGTGAGAGGTAAGGTCTGCTGGCATTGATGAGTTTACAAGTGTAAGCAGTGGCTGATGAGATGGAATTGATCTGTCTTGTCAGTGTGAGGGAGGAGTCGAGGTAGATTCCTAGGGTTTTGACGCTGTTAGAGACGATGATGTTATTGCCGTCTATAGTGAATGCTTGATAGAGTTTGTCGAGTTTATTAAGTCTGGGTTGGGAACCTAGGAGAAGAAGCTCGGTCTTGTCGTCATTAGGCATAGGCCATGCTTGGCCATCCATTCTTGGATAATGGAATAAATGTTGTTGAGAGCAGTGAGGTCGGTGGAGTAGTCGCCTGTTAAAGGGATCAGTATTTGGGTGTCATCTGCGTAGTTGGTGTAGATGACACCCAAGCGGTCCAGTATGTCAAAGAGGGGTTTCGTGAATACATTGTATAGAGTGGGGGAGACGCAGGAGCCCTGGGGGACACCGCAAGTGACTGGGGCTGGGATGGCAAAGGCTGTGGGTGCGAAGACTCTCATGGATCTGTTGTTAAGGAAGGAATGGATCCATGCGTTGGCGTTATCTGAAAATTTGGCTGCTGAGGATAGATGTTTGCAGAGGATGTCGTGGTTGACCAGGTCGAAGGCGGCCGATAAGTCAAGGAGGAGAAGGAGGGCTAGTTTACCATTGTCTTTAATGTTGTCCATCTGTGTCTTAAGGTCAATCAGGGCGGTCTCAGTGCCGTGTTTGGGGCGGAATCCTGATTGTCTGAGTCCTAGTAAGTTATTTTTCTCAAGGTGGTTCTGTATCTGGAGATAGGCAGCTCTGTCGAGGATTTTTAGTAGGAATGGTACAGTCGTTATGGGTCTGTAGTTGGTGGGGACATTAGGGTCAAGGGTGGGCTTCTTAAGTAAAGGAAGAACCCAGGAGTCCTTGAGGTTGTTGGGCACTATGTTGGAGGTGAAAGATGCGTTGATGAGGGAGGTGATGAAGGGAGCAAGTTGTTTGGCTGCATCTTTAATGATAGGGGCTGGGCAAGTGTCGCCTTGGCATTTGGACGGTTTAAGAGAGTAGATTATTTCTTCAACCTCTTTAATGGTTATGGTGGAAAACTCAAAGAGGTTATTGTCATCATTTTGGGGGGTGGTGTGGGTGTGTGTAGAGGGGGTGGTGTTATCGGAGAGGGTGAGGCTTTCTTTCTTTGTCAGGATTTTGGCTTGTAGCGTGGCAATTTTGCCTAGGAGTGCTTCCTGGATATTCGTGCACCAGTGGATGTCTTTGTTGCAAGTGTCTGGAATGGGGGAGGGTGATTCGAGTTCTCTCAGGATATTGAAGAGCTCTTTGGTATTAGATTTGGCGTTGCTGATTCTTTCATTGTACATGTTTTTTTTAGACTGGATGATGGCTGATTTATAGATGTTCGAGGCCAGTGCGTAGGATGTCTTATTAATAGTGGATGGTGACTGTTTCCATGCTAATTCAGCTTGTCTTTTGGCTTTGCGGAGTGTTTTTAGTTTGGGGGTGAACCAGGAATTGAGGTGTGCTCGTGGTTTGGCTTTCCGAAGCTTGAGTGGTGCTATGGTGTTTATGGCCTTAAGGATAGTTGTGTTGTATAAATCTACTAGTTCAGTAGGGTTGGTCATGGTGGGTGAGAAGTCGATGATGGGTTGGAGTAGCGGGAGGAGTTTCTCTAGTGTGATATTTTTGTTGTTTCTTGTGAGTGTGGGTGGGGCATTGGAGGAGGGCACTGGTGTTTGAGTGCCTTTGTTGATGGTGAAGGTAATAAGGTGGTGATCGGTCCAGGCGCATGGAGTGTTGGAGAGGATGGTAGTGTTGCAATTGAGGTCAGCTATCCAGTCAAGGATGCGGCCTTTGTTGTGTGTGGGTTGTGCGATATGGTGGGTGAGTCCTAATTCTGAGATAGTGTTGGCGATAGTGTGAGCTTTGTCATCTTTCTCATCATTGAGACCTAGATTAAAGTCTCCTAGGATGAGTAGTCGAGAGTTAGGTTTGATATTATTAGAGAGTAGAAGGGCTATGTCGTCATTAAAGGATAGTATGGGGCCTGGCGGTCTGTAAATGAGGTGGATGGTGATAGTGCTTGTGTGCGTTGTGGATAGTTTGAGGGTGAGTAATTCCGCTGATGTTAGTGATTGGTTTTGTATGTGTCTAATGTTGATGGAACTTTTTGCAATAACGGCTACTCCACCACCTTTAGCTGTTTGTCTGTCTGCACGGTAGATGGTATAGTCATTGGGTATAGCAAGTGATAGAGAGGGGCCAGATGCTGGGTGGAGCCAGGTCTCTGTAATAGCTATGAAGTCGAGATCATTGACGGTAATAATGTCGGCAATGTCTAAGGCATGGGCGACTACAGATCTCGCATTGATGAGTGCACCTTTAATGGTTTCGGTGGTGATGCATGATTTTTTGGTGTGGGTGCGGGGGGAGGGTGCGATCAGGCCGTGTGATATCTGGTCTGTCGGAAGTGTAGGGCGTGTGCAGAGAGGGGCAGATTTGGTTAAGGTTATGTTTTGTTTGTTGCCTAGATTGGGGAAGGATGCGGGTGTGTGTGTTCTGGATCTGAGTCAGGTGAATCTCGATAATCCTGAGCAGGGATAGGATCTGCTGGTGGTGAGGTTCGTGATAGTGGGTTGGCCGAAGGGAGTAGTTTGTGATGCTTCTTGGGGGCTGGGGGTGTCTGCTATGCGATGAGAGTCAATGGAGGAGGTAGGCTGGAAAGGGTTGATGTTGGGTAGGAAGGGGGTGGGGCAGGGTATGGGATAATGTCTGGGGCAGGCTAGTCTGCTGAGGCCGTTGGGGTGTAAGCGAAAGTGTGGCCCTGTACAAGGGGTGTCATGGGGGACCAGGCAGAATGGGAACATAATGAGGAAGGTCCAGGTTATCATGTCTGAGTTTAGAGGGAACTGACGCACAAAATCGTCAGAGAGAAGCTAGTGCGCAATGTTAGTACACAATGGTGCTGCAGTAAGGGTACTAGCGCAGAGAATCGGAGAAATGCTAGTGCACAGTGCTGATACCCAGTACTAATACACAGTGTACTCTAAGCGACCATAAGGCACTACACAATGTCACAGTAGTCTCTAAGCGACCATAAGGCACTACACAATGTCACAGTAGTCTCTAAGCGACCATAAGGCACAACACAAGTGGTCACAGTGGTCTCTACGCGACCATAAGGCACTACACAATGTTACAGTAGTCTCTAAGCGACCATAAGGCACTACACAATGTCACAGTAGTCTCTAAGCGACCATAAGGCACAACACAAGTGGTCACAGTGGTCTCTAAGCGACCATAAGGCACTACACAATGTCACAGTAGTCTCTAAGCGACCATAAGGCACAACACAAGTGGTCACAGTGGTCTCTAAGCGACCATAAGGCACTACACAATGTCACAGTAGTCTCTGAGTGACCATAAGGCACAACACAAGTGGTCACAGTGGTCTCTAAGCGACCATAAGGCACTACACAATGTGAGCAGTAGTCTGTGTTATACCGTACTGCGAGAACAGGGTTCAGTGAAGGCTTGAAACAGTTCAGGTTGCTGGCTGGAACAGTTGAAAAAAGGTTGCTGTAAGGGGCGGTATGTTTACCCCAGAGGAGATGGGCAGGGGATCTAGCCCTATGCTCGGTGGCGTATACAGGCTAGAGATAGGCACAGTGCACAGTGCCTTCGAGGTGGGCCGGTTCGGAACCTGCTGGCTTGTGGTTGGCTCCCAATAGAGGAGAGGGGCCAATCACGATGTTTGCAGGGTTGCGGGGCCGGATGGAGGGCTAAAGATGCAGCGGACAGCCATCTTTAAATGGTGTGGACCTCGGGGCTTCGATTGGTGGCTGGATGCACTTTGAGTGCATTAATGGGGCAGATCCTGGCAGGAAAGGCTGCACTGGGCAACGCTGGAGCAGTGCGGATGTTACTAAATAATTTGCCGCGTGTTGCCTTCAAGACGCACGCTCGTGCTGTAGCTAGGGACTCGTGACATACCTGGTGTCAGCAGCTCCAGCAGTAGATGGAAGGAGCTCCTGCTCATGGTGGCTCTGGATTGATAAGGGCAGAGTTTCTGGCCCCTGGCTCCTATGGCTCCGAACAGGCACCCAACAGGCCTTAGAATGGCCTTCGAGCTGGCCGCCGGCGTAATCCGCCTGCCGGCGGTTCCAGCTGATGAGCTTGAGGCTCAGCCTCGGTTTCACGCCGCGCTGCGCCCGGCATGGGCGAGTCAGGTGCCGTGTGGGGACAGGGTCAGGCAGGCCCTGTCCGAGTTCCCCGCTCGGCGCGTGGTTCCTCTGCTGGGCTGGTGGTGCTGGGGGGGCTCCTGCCCTCGCCCCACGATGAGGAAGGGTGGAGTGTCATTGCATGTCATTGCATGTTAAGGTCTGGGATCTGATGGAGCACAATCTTAGTTTAGATCATCACACATCTCATCATCATCATGATGGTCGGACCCACTGGGCGGGGGTAGCGGAGAAAGAGAACTGGGATTTTCAGTCTCAAACCTCTGTTCAACTGCTCCTTCTGTCATACATCCCTGATTGGCATTGGATGCGATCTACACACTTTTCACTTCTGACATTTGAGAACTGAAAAGGCAACCTCCTATGTCTGTTAAGGTGTATGTTCATTTCCGTAATGTAACACCTTTGCAATTTCTTGTACATGTAAATGTATCCCTGAATGACTTGTGGTGGAAAATATGGCACATGATTTGGATGAAATTCTCAATTGATCATTGCAATTCTGCCCCCACCTCCTCACAGCAGGTGCTTCTGTAGGATTGAAAAAACATGATCAGAAAGTCTCTCCTTTACTCTCCCTCATTTGGGTGATGACGTGGTGTTTCAAATGTATTGAACTGTGCGTTTCCTGATACAATGTAGAACCTCTTCTGCTCCATCCAAACAACATCAGGTAAGTATTATCCTCCCTCAAGCTGCCCTCAATGAGTCTTAGCTTCTCCCACTCCTCGTCACAGCTGTCACATGATGGCATATATATCTTGTCCATTCACATCAAGGGACGGACATTGACTGGTGTGCCATCCTTTGCCAATCTGAATTTCTTCTGCTCCCTCCAAGCAAATATAGGGAATTGCAACTCTCCAACAAGCTACTTTCAGAGATTTCTAGCTCCTTTCACTTTTCCCACCGGTGACACCCTATGGCATGTGTCTTGTCCACGTCCTGGTGTGTCATCCAGGACTTCCTGAATTTCTGCTGCACCATGTTAGTAAAACTAGGTGAAGGGGGGCGTGACCTGGAGCGCCGGCGATGAGGCAGTTCCTTTGATGGCCCCCGCATGGGTCTGCGGTTAAGCCTTATTTTGTCTGTTTCCAGTCGGGTTTTTTTATATGGTATGGCGAGATTCCGGCTTCGGAGGTCCTGGGGCGCCGATGACAGCACTTTGAGAGCATAACGCTCTCGCAAACTGCCAAAACGCGGCGGGGAGAACTGTTGCCCCCGTCTGTAGTCTGGCCCAAAATGGCGGCTGCATCTCTGCGACTCTCCCTGTGCTGGCGGCTGGCAACCCTCACCAGCTCTTGAGCCGCATCGGGTGGCGGGGTGTCTACCTACGAGGCTTGATCTGATCTGCACACTGTGGCAGGGTGCCCCCCCTGAGGCTGCGCTCCGGCGCCGTGTGACACCCAACATGCCCTCTGACAGGACCCGTCTCCACGAGCCGCTTTTCACCGGCGCCGGAGCGCCCCGGCTCCTCGCAGTGGGTACCCGGCTCTCTGCCTGGATTTTAGCCTGCACAACATTGCCGCATTCACCCGGTAGGGTGGGCACACCTGGAGACGGCCTCTGGGCGCAGGAGGGGACCCGCCAACACAGCACCATCGCCCACTGCTTGGGGAGCGTGCGCACCTGGGGCCGTCCTCCGGGAGCGGGACGCTCCATCGACATCTGCTGGCCTCGGGCCCCCAGGGGCTTGGATACCATCTACTGGACCCAGCGGGGCAGCCCCACGCTGATCTGATCTCTTGTGGCCCTCTGGGGTCCCGTCATGTCAACGCCACGCAGGGTCATCCTGCACAAAGGCCCCCCTGGCTTCCTGGGGCACCCCTGCCCGCGTCCTGCCTACATCTGCTGAAGGGGCCTAATCCCCTCCGGTGGCCACTACACTAGAGGCTTGGACCAGCCTCGGAGGCAGCGGCCTGCTCACATTCATCCCACAACAATGGCCCCCACCTGATCTCCAGCAGCCCTCCACCATCCACTCTATCACCTGTAGCCACGGCACTATAAGTTTTGGATTGGCCTCGGGGGCGGCGGCCCACTCACCATCAGCCCACAACAATGGCCCCCACCTGAATTCCAGCAGCCCTCACAGATCCTCCACAGAGGCCTACTTCTGCCCTGTACTAACACCTTCTTCAGCTTCCTGGGTGCCCCTGCCCACCTCCTGCTTACTGGACCCTGACTCCCCCATCTACCACCGCAATGCTCACGGCAAGGGGTGAGTTAAAAGAACCCCCCCTTCCTCCTGCCCGAAGCTTGTCACTGGACCATGACTGGCGCTCCGACGGGCCTCGCCAGCAACACATCTGCCCATGGACATCTGGGGCAGCAATCCAACATCCGCTGAACGCCCTTCTGGAGGGGGGCCCTCCGCCTTCCAGCTACACCATGGCCCCCGGTTCTTGATAGGGGGTCACACATGTCACTCAGGTGAGCCCAGTAGCCCCCCAACATAAGGGGTGGGCCCTGCCTACTCCTGCCTGGAGTGCCTTGGGGATCCCTCTTCTTTCTCCCCCGTTGGCATAGAGGCCCCCTGCTACCTGCTACCAGCCTTCCCCCTAGCTGCAACACCTCCCCCAGGAGCTCGCTGAACCACGCTGGCCCCCCTCCCTGCAAGGGCCCCCAAGTCCCCCAATTATTGACCCCCAATACAGAGTCTGACACCTCCCCCGGCTTCCTGGGGCACCCCTGCCCACTTTTTCTCTTCACTTTTTCTCTTCTCCAGCCGGGGAGTGCCTGTCTTCATCACCTTCACCCTGGACGACCTTGCTCGACTGCTCCACCACGGCAGTCTTCTGTCTGACTATTTCTATGCTGCATGGGTCCCCCTCCCCACCCCAATTAGTTCAAGAGAGATCTGCACATGTAGTGCCAGCTACTCAGGCAGAGTTTGGCGAAGCCTCCACATGGGCAGTGCCAACAAATGGCTTACACATCACAGGGTCTTGGTGGGTAGGGAGGGTCTCTCAGAGTTTGCTTCTACTGTTTTGCACTTAGTGTCTCACCAATCATTACTTTGTTAAGGTACAATATGTGCATTAACTCCGTAGTGATCTGTTATTCCTTGGGGGAGATATTTCTTGGAAAGTCCTCACGTAGTCCTTTTGTGACAGGAAAGACAGACACATGGATTCTGGTAATCTTCATTACACAGAATCCTAATCTTTCTACTCACAGTCCTAGTAAGGTAAGCTGGTCTGATAGTTACAGGCTGGGGTGAGATGGGGGAGGCTATGTATCATCATGGCACTGATTTTTTATTTTATTTTAAATGTAACTAAACATGGAGCGTGGTCTAAGGTAGGGTTAGGCTACACATGCAAAGCTAAATTGTGTTTTTAGGAAACACTGTCTTAGTGGACAGCACCCTAAATTAGCAAGGACCATGACAAGGAAGGCAAGGACTCAGTCTAATGAAGAGTATTAGTACGTAATCAAGCCATTCTCATTAAAGGGAAATCTGAATGCGTGACATTTTACCCCATATGTAATGAAATCCTATAAATACCCTCTTTTGAAGGCAGTCCCTCAAGAGTCTTAACATTGCCAATTCAACACCATCCTAAAAGCAATGTCATAGAAAAGTGTATTCATCTCCTGAGCAATGTATCTCCAGAATAACCTGATCCCGAAGATGCATTCTTTCACATGTATAGCTTCAGATAATATTGTATGTATTGTATGAAAAAAGGGTATGTGCAGACTGACCCTTCTTATCATTGTACAAGCAGATGCCTCGCTGTATGCACTCATTGCAACAATCCCAGACTTCGGCATCATGGCTTGGTGCAACCCGCACACGTGGTGGACGTGTGTCTGCTGGACAATCAGAGTGGGGGAAGGAGTTGCTGGGTATAAGTGCCCAACAGGGGGAGGTCCTGCAGGAGATGGCAAGGAACATCCATCGCCTGGAAGAAAATGGCATCTCCTCAAATTCTGCACACAGTACCGAACTCTGTCTATTGGGGCAGGACATGCAACAACTGAGTCAGGCAGTTTGTGATGATGGTTTGGCTTTGAGACAATCCCTCTAGTGTTGTTGGCCACAAGGGACCACCAGCGGCAGCAGATGGACACCTTGAGTTTTTCATGTGGAGATGTTGGCCTGAAGGGAATCACAGTGTCAAGACAAAGAATCCCAGAGTAAATGCCTCCATACAGATATGTTGGCATTGAGGCAATCATGCCGTCAAGACACGGAATCCCAGGGTAAATGCCTGGAAGCAGAGATTTTGCCCTTAAGGGAGAGCCGCAATCCAGATACAGATTCCTTGAGAAAAACTCTGCATGATGACATGTTTGCCACAAGGGACAACCTCCGCCAAGGGATGGATTGCTTGAGATAATCACTCAAAATGCAGTTGGAGACAACAAGGTTCAATATGCATTATGACGCTTTGGCCTCTCGCGACATACATTACCAGGACCATGTAGCTATTGGGGCCCTCAGGTACACATCCCTCTCACAAGTGGGGGTAGGCAATGAGGATGGGGCTTTGACAATATGTGGTTAGAGTTCACCATCCCAGGATCCGCCAAAGCATGTGGGTTCCAGTTGATGCATGCAGGTGATGCCATTGGTCTTGTCCCACACATCCCTATTTGTGTTCTCGTTAACGATTGACTATATACTTAATTTGTGTACTCATCCAGGGTGGACTGTAATATTCTTTGTGTCCTCATGTCACTGCCATTGTTCTCTCGAAGACAGTGAGTCAACTGCTCATGGTAGTGGGCAAAATTCTGGACTGGGGGACTAGATATGTAGCCATGATCAGTGGAGTCAAATGACATGGTGGTGTAGACTGCTACAGCCACTCACATACAGGTGAACATTCCATTAAACATGGATGTGTATAGGTGCAGTCTGTCAGACAGTCACCTTTAGCTGGTTCAAACAAATGTCCAATGTTATTTAAGGTATGTTGCCTCATTCAGTGCCCACACTCCCTGAGAGGACCCCTCAGAATCCTTTCTGCATCCCAGTTCCCATTAAATCAGCTCGAAACTGGGCCTCGTAGCACCAACATGGAGGCCTAGTGTTTGCTGTTTGTGGTGAGGGATTCACAGTACTACAGCTGTACCACCAGGTAATGATGGAAACTGTCATTCATTTTCATGACTGGTGACATATGGTGGTCAGTATTTTTTTTTTTTAAAAAATGTCGAAAGACAATTTTTTCAAAAAAATGTCGGAAAAAAAAGTCTAATTCCTTTTTTTCAAATTATATATTTATTTTGGGGTCCGGGAACCCCCCATTTCGAATAAAAAATGTATTAAAAAAAAATTGGAGATTTGCTGATTGGAGTCAGTCTCCTTAGGATGTCCCTCTGCAGATGTTTTTGGTGAGGGCTGATGCAATAACTTCAGGGGTGTTTTGCCTTGCCTTTTTTCCTGTTTGTGTTTTATTCGGGAGGTGGGCATATCCAGCAGAAATGGGGCAGAGGGACACATAAAGATAGTAGTCAGGTGAGCCCTCTTTTGCACTTGATGCATGCCACTCATGGGAGCACACTGTATGGGGATATTGTGCCTGGAGCTGGCTTTACTATGTTTTGCTTTTGGGCCTGTGACATGGTAACTTTATTCCAATTGAAATTATTGTGACAGTGGTTTTTGCACTTCATGTGATGGATGTTGATGGGGTGGCATTGTACTTTTCGTGTCATGGGGCACACACAACTCGTCAGTCCAAGAGACACATTCTTAGGGTGTTGTTATGGGCAAGCTGAATGAGCCCAATTGCATCATTGATATCCATCAGGGATATTATATTACTGTATGTGTTCCACAAGGGTTGTTATTCATATGAAGTAGGTTTGTGGTACCTGGTTGCATGTGTGCTGGCCCTGTGCACGTGGGACTGCTAAGGGAATGGGTTGTGCCTATGGATGTGGGTGGAAGCCCTTCTCCACCTCTATTGCTATGCCACTACATGTGGCAATATTATGCAGGGCACAACATGCCACAATGATTTTGCATACTACAAGGGGTGCATATAGCAATACACCACCTAAGTAGTCAAGGGAGCAGAAGCATGACTTAAGCATTCCAAATGTGCGCTCCACTATGCCCCACATGGCTATGTGTTCTGCATTGTAGTGCACCTCCCCTGGGGTGGCTAGATTTCTGATGAGTTTGAAAGGGAATGGCAAGAGCTGGTAGACTCTGTATCATGCAAAGGAGTAACTGCATGTGTTGTCATTCTTTCTGTTTCTGTGTGTCATGTGACTGCGTGTGTTTGTGTGATAGTTGATATTCACCACGAGCCAGCTGTTTCCGAAGGTTCCCGATGCAAGTGCCTGGTATATCAGGGTTAGAAATTGAGGGGTGCTGGGAGCTATTTTGCTCCTACTTGTAGGATAGAAGAGTCAGATTAGCTTGTCACCAACAGCTACCAGGAGCTACTTTTGGCTCCCCAGCCCAACTGACGCCAAAGTAACACACCTATGTGAGTTTAACTTTTGGGACAATCTATACATAAATATTAGGTCAAATCTATAGGACATCTAATGCTTAAAGGGTGTATAAATAATTGACAAAATAATAAGTTTGCATCTCATGTGGAAGTTAGATATGTACTAACCCCTCGTTCCTCAGTGGTCGCTCCCAGTTACTGGTTAATGTGGGATAGCCAGGCACTGCTTTTAGCTCCTGCTTATCCAATCTTAATTTCAAACAATATCAATGTTAGCAATGCAGGATCCGGCCCTGTGGCAATTGTATGTTCATTAGGGTTCCATTTCACTCTTATGCGTGAGCTTTTATTGCACTTTGTGCTTTGCAATGGGTAATGGAACATGCAAAGTCCGATTTGTGAATCAGATAATGACGTTTAGCGCAGCACAACGCGTACCGTTTCAGCGCAAAGTCACTTGGCACTGTGCTAAACTTTTTGTAAATTAGGCCCGAGGTGTGATAGATGGACCTTGAAACTGTGAAGATCTACTACTCATTTATTTGAATGCATGTATGTGTTTCTTGATGTGTGTGTGAATATATGTGTGTGTATCTCTGTGTGTGGGGACAGAGACAAAGGAACTATAATGGGAATCAATTACTCTTTCTTTAGATTCCTTATGTTTTCTCTGCATTGTTTCTTAACTAAACATTGTAAATCTATTTTTAGTTCTAGTTCTTAGCCTACCATTTTGCATGCTTAATAGACTGTTTCAGCTTGGCTTGGAAACGAGTGGCCTGAGCTGCCAAATATGACTGGCAGTTATGATAATTAACAGTCTAATGTGCACAGAAATAAAACACGAATCCAATGTAACTGCAACTTGTAAAATATGATCTAAACTACCGGTTTTAGATAACTTGCACTTGAATTGACCTTGAAATCATACTCTAGATAGGCATCCAAACTGAATCACGGACATTTTCACTGCAGGATCACTAAAGGAATCTTGTTGGCAAATGTACCGAATAAAAACCTAAATCTTTTCATTATCTTTCAGTGCCTATAAACGGCACGTTTAAAAATGTCTGTTTACAATAACATTGCTCATATGTTCCATGCCTGTGGCATGGACTAAAATAAGCCCATCCATAAATAATTGTTTTATGGTATAGGCGAAGGGATTTCGTTTTTTTAATGGTCGTCACCAACGTTTTTGAAAAGTAGAATTGTTTTACTGCATTCAACTGTGAAAGAAAAAAACATATACTTGGGCCCACTTCAAAGGGATGGTAAGTTAAGCATAGTTAAGGTCACAATTAACGAGGCAGTACTGTCCCTGGAGAGCAGCAGAAGTCAGGTACAGGTGCAGAGAGTGACCCCCCACATCAAGGAGCAGAAGGCAGAGTTGACTGGAACATTCCACATGTGAGAATCCTCTGCCAAGGATCACACTCTAACTCTACCAGTACTGCAAACCGGTTGTGCGTTTCAGAATACCCTGAGATGGACACGCATATTCACGATATGACAAAGAGCCTCTACAAGGTCTTAACTTTGGGACATTTTGGAGTTTTGCCCCTGGTACTCTCTGACACCAGCGATAGTGTATGTGGGAAAACGTACATAATATGACATGTGTGCAACATAATGGTGAAACAATATCATTATTTTTAAAGTTGTTCGATTTTACATCATTGACCCTAAAATACTGGCTTTTTTAAAAACTCGGTGTTCCTTATCCCTAGCCCATCCCAGACTGTCTCTAGAGAGAGGGGTGTTTTCCTGTTATGGAGTGTACTTTCACCTGGGTCTACCTATCTTTGGCTTTCAGTGGACAATTTCTCTTTTTGTTAAGATACGTGTTTGCTGTTCTTGTTAATGGGGGGGCTCTCCCATAAACCTCGCTGCACTTTTATACCGGCACACTCCTCACTCCTCATTTCCCCATTCTCCTTTCTCTACCATCTCTGGAGAGCCCTTGATTGTTACAATGTAGTTGCCCCTTTTGTTTGTTCTCCTTGCATTGGCCCCAGAGCGCTTTTTGAAACAGAGTGAAGCGGCCTTTCCACTTTGCCCTGTTTTGGACTCTTTGGAACATGGAAGTGCTTTGATACCGCTCAGGATCGTAACTGCCATCAAGGTGAAAAAATTGTTAAGTACATACCTGCCAATCTTTGCAATATATGCGATTTTCAAAAGGAGCGAAGTGATAGTTGCAGTGCGTACATTCTGTAAAGGAGCCCTTGCCTACATTGTTTGCAAAGTGACATATTACATGAAGAAAATACAGAAGTGTGTGGTTTGCAAAATGCATAACCAATCTGTGGTTGTTTGCCATCTGGTTAGGGTGCAGAATCCTTATGTTTAACATGAATCTATATTTATACAATTGAACATTTGCCGGTTACTTGGTTTGTGGCAAAGTGTTGTTCCTTGTACAATTCCACAACGTTTCACCAATCTGCACCAACGTTTGCATAATTACTTGTTAGGACCCTCTGGACATTACTTGCTACATAACATGTGGCCACCCCACCCCTTTTCCCGGATTTCAGCACAAGTCAAACTTTGCAGGTTTGTGGCTTGACGAAACATTGTTCCTTATGCAATTGCACACCGTTTCACTGATCTGCACCAAATGATGCATAATTACCTGTTAGGACCCTCTTGACATGACTGGCTACAATACATTTCGGAGGTCAGACAAAACCCTCCTCAGAGAGAAAACAACTCCACACAAAGCTGTCCTGAGAACAGAAATTAAAGGGCACACCCATTGGCAAAAGGCTTAGACTCACACCAGGGTGCTGCCCTCCAAAAGGGCATCTGATCCGGTGTTACTTCCTTTTTTTTATTTTTGCTTCAATCTGTTTTACATACTCTTCAGTCCTTTAATTTGTCCATTCCTAATGTAAGCCTTCAAACATTCAAACATTCATATCTTTCACATTTTCATGCTCCTGTTTCAATCTGTATTGTGCACTCTTGACTCCTTTTGTATTCCTTACCCACAAATGATATCTACACATTCTTGCTCCGTACAATAGTCCAACTTATTATTACAGTGGTGCTGCTTTTCACTCTTCTATCTTAAAACCTCGTGTATGTATCTGTGCTGTGACATTTCAAGCTGTTTACGCTTTCCTTCTATTTTTATTCAGGCTGTGAAATGTCCAGCCCGTTGGTACTACTTTCATCCTGCGTGTGTGTCCACCTGCAGGAAAAGTCAGGAACCAGGAGCTATTTCGAAAACACATTCATAAGATGGTGATTGTCATGCAATTCTGCAAAAGTGTTGTAAAACCCTGCACTTCACCCTTAAATGAGGAAACCAGTCAGCATTATGGTGGTTTATCACGTAGTGGTGTCATGCTCAGCACTGATATCCATGAACCCCTTACAATAACAGCCGTACCTGGGCATCAAGAACGGTTTCAGGGAAGCATTTTGTTTTCCACGCACACTGCACCTTAACTAGAATTGGGTCTTAAGTGCATTAAGATCCTGACAGGGATGTACATTATTGGCTTCCACTGAGCGTCAAGAAGGAGTTATGGAAAATGACAATGTTTTGGGAATATGAAGATATCAGGGAGGTAATCTACACTATCATTTCATGACAACAGGCATGAAGGTTGGAAATATAGCACAGCCAGTAACAAGGATCTGTAGCTGATATACCCCTTTCTTGCACTCATTGGGAACATACACGCAAGGCAGTTATTGTAGAAGGGTAACTTGGCACTATATTTCTTGGATAATAGGCATCAAAGGACATATTCTTTGAGTCATGCCAAGCCCAGACCAATCTACTGGGGTGACCTAAAGGTGTAAAAACAGACATCTACCAAAACCTATGCAGAACCTAAATTGTTTTTCATGCACATTATGATAATCTCTGAGTTTTTCAAGGATATGAATTCATCCTACCAGAGTCAATTAAAGGATGACTCATTTCATGACTCAGTATACAGCTCTCTTCCGACCGAGGGTTATAGCTATCCCAGCCTTGGTTCCTTACTCATGCTATTGCTCATGTTATTTAATTGGTAAATTAATACAAATCCAACAGTGGACCACACATACTTGCATTCATTTATGTCACTAAATTGGCGCTCTCTAACCACTAGCACTAACTTTAGCAATTTGGTCATTGATCATAGTAGTTACTACCAAAACTATGTGAATTAATTAGAATCATTTATTTTTTAACTTCTAATCCTTGATAAACTTCAATGCCACTTCAAAAAGCCTCTAAATAATTTAACAAATATTATCATGGTTAAAGGTGACAATTCAGATGTTTTGAAGAAATACAAAAAACTATGGTTCGTAAAGCTAAATGAACATTAGGTAAAAAAGAATAGATATTAGCCATACCACATATTGGACGGGTTTAGTGGTATGGTAAGAACGGGGCAATAATTGAACTACCACCACTTATGTTGGTAATAATGAAGCTACAGCTGCATTTACTACACCACCAAATTCCATGCATGTCATTGAAGTGGAGGATGTTTACCATCAGTAGAGTGGGAATACTCCACATTACTCCACATCAACTCAATTTCTTGGCAGATTTACAACACAGAATTATTGCTCATTGTAAATCATCCAAAAATCCTGATGGACTCCATCCAAAATGGTGCTTACCTTGCAATACCAACAGTCGTAATCCCATGGCAATGCTACAGGACCGAGTGGCACAAACAGTAAATGAATCTGGCAGGAAATCTGCAGATTTACATCTCATTTACTGCAAACTCATAATGAAGCTCTTTGTACCCCAATATTTCTAAAGCCATTAATCAAAGTCAGCTAACGTTTATTAAATGCAGTGCGTGTGACTCACTTCCACGTGTGTTAATTAGTTGAGCTTTAACTCTGATATAAATGTCATTATTCCATGTCAAGATTAGTAGAGATAAGAATCAATGTAATGTATTGGATGTTTTGAAATGGTTTACCTGAAGGAGGACATACTCTTCATGCAAAAATGCTGAAATACACGTTTACACACAGCAGAACTTTGATAGACAAACATACATATACACAGAGCAATAATCTGTCGAAAGATCACATGATTTGGTCTTTTTTTCTTCTCTAAGAATAGATTAAGAACATTATATATGTTCTACCAATCTGTTCCTATAGATCGTATGGCCTGTAATTCAAAGAACACTATCTTGGTTAGAATGTGAGTTAGTGAGTGCCCGGCCTTTGTAATGGAGAAAGGTTTACAAATATTGATTGTTTGGTTAACATCTAAAGACTTGTGCCTGCAGAAATGGTCTGTGGAATCTTCAAGTAGTTAGAGCAAACAATACAAATACAGGGTTTCTGAAAGTCACCAATCGTTTTCTCCTTAAATCCAGGCTCCAAGGAGAATCACCTCAGTGTGTCTTGCAAATGGTGTGGAAGGATGACTGCTCGGGTTTTCATTTTCTTCATTTGCACCCTCCATGGCATTTTCAGTCACTCAGGTTCCTCCAAACATCGGCTGCATTCAGCAGTATAAGCTGGTGTTCAAAGCAGCCTAACAGCTCTGTGCTCTTTCCCAAGACAGCCAGTTCACTCTTGCCTCCCTGCCAGCAACGGTCGCACCTGCCTTTTGAAAATCGCACGAGCTAAATGTTTTTTTTTTAAATTTTATTTTTTACGAAATTGTCTAATTAAAAGATGTTCCTAATCAATCTGCATGGTACTATCCTGTCATCAGGAATATCATTTCCGTCTTGATTACTTCACTGGTGAGGATGTTTCCACAAAAATGAAAATGAGATTTATTTTTCTTTGTTTCTATTTTCTTAAAAAAAAAAAAAGGCCTTGACACCCATATCTTTAAATCATACTTTCTAAAGATGACCATACCCTCAGCGTGGGCTCACCCTGCAAGTAACTTCTTGCTCCCCTCATGTTGGGGCCTGGCTTAACTCTGACCCTTAGTTTGTGCAAGTGGGCCATTTCCATGAGGATTTGGCCCATCCTTTTGAGAGTTTTGCTTCATTGTATCTAATAATGTCTGAAACTATCAGTGAGGTTTATTGAGCATTTGTAGGGCCCCTATAAATCAGAAGGTGTTTCCAAGCGCCAGAAGACAAAAAGTGGGATGAAGGGGTGTGGGGGGTGAACAGGGGAGATAACAACAACAATGAAAAAACGGTCCTACTAGGCCTTGTGACATCCAGATTGTGCAAGTGCAGCAAACAAGTGCTGGGTGGAGGAGGGCTGGCGCTAGGATGGGAGGGGGAGTAAGGGTGGAAGGGATGGAGATGGGAGGCAGGGGCTGGGCAAGTCCTAGCGTAGGCCCAGGACAACAGTACCGAGGAACACGGTAAGTGCACGCAGGAAGGACCAGCCTTGGAAGGCTGGTCGGGGAGGGGGGAACAGGGGCCCAGAAGGGCAAGTGCTGGAGTGGAATGCTGGGGTAGACTGGGCAGCGGCAGGCTTGGCCCCCAGTAAGGCTCATAAGGGACCAGGCAGCCCGTCACAGCAGCATGGGGGGCATAACCTAGGGAGGGGGAGAGGGAAGGAAGAATAGAAAAGGAAGGTCTTGAGAAACTTCCGGAACTTAAGGAGGTCCGGCTTGAGTCTGAGAGAGACAGGGGGGCCATTCCCAAGGGAGGCTCCCACTGAAGAGAGAGATCTACCTCCCACTCTCTGCTTGGGGAAATGTCTGACCTGCAGAGAGTTGGAGGTAGAAGACTGAAAGGTTCTAGCTGGGAAATATGTAAGGAGAGAGAGTTGGTTGTAGCAGGGACCCAGGCACTAGAAAGCCTTGTTGATGATGAAAAAGGTCAGTGGAGAGATTGTAGGGCTGGAGAGATGTGGTCCATGGGCTTGAAGCCAAGGATAGGTCTTGCTGCCCTATACTGAATTAGTTGAAGAGGGCAGAGGGTGTAAAGAGGCAGCTTGAAGTTGTTGCAGTAGTCAAGCCTAGCGAGAACCAGAGCTCTGGAGACATTGGGGGTCATTACGAGTGAGGTGGTAAGGGGTTAACGGCACCGGTAAAGGTGCCGGAGCCGTCAACCACTTACCACCTCATTACGAGTCTGCTTGCGGGAACCCGCTAAGGACACCTGGTTTTACCAGGCGCCCTTAGCGGCTCCCGCGAGCAGACCAGGGTGCTAACAACGGGCCCGTTATTAATGAGTGCGATGTTAGCACCCTCCTCATTCCCGCTGAGCCCTATGGGGGCTCGAATGAGAATGGGGATGGGTTCCTTGAATGAGGAATTACAGGGTCCTCCAAGGTCAGAATGGCCCGGTAATTCCTCATTCAAGGATTTCGAACCCGTTACATGGTAAGGGGGTAGCCATGCCGCTAATAGTGGCATGGTTACCTCCTACCTTGTAATGACCCCCATTGAGTGTCTGGGGGAAGGTGAGGAAAGGGAGAATACCTCTAAGGACGTGCAGCTGAAAGTGGGCCTTTTTGGCAAGGTCAGTGATGTGAGGAGAGAAGGAGAGAGAGGAGTCAAAGATGACACACAGGATTTTTGCCTCACACAAAGGTGAGGGATGAAGACCCAACAGCTGCCAGAAAGTAGATGGGAAAGGCAGAGCAAGGGTCCCAATAATAAGGATCTCAGTCTTACTGACATTAAGGCAGAGCACATTAGCAGCACACCATGCCTGGATAGCAGTCAGACAGTCAGGAATGAGAAAGGAAGAGGAAGAGGAGGAGGGAAGCTTGAAGAAAAGCTGCATGTCATCAGAATAACACTGGCAGTGAGGATAGACGGTGGAGATCAGATGAGCCAGAGAGGCAAGGTAGATGTTGAAGAGCCACAGTTATAGGATAGAGCCCTGAGGGACACAACAAGTAGAGAGAGAAGTTGAGGAGATAAAAGAGCCCAGTTGGACCTGGGAAGGGCAGTCAGAGAGGAAGGAGGTCAACCAATCCAGAGCCAGGTGGGTGATGCCAAGGGTATCACAATGCTGATTTATGAGGGTGGCATGTTTAACTGTGTCAAAGGCAGAGGACAGGTCAAGCAGGAGGAGAACAGAAGGAGAGTTGGAACCAAGGTTAGAGAGCATGTCTTCACAGGTATTCAGGAGTGCAGTTTCTGTGCCTCTGGATGCTCTTAAACCAGACTGATGGCCGTGGAGACAGTCTACAGATTCAGTGTGGTGGATTAGTTGGAGGATGACCAACCTCTCCAGGTATTTGCCCAGGAAAGGGGTAATATAGATGGGGTGGTAGTTAGCAGGGCAGGAAGCGTCAGCAGACAGCTTTTTTAGGAGGGGGTTCACAGGGAGTACTTGAGGGCTAGAGGGAAATGAGCCTGTGGCAAAGGAATGATTGTAGAAATCTGCTAAGGCAAGAGCGAGAGAGGAGATGTTGTCTGTGATAGTTCTGGAGGAGCAGGGGAGCAGCTATTTGGAGGTGACTTTCATAGAGCAAACTATCTTATCCGGTAGTATGGGCACGAAGGAGGAGAGCATAAGGGGGGATAAAAAGGGCCAAGGAAGGCCTGGGAGGAGGGGGAAGAGGGGAATGAGGACAGGATTTCCTGGGGGCTAGGTAGAGAAGTGGGAGGCTATTTCAGTGCAGAGGGCCTGTGAAGGAAGAGGAGAGTTGGAGACTGCAGTGGGTTTGGCTATTTCCTTGCAGATTGTGAACAATTCAGCAATGTTGTTAGTGGCCCCAGAGGTGCAGTCTTAAATATAGGCCCTCTTCTTGGAGCAGATGGGGAGTCTACATGGCCTTTGGAGCGGGTGACAGGCCAGTTTGTCAGAGGATGTGCCTGAAGCAAGACTAGAAGAGTCATACCAGTTATTACACTTCGAGGCAGGCTTCAAGAGGATCCAGATGGCATGGCAAGGGTGTCAAGGGTGTTAGAGATGGGGAGATAGAGATTAGTAAGGGCAGAGTCGGTGTGGGAGTCAGTAGAGGGAGGGGAAGGGCAGAGAAAGTGACGAGAAAAGCCTGGACTGACACTCTCTTCATCGGTCGAATGACAGAGAAGGAGGCTGGCAGTGAGGGCAGAGGCTTAGCCGAGAAGCCCAGGAGCTCCAAGTGGGAGGAGAGGAGAGCATGGTCAGACCAAGAGAGAGGAGTAGTGAGGGGATTGGAGAAAGGGATGTCAGCCAAGATGAGCACATCCAGGGTGTGACTGGAAGAGTAGGTTGGACCAGAGGGCAGAATAGTGAGCGAGAGACAGTCATAGAGGCTGTGGAAGAGTGCAGAGGCTCTATTAGGAGAGTCAAGATGAATGTTGAAGTCTCTAAGGAGAAGAAGCTTGTAGTTTGATGAGAGGAGAGGGGAGGTGAGGTCGGCTCACTCAGAAAGGAAGCAGGTAACCGGACCAGGGGGCCTATAAATGGTTTCAAGAGTAAGCAAGAGGGAGGGAGAAATGCTTAGCTGCAGACAAGGCTTTCCGAAAAGGAATAGGATTGAATGGGGAGAGTGGTAGTAGGGACCCATTCAGGGAAGATGAGGGCCACTCTGGGTCCAGACCAGTAGGGCCTGGGTTGGAGAGGATCATCTAACCATCAGGTAGGAGAGTGTCAAAAGTAGTGACCGAGCTGGCATTGAACGACATCTCAGCGAAAGCGAGGATGTCATGATCAAAATCTTCGAAGAGGTGACAGAATTCAGAGGAGTGTTTGACAGCACATTGAGAGTTGAGGGTAGCTAAGTGAAGCTGGTTGTCACCTTTGAAGTTCTTCTGAGGAGGGGTAGAAATATGTGGTATGCCAGTAGGTGGTAGAGCGGGGGTGGTGGGTTGGCAGAGGGATGAGTGGAAGGAGAAGGGAGGCAGTTGTTAAGAGACAAGCGATGTCTGTCAAGAAAGAGGAGGTTGGGCTGAGAGCCCTGGGCCATGACAATGCTATTCACGTAGACATTCATGATACACCCATAGAAAGAGAAGAGTGACAATAATACTTCCCATCTGGTTTCACCATCTGGTTCCACCGTTGATGGGCGAAGAAGTGAAGGGGGAGAGGACAGAAACCATATGCAGAGTACGGAGAGGGTGTGAAAACAAGGATTTCAGTGATAGTCTGCCTGGATACAACATTTACGTAGGTGTCAGCGATGGACACATCTAGGTTGGAGACCAGGAGATGCTTCTTAAACCTCTTCCTTCCAGGCTTCGAAAGAGAGGAAGGATAGGTAATAGAACAGCAGCTAGAGTAGAGGGGGGAGATGGAGAGTACGATGGGTGCAGGAAGCAGAGATATTCCAGGGAGAGAAAGGACAGAGAGATTGCACAGTCGATGCAGTAAAGAGGTGAGATGGAGAGCACCATTGATGGAGGGAGAGAGCAGAGAGATGGAAAGAAAGAAAGGAGGGAGAACAGAGAACTGCACAAAGCACAAAGAACTCACCAGGCGGCCTAGCAGCAGACAGATAAGTGTAGCCAGGGGGAGACAATATCGTTTCTAGACTCTTCAGGACAGCATGTGCAGTCAGGCACTCCTTCCGATGGGGCAGATGGACAGATGCAGGCGGGGGGGCAGTGAAGGCCTTTGGTTCTGAGTCAATTATGCCTTCAGGTAGGAAGGTTTCCTCTCAGTTGAAGGCCTCACGGAGGGGACCGAGTGCTTTGTCAAAGTAGTCCAACTGCACACAGGACATTAAAAAGCATTGTTTGGATAGACAAAGTACCAGGCAGTGGTCCCAGCTCCCCCCAAATGGCAGCGGTGTTCTCGCCATCCAATACCTTTGCACACCTGCACTCTTCTTCCACACACACAACCACAATCCGAATCGGGCGTTATCCCTCATGGGTCTTGCAATAGAAAGATGACCCTTGATAAATGTGCTGCAAATAAGACTTCCTGCAATGCATCAATCAGCATAGTATAGGCATGTAAGATCTACAGTCACCTCCCAGATTCACCGTACCTGTAGCTGAAAACTGGAAACCCTGCAAATATTGTCTCTGATGCTGTTCGGGTCCCCACTTGTTTCTACACTGCAACAGAGCTCTCTAAACTTATCTGCAACAGCAGGTCAGTAGCCCCCAAAATGGAGCAGGAAGCTTATTATCCACATCCACACACATCCAGTTCCTGCAGCGGGCGGTATCACTCGGCATCCAGGTAGCCGCATCCAACCCCACGTAATCCGGGTATTCGACTCCAAGAGCATCCGAGGCCACCTCAATCAAGCCAAGCCAGCAGCCTCCCATGGGCAGAGGCTACTACAGCACAAACAGGGGATATCCCATTCCTCAGTTGTGCCTAGTGGAAAGGAGAGCACAATGCTCCAGAGGCACCTTCTTTTCAGCAGGGGCCGTGCGCCCATCCTCACAGGCTCTGTAGTATTCCGTCTGCCATTTTCCAACATAGCCCCACGGTAGTGCTAAATGTCTAGGCAGTAACACATGTGGTATTTGTCAGGCACTCTCTGTCCTCTGAATTAATTTCTTCTCCCTCACCCTGCTTTGGATGTTGTCTGGGGTCAGAGGGCTTCTGCTGTCTCCCCTGCAGTCCTACAGTTCCCTGTTGTGGTTCCAGTTACGCTCGATTCATGGCCTTGCAGCATGGCATCCCATGCTGACTCCGCTGCTGCAAGAGTATCCCTGGTGGGCTGCCTGTTGCAGTCTGCGGCAAACCCAATCAGCAGTGGGTGGTAGTGTACTACGGGTGCAAGCATAGGATTTCTTTCTTGTTAATGGTTCCCCCACTGTCCACCTATCTGCTCTGGTGTTGCTATTGAGCGTGGACCTACCTTCGAGAAGCAACGAAGGGCCTTGAAGAGGTATACAACAGTAGAGAGCCATAATGGAGCACTTTTCAACGGTAACAACATAACAGATACACAGTGGGGGTGTAGGATAAAGAGGGGCACAGCTGTACAGTGTGGTGGAGAGGAGAGGGAGGGATGGTGTCTAGCAAGTCAGTTGGTGTGGGGGGGCTATGTGATGGCGTAGGTGTTGAAGAGGAGAGACTCCTGAAGAGGAGGGTCTTACATTATTTTCTGAATTGTAGGAGCGTGGGGCTGAGTCTGATGCTGATGGGGAGGTGGTTCCATGGTCTCAGAGCATAGGCAGACAAGGCTTGTTTTCTCATTCTTTCATTTTTGCAGGGGCAGATTTCCAGTGTGCGCATATCCTGGCTTCTAGTGTTGTTCTGTCCACCAGAGATGCTGAGTTACTTTGTGAGGTAGCTGGGTGACTTGAGGTTGACTGCCTTATAGACTTTGTAGCAAGACTTGAAGGTTATTCATTCATGCAGTGGGAGCCAGTGAAGGCCTTTGAGGGCCGGGGTGATGTGGTTGTATCTGCGTAGACCCTTGATGAGGTGTGCAGACATATGTAGGACAATTCTCAGGGGCACAAGGAAGGACAACAGGAGACCTTCAAGGAGGGCATTGCCCTAAATCCAGGTGGAATAGGGCCACTCTTATTAAGAAAGCTGATGGCATTTCCAATCCACAAGGTACTCTGTAAATGACTGTTGGTGTTGGTAATGTTGATTCTATAACACAGACATTATTGAGACAAATGATTCACAATTGTGTAAATTACCAGGTATTATGTATAAGAAAACATAAACAATAGATAGAGACTTCCTCAATTTAATGTGAGCGTCACCACAGTAATGCCTCCCTTCATTCATTAATGTTTTATAACAGTTACCAAAACATAGGGTGCACCTGGGGATGCAGGTAGTTACTGGCTACCCTCTGTGACTGTATTCATCAAATGGATACAAGTGCCTCCAGATCAGGAATGATTTTGGAACTGAATATTAAACCTACATCCAGAATTGCTGACAACGTCAGTAAAATAAAACTGTCTACAGTGATTTAAATTGGTGCCTTGAGAAATTGGAATTATGCATTGAAATCCAAAGAAAACTGGCACCAGTTTATGTATCATTAGGAAAACAGCAGCCATTTTGAAAATGACATCTACCTAAATTTTCATCTGTAAATATATGAATAAAAATGTTGGTATGTTTGTCAAAATGAAGCATAGCAGTGTACAATCATTTTATTGACAGCATTTCAATTGCAATATGATTCTTATTCAGGATATGTTGAACCCAAAGGAGCAAAGTCATTGTAAGCTACGTGTAAAGAATGCTTTACACTACGTTAATACAACAGAAGTGAATAGAATGTGTTTAATATGCCTTTTAGGCATACAAATTCATCTGATGTTGTGAGTTCGTTTGACAAATGCAGCTTTCTTGCTGATTTGACCACCTGTTAAACTCCACTACAGCCCTACTTACATGTTAAAATCCGGCGAAGTTAAAATGTCAGAGGAGATTTGGATCAGCCAAATGGAGTTACTAAGGTATGCTTGCCTTTAATCATGAAAAAACATTGGGTTCACAGAACAAAGAGCCATATGGATTGGGATCCCCAGGGTTAAAGAGATTGGGCTCCTTTGAAGAGAATATTCTAATAAATACATTTTAAAATCCGACCAAGGCTGAATCTATTGGGTCCTAAGATTATAAGAATCAGAGTTGCTCCCATGACAATCTAGCCTATTCTCCTAATGCTGAGCTTTATAGGCAAATTATTGCACTTAGCGTGTCCACTTTGAACATTGCTTCCCCCATAAATTCCACCAGATGGCCAGCCAAATGGAAACTCAAAAAGAGAAGCCCTTGTTAGTGGATCCAGAATATTCATTACCTGAGGTCAAGCCTCATCATGTCAGCCTTTCCTTAATTTGAAAGCATATTATATTTTGTAGATTTAAAATAGAAAAAGCATGATTTTGTTTATCAGACACAAACATGAAATGTGTGTTATTGCCATGACTTCCTCCTCTATAAATGTGTTGAATGCATTTGTAATAATTAATACAATTATGTATAAAACTAACTTAATGAATACTTATCTTACAAATTCATGCGGCATGTCCCAGCTTTTGTGAATGCTGGGGATCCGAGATATCCATATATTATTGAGTGGCATGTTGCTATAATGAAATATGGAATAAAAATGTGTTTGCATTCAAAGGCATTACAAACATATTATCCCCCACCATTTGTTTCATGTGGGAATTATGATCAGCCAGTGAAGATAGGGAGATGTATTCCCTGGTAGTTTCCCAATGGAAAGAGTTGAAAAATCAAAACGTGAGGTGTAATCAATGACAAAGCGAGGCAAAATCACCTATAATAAAACATTTTTAAAAAACACAGGAAATAGAAATATCACTCTGGAATCAAAAGCAGCATTGAAGGGATAACACCTGTTTCAAATAGAAGAGAACTATGCTTGGATATCACCTGGATGATTATGCCTTATTCATGAAGTTACTATTACCTGGAGCAGCCCTGCTTTTCAACAGTGCGGAGTGGCTGACTGGGAGTATCTTGAAAATTCAAATGAGTCCATACGGGCTCAGCAAAGTGGTTAATTATTTCAAAGCAAATTTAAACATTCCTCAAATGTATTAATATATGTCCCCTAGAATCATTGTTGTGCTAAGTCCCAGTAGTAGAAGGGAACTGAGAAGGTGATGCTACTTAAGGTGCCCAATTACAATAGCATATTTTATAGTGGGAAATGTACTTTGCTTTCACACTATATTTAAGGCTTGCTGAGATTAGATTTCTTGTAGAAAACAGCATTCTTCTGTGTATAGAGCACACAGCCTGAGGAATTATGACTGACGGAGTGAACATGGGATATTGTACTTTGTGAGAATGGGTTATATCCTACTTTCACTGTACTTAAAGCTGAGTGGGATTACATTTAAACAAGAATATAAATGCTTTCTCTGAACTGTG